>NC_140582.1:247638532-248838532 GCF_964204655.1 Triturus cristatus | reverse complement strand
GTCCAGTTGGAGAATGATTTGACCTCTGAATATTCAGCTGAATCTGCTCTGGAGAGGCATGTGGTCCCTGGTGGAAAGTTTATTTCCAGGGATGACCTTTCAGACATTCGGTCTCATTGTCTCATATCTGTGTCAATCTGACTATGGCACCTCCTCTAGTGGAGGGGTCTGCTGAGGACTTATTTCAGCAATTCTCTAAGCCTGCGACACTCACTTTACCATTGCATCCAAAGATCAAGGAGGATATCTTTTGGTCCTGGGAGAAACCTGGGCATAGCCAGGTGTCCCACTTCCTTCAGATATCATATGCTTTGGTTGAAGGGGTTAAGCTGTTGCTGACAAATGAATGAGGAATATCCTGCAGAACTTTTTTTTATAGACTTCATCTCTCTTCCACTTGATACGGGGTGCATCCCTACTCCTGTTCCCACGAATCTGGTGAAAAAGGAGACACTGCTGGAAGATACCCAGGACTTGATGAAGAAGGGTGCTGTCATTCCAGTGTCTTTGGATAAGGTCAGTCAAGGGGTGTACTTGATCCTGTTCCTTGTTCAGAAGGTGCCCTGGTGACATCATTCTTTTCAAGATGCTGTCTCTTCAACAGCTCATTCCCCTCCTGTGTCCAGGTGACTTCATGGCTACAATCGACCAACAGGATACCGACCTGCAGGTTCCCATTAATCCTTGTCATCAGAGGTTTCTGAGCTTCACTGTGAGGGCTTCTCTATTCCAATTCCAGGTTCTCCTCTTTGGTCTGAAGTCAGCTCCCGATGTCTTCACCAAGGTCTTGGCTCTCCTGATGGCTGTTCTTCATCTGCAGGGAGTGGCTATCTTTCCTTACCAGTACAACTGCTTGGTGAAGGGGGGGGGGGGGGGTTCTCTTCCCCTGCCATGTTTGCAAGTCCTGAAGGACAAGCAATTGAATTTGTAGCATGAGCTCTTTCTTAGACATGAAGTAAAAGTAGCCTTTAATCTTGAAGTTACTTTGGTTTAACTAATACCATGGTTATTGTATGTGGACATAAGAGAGCATATACAGTTGAATGATGCATCCATGTGAAGTTGTGCAGCTCAATGCTACGCAAATATATTAATGGCGAAATTTGAACAAGAATATTTCCTTGAGGATAAATCTTGGGAGAACAGTTTGATGTGTTACTGTTGTTTCACTGATGAAGTCTTAATCTCCCAAGGTCCTAAAACTCTCCTAAAAAGAACAGTACCCCACTTCTGGGGTTGGCTGATTTAGCAGTACATGAAAGTCCCAGAAATGCATTGTGGTAAAGTCAAGAATGTTTTATTTTCAATTGCAAACATTGGAGTGGGGCATGATTTGGATTTGCTTGGGCATAATGTCTCATACAGGCCAAGCAAAGAGGGGATGAAACCCACAAGTCCGCCTCCCCCTGGTGGCACAAAGAAGAAAGACAATCTGCTGTTTAGTACAGGCCCGATACAAACAAGGATGGTGCCAAGACAGCACGCCTTCCACATATGCTTTAATTTTTTACTGTGGGTTGTGATTTTCCTGCCTTCATGGGAGGGCGTGTTAATTGTAAAACCAGGGGTGGTGTGGTGTTGCGATGCAAGTTTAATCAGCCACACACGCCCCATTCCAATTTTTAAATTATTTCTCTTGTGTCCGGTAGGTTTCTGCTACCTGAGGTTGGCAGATTTGAGGTAAACAACCTCAATCTTCCTTCCATGGGGCAGAAAGATTGTCTTGGCCTGGCCTCTAAGGGTGGCCCTCCACCCAATTCCTTTTCTTAAAACCCTTTGCTTTCTGTCTTGTGGGTTTTCTACCCGCCTCTGGTGGGCTTAATATTGCCATCTGGAAAGCTCAGGAGCATGATCTTCGA
Organism: Triturus cristatus; assembly: GCF_964204655.1. Classification (NCBI taxonomy): domain Eukaryota; kingdom Metazoa; phylum Chordata; class Amphibia; order Caudata; family Salamandridae; genus Triturus; species Triturus cristatus. Next base: position 248,836,673 of record NC_140582.1, on the reverse strand, counting down.
TCAGCCTATAACAAGTACCTACAGCTATCAATAAAGTCAACGAAGGTGACGGATCTTTGGCAACTGAACTTACCGTACACAACATTTCAAACAACACTGAATAAAGTAGAAAAAAAGCACTCGTTAATGGAAGATAGAACTATATAATTAGTAAGCCCTCTCACTCGTGGATGGTACTGCAATCATATTTGATTTTACAACCTGCAGCATACCTTAGTATAACATACTCCATACACTTAAAAAGGAATCTGCTAGCAATACGCCTTGGGTCACTACCGACTAATGCTGATCAACCAACCTGGAAATATAATGGCACGCCATCTTGCACTTTATGTCGTGCACCAAAGCAGAACTTTGTTCCTTTAATCTGCATATGTCCTGTTTTAAAACCAAATCAGCTTTTAGTGCTAAAAAAATCTTTTAACGCTAGGGGCATTCGTACCTGCAGATCTGCCATACTAAAGGGTCTTGATCCAAACGACCTGCAACTTAACTGCAATCTGGTAAAATTCTTACTTTATAGAGAAATTAATCTGAACTAGTATCCCAACAAGCAAAACAGCACTTTATCAAAAAAGAGGAAAACCCCTTGACACTTTATTCAAATATTGTCTCGTCTGCCTGTAAGCATTTCTTTGCTGACCATCAGTTTTCAATATTTATAATATATTTGTGACTAAATTGTCCCAACATGACTCTCTCAACTGTAAACATTCAACTGGTGACCAATGATTTTAACATGTATATTATATCTTTACAACATGTCTGGTTTTATCAAAATATTGTTATTTTTTTGATTAACTTAAACATTAGAGATTAATTTACTGTCAGTGTCATATTGGGAGTAAACTACAAAAGATTGCCTGGTGGAAGAGGTGGTGTGTAGACCACTTCTGCAATGGACAAGACCCCACTGAATCCCTTTTCTCATTTTAGTCCTTGGTGGTCCAATGGGCTTTATACTTCCCTGCCTTAGCAAATGTGGGTTAATCCCCCAAACTACCCCAAATAGGGAATAAAGTCTGTCTATGGCCCAAGGAACTGAGGAGGCTCACCCAATACTGCAATAGGGTGGCCCCAGTGAAGGTTTATTTTTTTCCCTAGTGATCTAGTGGTGTTTCTGCTTCCCTGGTAGACAAATTGGGGTAAATCTAGCATTAGAGGGGTAACCTGATGCCAGGATGAGCCAACTCCTCCACCCATTCCATTTTCTAATCCTTTTCCCAATGTCTAGAGGACTTTCAACCACCTCCAACTCCCCATGGGCAGATTTTGACTGTGCCACAAATTCTGTTCCCCCAGGAGGGCAGAAAGAGTGGTTGGTGCCCAAGGATTGGTGGTGTCCTAGTGCTATGCTGGCCAGCCTTCTACTACTTTCCCTTTTGAATGCATTATTTTCCTATTGGTTAGTGGCTGTTTTGCCCTCCTGAAGGGCAAACTGGTGGTATACCCCTGATCTGCCCCATGGCATAAAAACTGTGGGCCCGATTCACAGAACAAACTTAAGACTAAATCCTAAACTTAGTACCAATCTGGTATTCACAGAATGCACCTAGTACTTCTGGTATTCACAGAATGAACTTACTACTTTTGCGATTCACAAAATGAACTTAGGACTTTTGCTATTCACAGAATCCATTTACGACCACTAAACTTACGTCCGCACCCGGGCCGGATTTTCCGCCCCCGGAGCGGAGTTTCCGGGCCCGGAGCGGGAAGTCCGCATGCGGGCCGGAAAGTCCGCTTTAAGGGCGGAATACCCGCTCTCGGGCCGGAAACTCCGCTCTCGGGCCGGAAATTCCGCTCTCGGGCCGGAACATCAGAATTGGGACCAGACTACATTACTGTTGCCATTGATCATTTGAGCCAAGGGGAAACACCTGTTCAAGTCCCTACCATCCCCCACCATGCATCAGCTGACGCACTCCAGCCAATCCTAGCTCGGCACCACGTATAACTGCAGAGCAGACACACACAAACCCTTTCAACATGTCACTGAATGTGTTTGTTGCACTGCCCCTTGCCATGCAGCAAAACCACTTGAGGAGGAGGAGGAGGATGAGAGCCAGAGCAGAGAGGATCTTCAGACAGAGGATCAACTTATTTGGAATGTCCAGTCAAGATATAAGGGCCAGGTACCGTTTCCCTCCAGAAATCATCTTGGAAATGGTATGTGAGTGGGAGCAGGAACTTGACTCCGTGACCTGCTGCTCACATGCAATACCAGCATACCTCAAGATCCTATCAGCGCTCCATTTCTTCGCCACTGGCTCATTCCAAAGGGTCTCCAGTGACCATGTGGGCATATCCCAGGCAAGCCAGTCGCGGTGCCTGCATCAGGTACTGCGATGCATCACTGCAAGATCCCACCTCCACATACATATGCCACCGACACTGGCCCTGAGACAAAGGGCAGTACGAGATTTCTTTCGCATTGCACAATTTCCACGTGTGCTGGGTGCAATTGACTGTACCCATGTGGCCCTGCAGCCACCCCGCCACATTGCACACATCTTCTGCAATAGACACCGATGGCATTCCATCAACGTGCAAGCTGTCTGTGATTCCAGAGGGAGGTTCATTGATGTGCATGCGGTGTTCCCCGGCAGTACCCATGACAGCTTCATATTCCGCATGTCACCTCTTGCCCGGCGGATAGCTGCGGGAGAATTTGGCAACATGTGGCTACTGGGTAAGTACCAAGCGTTAGAAAGGAGGATTATGTGTTTTTGAAATGTCTGAATGCCCCCCAAAATTAACCATAGTACTTTAAGATTCATAAAGCTAGATACAGGGCCCACCTGACAATGCATGTAATACAGTATAGATCATGTCCTGTGCAAGTCAAAGAGGGAAATCTAACCAACTGCCCTTTCCCCTCTACTCAGGTGACGCTGGGTATGCACTTACCCCACATCTCCTCACCCCTTACAGGCGTTCAGACACTGTACCACAGCGTAGGTACAATAGGGCACACATACGGACTCGAGCCATCATAGAGCGCACTTTTGGTCTGTTGAAGTCGCGATTCAGATGTCTCGACCGTACAGGGGGGGTGCTGCAGTACTCCCCAGAAGTAGTGTGCAAGATCATATTAGCCTGTTGTGTCTTGCACAACATTGCCTTAACGCATGGCTTACAGACACCGCTGGAACCTCGGCTACCTATGAATCTGGGAAACCGGGCCATGGCACATAACCGAGGTCAGGGCATGCAAGTCCGTGAGCAGCTTGTTGCCACGTTCTTCACATGAGCAACCTGTAGTGGAATGGACCAAATGTGGATTGCTGTCTGTTGCCAATGATGAAACTTGGATATACACGACTGTGTCAATAAATTCCTTCCTGAGGCTACTTTGCAAGCCACACTAACTGCATGTTAATCACAGCTCTTGACAGTAGTCAAAACGTTGAGCCTGCATCAGCACATGTGCCCATGTCAGCGATCAGTGTAGTGGATGTCCCGAAAGAATCTATAGCCACAGATGCAAGATGATACATGTACTGAGAGACACAGCCGGACCTCATGAGGATGGGTCTCTTAATCAGAAAAGGCCATAACCATAGCATTGTCGGCCCTGTGCCATCAACAGATGTTACTCCCCCACAAATGATGCGCCCACGACGTGAGTGATGCAATGGGTCAATCAGACGCCATGGGGCAGATTAATGTGGGACTTGCGGCCCTTTCACGCTGCCGTTGCGTCACTTTTGTGACGATGCGGTGGTGCAAAGCCAGCCCCATGCTGCGGGGAATGTACTATATGAAGCATCTGGGAGATGCGTCACGTTGTAAAGGCCTGCGCCACATGTAGGCGTTCTGGTGCAGGGGGGGGGCCTTCCGTGCGCAGAAACGCCTCCTAAAAATCTACAATATTTCACTCAGTCACTTTTAAGGCCATGCTGCGTCAAAACCCTGCGCCTGCTTGAAGCAGGCGTAAGGATTGACGCAGCATCATAGGGATAGGGCACCCCCGAGCCTTGCTGGAGCTGCGTTGTGCATGCGACGCAACTCCAGCAATGCGCCGCCTTTCCAACGGGGGATGCGTCACGCATCTGCACATCCGAGCTGCACGGTGCACCGAAATTTCAATGCCGCGCATCTGTGTTGGCGCACGGGTGGGCAGATGCATCGCAACTCTTCTGACGCATCTCTGCTGATTAGCAGAGATGCGTCTGTAGCCGTAACTCTGCCCCCCTGTGTTTGTGATATATCCACACTTCTCAAACACAATGTTCTGGAACACATCACACAACTCTGCAAATGAGCACCTAATATGGACTACATGTACCATAATGCAAAGCATGAGAAACTGAAACAGAAACTGCAGACATGTCTTGAAATGGTCACTTCACCCTCTTGTCACATTTAATTAATTCTCACATGCACTGTCTTTACTTTTTTATCCACAACAGAACAGCAGGATGGCAGTAGATGTGATCCCAGATTGTGGATGGATCTGGAGGACTACAAAATGGCAGGCAACTACTTCCTGTGATGTATTTGCTGCCTCCCACTCCCTGTCAAACATTTCCTGTATGGAAGAATGTGTTCCGGGTCATTTTCGGAATTTGCGGCCAAAAAGCGGAAGCTCCGATTACGGAGCGTACGGCCCGTGTGCGGAAACGCCGATTACGAAGCGTACGGCCCGTGTGCGGACCTCCCGCTCCGGAACCGGAAACTGCGTTTACGGGCCGTAAACTCCGAAATGACCCGGAACACATAATTTCATTCAGGAAATGTTTTACAGGAAGTGGGAGGCAGGAAATACATCACAGGAAATAGTTTGCTGCCATTTTCTATTCATTCTGAGTCATCCTCTATCACAGACAGATCCTCTGACATCCTGCTGCTCTCATCCTTCTTATTATCCCCATAATGGCTGAGGGTTACGAAGAGAAGGCACCCCCTTTCACTGAAAGTGAGTTGGACATCTTGGCTGAGGGGGTGCTGGCCAAATTTTCTCAGCTATATGGGAACCCTGAACACCAGCTGAGCAATGCAGCCCGGGCCAGGCTGTGGGCCAACATCGCCGAGCGCTGCAGTGCAGTGGGAGTCCACACCAGGAGTGCGAGGGCATGCCGCAAGCGCTGGGAGGACCTAAAACGGTGGGCCCGGCACAAGGCTGAGGAGCTGGTGGGCCAGTCTTCCCAGTACCATGTGCATCGTCCTCGCCTATCCCCACTGTACAGGAGGGTCCTGCGATCAGCTTGGCCGACCCTCCATGCTCAGCTGGAGGAGCATGAGCAGCAGGGACATGGTAAGTGCATCATATGCTAAATGTGTCTGGGAGTATGATGTGAGTGAAACAGTGCTGTACCATTGTGTGTCCGATGCCTCCATTCACAGATTCCGTGTCCATGCAGCAGTAACCAAGCTTAAAAAGGCACACTGTGGCATATGGACTGTACAGGGCAGAGTGCATTTTGGGAGTTGGAGTCTCGCCATGACAACTGGCTAAATGAGCCATATTTGTGCATTTGGACTGAAATCAGCTCTTCCCGCACCACTAAAATTGGCACTAGGAAATCATGTGTGCATTGGATGAGCAATGGTACAGACACTGTCCTGTGTGCGCATGGCAGGCCAAAGGGTATTGGATGCTATGACTTGCATAGCATTTTTAGAGTGTGGGTTCCAATTGTGACAAAACATCATGTGGCATGGAGTCAAGACAGACTTTGACATCCTTTCATCACTCTTAAGCGCTTCTAAATTTACAAGGGGTGTTCACTGACAGACGTCTCAGCCTCAGTGGCCTGTTTCACATTTCACATGTACAGGTAGCTGTCACTAAATTCCCCCAGTGTTCAGCGGTGTACAGCATTACCATATCAGTCACCAAAGCCAATATGTGCCACTGGATTGTCAGTACATGTGTGGGGACAGCCAAAGGCTAGACTCACAATTTAGCTACAGAAATAGGCCAGAGCCTCAGTGCATGTGTGACCCACATTCGCCAATTGTCGTGTCCCATACAATGCTACAAAGCAGATGACACTTGTCCAGACCTTCAACAGCTGCGACTCCCTATGAATGGCCATAATCTGAGATTCGGGACTTCATGTTCTCCATTGGTGGACTGCTTGTGGAACCTGCACATGTAGCTGTGGCAGGACACACAGATCCCCAGAATGCCAGGTTGAGGGTTGGCCAATACAGTCGTGTAAGCCACACACATCCACGTGAGATGGCCATGTCAGACTCAATCCAGGAACTGACGGTGAACATACACGTAATGTCAGCTCATAGACACTGACAACTATTGAGTGTGATCAGAGGAAAATAAGTCTGACCTTGGATCCTATGAATGTGTCTCGTCCTGCATGACACAAACATAACATTCGGATTTTGCTTACATTTCAGCAGGCACAGCTGGCGGAACAGAAGGGCAGCAGGACCTGGTCCGGAGCAAGAGGCCACCAGTGCGGCGGCGGCTACACCCACTTTCCACCAGCGAGGAAGAGGAGGATGAGGAGGGACCCTCAACATCAAGAGGCAAGGGGATTGCGCCCACCCAGACTGACAAGGGACACCCTGATGCTGGTGCCACATCCCGGGTGGAGGCTGCAGACATTGAATGGGGGGGGGGGTGAACACGACACCTCGGACCATGAGGTGTTGGAGAGCAACTCTCCTCAGGATTCTTCACCTGTGGTCCCTGAAAAGGTGTCCTCGGGGCAGGCCAACAAACAATCTGGGCCTGCCATCAGCCCCTCCCTACCTCTAGAGTTCCCCATTCCATCGGGGGACCCAGCTGCATCCCCTGCAACCAGTCCCCCTCATCGTAGCCGCCAGCTCCCCAACATCATTGGCTCCGGACCTCAGGCACCACATCCCTCCTCTTCCCCCCAGGCCCCTCCCGGTGTTGTTCCTCCTGTGGCTGTGCCAGTGGACCTGATGTGGATGTGTGAGGGTCAGCCAGACATGTCCGCTCGCATCGCGCTACAAGTGTGTATGGAGGTACGCATGATGCGAGAGGACATGCTCCGATGTATGGCCACCCTCACCACCGCCATCAATTCACTGCCCGCAGCCATGTCGTCTGTTGTCTCCCCAATCCCTTCCCATACCACTGTCAATGTCTCCCCCTGTCCATTGCCCCACACTGTTTCCCCCCGTACTCCTCGTGTGGCACGAACCCAAGTGGTGCCTGTTCCTGCACCCGCCAGACGTGTGCCTGCATCGGACTCTGAGGATCTGGACATTGTGGTCCTAGAGGATGACCAGAAGGACACTTGGCTTTAGACGTGAACAACTATTTCATTTTCCCCTTGTAAATAGACTGTTTTCCCTGACGCTCCCTGACGTGTTATATTTTTTTTGCCCCACCCCAATCCAGGTTCCCATCTCCCTCTGCATTAAGATCTTCATTTGTTTTCCTTTCTCCCTTCCAAACGGACGGTTGTTCTTATGTACCTTCTCAAAATACAATTTGGAATACTCATAACTTCCACTTGTTTAACTTCATTCTGAATGTCTGGTTCTGAATATGGACACATATTTGGTGGGTCATCTGCTATGCACATAATGGCTGGTTGCAACGATGGGTCACACTTGTAACTGTGTCACACACACACATACCTTCTCACATCTCCAGGCCACCTGCAACGTTACACAGGACATGATACACAACAGATGATTAGTTTTGGTAGGTGTTTATTTGGTGCACACACAAACACGTGATCACATTGTCCCGGGTTCCTGTCACTGGTGAGTGCGACGCCGCAATTTGGGGGGGGATGACCGCTCCGAGTGCTCAGGTCTGGCTCGCCGCCTACGTGGAGGTGGGTACTGTCCAAGGGACTGTCCAGGGTCATCCACATGTGCTGTGGCAGATGGTGTTTGCACACTTGATGGCTGTACAGGTGGTGGTGGTGGTTGTGCAGGTGGCGGGTGTGACTGTACAGGTGGTGGTGGTTGTGCAGGTGGCGGGTGTGACTGTACAGGTGGTGTTGGTGGTGGTTGTGCAGGTGGCGGGTGTGACTGTACAGGTGGTGTTGGTGGTGGTTGTGCAGGTGGCGGGTGTGACTGTACAGGTGGTGGTGGTGGTGGTTGTGCAGGTGGCGGGTGTGACTGTACAGGTGGTGTTGGTGGTGGTTGTGCAGGTGGCGGGTGTGACTGTACAGGTGGTGGTGGTGGTGGTTGTGCAGGTGGTGGGTGTGACTGTACAGGTGGTGGTGGTGGTGGTTGTGCAGGTGGCGGGAGTGACTGTACAGGTGGGGATGGTTGTGCAGGTGGTGGGAGTGACTGTACAGGTGGGGATGGTTGTGCAGGTGGCAGGAGTGACTGTACAGGGGGTGGTGTTGGGAGTGCCAGTTCAGCCCGCTGGTGTGGATGTCTCCCATCGCTGTGTTGGTGTGCAGTTGGTACAGGTGTGGGGATGTGCTGTCCTGTGGGCAGATATGATGGCTCCCCTCCCTGCGTTGACCGTGAAGGGAAAGGTTGGCTCACTCTCAAAATGCCCTCCATCATCTTCATGGCCAAGGCATGGTGTCTTGCACTCTCTTCCCTCTGGATGGATAGCATGTCTCGCATATTTCTGGACATGTCCTGCCAAGTCCTATCCATCCTATCCAACACTTGGCTCAGCCTCTCCACCGCCTGAGGGAAGTGGACCATGTCCTGCAGGGAGTCCGACATGGTGGACAGGGTAGCCCCTATGGCACTAATGTCCTGCCTCACATCGCTCTGCTGTTGGAAGAAGTCCTGCTCCCACTGGTCATCACAGCCAGGTGCAGGCCCTCTCTGCAGCTGTCTGCCATGGATGGGATGTGCAGGTCCTACGGCAGGGGGTGGGGTGGGAGGTGGGAGCCTGTGGGCAGGTGAATGGTGCCCAGGGGATTCCAGCAGCACAACAGGGCTGGTACTACCCCCAGATGGTGGAGAGGCTGGCAGGGATACACTGTCTAGGGAAGAGTGGGTAGGGGAACCACCATGTTGGTCCTGGACATGAGGACTGTGAGGGAGTGATGTCTGTGTTGTGATGCGTGTGTGCTGTGGCTGGTTTGCTCGAGTCTGGGGACAGGCCATGGTATGCCTGGGAGGAGGCGGAGGGACGTTGCTTGGCAGAGGAGTTGATGCCCTGACCGATTTAGCCAGTCTGGCACGATATCGCGCATTGCCATCTTCATCGTCAGACATGTAGTCCTCATCATCCACCAAGCAGAGGTCCTCAGGATATTCTTCCTCCTCCTCCTGAGCAGTGCTTGCAGCCGACATGACAGCTTGGAGGATCAGGGGATTCTCCCCTCTGATTCCACGTCGGCCCGCACTGGTCATAGGCCTGTCATCCTCGTCATCAGCATCCCCTGGAACAGAGGTTGCAACCGTATTAGGGATTGACCTTGTATGACATGTGGTGCAAAACAAGGGTTTGTATCAACTGTACTTTGCATCAACAGATGAGGATCATGTGACCTGTGTAGGGTACCACCACAAATGACAGCTCACACCATAGCACTGAGGTGTTACACAGATACAGGCAAACTCACCAGCTCCAGCCACAACTCTCTGTCCCTTGGTGTTCCCCCCTAGTGTCACCTGCTGGACCGGTCTCCTCACGGGCCTAGCTGTCCCTGAACCAGCAGCTGTAGAGGGAAGTGACAACATTCTCAATTATCTGCATCACCAATTGTCAGACAGGCACATGACACTCCTGATTTGTATTTCACTTTGTACACAACTGCTGATTACATGCAGAGGGGAATCAGGATCTCTGTCATGGCTTTGGAGTCGAAGCCAGTGACACACCTCATGCTAGAATTACCTGGAGGACGGCTGAGCGAGGGTTGGATGTCATACAGTCCCCGGGATGGTGCATGCTGCTGGGGTGGAATCCGGTCAGCAGCTGTGATAAGACATACAGGTCTATATTTTGCAACAAGAGATGGTAGCTCTGAGCCAACATGTCATTCTCAATGACCATTTGTGGGTAATCCAGTACGATGTGCAGCATGTTTAGCTCCTGAACTTTACATTTAGGCACCTGCTCACATGCAGCAGTTGCCAGCCGTTCCCTCCACACAGCAGTGACATCAATCAGATGACACATCAACAGACACCTCATGCTAGAATTACCTGAAGGACGGCCGCGCGAGGGTTGGATGTCATACAGTCCCCGGGATGGTGCATGCTGCTGGGGTGTAATCCGGTCAGCATCTGTGATAAGACATACAGGTCTATATTTTGCAACAAGAGATGGTAGCTCTGAGCCAACATGTCATTCTCAATGACCATTTGTGGGTAATCCAGAACGATGTGCAGCATGTTTAGCTCCTGAACTTTACATTTAGGCACCTGCTCACATGCAGCAGTTGCCAGCCGTTCCCTCCACACAGCAGTGACATCAATCAGATGACACATCAACAGACACCTCATGCTAAAATTACCTGAAGGACGGCCGCGCGAGGGTTGGATGTCATACAGTCCCCGGGATGGTGCATGCTGCTGGGGTGGAATCCGGTCAGCAGCTGTGATAAGACATACAGGTCTATATTTTGCATCAAGAGATGGTAGCTCTGAGCCAACATGTCATTCTCAATGACCATTTGTGGGTAATCCAGAACGATGTGCAGCATGTTTAGCTCCTGAACTTTACATTTAGGCACCTGCTCACATGCAGCAGTTGCCAGCCGTTCCCTCCACACAGCAGTGACATCAATCAGATGACACATCAACAGACACCTCATGCTAGAATTACCTGAGGCACGGCTGCGCGAGGGGTGAACAGCTGCAGCCAGGATGTCATTGAGTGCCCGGGATGGTGCACGCTGCTGGGGTGTAATCCGGTCAGCATCTGTGATAAGACATACAGGTCTATATTTTGCAACAAGAGATGGTAGCCCTGAGCCAACATGTCATTCTCAATGACCATTTGTGGGTAATCCAGAACTATGTGCAGCATGTTTAGCTCCTGATCTTTACATTTGGGCACCTGCTCACATGCAGCAGTTGCCAGCCGTTCCCTCCACACAGCAGTGACATCAATCAGATGACACATCAACAGACACCTCATGCTAGAATTACCTGAAGGACGGCCGCGCGAGGGTTGGATGTCATACAGTCCCCGGGATGGTGCATGCTGCTGGGGTGTAATCCGGTCAGCATCTGTGATAAGACATACAGGTCTATATTTTGCAACAAGAGATGGTAGCCCTGAGCCAACATGTCATTCTCAATGACCATTTGTGGGTAATCCAGAACTATGTGCAGCATGTTTGGCTCCTGATCTTTACATTTGGGCACCTGCTCACATGCAGCAGTTGCCAGCCGTTCCCTCCACACAGCAGTGACATCAATCAGATGACACATCAACAGACACCTCATGCTAGAATTACCTGAAGGACGGCCGCGCGAGGGTTGGATGTCATACAGTCCCCGGGATGGTGCATGCTGCTGGGGTGGAATCCGGTCAGCAGCTGTGATAAGACATACAGGTCTATATTTTGCAACAACAGATGGTAGCCCTGAGCCAACATGTCATTCTCAATGACCATTTGTGGGTAATCCAGAACTATGTGCAGCATGTTTAGCTCCTGATCTTTACATTTGGGCACCTGCTCACATGCAGCAGGTGCCAGCCGTTCCCTCCACACAGCAGTGACATCAATCAGATGACACATCAACAGACACCTCATGCTAGAATTACCTGAAGGACGGCCGCGCGAGGGTTGGATGTCATACAGTCCCCGGGATGGTGCATGCTGCTGGGGTGTAATCCGGTCAGCATCTGTGATAAGACATACAGGTCTATATTTTGCAACAAGAGATGGTAGCTCTGAGCCAACATGTCATTCTCAATGACCATTTGTGGGTAATCCAGAACGATGTGCAGCATGTTTAGCTCCTGAACTTTACATTTAGGCACCTGCTCACATGCAGCAGTTGCCAGCCGTTCCCTCCACACAGCAGTGACATCAATCAGATGACACATCAACAGACACACATGTATGAGAAGATTACTGATAGGAAGGGATAAATGACCCCGATTCCTCCCCATTACACTGCTATCACCTTTGCCATTCAGACTTACATATTTCCAGAGTCTCATGTTGTTTGTTGTCAAGTCAGAAAGGGTTTCATGTGTGAGATTTACAATTGTCAGGGACATGATGTTGCTCATTTGTGCTTCCCCACGCATGAAGTCACACATATTTGTATGAGAGAACACAGATGTCTTACGTCCGTCCTTTGAGTGTCCTCTCTTTGCGTACTCTATTTCCCAGATCATGGTACTACTTAGCTGACGACGATTGGTGTCTTGTACAGCAGACATCCAAACCTCTTTTGTCAAACACTAACCTATACATGTGAATACAGTAGGAGAGGAGGCAAGCAGAATGTAACATTGCGGATAGGCTGAAAGGCTTTGATGCCTTCTGCCTGCACTGGATTAGTGTGTTGCTCTTCAGCCTAGTCATTTAGCAGGTGTAACTACATGAAGATTCACCTTAGCAGCCCCTACATTCATCTCAAAGGTACACTACTGGCATAAGTGTTGGCCTCAGCCATGCAATTTCATCGTGGTGTTTCCTATCATTGAATTGCAAGCCGGTTGTGTTTTGGTCACTTCATATGACTCATGGTACTATTGAATGTCCATTCTGCACTCACTTGGCATACATTTTGTGTCATCCTTTCATTAGCCACCAGGGTCTGATCTTGCATGGGTTCAAATGCCATATGTGAGCATATTGTGATGCAGGACAACAGTGTTGTAATACACATGCAACATACGGCGGACGTGAAAGGCACATTTCTTGAGCAGTCAGCCTGATATATTCTTGGGTTCCCCTCCCTTGGCCCAGCACCGGAACAGTGTGTGGGCCCTGAACAGATGTCACAGCCAACCTTGTAGCAGAAGTCAGTATGTGTCTTTGATTCTGGGAGGACCTCGTTGTACCTACAATGATAAGTGTGTTTTGCTACTTCACATTCTGGCAGCCACATGTGATGCACTAGATTTCTGGCACAAAGGATGAGCACAAGCAGTTGTGGGCACCAGCGTTGCATTAGTGTGTTATACGTAATATCATGATTGCTCCCACATGACTTCGAATGGGCCCACTACCTGGATGCAACCTATATCACAATGACATGTCTACGGATCCTGATGTGCGGTCCACTATCGTGTTTTGTTGATGGCCAACACAGAAGCCAGACAATGTAAGTGGTACATGACCAGCTGTGTGGACTGGGCATTTGATCTATATTGGAAACATTCAAAGTTGGACAGTGTATGCATTGTCAATACTAATGACCCTGGGATCTAACTTGTTCATCATTGCCATATTTCAGTCAATTACTTTGATTGCTTACGTCTACAGACACCATTACAACATAGTGGGGACACCCTTTTGAGTAGTTGTGGCACTCGATAACAGGATTGGATTCCCAGGTCTGGGCCTGTTGCTGTAAAACATGTCATGTTCCGCAATTACGAAGGTTTGATGAGCCAAGACATGTAATATATTGTCTTCAGCTGTTCACAATTATAATTATCTAAAGGTGGATGTCCATTGACTACTCCAATAGTAATGCAGCGATTTGTACATCTCTGGTTGACTTTCATATGTGGGCACTACATGTCCCTCGGTCACTCCTGGCAATGTATGCATTTTGACCATCTCCTGGCCACTTTGACTTACCAGTCGGTGAGGGTGTACGGTGGCGATGCCTCCCAGTAGATGCAGGGACCTCCGCTACGGCAGTTGTCTGTGCTCTGGCTGAATGTGTCAATGGGTGAGAAGAGAGAAAACTAAACAACTGGAATATGTGCTGGTGGAACATTTCTGTGATTTCCCCATTTCTTCTGCATGCTAACAGTGTTTTGCAGTACTGCTGCTGACTGGGCAGGTAGGAGCAGTGGTGCATTGGGGTCGTAGTGGCGTGGCAGGGTGGGAAATTTACAACAGAATAGGTGTCTGACTTTTGGACCAGATGGTTCTCTCACCTTCTGCTTTGTGCTTTCAGCTTGCACGGGGTGATTTACTTCATAGAGATTTAGTGGCATGTTTCCACGCCCCTTGTAATACATTAACACCGCAGTTGCGTCACTTCTGTGTCACAGCGGTGGGGTAATACAGGTGACACATTTGGACTTATTCCCTTTTTATTTATTTTTTTATTTTTTATTTTTTTTTTTTTAAATTTTTATTGAGGATTCATGTTACACTATAGCAATACAATATGAATACATTTTGACTAAATAAGAAAGCTGAATGAGGTATAAGCAAATTACAAAAATAGCCCAAAAAAATAAAATAATAAAAATATGGATAAAGCAAGAACAAGGCATGTAGAAGTCGGTTGACGAATTACATTTCTAGTGTCTAATTGAGATTGGAGGTTGTAAATCATAGAATGATGTGGCGTCGATGTTGATATTGAAGTTAAAATACATATAGTAAAACAAAGAGCCATCTGCCACAATCAGAGGAAGAAAGAGAGCGAGAAGGAACGTATAGCTAATGAAGATATAAATATTAGAAGACAGACGTAGCTATATTCTGAAAATCAGTAAGATTATGACAATCTACTAGTGCGCCAGGCAGCCACTGGTGCCCAAATCTTCAACCCCAATTCTCTTGATTTTTTCCCCTTAAGTTGATACAGAGCCGCCTCCACATTATGTATACCTAGAAATCTGGATAACCACATTTGAAATGTTGGGGCCTGTGTATCTTTCCAAGCTGCTGAGATTAAGATTCTGAGTACAGCAGTAGAGATGAAAATTAGGGCTTCAGACTTATTCCCAATGTTATGCATCTATGTTGATGCCTCACGGTGTGCGGGCCTGCGCAACATTAAACATGCATCAGCTGTGATTTGGCAGGGTGTGTGTTTATTTGGTTATGCCTCGTACAAGTGATGCATTGTAATTGACGGCATTTCACGTAGTCACTTTTCATAGGGTGTTGCCATGCAAACTTAAACCAGCTTGAGGCACCTGTAATGAGTTGCCCTGAGCGTTAGGTGTAGGCGGTCCATGGACATAGTTGGAGTTGCGACACACTTGCGACACTACTCCAGCAGAGCATCCCCCTGATGCCATCAGTTGCGACACCCATCTGTCTATCCCAGCGCCACAGTGCACCGCATTGTCAATGTGACGCATCCGCGGTTGCACAAGAGTTGGATTGGGTGTGGCATTGTTACTGGGGCATCTCTGCTGTAATTTGTCAATTGCTACTTAGCATGCTGGTGTATTAATGCAACTGGACAGTGGCCATGTTTTCAGGAGTGGAGGAGGGATTTGCCATTTCCATCCCTAAGGATTGTGGGACTTGTAGTGCTACATACAGAGGGTGACACAGGAGTCTGTGATTTACGGATTAATTAATACACTTTGGACTACTTCCTTATTCACACTGACAGTGCAACACAGACCTTCTATTCATGCACTTTCACTTTTCATCCCACTTACCTGGTACCACGTAGCGGACGTCACTGACAGGCAGCCCATGGACCAAGTGGGGGTGTATGGTCGTCAGGATGTCCTCCTCCTGTGTGGTGAGGCGGATGCGTGGTCCAGAGTGTGCGGCTGGGAGGATCTGTTGTAATTCCATCCTGGAGTATTTATCCTTTACCCTCAGCCGCTCATCCTGCCATTTCTTTTTGACGTCCTGCACAGTGCGCCTGTCCTCCCCCAATGCTGTGACAGCAGTGGCTAATTGCTGCCACAGGGCTGCCTTCTGGCTCCCACTGGTGCAGTAGGGTGTGAGTCCATAGAGGCGTTTATGGTGCCTCACAATGAACTCCACAAGCATGGTGGTCTCCTCTGCTGTAAAGTTCCGCTTTCTCTTCATGAGCTCCATTTTCTTGGCCGGTCTCTGCTTGGAAATACAAACTGCGTGTGGCCAAACCGGTGCCTTCACTGTGTGCTGCTTTTAAATGTTTTTTGCTGCTGGTCAATCTGTGTTAATTGGCTTCAGCTGGATCATGGTGGGGGATGGTAGGCACTAGCAACATGATGGCTAACTGGAGCTGTTGGCTGGGATTGGCTGGAGTGCGTCAGCTGATGCATGGTAGGGGATGGTAGGGACTTGAACAGGTGTTTCCCCTTGGCTCAAATGATCAATGGCAACAGTAATGTAGTCTGGTCCCAATTCTGATGTTCCGGCCCGAGAGCGGAATTTCCGGCCCGAGAGCGGAGTTTCCGGCCTGAGAGCGGGTATTCCGCCCTTAAAGCGGACTTTCCGGCCCGCATGCGGACTTCCCGCTCCGGGCCCGGAAACTCCGCTCCGGGGGCGGAAAATCCGGCCCGGGTGCGGACGTAAGTTTAGTGGTCGTAAATGGATTCTGTGAATAGCAAAAGTCCTAAGTTCATTTTGTGAATAGCAAAAGTAGTAAGTTCATTCTGTGAATACCAGAAGTACTAGGTGCATTCTGTGAATACCAGATTGGTACTAAGTTCAGGATTTAGTCTTAAGTTTGTTCTGTGAATCGGGCCCTGTGTTTGGCCAGATGGGCTGTTGCTGCACCTCATTCATATTTTAAATCCATTCCCTCATATCTACCTGGTGTTCTGACCCCGGCTGGAATTTGCAGATTGGGAAAACAACCAGGGGGGGGGGCACAATGATTGTCTTGTGCCAGCGGGTGAAGGGACAGTCCATTCTCAAGTGGAGGTGAACCCCGAATTTATTTCTTTTTAAATTTATTTCCCTTGGGTTGTAGAGGGCTTTATGCATTTCCTGGGAGCCAGATTAGGGGTAAAACATCCAATCTTCCCCAAGAGCACAGAACACTTGTTTTGGGCCTAGGAGTGACATGATGTCAGGATTAGGGGAAGGTGTAATTCATATATTTTATCATAGCGTATTTACACAATATAACAGCAAAATTACATGGAATTACGTGAGAAGCAAAACCATGCAATTAGCACTAATTTCTTGGCACAAGACACAACCTTGGCACCTAAAATAGACCAGAGAATGCATTTTTCACTTACAAAATAGTGCTAAATAAAATAGAAGTGGAACAGCAGCAATAGGCAGTTGTGTGTGCTTTGTTCCTGTGCTCTTGGGTAGGCAGTTTTGCCTGAAATGATGCAAAATTACACGACAGGTGTGTAATTTTTGGTATATTTGTGTCCCAAGAGTAATACAAAACTTCACCCAGGTCTAATCAGGATGGGCTGGCCCCACACCACATTCCTTTTTTAATGTCTACTGGGCTTTTAGCACCACTGAAAGAGGGTAAATATTCATCCGTCCCCAGAGGCCAGAAAGACTATGGGGGATATTCTCAACAATTAGTGGAAACTATCGCTAACCTCAGCCTGTATTTTCTCATCTCCGTGTACCGCATGAAATTATCACCGTGTTAGCTTACAGGCGAAAGTTTCAGTGAACGGTGGTCAAAACTTACAATAACATCAGCGCGAAGGCGATAGGAGATCCAGCGTTAGTGGGCGAAAACTACCGATAGGCCCATTAGCGGCAAAAAAACTCACGTTAGCCAGCCCAACGTGAGTTTTTTTGTCTCTATTGCAAAATATAGCCTATCAGTCAACATCCAATAGAAAATAGGTATAAAAACCAAAAAAATGCAAAATGGAGCAGCCTGGGCCAAGTGCAGCACACATCAACAACCCCTGCAAGCCACCCAACATCCAGGATGACCACGATGAGAGCCAGGATGCCTCGCTGGACCTGCGTCTGGAGCCTGGATGCCTCTCTGGACCTGCGTCTGGAGCCTGGATGCCTCGCTGGACCTGCGTCTGGAGCCTGGAGTGGGATGCGGAGGAGCTGTGGAGTCGATGAGCCGTGGCGGTAGGCATTGAGGCGCGACAAACACCCGTACCTGGTGGTGAAGTTTGGCAGGTCGCATAGAGACACATTGCTGACCTGTGTGAGAAGACCGCCTTGTGCACCTTGTAGCTGTTATTAGTAGAGGCGCTCCTGCGCCTTAACGTAGGGAGGTCTGCATCGCATACTACGATCCACCACTACACCTGGGTGCATGGAGGGGATCACCAACGGTGGGTGCCGCCTCTCTGCATCACAGGCCGGATGATGTTGGGCTTGCCGGACGCTGTGGAGGGTGAGGCCCTTGAGCTGCGCCGAACTTGTGTGGCGGGAGCGCTGCAACTTCACGCCTAAGTGGGCCCTGCTACATCAACTGCATCGAGACGTTCACCAGCAGACTTGGCGGTGACTGCTCTACCCAGGCTTGTGAAATCCCACCTGGCTGAGGCTCCTGCTGGCTGAGTCACAGATTTGGAGAGAGTGCAGCGGATTGCGCCACGGTGTCAATAACCAGGTAAGGAGAAGGTGAGATGCGTAGCTCAGGTCGCCTGTGGGACGAGTCGCCAAGGCCTAGCACACATAGATGACACACCCCCAGTGGCGGCTCATCCTCTATGGGCGGAAGAGCATCGCCCCACTGCTTTCAAGCAGTGCAGAGAAGGAACAATCATCACATGATGATAACTTACTGATGTAACCGTGCTATGTTTCTCTGCAGGTGGGAGGGTGGGTAGGACTGCCCCAAGCGCGGGGCAGGGCATGGGCAGATTGGCATGCCCACTTAAGTGTGCAATGACTGTTTGGTCAGCCCACTCAGTTGCCCAAAGCATTCATTCACACTTCCCTGTCAGTAATGTAGGCTGCATTATAGCCTGCATGGAGAACATGGCCACCCCTCCAGCCCCTGGCTGCATGCCTTGTCCCGTTGCCAATTACCAATTCCACCGCTGCATTGAAGTGTTGTGATTGGCTCAGGGGAGGGAGCCTGGCTGCATACTTCCTGTACCTGGAAGCAGATGCAGGAGAGCAGGAGCAACGAAGACACGGGACCCGGCTTCGAGGTAAGAATTCACTTATTAAAATATTTACAACACCCGCTCACACACATCCCTACATCCATGCCACATCCAGTGTTCTTTCCAGCGTTTACCATCTCACAGCTGTCCAGCCCCCCCAGCACCTCTCAATGGTGGCCGCTGTGCGCCCATGCACAGCAGGCGTACCACTCGTGTGCCAAAGACACATAAGTGGTTGCGACGCATGCCATAACACTGCATTCCATTCCAATGCATACTAATACTAGGCACATTGCAACAGTAGAGTAGGTGTTGCATAGCGGAGACATTAATATCACTATTCCCACTTCAGTGATTGCAACCCAAAACTAACATTTCCACCCCAAACCAAACGTTAACCCTGGAATTCCTTTTTGAGCCCCCATAAAACACCCAAAAATCTAATTTGACCCAAATGCACACCCCAATTTTCATATTTTACCCCAAAACACACCCCAATTTTCATATTTTATCCCAAAACACACCCCAATTTTACATCAGAAACCCATACCCACCCGAAACACTTTCAATTACCCCATTACTGACCTCACAATGCGTTGTATTCTAATGCGATGTAAAGGCACCTGCGTTGTCAACGTTGCGTTGTTAACGATGTATGAATGAGTAGTGTGGTGACGAGTCTGTGACATAGGGAGGATATGCAGATTTGCCCTTTTCCGCTGGAGCACCAGCACTGCCAAACTATGAAATCCTTTACAGCTGAAAGAAACTACAAGTCTTCTTCCCTTCAGAAAAGCTTTAAAACATGGCTATTCTGATTATAACTCCAAATAATGTCTGGGTAATCTCATACACTAGCTGCGGCAAGATGCCCCCAGGCAATCAAGCACTTAAAAGAAGAAAAAAAACATGACTCAAAGGAAACATTTTTGTGTTTTACATTGACCTGCAAGGTGTGAGCCATAAAATTTGTCTGGAGAGTGGACGGTTTAATTAACAACTTTGATACTCTAGAGAAACTCTGTATTAGTTTTCCAGGGGGTGAATACTTTGGTGCCGATTACGATCCGGTAAAAAAATAGCCCGTACGACTCGTATTCGGTCTTTTTACCGTACGAATCGTACAAGTGCCGTACAAACTGGCAATCACGATTCGCATGGTAAAAAGTCCATACGAACCGCATTCGGAATATTTCCCCACACGTCCTCGGGTCGGAAAATGTGTCCGACACGTCCTCGGATGATTTACCGTACAAATGTGAAAAGTCAAGTCCGACCGAGGAATCACGATCCAACCCGTGCGTCCGATCTCACAACCGTATGGTAAAAACACCGTCCGCACCGAACTCCCATTGCAACCATGGAGACATGTCCCCGCATACGCGCCCAACACTCCCCCCAGCACCCATACGTTCGAGTCGCACTCCCCGTTAATGTACACACCCCCCCCGTATGTACACCCGTGTACGTGTCGAACCCCCACCCGTGCATGTACACCCCAGTACGTTCGCGTCGTACCCCCACCCCTGTATGTGTCGTACCACCGTGTATGTACACCCCAGTACGTTTGCGTCGTACCCCCACCCCTGTACGTGTCGTACCACCGTGTATGTACACCCCAGTACGTCCGAGTCGTACCCCCACCCCTGTACGTGTCGTACCACCGTGTATGTACACCCCAGTATGTCAGTCGTACCCCCATCCCTGTACGTGTCGTACCACCGTGTATGTACACCCCTGTACGTTCGCGTCGTACCCACACCCCTGTACGTGTCGTACCACCGTGCATGTACACCCCAGTACGTTTGCGTCGTACCCCCACCCCTGTACGTGTCGTACCACCGTGTATGTACACCCCTGTACGTTCGCGTCGTACCCACACCCCTGTACGTGTCGTACCACCGTGCATGTACACCCCAGTACGTTTGCGTCGTACCCCCACCCCTGTACGTGTCGTACCACCGTGTATGTACACCCCAGTACATCAGAGTCATACCCCCACCCCTGTACGTGTCGTACCACTGTGTATGTACACCCCTGTACGTTCACGTTGTACCCACACCCCTGTACGTGTCGTACCACCGTGCATGTACACCCCAGTACGTTCGCGTCATACCCCCACCCCTGTACGTGTCGTACCACCGTGTATGTACACCCCAGTACGTCAGAGTCATACCCCCACCCCTGTACGTGTCGTACCACCGTGTATGTACACCCCAGTACGTTCGCGTCGTACCCCCACCCCTGTACGTGTCGTACCACCGTGTATGTACACCCCAGTACGTCAGAGTCGTACCCCCACCCCTGTACGTGTCGTACCACCGTGTATGTACACCCCAGTATGTCCGAGTCGTACCCCCACCCCTGTACGTGTCGTACCACCGTGTATGTACACCCCAGTACGTCAGAGTCGTACCCCCACCCCTGTACGTGTCGGACCACCGTGCATGTACACCCCAGTACGTTTGCGTCGTACCCCCACCCCTGTACGTGTCGTACCACCGTGTATGTTCACCCCAGTACGTTCGCGTCGTACCCCCACCCCTGTACGTGTCGAACCACCGTGTATGTACACCCCAGTACGTCCGAGTCGTACCCCCACCCCTGTACGTGTCGTACCACCGTGTATGTACACCCCAGTACATTCGCGTCGTACCCCCACCCCTGTACGTGTCGTACCACCGTGTATGTACACCCCAGTACGCCAGAGTCGTACCCCCACCCCTGTACGTGACGTACCACCGTGCATGTACACCCCAGTACGTTCGCGTCGTACCCCCACCCCTGTAAGTGTCGTACCACCGTGTATGTACACCCCAGTACGTCAGAGTCGTACCCCCACCCCTGTACGTGTCATACCACCGTGTATGTACACCCCAGTACGTCCGAGTCGTACCCCCACCCCTGTACGTGTCGTACCACCGTGTATGTACACCCCAGTACGTCTGAGTCGTAACCCCACCCCTGTACGTGTCGTACCACCGTGCATGTACACCCCTGTACGTTTGCGTCGTACCCACACCCCTGTACGTGTCGTACCACCGTGTATGTACACCCCAGTACCTCCGAGTCGTACCCCCACCCCTGTACGTGTCGTACCACCGTGTATGTACACCCCAGTACGTCCGAGTCGTACCCCCACCCCTGTACGTGTCGTACCACCGTGTATGTACACCCCAGTACGTCTGAGTCATTCCCCCACCCCTGTACGTGTCGTACCACCGTGTATGTACACCCCAGTACGTTTGCGTCGTACCCCCACCCCTGTACGTGTCGTACCACCGTGTATGTACACCCCAGTACGTCCGAGTCGTACCCCAACCCCTGTACGTGTCGTACCACCGTGCATGTACACCCCAGTACGTTCGCGTCATACCCCCACCCCTGTACGTGTCGTACCACCGTGTATGTACACCCCAGTACGTCCGAGTCGTACCCCCACCCCTGTACGTGTCCTACCACCGTGTATGTACACCCCAGTATGTCAGTGTCGCACCCACACCCCAACCTCCTAAGTACGGAGCGCACCCCAGGCCCCAACATCACAACCGCATGTACGAGTCGTACCAAGCCACACACAAGGACAGCACCGTACAACCAAATGGCCCATGTACACACCGTACACACGCTCAAAACGCACGTACACAACCAGGACAAAACAAAACAACACAAGAATACACTATTCGAATGGCACAAAGCCACTAAACATGGCCAACAAACACTAAAAAACACACCTTCACTGACCTGCAACTGCCAAAAACAAACAGAGGCCCAAAACACCACCACTCCTTATAACACACCCACCCAAACTTCAAACACAGCCACACCCACCAATGGACCAATAAAAAGGGCCCACACACACAAACCATGAGCCTTTGCAACAGACTCACTGCTGCCAGACACCACAGACAACCTACAGCACCATACTACAAGCTTCACCATACCTTACACTTGCACACCTTCACACAACCACCTTCACAAACACCCCCTCATCACATTCACACACACACACACCTGCACAACCACACCCACACACCCACAACCATCCACACACCCCCCCACCATCCACACACCCACCCCACCATCCACACCCACACCCCTCACCATGCCCACTACCAAGAATCCAAAGTTCAGTAACCGAGAGTTGGAGGTCCTTGTCGATGAAATCCTCAGAGTCGAGCCACAGCTCTTTGGAACATTGGTCAGACAGACCAGCATGGCAGCAAAAACAGCCATGTGGCAGACCATCATCGATGCTGTGAATGCTGTTGGGGACACCAGAAGGACCAGGCAGGAATGCCAAGCCAGGTGGTACGATCTGTGGAGGAGGGTCCGAGCCAAGATGCTGGAGGAACACAACCAGGCCAACGCCACTGGAGGAGGGCCCTCCCGCAGACCTGTACACTACCAGCACTGGGAGGAGAGGGTGTTGGCCATACAGCCGGTGGAGGCAGTCGAAGGATTAGGAGGACTCCGAGACCCAGGTGAGTACACAAACAACGCACCTCACATGGGGGGAACGTCATCCACAACCAAAATCACTAACAGGCACGCAACCACCCCAACCTATGGCATGACGCAACCACACTCCATGAACACGCACATGCCACTGCCGCCACCATGCCCCATGCACCCAGCTGGACAATGTGTAGTCACAGGCCACAGAAGACACCAACACATGACACGGTAACCCGGATGGCGGGAGGGTGGGCCCCAAAATTCACATAGTGCAACTCAGAAACAGACAATGCCCTCTGCCCATATGGCCCAGGTCACAGCCAGACAAACAGTGTGTCCCCACAAAGGAAAGACTCGCCAGCAAATGGCGGACGCCTTGCATCAACACATGGGGGTGAAGGCACTGTTTTGCACATGACAGCAGCTAATGAACAGCCAACACTGTGAAAGAGTGGCAGCACACACCACCACAGCAGCAGCGCAGACACAGACACTACACCCAATGGGTGCCTGGAGATCAGAAACAAACTTACATCAACAAGCCAAGGGCCATTCAAAGGACTGGAAAAAGTGTGTGTCTAGGAAGCTGGGCTGAGGTGACAGAGGGTGACACACAGAGGGAGGGAGAGGGGGACAGAGAGGGAGGGAGAGGGGGAGAGAGAGGGAGGGAGAGGGGGACAGAGAGGGAGGGAGAGGGGGACAGAGAGGGAGGGAGACACAGGAAGACGGACAGAGGGAGGAGGCTGACACACAGAGGGAGGGAGAGGGGGACAGAGAGGGAGGGAGAGGGGGACAGAGAGGGAGGGAGACACAGGGAGAGCAAATCAGCCGTGTGGTGTGTGGGAATGTCTGCTCATCAGCAGGTAGACTGCGTGCATGTAGCCAAGGGTGGCCAGTGCCAGAACCCCCCCTCTTCTCCATGGCAAAACGCAGGGCCATGTCACAACCTGTTCACGAGCACAACGACAGCTACCTGCATTATATAAGTGTGTGGATCCACTCCATGTGCACATGTACAGTGCTACACGGAAGGTGCCAATGCATGGCTCGCCACACCTGCCCACTCCACTGCTGACTGCAGTCACACTTGACGCAGCAAGTAAGACTGTGCCACACATAGTTGAAGGGGCCAAAGTGGTGCCCAAGGGACACACCCATGCACAAGTGCACTGTGAGTGGAATGCAAGACAGATCCTAATTCCAAGAGGAAAAGTGCCAACTTTGAAAATGATGAAACATGGATGTTGCATGGACCAAAATTAACATTGTCTCTCTCACACACAGGTCAACATCGTGGTTCACCCCCCAACACTGGGGGGGGAAGACTCACAGGACCCGGATCTGCGGGAGCCCGATCCCACCAGCAGCGACGACTCTCACCACTCTGTGGACGACCCCGACCGACCTGGCCCCTCTGGTGTCCAACCACCTGCAGCGCCTGCGTCAGGTACAACTGTGCCAACCACCACCCCCACTCCTGCCACATCCCAGGAGCCACCCAAGATCCCTGCCCCACCACCACAATGCAGCCAGGCTGGCCAGGAGGGACACGGTGTCCCGGGCACCCAGGAGGAGGCAGGTGACAACGCCAATGCCACCCCTCAGGGGTCCCGGAAACCCGATGTACCCACAAGGGCAGGCCAGGTGCAAGTGGGCAGGGGTGGTGGGAGTGGAGGACGGCAGAGGCGCGAGCCTGACCAGTTGGCTGGGGAACCGGTATTTTCCCATGTCCGTAACATCCTGGACACATACCGGCAGGACACCACGGGCCTGGCCCAGGTTGTGTCCGTCCTCGAGGGGATCAAGACCCATCAGGCCCAGCAACATGCGGAGCTACATGCCTGTCTACTGCAACACCAACGGAGGATGGAGGACGGACAGGCTGAGCTCGTGACGGCGTACACGGGAATTCACGATACACTCCGTCGGATGGCCGACAACATGGCCGACCCTCCCTGTGCCAGAAGGCGGAGAACATCACCACCCACAGGGAGGGATCAGGAGGAGGAGGAGGAAACATCCGATGGAGCATCCCAGATGTCGTCACGGCCTGCTTCTGAGGGTCCCCGCAGGAGGGCGGGTCGTCCACGGAAAAGACCGTGAGGGTCGGCGCAACATCACCATCTCCCAGGACACCTGGCCTGGCCCACTGGAGCAACAGCATCACAGCATCAAGAGACATTCTCTGCCACATGGCCTTGCTGGTCACTCTCTGACCAATGTAGACAAAGACTGTGGCATGGACTCTGAGGACTTCCAATGGCAAGGACACCAACTCCCCTACTGAACTTTGGATTCCAAACTCCCGGAAAGCCCCTCACGTCATACACCCCCCCCCCCCCAAATAAAAATTCACACCATGAAGAGAAGATGCCTGCTGGTTGCATTATTACCTTACATGTGTCTTGTAAAGTCTAAACATGCCAGAGTTCTCTTTTGACTTCAACTATCCACACCCTGGGGCCTGAGTCTGGCACAGGACACACGGGCCACAGTGTATTAGGCAAGACAGACATGGAGCACCACACACACCCGTGATGGGCCCAACCAGCTGAGGGGGTGGCCGAACAACCGTGCTGACAGACACATTGAGTACGGCAACAGTCATGCGCAGAGGTCAGGGATCCAGTCCAGTGTCCTGGGGGGCACCCAGGTATGTGTAGACAGGTGGCAGAACCATGTCCTGCAAGCTTGAGTCCGGTGGATGCAGAGAATGGGGGCCTGGCCAACGTTGGATGCATGGGGATGGCACATGTCACAATACCCACACAGTCATGGACATCATGCATAATACACAGTCTCAGCCCACACACACAGCTTGCATCTTGCTACTCAACACATAGACACATAGCCTCTATCAGGGGAAACCATGCCAAACATGCTGGATGCACCGTGGCAACACACCAGCATTGACTGAGAAGAGGCACCTTGGAGGCATCGGGACACCTTTATTAGTCATGTTTTCGGGATTGCAGAGGCAACTTGAAGTACACATGAGCACTTCATGTGGAGTAACATGTGGGTCCAACACTGGCACACCCCTTCTGCAGCACAAATGCGTGATAGCCATGGAACTGGCACACAATTGTCGGCCAACAGCTAAACACCCACAGCTGCTCACGGAGATCCTGCCATACACCATAGATCCGCTGATGTAGAAGTCCCACACCATGTCAAGCCAATGCAAACCGTATGTGACCGAGGGCAGTGTTACACACATTGATGCCATCATCACAATCCACTATCCCATCACTGATGACTGTCAACAAGTCTGACCATCTATTCAGGTGTACCCAGCTGCATGTTATGTGTACCATGGTGATGCTACATGTCTGCAGAGGAACCAAACATCGACAGGGGCAGTGTGCATACATCGTGAACAACTGCCACACCCAATACACCCCTGATGCATCCCTTACCCGAAGGAGACTTCCAAACGTGTCCGTGCCTGTAACGCTGAGTCAGCCCACGATGACGTGTCCATGAGGAATAGCAGTGCCACAACAATGCAAGCAGCAGACGGCATGCGCAAGTACCTGGGGAAGAGAGACACACAAGAAGTCAGCCACAAAAAGCACAGCCACTTGCATGTGCATTTACTCGACACATGTATGGATGACAACATGCTAGGTCACAATTATGACTGGGGAAATACAACCATCACTGGCACCATCACTCCAGTGACACACCCACACACACCTCTGACTCACGTGCCATACATGCAGGTGGAGACACACATCACAACAAGAATTCGCGTATGAGCCGAGTCCGGATGTCCTCTTGCGGCTCCACATCCTCCACATCACTAGCCCCATTGCCAAGACCTTCGTCCTCCACGGGTGGATGGTCCTCGTCATCTTGATCCAGGATGAGTGGCACAGCTTTCTCAACTGCCATGTTGTGCAGCATGCAGCAGACCATGAAGATTTTGCAGACCTTTGCGGGGGCATATGGGAGCACGCCGCCGGTCTTGTGGAGGCACCGAAATCGGCTCTTCAGCAGGCCAAACGTCCTCTCTATCACTCGCCTTGTCCGGCCATGGGCGGTGTTGTAGCGGAGCTGGGCCGGCGTGATGGGGTTGCGGAGAGGTGTGAGCAGCCATGGCATGTTGGGATAGCCAGCGTCCCCTACATGGGAAGCACATGGACATCGTTAGAAGTGGTGAAGCGGTCGTGCTGGTAGGCTATGCAAAATACAGGACAGACAGACTGTACCCACCAACAACACATGCTCGTTCGTTGCGCAGCTGCATCATCATTTCAGGCATCCTGCTACGCCTCATGATGTAGGCATCGTGTGCTGATCCTGGAAAACGAGCACAGACATGTGAAATCACCATGTTGGACAGACACACCACCAGGGCATTGATGGAGTGGTAGTGCTTCCGATTGCGGTACGCTACCTCCCGTGCGTGTGGTGGTACCAAAGCTACATGTGTCCCATCTATGGACCCAATGACATGGGGCATCCCTCCCAGGGCATAGAATCCACGCTTGACCCCAGTCATCTGTTCAGGGGTTGGGAACTTGATGAAGTCATCCAGGTGAATCAACATGGCCTCTAAGAAATCATGCAGCACACGGCAGAACATGCTCTGGGACATGCCACCAACATGAGCTATGGTATTTTGAAAGGTACCCGTGGCTAGAAAATGTAGGGCTGCCATTACCTTCAGCTTGGGTGTCAGTGCCGTAGGATACCTGTGCAGCAGTTGCAGGTGTGGTGCCAGTCTTGCCGTCAACTCCAGAATCAACCGTCGTGGGAAGCGGTAGCACCGAATCTGATCATTCTCCCGCATGGCAGCCAAGTCCGGCATTGCTCGGGGAAGAGGCGGCGCCCTGCAGTAATTTGGAAGTGACAAGGAAGAGTGAGTGCACCACAACAACAAATCATTTGTACTGAGCACATGTTATTCTGTCTATACACATATGCTACATACAGAGTGAGGTATGTGCCACATGCCCTGGACACGTATGCCTGCCAGGTGACACTCCTACCAAGAGCCAGCTACACACGGAGATTGAGAACCTCCCCATGCCATGCCATGGGATTAGCTGTGTCCCAGTGCAAGTGAACAGCCAGACGCAAGACAGGAGTGACATACACCCACACATCAGCAGAAGTAGGAGGCCGATTGCAGAGACTGGTAGCGGAACACTAGAGCCACAGGTCACATGACATTACACTAGGACAGCCCACACACCTTGCCATGAAGGTGCACATGTCATGACTCACAACACATTCATTGAGAGGATGCAAACATGTCCTTGTCACGCTACTCCGTGTCCCATGCATACATGCGCACCTCACATCCGAAACCACATGTGGCATGGTGTGCGGAACAGTGTGTGATGTCAATCTACACACAGACACATGTTGGTTGCTGCAACAGCTGCAGCTTTTGAGGGTGCTCCAACATCAACCAAATGGGAAGCCCCCACACATACATGACATAGTCACATCGTGCACCATGGGTAGTGACAAGTCAGGTGTGGTAACCCCTGTAACGGGCATCAGGGGACACTTCCGTGTGTTGGTGTCCGTGCCATGCCAGTGTCGGTCATCCCAAGTGTGCAGTACGACATGCACATATGTCAAAGGAGTCAAGGGCATGCCTGGCACACATTGCACCGTCACACATTACATCTGTACACATCTCATCATACATCTGGTGCCTTCTTGACTCTGGAGTAATGTGCCACATCACAGCCTGTCACACCTGTGCCCCACACATGTAGTAATGCACAGACAATGCCTTGATGTCCATTCATGGACAAGTATGTCCATCCATGGACAAGTATGTCCGCCCTATTCCTTCCTGTGTGCTGCCTGTCACCACTGTGATGTGTGAAAACCATTACTGCTGCTAAGAGGGCCTGTGTACGTTCCCATATCACTATGGGAGTGCTGCCGTATGTGTACCCATCGTGATGGCGAGCGTACAGGCATGTGTACGGTCCGTACCACTACGAGTACGCATACGCGAGATCACCCATAGTGATAGTGAGCGTACAGGCGTGTGTACGGTCCGTACCACTACGAGTACGCATACGCAAGAACCCCCATAGTGGTACGGGCCGTACACACGCCTGTACTCTCCCTATCACTATGGGTGTCCTCGCGTATGCGTACACGTAGTTGTACGGGCCGTACACACGCCTGTACTCTCCCTATCACTATGGGTGTCCTCGCGTATGCGTACACGTAGTTGTACGGGCCGTACACACGCCTGTACTCTCCCTATCACTATGGGTGTCCTCGCGTATGCGTACACGTAGTTGTACGGGCCGTACACACGCCTGTACTCTCCCTATCACTATGGGTGTCCTCGCGTATGCGTACATGTAGTTGTACGGGCCGTACACACGCCTGTACTCTCCCTATCACTATGGGTGTCCTCGCGTATGCGTACACGTAGTCATAGTGAGCGTACAGGCGTGTGTACGGCCCGTACCACTACGAGTACGCATACGCGAGATCACCCATAGTGATAGTGAGCGTACAGGCGTGTGTACGGCCAGTACCACTACGAGTACGCATACGCGAGATCACCCATAGTGATAGTGAGCGTACAGGCGTGTGTACGGCCCGTCCCACTATGAGTACGCATACGCGAGATCACCCATAGTGATAGTGAGCGTACAGGCGTGTGTACGGCCCGTACCACTACGAGTACGCATACGCGAGGACACCCATAGTGACAGTGAACATAGGCACACATGTACGGGCCGTTGCTATGCATTTGGGGTGCCCTAGGGCCCCGGAACGCACCGTACCTATGTGTGAAGCTCCAAATTACATAGGAGACACATGAGGGACAAGTATTAAGGCGTACATGCATGCTGGTTGTCATGGAGACCAAGTTCAAATTTTGATTTTGTTCAGGAAGGTGCACAGCAGAAGTCAGTTGGAATGAATCTACATTGTTGCAATGTGTTTGTGGGGCTGACATCATGCAGGAGAAAAAAACTGATTGAGAACCCACAGACTGCTAGGTTTGAAGGGATTGGAGGAAACATAGGATGCATATGTGAGTGACCAATCACTCTGTATTCCTGTGCATGAGATGGGCCAGCAAGGCAGATATAAGGCAGCCAGGTCCCATGAGGGAGCACTTGCCTGCACATCTCTGTATTCCACGACCCAGCTGCTGCTACTGATTCCCTGGAACCATGTCAAGGGCTGTGGAGAGGTCACAGCCATTCACCCTGGAGGAGAACATGGCTTTGGTGGATGTGATCCTCCCACGGTACCCCATGCTGTATGGGCGGCCAGGTTATCAGGTGAGTTCAGTGTCCATTGGCACAGACTGTGTCCCTTTTTTGTGACTGTGACTTCTGCCATTGTGTCCAGGTGTGACACACATGCTATGTACTGTAGGGGGGGTCCCAGGGGGGGGGAATGCCTGATGTCTCCCAGCAGTGCCCTGAGACAGGAGGGGTGGGTGCAGAGTCCTCCCAGCAGTGCCCTGAGACAGGAGGGGTGGGGACCTATCACACCTAGCAGTGCCCTGAGACAGGAGGGGTGGGGGCCTATCACTCCCAGCAGTGCCCTGAGACAGGAGGGGTGGGTGCAGAGTCCTCCAAGCAGTGACCAGAGACAGGAGGGGTGGGTGCAGAGTCCTCCCAGCAGTGCCCTGAGACAGGAGGGGTGGGGGCCTATCACTTCTAGCAGTGCCCTGAGACAGGAGGGGTGGGGGCCTATCACTCCCAGCAGTGCCCTGAGACAGGAGGGGTGGGTGCAGAGTCCTCCCAGCAGTGCCCTGAGACAGGAGGGGTGGGGGCCTATCACTCCAAACAGTGCCCTGAGACAGGAGGGGTGGGGGCCTATCACTCCCAGCAGTGCCCTGAGACAGGAGGGGTGGGGGCCTATCACTCCTAGCAGTGCCCTGAGACAGGAGGGGTGGGGGCCTATCCCTCCTAGCAGTGCCCTGAGACAGGAGGGGTGGGGGCCTATCACTCCCAGCAGTGCCCTGAGACAGGAGGGGTGTGTGCAGAGTCCTCCCAGCAGTGCCCTGAGACAGGAGGGGTGGGGGCCTATCACTCCCAGCAGTTCCCTGAGACAGGAGGGGTGGGGGCCTATCACTCCTAGCAGTGCCCTGAGACAGGAGGGGTGGGGGGCTATCACTCCCAGCAGTGCCCTGAGACAGGAGGGGTGGGTGTGATGCACAGTGTGAGCCTGGATCATTGATTGTGTAGTTGCCCTCATTCCACCTGTGTCCTTTCAATGGCACGTACTGCTTTTGGCCTTCCCCCAGAGGATCATGTCCCTATGACAAAGGTGCAATGCGTTGGATGCATACTAGGCCTTGTTGTAAACAGCGAATGTGTTCTAATCTGTGTCCCTGTGACATGTGCCAGGTGTATTGATGTAGTGTCACTTGTCCATCCTCACAGGTAGACGCCTCTGCCAAGGAGCAAATATGGCTGGACGCCGTCAGCGCCGTGAGGAGTGCGGATGGTCGGAAGCGGCGCCTGTCCCAGGTGAGGAAACGCTGGCAGGATATCCGGTGCTGGACACGGAGGATCGCACGGGTCCTGCTGGGGGACTCACCTGAGAGCCATAAGAACCGCGGGCGCCGCCGTCTCTCCCACATCCAGAAACGTGTGCTGGCGGTGGTCTTTCCTGACTTGGACAGGCGCCTACAGGAGATGCAGCAGCCGGAAGGGGGTAGGTACATGTGTGTGTTTGTTGTGTATCACCAGCATTTGTAAGTGCACTGTTCCATGGATACACTTCCATGGTTTATGGTGCTGTGCAGATCCTGTTACCCACAGTGTTGCAGGGCTCTCCTGCCTCCCTTCCCCACCTTGCAATGTGTTCCCTGGTCTCTGTGTAGTCACTCCATCACAAAGTTATGTAGCCTGACACATTCTCCAAGTGTACAATGCCTGCAGCATCATGTGTGGGGGTGGTGTGTAACAGGTTTAGTGACCTTGCCTGTGCCCTGTCCAGTTCTGGACTTGTGGGTTCCATGTCAGTTGGCACTAATGCTGATTCCAGACATGGGAGTTAATCTCTCGAGTGCGAGGCCTTCCAGCAGGCATGTCCCATGTGGTGGCCTGTGACATGATGTGCATGAGTGTGCGTTACGCATAGTGCAGGGATGTTAGCGTGTGTTGCAGTCATTTCCATTCAGGAGCATGGCGTTGTGTGGCCACTACTGTCCCCAGGGGCATCTTTTCCTAGGTATCGTGTGTAATCCGAGAATGTCGACAATCTCTGTGTCTACAGCATAGGTTGTGCTCTGTGCCATTGTCCCCTGGCACCATGTTTATTGACGTGAAATGTATTACAAGTGTCCACTGTCCAGCCTGACCTGATTTTCCAAGTACATACTCACGGTGGCCATTGCCTGTGTGTCTTGTAGCAATCATCTGATGATGCCCATTTGTACATGATTCTTTGGACAGGCGCACCTTGGGTATTTGGTGTGCAATCTTGAATTATTGCATCCCATGTGTATTTCACCCAGACTAAGAGATGTAAGTGCTTCCTGTGTCTCCACAGATTTGTCTCATGTAGGGGGTGGGTGGGGCGGCCATGGCCTACATGTCAAGACCTGTCATCTCCTTGCTCGGACTGGCCAGTGTGTGATGTTTGTCTGGACATACACTCAAGGTGCAGCGTGCCACTCAGGGTGGGCATGTTATCAGTATTACCTATGCTGCATGTGCCTCTAGTTCCTGGATTTGGTCCCTGCTCATCCCAATTTCCTGCCACGCTGTGTGGTGCAGATGCAGTGCTGTATTGTCCCCAGGGCCTTGCTCCTCAGTCAGAATACCATGTCATCTCATTTGCTATTGTGTCATGCTCTCCATAGTTTTTCCATGGCATGGTGGGTCACACAACTGTGTCTTGCAGGGCCTACATATGTACCTTGTTTTGTAGTTGTAACTCATCCTTTGTTTCAGGCTATGCACTGTAACCTACTTAGATTTCACTCATGTGACATATGTATACAGGTGTATGATTAATTTCTGTTTCTTCACCCTGCCCACAGCATCGTCGGGGGACACGGAGGGAGACATGGACACAGACGGCGCGGAGGGACCGAGCACCAGTGCCAGCGGTGACATCGGGGCTGGCACTTCGAGTGGGACAGAGGCGGAGGAGAGTGAACCCGGGGACCTGTCGACTGGCACAACAGAGTATGAAGCTGACGGGTCCGAGGATGATCTCTCCGAGTGGGCGGTGGCTGCACCGCCATCTGACAGCAGCCCTACATCTGGCACCGCCCCCTCCATTGGCATCAGCCGCCTCCCACGTGCTCGTGTCCCTTCCCAACGTGCCCGGTCACCACATGTCTCCTTCCTGCCAGGCACCGCACCCCCTGCCCCTGTCTCCACTGCTGCCGCCAATGCTGAGTCTGTGGACATCCAGCGGCAGTTGCAGATTGGTCAGACTGCGATCCTTAATGTCCTCCATGGCCACAGCCAGGTCCTCAACAACATGGAGGCATACTTGGAGGGCATTCATTCATCGCAGGCTGACCAACGCAACTTGCTGAGGTCCATAGACTCCACACTGACTGCAGCAGTGGGTCTCCTGCAGCGCTACGTCCCACCCCCTACCCCTGCTCCTTCCACAATTCCCACTCCCATGCCTGTCCCACATACACCCAGACGTAAGCATGCACCCACCACAACAGACACAGGCACCACACCAGCAGGGAAGGTCCGCCGCACACCTCCTGACACGCACACACAGGGTGCAGTAGGCACACCCACTGGGTCGGGGGGCAAACGTGTGACACGCAGCCAGAGTGGGAGTCCGCATTCCACCCAATCCACTCCCTCCAAATCCCCTCCCCTCAGCTCTCCTGGCCACATCTCCCCCAAAACTCCTTCATGGCTCTGTCCCTGAGCCCCACATTGACACCACCCCGCAAGCGGTCAAGGAGGTCCCCGGCCAGTGGCGCTGCGACCCATCCCTCTGACCCCCCCCCCTCCTTGGGGCCTGTGGTTCCTTCGGGTGCAGGGGAGTCCCTGGAGGACCTTGCTAAGGTGTGCAGCGAGATCCTGGCCTCCGCCTTTGGCCCTGCCCCACCCCCTGTGGTGGAGTCCTCCATCCATGCACCCACAACGCCTACCCTTCACCCTCCTGTCCCTGCGGTGCCTGTTTCTTCCCCCCCACATGATGCCCTCACCCCTGTGGAAGACAACGGATTGTAACTGTGCAGGCAAGCTAGGGGACACGCATCCCACTGTGTCCCCCATCCAGCTGGGACTCCTGGACTGCCCTATGGCCTTTGTTAATATTGGACTTACGTCATACTAGTTTTTTGCTCATGCTGAATAAAGCTATTTATTTTTTGCCCTTGGAACACTCCTGCATTGCTGGCATTGCTGTTGGTGGGGCTGCTACATGGTTGTGGGTGTTGGTCATGTGTTGGTTGTGTGGGAAATGTAGTAGTGTGCTGCTCATAGGGGGGACCCTGGGATCTGTGTGCCATCACACGGTGTTAGCTACCTTTCTCCATTCATGTAAGCAGTTGCTGCATGTTGCAATTGTCCCAAGGTGTATTCCTTCCTCTGTGTACCCTGACTTCTTCCCTGCAGGGTGTCCCCTGACTTTAGCGCAGAGCTGTGTGTCCATTAGCTGGGTGTGTGACTTAGTCCTTCACCTTTGCACATGCATGCTGAGCGATGTCTCCACCTGCATCATTCGTGGCATCCTTGGTAGTCATTGTACTTGTGTATGTGGCCTATTGACATGACTTCATGTGTACATGTTTTCTTTTCTGCGCTATGCATGCGTATACTCCCAGCCTCGCACACATGTGGTACATGTACTGCAGGGTCTTTGTGCACCTGACTGACATTTGTGGGCATGGTATCTGTGGCTACTCCACCCTTTGCGTTCCATGGGCACTGCTGGGTGTGATGGGCACCCACCCCTCCTGTGTCTGGGCACTGCTGGGAGTGATGGGCACCCACCCCTCCTGTCTCAGGGCACTGCTGAGAGTGATAGGCCCCCACCCCTCCTGTCTCAGGGCACTGCTGGGAGGACTCTGCACACACCCCTCCTGTCTCAGGGCACTGCTTGGAGGACTCTGCACACACCCCTCCTGTCTCAGGGCACTGCTGGGAGTGATAGGCCCCCACCCCTCCTGTCTCAGGGCACTGCTGGGAGGACTCTGCACACACCCCTCCTGTCTCTGGGCACTGCTGGGAGTGATGGGCACCCACCCCTCCTGTCTCAGGGCACTGCTGGGAGGACTCTGCACCCACCCCTCCTGTCTCAGGGCACTGCTGGGAGGACTCTGCACCCACCCCTCCTGTCTCAGGGCACTGCTGGGAGTGATAGGCCCCCACCCCTCCTGTCTCAGGGCACTGCTGGGAGGACTCTGCACACACCCCTCCTGTCTCAGGGCACTGCTGGGAGGACTCTGCACCCACCCCTCCTGTCTCAGGGCACTGCTGGGAGTGATAGGCCCCCACCCCTCCTGTCTCAGGGCACTGCTGGGAGGACTCTGCACCCACCCCTCCTGTCTCAGGGCACTGCTGGGAGGAATCTGCACACACCCCTCCTGTCTCAGGGCACTGCTGGGAGTGATGGGCACCCACCCCTCCTGTCTCAGGGCACTGCTGGGAGGACTCTGCACACACCCCTCCTGTCTCTGGGCACTGCTGGGAGTGATAGGCACCCACCCCTCCTGTGTCTGGGCACTGCTGGGAGGACTCTGCACACACCCCTCCTGTCTCTGGGCACTGCTGGGAGTGATAGGCACCCACCCCTCCTGTGTCTGGGCACTGCTGGGAGGACTCTGCACACACCCCTCCTATTTCACAATATTTACGCTCATGGCATACACGGATGTGGGTACGCTCCATGCATTCGAGGTGGGGGTACGTGTCGTACTTACACTGTTGGGGTGGGGGTACGCTCCATACATACGCGGGTGGGGGTACGTGTCGTACTTACACTGTTGGGGTGGGGGTATGCTCCATACTTACGCGGGTGGGGGTAAGGGTCGTACTTACACTGTTGGGGTGGGGGTACGCTCCATACGTACGCGGGTGGGGGTAAGGGTCGTACTTACACTGTTGGGGTGGGGGTACGCTCCATACGTACGCGGGTGGGGGTACGTATCATACTTACACTGTTGGGGTGGGGGTACGCTCCATACGTACGCGGGTGGGGGTACGGGTCGTACTTACACTGTTGGGGTGGGGGTACGCTCCATACGTACGCGGGTGGGGGTACGGGTCGTACTTACACTGTTGGGGTGGGGGTACGCTCCATACGTACGCGGGTGGGGGTACGGGTCGTACTTACACTGTTGGGGTGGTGGTACGCTCCATACGTACGCGGGTGGGGGTACGGTCCGTACATATCCGTCCCCACGCTATGTGATGCTTGTGCGGCCCATACCCAGGCCTTTGCCACATGGGTACGAGCCGTCCCGCCATTATTGGGGTGACGTGGGTGTGGGCATGGTACGACTCGTACCCACGCTCTTCAGGCGTGGGTACGAAACGTACCTGTCTGGTTGTGTTGCCGGTTCGCGTCGTGACGGACTTCCGTTGTGGCGGTCGCTGGCTTAGCTGGACAAGGCCCCACCCCCTCGTAGTGACCAGGGCCTGGGAGTCAGGTATGTCCAGGGCATGTGTGCTGTGTGACTTTGGTGGGGGGTTTGTGGCCTGCCCTGGTCCTGCCACCCCCCCCACCCCACTTTTCCCCCTCCCTTAGTTGTTCTGACCTTCTGCGGCGTCTGCGTCGGAACCTGTAGAGGAGGTCGACTGCTATGAGGGCCGGGATGACACGTAGGTTCGGGTCCATGTCTGTCCGTTGCGTACGGGTCCTCCTTGTTCGCGTCGTCCTGTCTGTCCGTCGCGTACTGGTCCTCCTTGTTCGCGTCGTCCTGTCTGTCCGTCGCGTACTGGTCCTCCTTGTTCGCGTCGTCCTGTCTGTCCGTCGCGTACTGGTAGTCCTTGTTCGCGTCGTCCTGATTTCCCGGCAGTTTTTGGCTGCCGCAAAATATTCACCGTGCGGGATGACATCGGTGCGAATCGTAATTCCTGGTTCGTGAATGGCAGGCTGCGAGCGTCCCGACGTCAGGTCGGCGCTTTCCCGGATCGCATTTGTAGGTTTATTTTGTTCGGTCGGGGTTTTTTACGATTCGTACGGAAATGGTGTTTCCGTGCGAATCGTAATTCCATGTTTGTATATTTTGACGACCGGGTACGCGTCGGACGGAGAATATGCTCCGTCCGACGGTTCGTACCCGGTTTTTACAGGATCGTGATCGGCGCCTTTCTGTATAAAAATGAACCAGGCCGTAGTAGGAAAAATCTGTACTGTGTTCAAGTAGGGTATATTGTATTGCTTAGTAGCTTGACAAAGCTGTTGACCATGTCACAAAGGTGTGCAGGACACATCTGTGGCCCGCATTTTATGCACTTGCACTATGAACTACATACATATAACTTGCAATTTTTCCCTGATAGTGCATTCTCTGCCGATTGCAGAAGAAACACTGGGCCATATTTATGACCACAGCTGCGTCGCGCTTGCACCACATAATGTGTCACATACACGGCGCAACTAAAAAATGAGATTTATGAAGCCACACAAGGCCATTTTGTGTCATTCTGAGTGGCTTCATAAATCTTGAGTAAAGCAACGCAGCGTAAATCACTACCTTGCCTTACTCTGTGCTAGGGAGGCATTCCATGGGCATTGGGTGGATATTACCATACAACTTCCATGGTTTTTGACGCGTTCCAAAATTGACCAGAACTGGTAAACCTGGGACTGCGCCAAAAAGATTTACCTTCCTAGGAGAGGTTTAATGAGCAGAAATATCTTTATTTCTCCTCGTTACTTCCTCTATATTTGCTGCATTCTGGAGAAATATGCCTCTCATGACTGTTTTGTGCCAGAAGGTGTCCCTTCCTGCACAAAAACAATCCTGCATCTAACACAGGCATCCTTGCACCATGGTACAAGGGTGCTTGAGTTGGTGCTAGGCAGCCAAAATGGCACCAGAGCAGGGAAAAAAGCAGAAACGCACCAAATTCTTTTAAATATGCCACATTCCTGCCCTTTCAATGTAATGCAGCGCACGCAGCGCACGCAGCAAGGTAACTTGCTGCACTGCATGAAAAATCTAATACATATGCCCCACTGAGCCATAGTTGCTCAGTTTCAGAACCTGTCTGCAGTGCATGTATGTAGTCAGAAAAATTCCAAGATACATGTATTCACTTTAGAAAGTGAAATGACATCAAAGGAGGAGCGCAGCTATGCCATTCACAAATGCACACCTTCATGATTCGGCTCCTTTTATTTTTCTTGGGGGCTGAGTAAGATGCTAACCTTCTTGTTCTGCCTGGTAAGTAAAGTGTGACTTTAATGTGTGGGCCATGTGGGAAGCATTTTGGTGTTCTGTGTGAGTTACAAGTGCATGTCCAAATATGTTTTGATGCATTTGTTCCTGAATGTAAGCATGGAGTAAAATTGAGAGATGCAAGAGTAATAATGTTACGTTTGCAAATGCTTACTGGGGCCTATTTATCAGAACAGCGGTAAAAGTACAACAAGATATTTAAATGTATGTCCACTTGTCTTGGAACTCACAATTTCCCCGGGAAATCCGCATGGAAAGCTGCGCCTGATGTAGGTTTCCATGCAAGGCCAGACTGGTCGTAACAGGTCTAAGGTTTTTCCCCTGAGGAGATGGAAGGGTGGGAAAGCAACATTTGGTACCGAGGGCTGGTTTTGTAGCAATGCAGCAGTTCTAAAATCACTGCAGAGTTCCTTGCATATCCAACAGTTTTCAGACAACAATAAAAGAGGGAAGATATCTCTGGTGAATCATGTACCTGCTGATCAGAGTTTTTTCTAGTGGCAGTTACACAGAACAGCAATTTATGTGCATAGCTCGGTGGGTTACTGCTTTTGTCACAAAGATCCTTTGTTACTGAGCAGTTCAATTCAATTCAATTCAATAATTCTTTATTCGGTGGTTAAAAACCATCATAGAAGATTACACATATATACAATTAAAATAATATTAAATCATTATACAAGAACATTGACTGAATCTATATACATAAAATAATTCATTATTCACAATAAAGCCACCATGAGAGCTTAATCGAGATGACGAGTGGGGGATCCTGCAGGATTCACGAGTAATTCTATCCTTTGGTTACCCTTAATCTTAGTGCAAATTTCAAGAAACTAATAACAGAACACAATGTTAACGGGTCATTAGCCCTTTGTAGATAGGTCAGTGCCTCTTTGGCTCGAGTGAACCTGGCCTTTTTTTAAATTTCCTTTAAAAATCTACGTCTTGGAATTGCATATAGAGGGCATAGAAGTACAAAATGAAGGGTGTCCTGCGGAGACTTATTGTCGCAGCCGCAGGCACCCTTCTGCTCAATTGAATGAATAAAACCAGCTGGATCAGCTAACAGGTATGGTAAGAAATTGAGCCTAAAACGTGACATTAAAAACCTTTCTTGAGCATTATACACGACACAAAGATACGGTTCCATCCCATCAGTGGTTTCAAGCCTACTGTAAACACTCACTGAGGGTTTGACCCCTTCCACTGTAAATCTAACAAGAGATCTTTGGTCCAAAAAGATTCTCTTGAGATTAAGCTTATCCTGTGAAGTAATCCCTGAAGGGTTTGAGTACAACTCCTTGCAGCCAATATTTTCCAAACTAGTTTTAACATACATGAGCCATGGTATATTCAAGCTTTTATCTCTCCCAAGGCAATCTTTTAGGATCTGCCTACTCAACACGGCTTCAGGGTTAATCCAGATTTTCAACCAGGCCAGGATTGGTCTAAATTTAATCAGATCCTCTAAGTAAGGTCTTCCTAGTTCTCTATGGGCTATAACGGCTGGAGTGCAATTAGGGACTTTCAATATTGAGCGAAAGATTTTATTTTCCTCCCTTTGCAATAAGTCAAGATTTATAAAACCCCACACTTCTGACCCGTACATGGCTTTGGGACAGCACGTTGAGCCATAAAGGTTCATTGATTGTTCCGGGCACCATCGACCAACTCTCCTCCCGAAGCCTGCTATAGCCCCAGTTGATGCCACCAATTTGCCACACCTTTCCTGTACCAGAGGGGCAAATTTCAAAGACTCATCAAAGAGCACGCCTAAGTACGAAAAAGATTGCACCCTTTCTAGTGTATGTTTCCCAATTCTATATAGGAAGCTAGTCCGTGGTTTGTGACCTGCTGTCATTACATAAGATTTTTTTAAATTGACAAGTCAGTTCTAGCGCCTCCATGAATTTAACGAACCCGTCAATTAAAGTCTGCTAACTTTTTGGGGTACGCGCCAAGAGGACCGCATCATCTGCGTACAGCAGCACCGGGATGTTACGTGTTCCGACCCTTGGGCAGTCTGTTTTTAGGTTGGTCAGGGACTGTTCTAAGTTGTTAATATATAACGAGAATAAAAAAGGGGCCAATATGCAGCCTTGCCTCACACCGCTAGTACATCTAAAAGACTCGGTCAGCCCCCCTTCCATGTAGTAACGTACTCTGGCAGATGTCTCTCTATGCAATTCCCTCAGAGTACAGATTATACCTGGGTCAATTCCGAAATGATTCATCATCGCCCACAGCTTGTTCCTGTTAACATGGTCAAATGCAGGGGCCAAGTCCATAAACCCCAGGTAAATGGCTTCGTTACTGGTTTTGGTGTACTTGGCGACCAACATATAGAGGTTCAAGCATTGGTCACTAGTGGACCTGCCGGTCCGGAAACCGTACTGAACGTCCGAGATGATGTTATTATCCTCGGCCCATTCAGTCAGTCGATTCAAAATAACTCTTCCTAGAATTTTAGCTGTGACATCTATCAGGGAGATTGGGCGATAACATTGGGGGTTATCTCTGTTACCCTTTTTAAAAATCGGTACTATAATGGCCAGCGACCAAGACCGAGGCAGACCTACCAAAATGGCCGCATTTATTACTCTGGTTAAGATGAGGGCCCATAATTCCACATTACTCAAAAACAGGTCCGGGGGGGTCCCATCTGGGCCCGGGGCTTTATTTTTAGTTAGTCCCTCGATGCCCAAGACAATTTCTTCCAGGGTGAACTCCAGTACCTGTCCCTGCATGACCACCCTCCTCTCCTCTGTCCTGTCTACCTCCCCGTGGTTATAAAGGCCCTCAAAGTGGGCTGTCCACTGTTCCGGTAGGATGTTTGTGGCAACCTCTGGTGCGTTTTTATCTTGAAAACACGGAGTGTTTATTATTCTCCAAAATTCCGTTATATCCCTTTTTTCGGAAGCCTCCCTCAAGGCCGCCCACGCTTCCCCCTGCTGAGCTACTTTCCTTCTTTTTAGCTCCTTCCTATAATTTAGTCTGCTCGTGTG
This sequence comes from Triturus cristatus, assembly GCF_964204655.1. Taxonomy (NCBI): domain Eukaryota; kingdom Metazoa; phylum Chordata; class Amphibia; order Caudata; family Salamandridae; genus Triturus; species Triturus cristatus. The sequence goes on along the minus strand of NC_140582.1, from coordinate 248,795,083 downwards.
GACTTTTGTTGGGTCCCTGGGTTTACTACTAAGGGCTTTTTTTAACTCCCTCAGGGCTCGTGTGCAGTCCCCATCAAACCATCGCGGAGAATTCGAGTTGGTTTTTTTTGGCGCATTAGTCCACAATAGCCCTTCCACCAGGTTAGTTATTTGGCCAAATACGTGTGTTAAGCGGGCCCCTTCGACAGAGAGATCTAGACACTCATCAATGAGTGATTTACGTTTTTCCATTAGGGATCGGTAAAATCTTTCCCCGTCTAGTTTCGCCCACCTAAGTCTTCTACCTTGGTCCGTCACTCTCTCGGAGATACTCCCGGCTGAGCTAGACTTTTGTTTTGCCAGGTACAAAAACTCCATGACCAAGAGATTGTGGTCGCTAAAGGGGCTCCACTCAATTCCTACTTCAGTGATCCGGTGCTTTAAACATCTAGAAGCGAGGATAAAATCTATGTAAGAAGAGCACCCTCTCCCTATAGAAGTGGGGGGGAGAGTGCCATCTAACCCCAGTGGTATCATATCAATCGTGTGTTCCAAATTGTAAGATTGAAGGAGCTTTCCCAGTTCTGTGCCACTCGGTGAGTGGCTAAAATGGGGACCTCTTTTCACTGGGCATTGTGACCAACTCGCATTAATCGGAAACAATAAGGGGCATAAGTGGCAGTTCAAATCACCCACTGCTAATGTCGATGGGGCCAAGGCACCGTTAACAGGTGCCAGCTCTTGGCTCAATCTGGAGTCTAGTTCCCCCAGGATAGGGATGTCATTTCCTGGAGGGCCAGTGTTATACACATTAAACAGCACTAGCCTTAACCCTTTGTTTCTAAACCACAGGGCCTGGATATTCCAAGCGAACCAGTCCACACTGGACCATTTACCTTGTATTTTTAGGTCTACATACATGGACAAACCTCCCTTGGCTCGACCTGAGGAGGATTTTTGTGCTGGGATAAAAAAACATTTGTATTCAGCCAGGTGAAATTGGGAATTGTCTGTTACCCAGGTTTCTTGCAGGCAGATTATGTGGAAATGGACCATGTATTGCCGCCATTCCACATTATCAAATTTACCTGCAAGACCTGCCATGTTCCATGAAATGATTCTCAGTCCCTCTTCCACTCTGTTGTCAGGCCCTGGCCCGGTCACACCTTGAGAAATATTAGGCAACCCATCTTGGTTCCTATGCGGTGGCCTCTGCAAGTCCTTGCCCTGCTGTGTTGGATTTGGGACTATAGCTCCTAGTCCTAGGGGTACATACGGGCGTCCCTTGGCAGTGGAATTAGAGGCTTCCGGGGTCTTTATTAGGTTCCTACACCTGTCCCCCTCTGGTGTTGCCTGACTAACCTCTTTGGCCAATAAAAGAGTGCGTGGGGTCCCCCCTCTATTTTTTTAGCCTCCCCCTATCATTGCATCCGGGTCAAAATTGTTATAATCTTTGACAGCCGGCTTTACCGGAGTGTATGGGGCAATTAATCAGTCATTCTCATCTAGGGACCTTAGTGGGCTGAACCTGTTTAGCCAGCTTGGGTGTCCACCTTCCCAGACCCCAGCCATTCCTCGTATACCATTTGGGACCCTATTTGAGGTCAAGTATGAACCCTCCCCGCTTCTCCGTGTGTTATACTGTCCCTCATAGGTTTCCTGCTGCCTTGAATAAAAGTAACTGAGTGACAGCGGCTTTATACCACTCACACGCCCAGGTGGCCCGTCTGATGATATGCTCAACCACCCCCCTATCCCTAAAGTTGGCAATAATACAATTGCCTTCTATATTTTTGGGTCTACGTCCTATCCAGTTCACTCTCCTGACCAATAGGATTTCCCCATCTTGATTAGGTGCTAGTGGTCTATTTTGAGTCAACCAATGGATGAGTATATTTTTTAGCTCCTGGTGTGTTTCCCTCTGATCGTATTTTAATTCCGGGACCCCAGCAAATAGTACCACAAGCGGACATGACTCAGGTGGCAAGTTTATAGTGGGAAGTACATTGGAGGGGTTTGATGTGGGAGCCCTCTCTTCTTTGTGTGCTATTCGTGTTATAGGATCCGCAGAGAGTTGGGATAGCCTGTCCAATTGTTGCACACCTGGACCATTAGCGGTGTGCGTTCCCCTATCTCTTGGGTCAGTGATCTTCTCCCCTTGTGGTTGAAAGGCTGGGGCTTTATGGGTCTGTGCAGTTGTTATATGTGCGACCCCTTTATTACTAATGTTCATCTCCCTTTGGTGTACTACGTTAGTGTCTGGGGTACTGATGGAGTTGCTTGATTCCCCTACTATACTAGTTTTATTCTCCCTGCTTTTTAGTTCATACATAATCTTGTCCAGCCTACTTGCCAGTGGTTTCAACTGGTTTACAATAAATGTTTCTAATTGGGCTTGTAAATCAGACGTGATTTGCGACAACCATATTGGAGGCTCTACTTGAGAGATTGTCTGTGTTGCTCGCTCAACCCCAGTATTCTTGCTACCCACAGGATGGGAGGGGCTCTCTGTGCTATTTTTAGTATTCCGCTTCTTTGGGCAGCCTTTCTTCTTCCTTTGCGTGGTGGCGCTTTTAGCTGGGCCTTCGACCTCCCTATTCCTGATGGTGGTCGGTTGGGCGCACGGGATGTCCTGCTCACTTGGCTCTACAGGGCTAGGGGATGTAATTAACCTGACCTCCTGGTCATAGTCTTGGGTGCCTACAAGTGGGTCAGATGCTGGAGTTATGGAAAGACGCCTCTCTGTGCGCTCGATTTCACTAGACACCGCCCCTAGCGCTCTTTGAGCATACGATCAATGGCTGTAGGCTGCATAATGACGGGGAGTGGTGAACTAGTAGCAACTTTATGCCCCTGCAGAACAGGTGGAGTGTTCTGCTTTGCCCTTATCGAGCGCGTGACCGTTTTGCCTGTCATACTCCCAGCGCCAATTTGACCCTGCCCTTAGAGGTATCGTGGGGGAACTTAATCACCCCCCACCAGCCCCGCCCTTCACAACACCCAACTTGGAATAACAACCGTTTTAACCCCTCCGCCCCTGTCACCACTTTCGCACAAGACAATACAGGCAGGATATCAAATCCCAATGGCAGAGTCTCGAATAACAGGGCGATGTGTTAGTTTTTACACACCCTGTGTCACAATGAACAAGACTCACTGTCAAATCGCCGGGTATGGTAACCAAGAGGGATGGCCCGGCCCGGCCTCCTTCGGCCCCCGACGGCCACAGACAGCCCGCCCTCTGCCCGGGCTCAGCCTGGCGCCGCCTGCGCGCGTCCCGCGACGCGGAGGGAGCCGTTCAGTTTTAAGCGCCTCCAGGCGCGGAAGTCGTCATGCGTGGGGGCGGTGATGCTGCCGGGGATACTGGGAGTGGTAGTCCCCTCTGACCAGCAGCGCGATCAGCCCAGCAACGCGGAAGGAGCGTCCGCCTTCCACAGCGTGCGCCAACAGCCCCTGCTCCGCTCCCACCAGTCCTCAGGTAAGTTTTGGGGATGGACTCGTGTAAGCCTCTCCTGCGATAGTGGCACCCGCTCCACCGAGGAAGCCGTTCAGTTTTAAGCGCCTCCAGGCGCGGAAGTCATCATGCGTGGGGGCGGTGATGCTGCCGGGGATGCTGGGAGTGGTAGTCCCCTCTGACCAGCAGCGCGATCAGCCCAGCAACGCGGAAGGAGCGTCCGCCTTCCACAGCGTGCGCCAACAGCCCCTGCTCCGCTCCCACCAGTCCTCAGGTAAGTTTTGGGGATGGACTCGTGTAAGCCTCTCCTGCGATAGTGGCACCCGCTCCACCGAGAGAGCCGTTCAGTTTTAAGCACCTCCAGGCGCGGAAGTCGTCATGCGTGGGGGCGGTGATGCTGCCGGGGATGCTGGGAGTGGTAGTCCCCTCTGACCAGCAGCACGATCAGCCCAGCAATGCGGAAGGATCGTCCGCCTTCCACAGCGTGCGCCAACAGCCCCTGCTCCGCTCCCACCAGTCCTCAGGTAAGTTTTGGGGATGACTCATGTAAGCCTCTCCTGCGATAGTGGCACCCGCTCCACCGAGGGAGCCGTTCAGTTTTAAGCGCCTCCAGGCGCGGAAGTCGTCATGCGTGGGGGCGGTGATGCTGCCGGGGATGCTGGGAGTGGTAGTCCCCTTTGACCAGCAGCGCGATCAGCCCAGCAACGCGGAAGGAGCGTCCGCCTTCCACAGCGTGCGCCAACAGCCCTTGCTCCGCTCCCACCAGTCCTCAGGTAAGTTTTGGGGATGGACTCGTGTAAGCCTCTCCTGCGATAGTGGCACCCCTGAGCAGTTAATAAGTTACAATTGTAAGCTAGGTTAGAAAGTCATGTTCTTTTCCCAATATTTTATTTTTCAAATTTTGCTAGAAAGGGTTTGTTTGGTTAAAATAAATTCTTATTAGTAAAGTCAACCCTAACCACTGTGTTACATATTTAATCCTTAGTTTGTGCTTTCCCACTCCAAGCACTCTTAAAAAATGCCTACCAATCTGGATGACATGTGAATCATACACATTGTATTTCTCTTTGTCTATGCAACATTTTCTCTACACTGATTTACACATGTATGATTCATTGTCTCTGTGTGTGTGATGTGAAATGCTCTGATACCTTACACTGATATGAGAGGAGCTATGAAGCAAATTAAATACATGTGAGAGAGGGGCTATGGAAAGATGAGAGGCACTGCTGTAGGGTGATAGTGAGGGAAAAATTGAAGAGCCCCAATAAAGATTGCTGTAATCTGGTGTACTGTAAGGTCATCATTTACCATGCATTAAAAACAAATACAGTTGAGAATATAATGAAAAACGTGTTGTAGAATGCATCATTTTTGTAATATTTGTCCAAAATTCCTTGGGGGGAAAACCCCCCTTATGGTGGTCAGCCTTGCTCTCTGAGCTTGCTCGTGAAAGAGCCTGGACCTCTCTGTTCAGTTTCTATCCAGTGTTTGTCTTCCGATGGCTCTTTTTAGCAGCATAGAAGAGTAGAGGGGGAGTACAAGGTCATAAATCAATTAAGTTACAGTGCAACCCAAACGGCTGCACGAGAACTCAAATCACCAACCAATTGAATGTTAGTCAAGTTAATTACAAGTTCAAAAATAGTTGGGCAAACACAAATCTTAGCATGAGAGCATAGAAATACAAGGGGAATGGAAGAAAGCCAAACATCAAATAAGGATCACTTGAGAAGTACAGTAAGTTATATGACAATTATACATTAGATGAAAAAGCAAACGTTCAAGTCCACATGCAGCGGCACTTCTTTGGTATACAGCATTCAGTTTTAACTATCCCTACTCTAGCTCTAAAAGTGGCATCCCAAAGTTATGCATAGAATAGAATTTTTCAAGAGAAAAGGTGTCAGCGGGTAGAGCCTTCATAAGAAGTCACTCCACCATGAGATGGGTCTGAGGCATGATGCCAGAAACAAGGGAAAAGGAAGCAGGATAGCACTCAGGTGCTCTCTCGAGATGGCAAGTAGGAATGGGGGTATCTGTCCCTCTCTGCAATGCATAATATATTCAAAATTGTAGACTGCAAATATCCCATGATGCTTTTCTCACACGTTCTCCTCATTGGGCTCAGCCACAAACATTTCCGTGACAGACTCCATAGACAGCCTTCTCCATGTACTACCCTCCATAGCAGCTCATCCTTGATCATTTCTCCTTCTCCAGTGAGAAAACATTTCCCTCCACCTGATCAATACCAGGCCAGGCTGACTGCAACTCCTTCATTTGACAACCTTGTCTAACAGAACAATATCCCTACTCTTTACTAGAAAATGTTGTCCACCTGAAATGCAAGCGTAAGTCAGAAAGCACTCTGCAAAACCCACATGAGAATTCAAACGTTAATTTCAGAAACAAGGACATTTCAAATGTGCTGCAAATTTGGGCCTACGACTTAGACAGAAATAATGAAGTTGCCATATTGTCTATGTTAGAAGTTCCACATCCATTAACGTTCATTACGAATAGTTTCTTTAGTTACATCAACATGTGACTTGCATTCTACATCATTAGCCTATAAGAGTGTCCAACACAATGAATACATATTTGAATCACATGCACAAAAGAGGCCTATAAACACATTTCATTTGTTATTTGATTCACGTTTCTTCTAGCATCTTAATTTACTCAAAACATTGAATAATATGTGAGTGCGCTCTACAAGCAATTACAATGCACTTCTAATGGGTACCCCATGTAGGATACGATCTTTCATCTCTATCGCTCGCTATTCACACAATTTTCAAATGAGTATACCATACCCTTTGTACGTCTCCACAGCAGATTAAAATGACACCGCTCTAAATGAGTGTCCAGACCACGCACTGGGCTCAGGCCACCTCTAAGCCCACTGCCATGTCGCACCTGTGAGCTTCCCTTTTTGTTCCCAAGGACCTGGATGCAAGCCGTCATGTTTCTTTTAAAGCCCCAAAAAAATCTCTGGAATCTGAAATGTCAATCAATGATCTCATTTTTTTCAAAGGCCTGGTTTTTGTGATTGACTCACATTAAAGTTAAAGTACGTGTTTACGGTAGCTGTCACAAGGGCATTTTTTTCATGAAAGGACAGAAAATCTATTGTCAGTGGTAGATGGGTGCCTGAAATACACGTGAATCTGCAGAACTATATGTTCAGCTTCTTTACCCGTCCTTGTAACTATGGCACAGGAACAACAGCCTTCCTTTGTCAGCATGGTTTTGATATTGAGAAGCTTTTATGAGCCATCTCCTTCTGTCTTTCTTACATTTATCAGTGATGGCATGATTATTGTACTTATATTGTATTTTCATATATTTTTTATGAAAACGCTCATTGCTGTGTGTTTTTAAATGATAAGTTTACATTTTTGTGATAAGACCAAAAATGAGAAAAACATGCCTTTTAAGTTGTTACAGAAAATTACGTTTTTTCGGCCCTACTCGCTCTTGCAATCAAGGTTAGAGAACCAGATGTACTAACATCAGTCATAGTCAATGAACAAATAGCTATTTTTCTGTGAATCACTATTTGATAATAACTATTTCTAATGCACTAAAGTTATATCTGGCTCTTACTCCTAATTAGTGATTTGTAGTGGGTCTCAAGTAGACCTACCACATGAATAGTAATGAGGTAGGTCATAATTTATGACGTACTAGGATTCGCTGCTATCACAGGGATGGTGGCCTGCTGGAGCCAGCAGACCACTATGTCTGTGATTGCTTTTAAATCCATCAGGATTACAAGGTGTATGGTTTCACTTGAAGATTGTGCCTGCTTAAAAAAAACTAAATCTAAGGATGAAAAATCAGGGGGAAATATGTTAGGATCAGCATGGATATAGCAATTTTCACTTGTTATTTCACAGAACTACACAACAGGGAGTTCTTAATGTCTTGAGTATCAGTAAAGGATACCACCATGTGAAAGTGATGGAATTATTTAAAGTCAGCCAGTGCAGTGAGTAAAGAAGAAGATGACCTTAACATATTTAAATTGATTTAGCATTACTCAAAAGGAGAGGAAGGGATTAGAATGTGTTTCTTGGCATTAGGTCCTGGTTGGTTCTGTTATACAATCCTATTTCTAGGAGTCTAGGAAAGCAAGCCGGAGGGGGAGAGAGACCTGCCAGGGCTTCTGTCTTTAATAAAGAAATATCTATCTCAAACTTGAAGATGTGTGGATTATAAATCTGGTGATGAGTGAAGCCATTATTCACTGAAATCAACAACATGACAACCCCTTGATAGACTTATCAACTTCAGGGTGGCTTTCCCCCAGACCTTTTGCCTTCGCCCGACCCTGTTTTTTTGCTGATATTGTTTTTATTGGCGTTAGAACTATGTGCACTTTACTACTGCTAACCCATGCTGGTAGAATTTGTTTGTACCCAATTGGCATATTTATTTGACTTAGTTCTCTACTAAAGTGGAACCTTGATTTTCCAGGGCCTGCTAATTAAATGCCACTGTTGGGCCTGTGGCACTGATTGAGCCACCCCACTTAATTAGCTCTGTACACATGTCCAAGGTCTGTCATTGCAGCCTGTGTGTGCAATTTTAAACTGCCATTGCGACCTGGCAAAATAAAGCTTTGCCAGGTCTAAACCCTTGTTTTTAATACATATACATCACCCCTAGAGTAGGCCCTAAATATCCCAAAGGGCTGGGTGCAGTGTATTTAAAAAGGTGGTCATGTACTTTTAAGTTTTACATCTCCTAGTAGTGAAAAACTCTTAAATCGTTTTTTCACTTCTGCAAGGCCCATCTCTCCCATAGGCTAACACTGGTTTTCCTAAATTATTTTAATAAGTGGTAACTTTAAATTGGGAGCAGATAGACAGGTAGCATTTAGTGTCTACAAAATTGTAATTAAAAGGCTTCCTTAATGGTAAAGCCAGATTTTAAGTCACAATTCTGAGAATGCCACATGTCCTATTCATTTGGTGCCTGCAGCCTGTTCCTGGGCTGCATGACTATGTGTAAATGGCAGTTGGCCTTTGTTTGTTGCTTCCAGACAGTGAGACAAAGGGATGCTAGGTGTTTTTTTAAGGATGGGACACTCTGACTTAACAAGGAGGAGGAGCTGTCACCTACCACACATGCCCATCACAAAGTCTCTGCCTGAACACACCCACAAAGGGTTTGTGTTAGACAATGGGTTTCTGGTTGGCAGAGGTATGCACCCTGTCCAAGCAGGAACCCCAATCCTAGTCAGGGTAAATCAAATACACACCCTAAATTATCTTGTGCTCCCCTGTGCAAGCTTGGCATAGAGCAGTCAGGCTTAATTTAAGAGGCAATGTGTAAAGTATTTGTGCATCACTTCAAAGAGTAAAACAGTTACAACAGTACACAGATATCAAACCTGGATAGAACAATAGAGCTTAATTTAAAGAACAGAACAAGGCCAAAATTACAAATATCCAATGAGTACAATAGGAGTTATGAATTTTTAAAGAGGAACTGAAATGTACTGCTTAGAGGGTCAACCGGGGCTATCTTGTCACGCTAGACTGGGTCAGGCTGACTGTGATGGAGCACAGTCAGATACAGGGAACAGCATAGGCCCGCTGAAACAGTACCTTGATTTGCAGTTGCTTTTAGGTCGAGGGATGTGGAGCAAAGGAGGCCAGGACCAAAGGAGGTGATGTGCCAGCATCAATCTCTAGGAAGTAGGCCATGCGTCTGCTCCGAGCCGCTGTATCGGGAACGGAGTCGATGCACCATGCCATCAGCAATGCAATGTTATCAATCTCTGCTGCAGTGGCAATGCGTCAGTGTCAATGGAGATGTGCCAGTTTCAGGTGGTGCAACAAAGGCACTGCATAGAGTTTGGCAGTTGCAGCACTTTATACTCACTTCCAAGGGCCCAGGACTGGATTGGCATCACTTGACATGGCAAGACTCGCAGAAGGCAGAATCCAGGTCTATGAGTGGGTGCTTGAGTCTCTGTGTGAGCCTGTGAGTAGGTGTATGTGTATCAGAGTGGGTCAGTGACTATGTGCATCAGTGTCTGAGTGGGTCTGTGAGTGGGTGGACAAGTCTCTGAGTGGATCTTTGAGTGGGTGCATGAGTGTCTCTGTGTGTTTGTCAGTGAGTGTGTGAGTGGGTCTGTTAGTGGATGCATGGGTCTCTGAGTAGGTCTGTGAGCAGGTGCACGAGTGCCTGAGTGGGTCTGTGAGTGTGTGGACAAGTATCTGGGTGAATCTGTGAATGGGGCATGAGTGTCTGAGTGGGTCTGTGAGAGGGTGCAAGAGTCTGCAAGTGGGTCTGGGAGTGGGTGGATAATATCTGAGTGGATTTCTGAGTGGGTGCAAGAGTCTCTGTGAGTGTGTGAGTGGGTGTGTGAGTGTCTAAGTGGGTCTGTGAATGGGTGCATGGGTCTCTGAGTGGGTCTATGAGTGGGGGCACGAATCTCTGAATAGGTCTGTGAGTAGGTGTGTAAGTGTTTGAGTGGATTTCTCAGTGGGTTCACAAGGCCCTGAGTGGGTCTGTGAGTTGGTGCATGAGTGTAGGAGTGGATCTGCGTGTGTGTGAGTCTCTGAGAGGGTCTGTGAGTGGGTGCATACATCTCTGAATGGGTCTGTGAGTGGGTGCAGGACTCTGTGGGTGGGTACATGATTCTCTGTGTGGGTGTGTAAGTGGCTGCATCAATGTTTGAGTTAGTCTGTGAATGTATTTTGTTAATGTTTTCACCAATATTCACAAATTTGCCACAACGCTACATGGGGAGGTTGTGCTGATGTCACAGCAAAATCATAAATATTGAGCATGAAATAAAACCTGTTTCGTGACATATTGTACAAATGTGGACTCCCTATAAGATCCTTATATTCCTCCCATGGGGTCAGAACACATTTAACCTGACCCCTTATATCAAGTTCTGCCATTACATTTCAGCCACAGGGATTTTCCAGATAAACAAAAATGGTGACTACAATGCTCTGATCAGGTTGCAACCAGCCAATCACAGCATTCCTATCAGAGTGCACATTCGCAATTTGGTACAAATTATCTGCGATCATAGATATACAAATTTGGATTTCCTTAGATTTCTCAACAACTATGGAGCAGACGCACCAAATTACAAAAAGCACAATCTACAGACCAAAAGCTTGCTTCTGCCACATTTGGTCTAATAATTCCATTCAGCGGTTTAGGATGCAGCAGAGTCTAAAGAGTCTATGGGAATTAACATGGAAAACACACTTTTTGACCCACACCTCTTTCTTGGCCCCCAGTTGATGGATCACTTCAAAAATGTCCATGCACAACAAGACTCACTTTGACACTTGTTTGTGGAAACTTTCATGAATATTCATCAATTGACGCCTAAGATATAAACGCTTATTTTATAGAAACATGGTTTTAGTGAGAGCTACCTACTGGCGACCACCCGTGTGTGTGTGTGTGTGTGTGTGTGTGTGTGTGTGTGGTTTGTGTTACTATCCTTGTGGGGACTTGGGTGTGATAACACACTCACGCTGTGGGGACTTGACTGCACTGTGGGGACTTGAACCCAGGTCCCCACAAGGCAATGTCTTCAAAATGATAAAAAATGGCTTCAGGAACATCCGTGTCAATTTTTACAACTTTTAAAAAAATTGCCTTGTGGGGACCTGTGTTTCATCAAGTGTGTTTATATTTGTGCTCGCTCTGCCCCTGTAGACAGGAGGTGGTACTGCAGTCTTAAACACACTTTGCATTTAAACACACTTTGCTAACCGGAAACACACTCTAGCAGCAGAAAGGACAGACATTTCAAAGGAAAAGCTGCATAAACCTATTTATGCAAATATTTTTCATGTAAATTAACCTTTTCTCTATTTAATAAAATAAAACTTTTTTTTACATGAAGTATTTATTTAGCCTTTTTGCATTTAAATGTTATTAGTTATGCTGCAATGCAATATAAACTAGTTTTATCATTTTTGGCAAGTAACTTAGAGGCAATAATGCTTATTGTTGCATTTTAAAGCTTGTTCTAGGAATCCAGAGTCTTTATGTTGCTTTGCCTTTGTAATTTTAGGGTTTGGGGTTGATAGTGGTAAACGGCAGGCAGGGTAATTTAAGAGTCTAGGGATGGTATGGGTATTTTTAGGGTTTAAGGGTGGGTAGTGGAAAAGGCAGTAGGGGGGTTTAGGGGTGGATGATGGTAAAGGGTGTAAAGGTTAATTTTACGGTTTAAAGTGGAGAGGTAAAGGGTGTTAAGAGTACATTTTTAGGTGTCTGGTGTGTAGTGGTAGAGGACAGTAAGATTAAATGTAGGGTTATGGGGTGCGTAGTGGAAAAGCTTGGGAAGGGCAATTTTAGTGTTTGGGGGTAGGTATTGGTAAATGGTGTTTAAAGTAATATTAGGGTTTAGGGGTGGGTAAAGGGAGGACAATGTAATTTTAGGGTTTAGGGGTGGTAAGGGTATTTGTAAGGTTTAAGGGTGCTTAGTGGTAAAGGGTGGTAGGGGCAATTTGGAGGTTCGGGGTGTCTAATGGCAGTGTATAAAGGGTAATTTTAGGGTTTGAGGTGGTGAGGGGTGTTAAGGGTAATTTTAGGGTTATGGAGTGGGTAGTGGTGAAGTGTGGGAAGGGTAATGTTAGGGTTTAGGGTAGGTAGTGGTAAATGGTGTTTAGAGTAATTTTAGAGTTTATTTATATTACCACATACAGGCATGCCACTGGTGGTGAATCTAGAATGGTGTGTGTGCTCCTACGTGGGTTCACTGTAGTCTCGAGTGGAGCCACAAAGTTAACAACAGATGGCATAGTTTGTATTGGATTATGGTTGGGTGTGCATAATAGCGTAAAAGCTCAGGGGACAATTGAAGTGGCCGAATCGCAACTTGGCCTTGAGTCAGTCACTTCTAAGTTCATCCCACTACGTAAAGTTAATTAATGGACAAGGCTAAGAACAGGCATTAGATGGCTTTGAAGATGGTACATTATTCTGAGATCGGGAGGGGAGGCAAAGGTCAGTACAAATGTAAACCATAATTGAGCCAAGCAGGCTGTACAATTGTACAATTGAGGAATTTAATACCTTTACCAAATGCAATTCAATGTGATTAACTTGCTCAAGAAGAGACTGGACCACTTTTTCAAACTTTGCATCTAATTTAAAATGCAACTCATCAAAAATGGACTGTTGAAAAGCATGATATGGTAAAAATTCCATGGAGGTCTTTACACATTTATCTAATATTTGGTGAAAGTTGCAGCTTTCCTCTCATACTTAGCTGTTGGTTAATTTTGAGTTGAGGGTATTAACAGCAGAAATTAAACAAGAGGAAATAGCCATCATAAGAGAAGTAAGATTTCCATTATAGCGAAGAGCTGAGGGTGTCCCATTTATAATACTTGCATGATTTACGCCATCAATAGAAAGGTGGCATGCAGGAAGCTCAAATTATTTTAATAGGACACCCACTTCACACTCTATAAAACAGTAAATTGTGGCACACTTAGTGGTTGTGGTGGAGCTCATAATGCCGTGGCCCAACCTAGCCCCTTACGGCCGTGGACGGGCACAGACAGACCTGCTCCACAGAGGTGCACTATAAAGCTCTGTTGTGCAAGGCCCCAGCTTCTCAGTAAGCAGTGCAGTATGGCCCATGTAGTCCTCATTGACCCCTAATAGACTTGCAGCATCCCACACATCAGGAAACAGAAGCTTACTTTAAAGTGCTGTGGTGCAAGGTCACATGTCCTCCAGGAAGCAGTGCAGTATGGCCCCTGTTCTCCCCAGCCCTTAAAACATTGTCACTGTGTCTCAAGCAAAAGGAAACAGAAGTGCTATTTAAAGCACCATAGTGCTAGGCCCGGCCTAATCATGAAGCAGTGCAGTATGGTCCCTATAGTCACCTGTGACATCCACAACACTGTCACAGCATTGTGCACAATGAGAAACAGAGGAATGTTTCAAAACACTGTGATGCAAGGCCCCTCATCGTCCTCAGGAAGCAGTGCTGTATGGCCCCAGTAGTCCTCCTCTGCAACAATGTCACAGCATCTCAGCAGTGGAAAACAGGGGCGTGCTTTAAAGTGATGTGGTGCAAGTACCAGCCTTCTCAAGTAAACAGATGCACACTTTAAAGTGCAGTGATACAAGGCCCCTCGTCCTCCTCCAAGAATCAGAGCAGTATAGCCTCTGAAGTCCTCCTCAGTCCCCACAATGACAGTGTCCCACACAGTAGGAAGCACAAGTACACTTTAAAGCACTGTGATGCAAGGCCGCTCCTCTCTCAGGAAACAGTGCAGTATGGCCTCTGTAGTCGTCTGCAGTCCCCACAACACTGTCACATGGTCCCCATTTTTAATTCAGCTCCTGACCTGATACATGAAACCTAGTATTTGTAGGTAAAAGATGTTTGAGCCATCTGCACTTCTCATCTGGTCCTTGCCAGCATTCGTCTGGGTAGGGGTAGCTATGTAGCTCTCAATTTCTCTTTGGGTCCTGCCGCAAGTCCAACTATTGTATGTACACCAGTGTTTTCCAAACTGAGGGTCATGATCCACTTGATGGGTCATGTCTAGTGAGCTAATGTTTGGTGGTTTAAGAAAGTCAGAGCAGTAAAAACAGTTGCCTTTAAATTCTGTGTTTAACTTTTCACTCTTGCAGGTAACGCAAAGACAGAAATTTAATGCTGCTTTATTCTTCTAACATGAGGATTGGTGTTTACTTTTGTTTCTCTGACCGCAAACTTTGCCACTGGATTTAAGCTAGCCTGGTTGATGAGGACTGTTTGCCCGAAACCGGTCCCAGGATGCTTGTTTCTGGTCCAGGGAAAACATGGCTTGGCAGTTCAGGCTGTACTGTTCCCATGAGGCACAGGGTCAGACTGATTTGCATATAGCATGTCTGAACTGAGGTGGCGAAGTGAGCTAAAGACCGATGATGGATTCAACCCAGATCTGTGACTGGGGGTGAGTGTCTGAAAGGTTTTAGCGCTCCGTCCATCATCTCCTTGTGTTTGCTTTGTTCGCCCTAAGTTGGCAGGGTAAGCCCAGACGTGGGTCCCCTGCTCACTTTGTCACTGGATTCAAGCTAGCCTGGCTGATGAGGGCTGTTAGCCTGAAAGCATTCCCAGGATGCTTGTTTCCAGTCCAGGGAAGACATGGCTTGGCAGCTTGTGCTGGACTGTTCCCATGAAGCACAGGGTCAAGACTGATTTGCATATAGCTATGCCTGAACTGGGGTGGCGAAGTGATTCAGCCCAGATCTGTGACTGGGGGTGAGTGTCTGAAAAGTTTCAGCGCTCCGTCCATCATCTCCTTGTGTTTGCTCTGACTGCAAAGTGAAAGGAGTTTTTAAAGTGAAATATGTAGAATGTTGCTTTTTGCAATACACAACAAATTCTAAATACCTGTAAATGAACTGTACACATCCAGCAGTTAGGATAGCAGAAATGAAGCACTGTATTCTGAAGTGTGTGGGAAACAGAGATTTTACTTGGATTAAAACAAGACACTTACTTTGCCATGCTCAAATGATTCACAGAAACCCGATTCCCACAAAATATCATTTGTGTGTATATGGTTCTATCAGTAAAACTGTATGTGTGTGCAAATTTAGTGGTCATTTCAACGGAAAATGTGCTGTCTGTAAATGACAACATGCTACTTTAAGATGCTTTAGTTACATTCAAGAATCACCCTTTCTCCTATCCATTTAATTTAGATGAGTGTCCTGGAAGGGGTGGTGCTATTTATAGCCTTCCCCACTAGTAAATCCAGTACCTCAGATTTAGAATTCTTCAGGTATGATAAATTGGCCTCATTATGATTCTGTCCCCCAAAATTGTGCAGAAAAATGAAAATCTGTCATTTCATGCTATATTTAGTTTGAAATGTGTCCTCGCGCGTAGACATATGATGTGTAAATATGCAAAGTGAAATAATGGTGTCATTTTGGCAAATTTGCACAACAACCATGTGAAAATCCAGGAATTACAGGAATCATGCCACTGTAATTAAACTTTCGCCCAAAGCTAGCCTAATTTCCGTGCTTATTTGAGAGCTGTAGGCCCCACCAGTGATAGTGTTTAATTGAAGTAGCCAGGTTGTGCTGAGCCCTAATGCAAGCAGAGAAAATAGGTCTACCAATCTGTGCTTTGGTGGTAAATAAATAGTAACAATTAGAGTGTAGTGAGCCCCTGGTCCATCAGGTCGCTTCACCTGCTGCACTATTGATAGTAAGCCCTGTGTGTTTCTTTAAGAATTCCAAAAAGCCTTCTACTGCCAACATTAAACTAAATTTCTGGCTTTATTACACTCAAGGTTCAATTATTTTGCTTTAAACACTGCGTTCCCAATATTTATTCAATGTAAAGTTCAAGTTAGTATGTACAGCAAGTGTGAATCTGCCTATAGATACTACATTTTCTTCTTGGGAGGTCAGAAACAGTTGTTCAGGTCTAGAAACCTTTTTCCTGCACTTGTAAGCAGCTGAAATGCACCTTAATTATATAGCACCATGTAATATGCTGGTGCCCTTTCTCTCCATGGAATCATAGTTTAAAGAAATGATTTGGTTAATTGTACCAAATCGTTTGGTTTTTTCCCTAATCAAATTTGTTTAAAAATATTCAACTCAGATTGCCAAAGAATTATCGGTTGCAATGAAATGAACACCTTGCAATTTGAAATCGTAAGTTTTGGCCGATCATTGGGTGTGTACAATTGTCAAATACATGTAAATTCCATGGACGCTGAAATAAATACAGTGCAGGCATAATGTTAAACATATGTAGAACCCCATCTCTTTTTGTTTTGCTGAATGCTCCTTTCCGGTGCACTTTCAAGTGCAAAACCAAAACGGGCTGTGGCTGGGATGGGGGGTGGGGAGAGGTGCTCCTTTCATTCCACAGAGCGAGGTTCAGCGCTTTGACTGTGACCTCTGTCTCCAGGCCGAGAAGTCAAAGGATGCAATCTGCATACATTCACACCTGAATGCCGGTCACTTTGGGTGCTTCCATAGAAACCTTTGTTTTGTTAATGCAGCGCTTCTGCTCCAACAGCTACTGACGGCAGTGCCTCTTTGAATGTCTTTATTTTGTAAAAGCCTACTTGCAGGACCTGCTTATGTCCTTGTTTAGTAACAGTAACTTGTTTGTACTTCGTGTCACAGCTTTATTTTTTGTCATATTAAAGAGAACACAGGAAACCAGGGGAAATTATAAATATTCTGAAAGGTTTTCTTTACGTTTTTCTGATCTGGGCAGCCAAAGCATTTCTCATTTTTAAGCAGGGAAGTGATAGAAGAGGAAATGCTGCATTCCGTTCGGGTGGGACAGTGCTTATTGTGAAATAAGTGACACAACCACAAGAATCTCTAGACACTAAAAACGCCATGGTTGGGGGCAGTAGGGCACCCTTCAACCCCTATGAAGTGAATTGAGCACACATTCCACTGGGTGTCAAAGTCCAGGGAAACTGCAAAAACTTCAATTATGACACAAGTGCATCGTATTTAAATGATGTGATGATGTCTGCAGGCCATGATACTAGAGTATCTGCAAGAGCACTGTCTATCTCATTCCTGGACTAGCACGCACGAATATGACCGTTACTAAAACATCATCTCTATATAAGCACATGATGCAAATGAGTTTGAAATGATGCTTTGCTTTATCCTGCACTGGGGGTAGGCCAGAAGGGTAATTTACTAGGCTGAGAGACAGACTACACTGGGGGTTCACTGATGGGTTAAGTCCTGATCCATGCAATGTAATTAGGTTCGGTAATGGTGGGCCCTAAAAAGTGATCTGCTTGATTTGGGCTGTGCACGTCATGGTAAGGGATATTATCATTATCAGAGCTAAAACTACATTTTTGGGTGAAATTTAAATTACACTGGCATAATTCGCAAGATTTGGAAATATCAGGCCACAGTTCTTGCTTGAAAATCCTAAAATGATGCCTTTACGCCACTTTGCATAATTATACACCGTTCATGATAAGCATTTACTGCAAATGGCGCAATTTGTTGTTAAAAAAACTACTACAAAAGGACAGGCACAGTAGAACACAAGTGGGTGTTTGCGGAGCTCATGTTTAAATGCTATCCTGGTCCAAAAATTGATGGAAGGATGCATTACATGCTAAAATATTATGCAAATTGATGGATATTTTCACGTGGTTTTGTTATAATTCCATGCACTTCCACAACAGCAAATTATGCAAATGTTAAACACTCTTAATAAACATATATTTGTCCAATGCATAGATAGTTCGTAGGAATATGTTTGTTCCTATGTCTTTTCCACCTTCAACACTGCACATGGCGTTGCACAAACAAAGATATGCTACTCTGACAAAGTGAGTTTTCTTGGCTTTTAAAGGAATTATATGGGTTTTCTGAATCTTCTATAACACATAAGGCCTGGTTACATTTTGCACTGTACTGGTGGAGTGGATACTCTGCACCTGTAAACACAGTGAGGCAACAAGCTGCCAATACCTTGCAATTACAAGTTCATGACTACAGTATGGCGAATACTTTGTAAACCCATTTATTCAGGTGGAAATTCTGCATAGAATTTAAAGTTCTATGTGGAATAATGCTCACATTTAGCACCTGCTCTAATGGGGGTATATAGGGGCAGTGAGGAATTGGGGAAGGGAACGGGGGAAAGGGAACAAATGTGTTGTCAACATTACCTGCTCCCCTAAGTGCAGTAGGATGGGCTAATTTAGATGGGGCTTTAGGGGGTGAGGTGAGGATAGTCTTGCAGCTCAGCCCCAATTTTCTTTGCACCGGACAGACATTCTGGTGGGTTAATTCACTACGGGTAAATTTGGGTCTTGTGTTCCTATACTTGTGTTTCTGCAGCAAGAAAATCTGAGTCTGAAAACATGAGGCCCATTACAATTGGGTAGAACAGTATTTTACCCTTCACTGCTGAATTTATATTAAGGGCTATACAATAGGTGCAGCATAGATCATTCAGAGTCCTGAATAATCGGAGTTATTTTAACACATATAGAACAAGCAACATCACTAGCTTCCAAAATACAGAAAACAATAAAGTTTTAGACATTAGTGTTGCAAGTGTCCTTTCCTTTACAGGACAGGAAACATCCATTACAACACAAGTCACTACAACGCATGCCATTACAACGCATACCATTACAACTCATGCCATTAAAACACATTATAAGGTAAGTAATGGAGATTTTTTAGTTTTAGGGTGGGTACGGGTTTTGGGTTGGAGTGGGAATAGTAATTTTTACCCCTACACTATCCAACACTTACCCTACTGTTGCCCAAAATGTATTATGCGTTGTAATGGTATGCGTTGTAAAGGTATGCATTGTAATGGAATGTGTTGTATTGGTAGTTTTAAAAAATGCGTTGTAAAATCATGCGATGAAATGGTAGTTGCGATGTAAAAACCGTGTTGTGAAAGCATGCATTGTAATTGTTTGTGTTGTAATGTCATGTTTTCTTCGCTCACGTGTACAGAACAGGGGATTGTAAATAGACTACATTTCCCTCACACATATACAATAGGTACTATTCAGTTTACACTAATGCAAACACACTGAACAGTTGTAACACCATTGGTAGAACTGAAAACCTCTTTCTTGTATAGACAGAATATGTACAGCACAGGTTAAAGAAGTGCTACTTCTTTCACACACAAAACAAGTATAAAGCTTGGGCAGTGGCAGTGCAAGCTTACTTATACTCAGCACAGCAAGCATTTCTCTCACAGTACATGCAGGAAAAGTCCATGTTTGTCTCATACACACCCGGAACACTATCTACAAATGATAGTAGATAGGGATTTGCACCAAAACCCATGGGTGGTTCCATGGGAATGCCACTACACCACCCATGGCATGCTCCCTTACTACAAGGTAGCGCAAAGTGGCATGGAGCGCTACTTTGCATTACTCTTGGCAACTTTCCAACAGAAATTGGGACTTGAACTGGAAAGTAAATTCCAACACAACACTTTGCACCACATATGCATCACTTTTGTATGAGGTGGTGATCTCCCTGTGGTAAGGTATAACGAAAATGTAAAAAGTTTATCAAGGTTTAAAAAATTAATAAAGTATTTTCATGTTAGAAATTTATACATTATTTATATATTTTTTTTAATTTAGAGCAATATAAAAAATTCATATCGCTATCAACTTAATTTTGAATCAATAGCTCCCTCGTCATGCGTTACTTACCTCGCATATTACATCACTTATGGAATGTTCTGTATCACTGATAACATCAATGATGGATGACATGTGAAATGACATAATTGGTGTCAAAATTCTGCATCACTAAGTGTGTGTTACAGTTTCTTTAGTTAACTATTTCAGTTTGAATTTGTGTATTTAGAGTTTATAACATCACTTTAACCTTTGTTTTTTACTGTGAGTATACACACATATCTGACCTTCGCTTTGATCTAGATTATGTTTCCCTTGCTTTGGATGCAGTTGCCAGAAGCAGGGCACCAGGACCAGATGGCATTCCGGCAGACACATTTCTGCAGGACAGAGCAAACTGGTGCTGGCATAGCCTCTCTCTGTCAAACGCTATTGCACGCAGAGCCCCAATACCTGACTTCTGAAAGGAAGCTGAGGTCATCCCACTATATAAAAGAGGCGATATATTGCTTCAGTGTTATTATAGGCCAATCAGTCTGATCGATTGCATACAAACATTTTTGCTCTTCTAGTTTTGGGCAAAATACAGGAGTGGACTATAGATAATGACATCATAATTCCAGGCAGGTTTTCGATAAAAATATCCATGATGGACCAGATTTTTCGCTTTCTCCTTCTGTATTGGAGGACTGTGGAGATCGGTGGGGTCAGTATTTATGTTGCTTTTGTCGAGCTTAAATCATCTTTTGACTTGGTCCCATGCAAAAAAGCTATGGCAAGTGCTGCGCAACATGGGTATTCCTAAGAACCTCCTGAGTTTACTGATTCGTATACATGAGGAAAAATATGTGCAGGTTCACTGGGGTAGCCAGGGCCAAGTATCTGACTGGTTCCTCATTAATAAAGGAGTCTGCCAAGGCTGCGTTCTGGCGCCACCTTGTTTTCCCTATTTCTTTATGATAGTTAATTTTTTTTTCTAGTTCACAAACTGATGTCCCTTTTCTGGCTGGTACAAAGACACCTATACTACCATTTGCGGACAACACCTTATTGATCTCTAAGACACTCCAGCACACAATATCCAGTTTCAAGGAGTTTTGCTCTGCTCATATCTAGAGATCAATTCTGTTAGGACTACTTTTATGTCCTTTAAAAAACATAAGTGATTCCGAGGCAGATAAGAGCTGAGGGATACACCACTCGAGAGGGTAGATGTTATCAATTATTTTAGTGTTACTCTATCTTCCAACCACTCATGGAAACACCAGGTGGAACTACTGACACTTCAACATAGGTAAACCCATTGCACCAGTGCTTCAGATTTATGATGCCAAAGAGGTTAGTTCAGTTCTATATGGATCAGAACATTGGGGATTTTCAAACTTCTCTTCCCTCACTAGATCCGAAAATAGGTTTGCGAGAAACTTAGACTGGCTGCCACCGAGTACCTCATTGAAGCCCCTGATGATTGACGTGGTAAGGAACACTCTAGCAGCTAGAGCTAGACTTCGCTCATTTCTATTTTGGAGACTGATATGGCAAAAACCTCAACTTGCCCAGTGCACCATGGCCCTAAAGGATGTGATGGAGGTTGACAGATTTCATAAAATCAAATGGCATAGGCAAATAAAGTTATTAACAGCTATCGGTCTGAGAATTCTTTGGGACAATCCACTTTCTAAACCTTCATTGGCGGTCAAGGCGTTAAAAAAACAATATTGACACTGGGGTGGCAAAAATATGATCAAAGCAACCGTTCGTTCAACATTGATGGGGAGATTCTTAGTCTTAAAGTGCAGCAGCCTCTTGGAACCTCTTTGGGATGTCATCACTGTCCCTCTAGACAGGAAGCTGTATCTTCAATTTAGGGTTGGCACATTGCTCCTTAAAACATTTTCACATATCTGGGCCCCAAATGAAGATGTGTTATGTCCTAAATACAAAAACTCCATATGCCACGTCCTATTTGTTGGTTTGGGATATGCTGGTTCATGCCAGAAATAGATCAAATACATCTATTGGCAAATACGGACCCAAAGCAGATTTACTGACCTCTGCATTCTTAGTGCAGACCACGCCTATTTTATGCATCTGCTGTAGCAAAGTTCCTTGGCCAGATGAGGATAATTAGATGAGGGCTCTGGTTGCTGTATAGAATTAATCTTATAATTATTTGATCATCAATCATCTTTTCTTTTAAAATAATCAAACAACGAACTAAAATTAGTACAACCTTTTTGGCCCAAGCTCTGAAGATATAGCGGCAGGCAATCTCTCACTTCTGTAATGGCAAAATGTATTTTGATTGTACTGATACTGCACTTTAGTTTCTAAAGCTGGTGCAATGAAATGTCAAACTGTACTTTTTGAAATTTGTACTTGTTTCTTTCTTACCTCTTCTTCATCAATAAGTCCACATTGCGTTTTTACCCCATTCTGAGAAAGTAACACCAAAATATAAAATTTACCTGCATCTCAGATAGATGTGCTATCCTTATTCTTTTTTTATTGCTGTACTAATATTAATTTCATTATCCCATGGTCACACTAAACCCTAAAAATTCATTATCACCAAAAAACCCATACCGACCCTAAACCAGATAATTTCCCTTGCCCCCCAAAAACCCACACCCACCCTAAACCTTAAAAATTCTCTTGCCACCCAATAACCCATACACACTGTAAACCCTACAAAATTCCTTCCCACCAAAATCTCACACCCATCCCAAACGATAAAAATACCCGTGCCACCCAAAAAACCCATATCCACCCTAAACCCTAAAAATCCCTTTGCGCCCAAATACCCAATAGCACCCTAAATCTAAAAAATGCAGTTGCCACCTAAACACCCATACCCACCCTAAACAATAACTTACCACCCAAAAATCCATACCCACCCTGAACCCTAAAAATTCTCTTGACACCCAAAAACCCATACCTAACCTAAACCTCAAAATTTCCTTGCCACCCTAAACCCATACCCACCGTAAACCCTAAGAAATCCCATATAACCTAAAAACCCACACCCACTCTAAAACATAAAAAATCCCCTACCACATAAAAACCCATACACACCCTAAACTCTACAAATTCCCATGCCGCCCAGAAACCCATACCCACCTTTAACCCTAAAAAAGCCCTTATCACCTAAAAAAACTATACTCACCCTAAACGCTAAAAAAATACCTTACCACCAAAAACCCATACCCACCCTAAACCCTAAAAGATCCATTGCCATCCAAAGACCCACAACCACCCTAAACCCTAAGACAAACCTCACAACCCAAAAACCCATAACCACCCTAAACCCTAAAAATTCCTTATAATTGAAAAACCCATATCTAATCTAAACCATAACATTTCCCTTGCCCCTTAAAACCTACACCTATTCTAAACCTGAAGTATTCTCTTGCCACCCAAAAACCCATACCTGCCCTAAATGATAAAAATTCCCTCGCCACCCAAAAACCCATACCCACCCCAATTACAGGTACACAGTGAGATATGAACATAAACATTTCTAAGGAAATGCTGCTGCATATTAAAGCCATAGTGCATAGCAAGCTCACTCTCTAGCACACTTCTCCATTCTACATAGTAAGGCAGTACCCCTTATTGTTATAGTCAGTCTGTTAAACAGCAGTGGCGTAACGAAAGTTCAAGGGGCCTCCCTGCAACATACACAGAGGGGCCCCCTCCAGATTTATTTCGGAGCGCATAGGCAGAAGTACTGTGCCGAGGGGGCTCCCTGCAGCTCGGGGCCCCCCGCACCGTGGGGGGTGCGGGGCCTGTGTTACGCCCCTGTTAAACAGGTCTTCCTCCCACATACTCATGCAAAATTATACTTCCTTCTTGTTTCTCAGATTGCGTGGATTAATGCATTTGGTAAAGCTAAAAACCTAGATGAAAGTCAGTGGATGTAGCAGAGGGCCAAAGGTGCATTGAGAATAGGCATTAAGACCTGTATTGTATCCTGCATTTGCTCTAGTGCAGGCTTCTCCAACGAGAAGCTCTCCTCTGTTCAGGCAAGCTTACTAAATGAGAAGCTTTTGCTTGGTAGAATCAATATACTTGTACCAAAATTGAGAGTATATGTTGTAGACAAAAATATGTTTTTATCAGAACTCAGCGGGTTTTTGGAGAAAAATGTATTTAAATTGGATATTCTAGTGATAAATCATGTGGCATTGGGGAGACGTTCTATAAATGTTATCACTTTGGTACCAGAGTTGGTAGTGCTATGGCTATTATGTATAACCCAAATAGAGGCAAGCATACTAGCAAAGCCTTTCTTATATTACGCTTGGCAACCACGCATGATGACCTGAAGTGATTACTGCTGGTCTTTATCTTGCATATGGTTGCTATTAATCTAATTTTGTCACATGTGGTCACTTTTACAACACAAATAATAATAAAACCTCTCGATGAGTTTCATTGAACATAAGTAGCTCCCATTAGAGATAGGGTTGGAGGCCCCTGCTCTAGTGCCATTATGCCACTCTTCAAAGACCCTCCATGTGCCTCCGCTCTTCTTGTTTCCCCTCCACCCACTTGTATCTTTCAGTTTATAAAGAGAGACAAATTATTTTCACCCTACAAAAGCCATAACTGTTGTTTTTTTCAATGTGTTTTTAGTTTGGAATTAGCATAGGTGACCAATATACATAAAGTTTTATTGATGTGTGTTCTTCGATAGTGCTAAAACTTCACTGGAGCAACCATGCACATTCTCTCTTGCTTTGCTACACACTTATTTTGTAATGGCGGATAGGTGGAAAGCGACATAGTTTGTGTGCGTACCAACTGCTGGAGTGGGTATATAATAGAGATGTGAGTAATAACAAATGCACGTGCGTGTATCCATTACTTTGAAACTACACAAATATAAACATGTGGGCAAAAAAAAACAGAACGCCTGAGAAAAGCAATTGCTGATTGTTATAATGTCAGCTTGTAAATGTTATTGTTTCGGTTTCATACAAAACGTCATGTCAAGGATGTTTGCAGAATAAAGGGCTTGGGACACAAACCGATCATGTTATTTGCTTAAGATCATGTGAGGTGAACCTGGGGAAACAAATACAAAGCATGCCTCTTGGTACCACACGCAGCAGTAAACTAAACCACTCATCCAAAATGTCCTGGTATGGTATGTTACATTTAGTTCTCACTGTTTAAAATAATGAGCCAGCGCAAGTTCAAGTGTTAAGAAAACAATGCTGCTGAAAGAAATCCCAATGTCCTACTCCCTGCTTCTTTTCCCCTAAAAAGAACGGAAACACAAACCCGGGCTTCAGCACAGCCATTCAAAGATGTGCAAACGCCGATTCATGCATTACAAAGGGTTCATTAACATGTCAAGAGGCTTGCTCGCTGGAAACACCTGAGCACGGTGCCTCGCCCAGACTGGGGGATGGGTCGTGCTTCCACGGACATACCTTTAAACGGTTGGCAGTCAGAGCAGTAGTATTGGCAAATACTTTATCCTGCTGAGCTTGAATTCCACAACTGTTAATGTTAAAACAATTTTCTCATGTTAAAGTAAGCCGTTATTTGAATTACTGATGATAGCTCCAGCCAGAATGTCACTGTGGCCCGAAACGGAAACTTTTCCTGATTATGCGCCACTTCCAGAAGAGCGCGATTTTATGTTAAAAAAAACCAAACCTGTCTCGTTTTCAGGTGCTTCCAACAGCATTTTAGAAATCGTACGGCATAGGGAAAACATTAGGGTGTGTTCTATCTTCTAATTTAAACAAAAGGAAAAAAACGATTTTATAGAGCCACACTCAATAATTTAACTAACGGCTTACTGTAACACGAGAAACTTGTTTAAACATTAAAGTTGTGGAATTCAATCTCAGTGGCATAAAGTATTTGCCAAAACATATCATGAAAACATACAATAGATGTGAATGCTATAGAGCGATCACCCTAGGTCTGCCGTTTGGAGCCATGAAGTGAAAAATTTAACTAAAAATAACTGATGCAATTTTAACCAGTTTTTGGAGAACTAGGCTAGAAGATATGTTCTTTTATCTAACTTTTAAGCTTTCAAAAGAAAGAAAAATATCACAATGTCCTTCCAAATTCCTGTGCATTGTGCAGGGTGAAGGTGAAATGAGGGAAAGTGTTCACAGTATCGCAGCTGTAACGTGAACTATGTACAAGACTATACCGATTCACCTGTTTAAAACCAGTGGAATACTGTATTATAATCAGGGTCATTGCAATTATGTGGCAAGGGAAGAGGAAATTATGCGGGAGGCTTGACTAAACTATCCAGGCACATTTTGTGACAGTTGTCCTTCATTATTTTGCTTTTTTACTCATATAAACACTGTATGGGGTCAAGCTTTCACCTCTGTAGTACCAGTTTAACACCCAAATGCATCATTTTCCAACTGAAAGATGACCAGTTTGTGGATGGCCTTTCAGTGCAGGACATGTGCAACGCTTTTAGTAACGTTTGATCCGTTCGAGCTAGAAACTAAATTACATGTTGTTAAAATCTTTGGATTGTGCAGATGATGAATTATGTAGCATTAGCAGCAAATACATAATTATGAGAAAACTACAACAGCTAGTTAATTGGACAATCCCAGTGACCCCGATTATAATGCTGAACCAGCTATCATGCTTGCAGTATTTCTGAAGCTGAACTGCATATTGAATGCAATTGTGTATTCTTGTACCTTGAATGAGCTGGCCCATTGTTTCTAAGTTTGATGAAACTGGTTCTAAACAGGTGTGACCAAGGCACACAGCTGATTTAGCATAAGGTTCATTTGTCCACAGTGGCAGCAGGATGAATTAGAAGCCACAGGATGGAAACATGGCTGGATTTTGAGCCACAAATATTTGGGGCTGGGATGGAAAATAAGCTTAAATAGCTTTGATTACAATTCATTCCCCTCTTCTATCACCTTAAACACCCTGCCCCTTTATCCTTCTCTTGCAGGTTTCCTTTTGTCCCTGCATTGTCCTTTTGCTACTGTTTTTGTGTGCTACCCTTCCTTCTTCTTTGCCTCTTTCCTGACTTTCGCGCTCGTGCTGGATATAAATCCGATGATGAATAATAAATCCCAATTCCACAAAAAAAAATGCGCATGTCCACCACCTACAACAAGCTAGTTGAGCTATGAGGACCATGGAGGATGGTACTTTGTGTAGATCATAGAATGTGATTCTATATGCAATTGTCCAGTTATCCTTGAGCCCTGCCGGCCAAAGAGATAAAACTGCCTTAGAGATCTGGTGGCGCATGGAAATCTGGTGGAATCATAAGAGCTCTTTGTTGGTGGGGTGAGCGGAAAAGGAACAGAGGAAATTGGGGAGGAGTGGCAGGAGTAAATAGACAGACAACAAAAGGTTCACATTGTTGTAGACTGGGGAGAGCCTCAATGACCAAGAGAATAACCCTTGTCTATCATGCTCCACCTTAGGATGTTGTCAATCATTTTTCACTAGTACCTGTTTGGTCGCTCTTCTCCTCATACTTTTCAATTCACCCTGTCACATCTTATTAGAGACCCAACCACCCTTATGGTGTGTGTGTCATCAACCACATTGAAAGAAAACTTTCCGACACCTCCCAGTCTGGGTTCAAGAGTGGCTGCAGCACAGCAAGTGCAATACTGAACATCACAGACGATCTACACAGATTTCTGGAAGATGGCTGGGCCTGCCTCCTAGTCCTCCTGGATCTCTCTGCAGCCTTTGATAATGTCAACCATGAGATCCTCCTAAACACCCTTCCTCAGTGTGCAGGCATCAATGGTACTGTTCTTCAGTGGTTTGCTTCTTTCCTGAACCAGTGATCTCAGTGAAACAGTGTAAATAATTCCACCTGGGGTAGCGGAGTGAGCTAAAGAATGATGATGGATTAAACCCAGTTCAGTTGACTGGGGGTGAGCGCTTGCAATGTTCAACACTCCGTCCATCATTGCCTTTGGTTTTGCTTTGGAAACCAGAGACTGGCACAACTTAAAAAACCTACTGCTGTCAATGCTTGTGGATTCTAAAAAGAAGTAGATTTGCATCCATTCAAGGACTTCCTCTAACAGTGCAGATTTGCTACGTTTTTTTGTAAACTGGTCACTTTATATATTCAAGTTCCTGATCTCAAAATGAACAAGTTAAAAAGTGTTAGTGAATTCCGAACAATTAGAAAAACTTAGACATAGCAGAACGGACTCAGGGCCCACAGACCTAACTACCAAGGCATGTATGCATTTATTTAGAGGGTGTCCCATCCCAAATAATCCCCTAAAAACTACACCCTGGCATTAATACATAGATATGTTTCAACCATCTGAAGCTACATAGAGGGAAGACAGAGATCCTAAGGCTCGCAAGACTGTCCCCTTTGCAGGAACTACCTTTCTTGTGTGACACATCAAGTTTACTCTGTAGTCAACTTGTACATTGAAGCACCTATTGCAGTTGCACTCCTTCCAGCATAAAGCACAGATTCTTAATGCCTTCAGCTCAGATTGCCTGGACTGCTACAAGTTGATGTACCTGGATTTGCAGTCACATAATGTTTGCAAACTGTAGCTCGTGCAAAATTACACTGTATTGAATTCTGCAGCACCCGCAGAAAGCAAAATATGCCTCTAAGGATTCCATTTGTGCAGGAAGGTATCCATTCCTGCACAAAAACAATCCTGCCCGTAACACAGGCACTCTTGCACCATGGTGCAAAGTTGGCTGTCTTGGGGTTAAGCAGCACACAGTGCACCAACATTAGGAGGCCTAATCATATTTGCCTTGATCACATTTGCCTTGGTTTCAGCTAATAATTAGCTCCCAACTGTACACACCCAGAAAAATTAGATAAATCACACTCAATTATCCAAATACACCCATTAGACAGAGCAGCCCATCTAATATTATGAAGCAAATGCATTCCTACCAAGCCAACCAACAGGTAAAGTTGTCATTTTGGAAAGACTCCTATGACTGTTTGCATGCCCACACCCTCCTAGACATGGTAGTGTATTGCTCTACTGCTTAAGGCTTTAATGTTGTACCTTGGCATCTTGCGTGATGTATAACTTTACTCCCTGATTGAGAGTCCATCTACTAGCAAAATGTTTTACTATTCACCCTCCTTCCTGTATCCCCAGCCAAAGTGCTGATGGTGATATACGCATCACCTGGCAAAAAAAAATAAATAAATACATTAACAGGTCTCTCCCTCAATTGAATTTATTTATTTATTTTGTGCATTGGTTTTGTACAGCACTGCAAACCATTTTGCAGTAGCCTCGAAGTGACTTGTATGAGATACATAGAGGGGAGATTAGGTCCAGTTCTGGATAGTAGCAGACACTTATTAGAATGGTGAATTAGAATAGTAGCAGACATCTATTGGAATGGTATTATCCATCAACAATGTATGTTTATATGTAAGTGGTAAAGTATTGGTAAAGAGCCAATAGGGACCAGGGTCTGTGGAATTAAATGATAGATGCATGTTTTAGTCATCTAAAGGACTCATCAAAACAGCACCATTGTCAGTGTTTAGTTCTGCTGTGTTTTCTGTTTTGAGCTTATTGATACCCAAGAATATAGAATATCTGGGCAGTGTCACATGGATGTACAGGGTTCTGTCCAGCAAGTTGTGTTGAGTGTTTGTTGTTTTTGCTGAGCAATGCCACATAGTTGTTTCATGCATACACGTGCCTCATGCACTGCACATGGCTAAACTGTTTTCATATATGCATTGCGTTTGTGCACTTTTGTTTTATGCACCTGTTCTGCTGAAGTGCATACTGCTTTCATGTTTACAACCTGGCATAAACACATCTATTTCATAAGCATTCGCCTGTCATGCACTAAAGTTGTTGATATATACACTTCTGTCATGCACATACTCCAATCATAACTGCACTCCATTATGTACACACTATTTTCTATCACATTTGAATTATGGATACACTCCTTTCATCCACACACATCCTATGCACTCACTTCAGGAAGGCGCAAAAATGATTTGTGAACACACACTTATTTTATCCACACATACTGTTAATGCACACACACTGGATTTGTACACAAAGTCCTTTGATCCAAGGACTCTTCAATCAAACGGCACCTTTATCTACACACTGCTTTATACATACTCTCCTTTCAAACACCCACTATGTGCTGTACAAAAAATCCTAGGGAAAATGAATGTGTTCATATCATAAAATGTTGTATATTTATTTAGAAATGCCTTTATGAGGGTAACTCTCAAGCTTACAAATACTTAAAAAATTATTTCAATGGGCTCTGTACAATGTGGTTCACACGCCGAGTTTAATTCTAAAAACAGAAGATGTGCATGAAGCCCTGTGCTCCTAGGTGTAAAGTTTACAATTAAGAAAGAGATCTACCTTCTCACACAAACACACTGGTCTTAGGATGGATGAAGCAAGAGGATCGGATTCTACGGGGGGAAGCCCCAAAAGCTCAAGGAACAGTGGCACAATTAAAAAAAAAAGAATAAAATGAAAGAACAGCACAAAATCAGTACCCTAGCTTCTTGATTAAAAAAAACACATTTTAAGCAAAGGGGGCAGCTTGAGGAAACAAAGACATGGAAGATGCTTTCTTAAAAGAACCGGGGCATATACATAATCAATTATTAATTAATACATTACGTATAAAAACAAATCATAAGCAAAATATTCAATGCAACAGTAGGGAAAGTGTTGGATAACGGAGGGGTAAAAATTACTATTCCAACGCTAATGAGTGCAACAGTAGGCAAAGTGTTGGATAGCGGAGGGATAAAAATTACTATTTCCACTCCAGTGAGTGCAACAGTAGGGAAAGTGTTGGATAGCGGAGGGATACATTTACTATTACCACTCCAATAAGTGCAACAGTAGGGAGAGTGTTCGATAGCGGAGGGGTAAAAATTACTGTTCCCACTCCAGTGAGTGCAACAGTAGGGAAATTTTGGGATAACGGAGGGGTATTTAACCTAATTTAGATTATAAAATACCCATATAAAAACACGTTTTATTTAGTTATACTTTACAGTAAATTTACAAATAAAACCATTTTAACTTATAGTTATAGCATTTTATTAATTTAACAAATGACCAAAAATAATTTACAAAACTGTGTGCATAAATTTCGAAATAGTATAGTGCATATGAAAAAACAGTTATAAAAACATTTTTAATAAAAAACATTGCTAAACTCATAATATTAAAAAAATAAACAAAAGAATCAAAAATATTTGAAAACACTCTAAGCAACAGTAAGGGACATTTTGAACTTCTGGGTGTTTAGATTTACTATTCCCACTTCAGTCTCAGCAACAGTAGGGAAAGCATTGGTTTTTTGAGGGGTTAGAGCAGGGCCGGACTAGCCGTAGCAGGCACAGGGCATTTCCCCGGTGGGATGCCAGGTCAGGTGCCAGTTTTGGGCCCCTGGAGGCCGTTTAAGTCCACTCATTGGAGTGGGAAAAGTAATTTTTACCCCTCCGCTATGCAACACTTTCCCTACTGTTGCACTCATTGGAGTGGGAATAGTAATTTTTACCCCTCCGCTATGCAACACTTTCCCTACTGTTGCACTCATTGGAGTGGGAATAGTAATTTTTACCCCTCTGCCATGGGCGTAGGAAGTGTGGGGGACGCGGGGGATATATCCCCCCCAGATTTTGGAGTGGGGGGGACACGGGGGACAAGGGTGGGGGGGACGAGGGGACAAAGGAATTTCCCCTCTCCCTTCTGTTATTGCAGGGCCATTAGCACGCGAAAGCGCTACCTAATGGCCCTGCACTTGACCTGCCTGGAGTCAGAGGCCACCCGCCCTCTGCATTTTGTTATGCTGCAGGAAGGCTCAGCCGTTCTGGGACGGGCAGAGAACGGAGAAAAAATAAACGCTGTCTCTTTTCCTTCGTGTCCACTACTCCTGATCTGCCTCTGGCGGCTGCCCTCCTCTCTTTATTCCTCCATCTCTTTCTGTCTCTGTCTCGCTCCTGCTTACGTGCTGATTTCAAGAGGCAGCTCTTAAGGTACTCTCTCTTGCCTCTCCTTTTCTTTATTTGTTCCCCTGTGAAATTGATCCAAAAAAGGCTGAACACTTTGGCTGTAAATGTCCTCATTTTCTGACCGTTTTCTATTGAAAAGAAAAACCTCGGAATGGAGAGAAAAAATAGTTAAATACCTAAATAAAGCAATACAGAGTGGACAGCAGACAGGCCAGACTGTTATTTACACCCACACACATTAGCGCCACTTTACAGAGTTTGCCAGTGAAAGCGCTACTTTCTTTTTATTTTCTTTCTTTGAACAACATTGTTTTCCCAGGGTGGGTAAGTGTGCCATTCTTAAAGGGACTGCAATACCTGGTTGATGGGTAGAGTGGAAACGTTTAATATGATCGTTTTCAACTTTTTAATTATTTTAGCTTATAAAATGCGGCTCTGTGTTTGGGGATGTGGTCTTTTTTAAACCAAACTGCATACATTTTGAAAGGATATAAGCAATGGACATTGAAAGGGGTCCCTCCCTGGTCCTGTAGCCATGTCTTGAACGTTTCAGGCAAAATCACTTACTGATTTCTGAAGAATGAGTTTAAAACCGTTA
Source organism: Triturus cristatus (assembly GCF_964204655.1). Lineage (NCBI taxonomy): Eukaryota > Metazoa > Chordata > Amphibia > Caudata > Salamandridae > Triturus > Triturus cristatus. The sequence continues at coordinate 248,762,906 of NC_140582.1, read as the reverse complement.
AGGTAACCATGTTTTTTTCTGATTACAGTTCACATGCTTTGCTTATTCTTGCATTCCCTATGAGTGTTTGCTTTTTCCAGGGTGTTATTCATCTTTTTTCAGGCAGCATTTTAGTGTTGTCTAGTGCATAATTTGAATTTAGTCGCAGCACAATTGAGTTGTGCTGAAGGCAGTGCGAGTTTCTCTCAGTGGGGCAGTATGGTGTTCAGTGTGGGAGAGAATGTGGCACTCTGGCCAGAGCTGCTGAATTTGGAACTGGAGAACCATGTTCAGACCTTCATGACCAGTTCACCAAACCACACTCCCAACAGAGCTTATTCCGATGCTACACCTTAGAAGGCCCGATAGACCTTAGAAGCCCAGGTGTCTTAGCACCCGCAGGTGGACCTGTCCACCACAATCCATACTGCAGTTCACTTCCAGTCTTACGGGCAGGCATATGAAGAAGCACATCCTAGATCGACAGTGAATCTGTCACTGAGGTCACAAGACCCTTGAGGCCAGTCCACCTCACCCATTGGTACCTCCATTGGCCTTTTTCCAGCACTAGCAGTGCAACTTGCCAGGGGTTGGCAATGTAGGATTTGCATGCACACCAAACTTAGGGGGTGATTATAATGGCAGTGGGACCGCCACGTCACCCTGTCGGTGGCGGTCCCACTGCCATTGGTGACTGCATCACAGCCCGCCATATTACAATGGCGGGTGGTTACCTGGCGGTCGGAAAAACCAACCACCACGCATCCGACGGGCTTCTTGAGCCCGCCGGTGTGGTCGAGGGGCTCGTGGTTCCTACAATGCTGGTGGTGCCTACCATGCACTGCAGCAGGGATTACGATGTCCCTTACCCGCCAGCTTATCAATGGCGGTTCACCTGCCATGGAAATGCTGGCGAAAGGGACATTGGGGGGCCCGTAGCAGGCCCCTTTACCCCAGGCCCCCAGACATGGGTCCTGGGGGGCATCTATGATGCCACACAACATATCACTGCACCATGTGGCAGGCACCGATATATTTAACATGTTCCTTTTTTTTTACTTTGCGGCGGATGATGCAGCCAGCAGCACCAGCTGCAATGTAAAAGATTGGCACTGCGAACACCGTAGTGGCAGTCGCATTGTAATGCCTATCGTGGGGCCTCCACCTTGAAGGCCAGCGGTCCCATTCCACGATTCGATGGCGGTGGTACTGAAGTCCGCCTGCCATCGTAGTCAGCCCCTAAGTTTGCATTTTATGAATATGATTCAGCGGGAAATATATTGATGTTTGCAATTTAATTGACTTTGGTTGGCCTCTTATCTATGAGATTTCCCTGTTGAATGTGCCTTTACATTATACATTTTCGGTTGTGTGAATTGATTGCATACTACACTCTCCTACAGGTATTAATTTGAGTGTCATTAGGAGTGTCTGGGACCAATTGTTTTCTTAGGAATTGTTTTCTTTACTAACCTTTGCAAAGGGCCCTAAACTTCACAGCAACACAAGTCACATTTCTTTTAGTAATTTGGGATCCGTTTGAGCTACAAAATTGTTTTGGAGGAAATCGTTAGATTATGCAGCAGATGATGTATTATGTGGCAAATATGATACAGCCATAGTTAAGTGGAAAACATTTTTCCACTTAATTTTGCCCCAACATTGTAGTTGATCAATTTGTAAGTTCCCCAAACCCAAAAGTCGAGTTTGGGCACAATTTGCATTTTAAAAGCAGCCCTATAACACAGGGCTACTTTTAAACTGACCTCAGGCTTCAGCAGTGCACACAGGCTGCTGGCCTCTAAACTGCCATGCCTTATTATATTCTAGGGACTTCAAAGTAGTTCTAATCCCCCTGCCCTATTATGTACTAGGGCCTTATAGGAGAGGTCATGCCAATCATAGGGGTACCCTAACCCATAGTGCACCCTAGTGTATGTAGGTGTTTTCACTGTATTTTTAAGTGCCTCTTTCAGAATAGCACTGGCTGTTTAGGCAGAGGCCAGGGTCAGTCAGTCAGGTACCACCAGTACCAGTCAGGACAAAGTTGGGGAGTGCCCAGGGCGGCTTTGCAACACTAGAGAAACACAAACTCAGAATGTAAAACATAACACCATGGTTGGGGGGTTCTCTTCAATAATTAGAATTGATTTCTATCCTAATGAACCCATTTTCCAACATTAGGATAGGGAAAGACTGGGGGAAAATCATAACGTTCTAATCTATACATTGAAGTTTTTATGCAGCTCTTTGATGACGGTTAATAGCTCACTGTTCAATGTTAGGATTTTAACTTATAAACTTCAAATACCAAAAGATTATCTCAGACAAAAGCAGTAACTCACTGACCTTTTGAATTAAAACTTTCACTAGAAAAGCCATCGATCTCTCTCAAAAAAAGAACATTAATCACCAAAGTTATCTTCACATTTTTATTGTTGCCTGAAAATTGCTGGAGACCAGGAATGCAGCAGCAGGTACTTTTCAAACCATAATGCAGTTGCAAACACGACGCCCCCACCCTAAGTCAGCGACCTTTGTTTGCTTTGTGCATTAAGATGCAAGATTCATATATATGTTTTTTTAAACATTTGGTCTCATTACTATATGAATGTAAATAACAATAAAGCATACATGCAAACTGTGACTACATGCCTGCTTTTCTCAATATTTCACTTCGAAAGTATGTAATTGTATTTGTTTAACGGGCGGTGATTTGTATAGGGTCACTGGAAAGTGCACAAGATTGTCCCTGTCCCCCCCAGAATTTTAGTGTCTCCTACGCCCCTGCCCTCTGCAATCCAACACTTTCCCTACTGTTGCATTGGCTGGAATGGGAATAATAAATTGCATCCCTCTGCTATCCAACACTTTCCCTACTGTTGCACTCACTGGAGTGGGAATAGTAATTTTTATCCCTCCGCTATCCAACACTTTTCCTACTGTTGCACTCATTGAAGTGGCCTCTCTTTTTATAGCCTGCATGACTAGAGTGCTGCTGGCCAAGATGGCGTCCCCGCTCCACCCTACGGGAGCCCAGAGGACCGAAAATGACAGCGTGAGTCTGGAAAGAGAGCCACAAGCCTCAATCACGAGCGAGACCTCTCCAAACCTCGCCCCCCCCACACAGTCTCCTGGTAAACAGAATGCTCCTAGTTTGCACACAATGTCAAATTTAATATTAAGGAAAGCATAAAAATTGGATGGACTAAATTTACTGTTCCCACTTTAATTTAAGCAACAGTAGGGAAAGTGTTGGACTTCAGAAAGGTTACATATATCATTCCAATACGGTCATCTAAAAAAAAAATGTAAATACCGAAAAACATAAAATGATTAACCATAGGTAAACTAGAAATTATATATTGTATACATTTAAATAAAATGCACAATTTATTATAAATATACAAAACAAATCCATAATTAAATGAAATATTTAAATAAACCTACGTAGAATTCACTTATCTCGCTACTACTGAAAAAACCACAAACACCAAGAAGATAAATTAAAAAATAAATAAAACCATAATAAAATTAAAATAAAGTAAACATATAAATATATTCAACACTTTCTGATATACATTACTAATTATTTCTTGCATAGTCTAAATAAAGCTATTTTTTCATTCTAAATATTCAATGAAAAAATTATGATTTATGAATTAAATATTTAAATAACAAATAATTAATAAAGAAAACTATTTTCATTGAAATCATTTCTCACCCTATTCCCCTACAAACTGACATGCTGCTAAATTAGCTATAACTAATTATACTATACAAAATATAAAATACAAATCTGAAATTAAACCCAAATAAATGAAACAATTAAAAAATGAAAACATTACATACTAAATAGTTATAGTTTGATGTTACCTTACATTACTTAACATTAAAAATAATTTGTTAAAACGTAATTAACCTCCCACCATATTCCCCCCAAAACACAACATCCCTCTACTAAATTCCAAACTACTTAACATAGGTATTTGTAGATCGCACATTAACTCTTAGGCATCTTGGCACTAACAGATGTTTATTGTTACCCAACAGTATTCATTTTATCGACTTCAGATGGTTGAAAGCCTGAGTGGACCCGCCGGGTTTTGAACCTATGACCATGATATTAAAAAAAGGCCCTGCAATGGACACATTAGTCCACGGAGCCACCAGACCCATCTAATTGCCTTTTAAAAATTCAATTACACATTTAAAATTGCAAACTATATTTAAAAAAAGACAATTTTACTAATATTATAAGTATATATAAATATATATTTATAAAAAACAATGTTTATTACAAGTATACTAAAGTACACAATATTATTTACAACAATTGTCTTTATTACCATATTGTGTACAATAAAACCTGCATTCTTAAATTGTTTTATTCTGTTACACTATATTTTTGCAGTGGTGATATTTTTGACAACATATTTATGTCACATGATATTTTGGAATCAATATTTGTTTCATTCACCATATTTAACAAGTACCCATTCTTAAAATGTCCCTTGTCTCATGAAAGTGTAGGTACAGAACTATTAGTAATTTTCTCTACTCCGGCACAAAGGGATCAAAAACCTAATTGCGTAATGAGGAGCTTATTGATGAGCCCCTTGTTACACTCTTGCCACGCCGTTGCGTCACTTTTTGTGAGGCTCCAGTGGCATAAATAATGCACCATGTTGCACCATATTTACAAAGTGATGCGTCAGGTATAGTGTATGTAGGGTGGGTGTTCCTCCGCAAAAAGCCTTGTAGAAGTGGCACAGTGAAATCTATCAGATTTCACTGTGCCACTTCTAGGACGCTACTGCATCACAACCTAACGCCTGCCTCACTGCAGGCATAAGGGTGACGCAATGCAATGGGAATAGCCTTCCCCCATGCATTGCTGGAGTTGCATCATGCTTACGACACAACCCCAGCAATGCATGGGTTTCACGCCGACAGATACGTCAGGATTCCTGACGTATCTGCCATTCCTAGCGACATGGTGCGCCGTACAAGAAATGCTGCTCATCCATCATGTCGCAAGTAGGGCACACTGAAAAGTGTTGCATCGCTGCTTTCACACAGCGATGCAACACTTTCATAATTGAAGCCCACAGTGTTTAAGACTGTATGTATAAAATGCCCACAGCCAAAAAACACGTTTTTCAACTTTGTGAAGGACTTCGATCTTTAACATGGGCACCTTTTAAGGTTTCTTTTCTCACAAAAACAGCTAGTGAATGACTATCAAATTGTTCTTCTCTTTTCCTGAACAAAAGATTCACCGGCTCCATTTTGGAAGCTTAGTTTTATACCCCCACACACCGAAGTACAATATTTGGGCTCACTCCTCAAAAAAAATTGTCAACATTGTGAAAAATTCCTATAATTAAATTGGGCACATTCTGAGGTTTTTATTCCCATGAAAGACAGCTGTATGTCAGCCAAAGTGACGTTCTCTACTCTTACATTATGAGCATACCAGCTCAGTTCAGAAATACAATTTGTAAAACTCTTGTATATGTTTTGCCTTTCAAATAACGAGACCATCAATGCGGAGAAAGTCTTTTGTAGCTGACACGGGCACTTTTGAGAATGTTTAGGCCTTGTTTAAGAATTTCTATTTTACACTCCAAATATAAAAGGCTGAGCAAATTGATGTTACAACTTTGGGAAAATTTCCCATGTTTCATCTGGGCACATTTTGAGAATGTGTCTTCCCATAAAAAAAGGCGGATGTACCTCTGCCAACTTGATTTTTTTCTACTCTTGCACAAAGGACTGCTAGCTCCATTCTGGAAATCCACTTGCAGAATTTGTGCTCCCAAACACAGTAAATGTTTAAAGTTTGTTAAACAAGGTTTATGTGTATATATATATATATATATATATATATATATATATATATATATATATATATATATATATGTATATATATATATATATATATATATATATTGCAACCTGGATTTTGTGGATTCCGGAGTGCTTCCTAATCGCCAGTGGTGCTGGTTTGAGGCGATACCACATCATGCCTTAAACAATCGAAAAATTCCACTTCTCACATGAAAAATGGACCAGCACTCAAATCTCTGGAATTATCCAATTTAATTCAAAGGCAGCATTCGTGAGGACATATGTATGTGTATATATATATATATATATATATATATATATATATATATATATATATATATATATATATACACACATACATATAGGTATTTATAGATTGTAAACCTGGTTAGCTAGAAAGAGTCCCAAGAGCTGGTATAAGGAAAACTTTGAGAGAAAGAAGAGCTTTGTGAGAAGAGGACCATTTCATTCTTGAATTATAGAGACAAAAATTATAAAGATGTGCCAGCTCTTAAATCAATTTCTCTACTGTAATAATCCTAAGGTGTCAAAGTGAATCAGTATGGGGAGTTTATTGCAATCAGAAATGCAGTTGTATCTTCTTAAAGGAGACTAGAATTGATAAATGGGGGCTAATAAAGAAAATGAGAACTCTGATACTTGGATTTTTAAGAAAGTGTAAACCTTCCTGGATGAACACAGTTTAAATCAGTTAATGTTGCATTTGAAGTGGGATTCATAGATATGGGATAATTCCAGTCTATCTCTAGTGGTGACTTGAGTACCATTATTATCACATCACATCATCTCATGTGCATATATAAAGTGCACATTCACACCTGAGGGTATCTTGTTTCTGAATACCATATGTTTTTTGCTATCCAAGTAAATAATACTTATTGTAGAGACCTTGGCAGGAATAAAGGCTGAGTGGTAGCACCAGGATTCAAACATGTGAGAGAGTGGTCAAACACATCCCTCAAGTGGATTAATTTATTTAATAAGCCAACAGACTAATACGATCTGTATGGGTTCTTCAACATACCTATCATTAAACACACCACTGTGGAGATTTGAATATGACTGTAATCACACATTATCACTGTGGGGACTTGTACACAACTATAATCACGCACTATAACTTTGTGCTATCCCTGTGCATCCCATTAATCACACACTATCTCTGTGGGGACCTGGGCATGTCTATAATCACACACTATCTCTGTGAGGACCTGGGCATGTCTTTAATCATACTCTATCTCTGCAGGGACCTGGGAATGTCTGTAATCACACACATTCTTTTTGTCAACCGTGGTAATACTATAGTCACACACCATCTCTGTGGGGACCTCGACATCTCTGTAATTACACACTATCTCTGTGGGGACCTGGGCATGTCTATAATCACACACTATCTCTGTGGGGACCTGGGCATGTCTATAATCACACACTATCTCTATGGGGACCTCGACATGTCTATAATCACACACTATCTCTGTGGGGACCTGGGCATGTCTATAATCACACACTATCTCTGTGGGGACCTCAACATCTCTATAATCACACACTATCTCGGTGGGGACCACGGAATGTCTATAATCACACACTATCTCTGTGGGGACCTGGACATCTCTATAATCACACACTATTTCTGTGGGGACCTGGGCATGTCTATAATCACACACATTCTCTTTGACAACCATGGTAATACTATAGTCACACACCATCTCTGTGGGGACTTGAGCATTCCTGTAACTACACACAAGCTCTGTTTTGGCTTGAGCATCATCAGCTTCGCATTCTCTGTATGGGGCTTTGTGAATACTGATAAGTAGTAAAGTTAGAATTTTGGTCTAAGTTTACATTGTTGAAACTGAAAAGTAAAAAAGTTAGATTTTTTTGTCTAAGTTTACCATTGTGATTCGGGCCCTATTTTAATGAGGACTTAAACAAAATCATCTTCATGCACTATATCTGTGGGACTTAAACATTGCTATAATAACACACTATCTTTGTGGGGGCTTGAAAAAAACTATAATAAAACAATATCTTTGTGGGGACTTAAAAATAACTATAAAAACGTATCATCTCTGTGGGGACTTAGGCATTCCTGTAATTAAACGCAAGCTCTGTTTCGTCTTGAAGCACCAGGGGTGCCATGAGACACAGGGTTAAGACTGATTTGCATATAGCTGGGTGAGTGACTGGAAAGTTTCAGCACTCCGTCCATCATCTCCTTGTGTTTGCTTCGATTTGAACATCATCAGCTTCACATTCTCTGTATGGGGATTTGCGAATACTGAAAAGTAGTAAAGTTAGACTTTTGGTCTAAGTTTACCTTTGTGAATCAGGCCCTATTTTAATGAGGACTTAAACACAATCATCTTCATGCACTATCTCTGTGGGGACTTAAACATCACTATAATCACACACTATCTTAGTGGGGACTTGCACAACACTGTAATAACACACTATCTTTGAGGGGACTTGAACATCACTTTAATAACACACCATCTCTGTGGGGACTTGCACATCTCTATGATAACACACTATCTCTATGGGGACTTAAACATCGCTATTATAACATACCATCTCTGTGGGGACCTGAGCATTCCTATAACTACACACAACCTCTGTGTGGACTTGAACATCATTAGCTTCACACTCTTTATAATGGGATTTAAGCTTTGAATGCACACACTATTTCTATGGAGACTTAAACACAATGATCTTCACCCGCTTTCTCTGTGGGGACTTGAACATCTATTTTGGCAAAAATGTAAGCAGCTAATCAAGCTCTGGGTTCCACTTGACCAAATTCCTTGGTTCCATATGTTAATTTCTTTGTGTGTTAGTTCCCTTATCTCCTAAGACTTTAAGCACCAATAAATAAGTTAAATACAGCTTTAAGTCTCTTCCTTTAAGCATGATATGATATTGTCTGGCACATTAACATAATCTGTCTTTAATGTGTACCCCTAGTATATATTCAGCAATTCATATATGAATAGATTATAGTGTTGTTTGTGTATATTGTTGATAAAATAAACATTTAGCCATGTGCCTTCGACTATATTCAATCACAAATAGTGTTACGGACTAGGTCCCCACAAGGATGGGAGCACGTGTTCAAGTCCCCACAAGGATGGTGCTGTGCGCGCGATTAAATAACAATATATTGCAAATTTGAAGCAGGATCCTGTATCATGAATTTTTTCTTAACATTTTTCTGTTATTAGTGTGTTGTATAAACATTGGGAAAGGTTAGTCCCCACAAGGCAGGTATTCACACATAGTCCCCACAAGGATGGTAACACGTGTGTGTGTGCGTGCGTGTGTGTGTATGTGTGTGTGTATATATATATATATATAAATAGTAGTCAGCAGTCTAGGCATTGTGTTTAATGGAGGTGTGGTAAGGGGATAGTCCCTTTAAATACAGTATCTGCACTTTATTTATAGTCCTCCTTGTGCAGGATGAGTTAGGGTAGCAGGATTTTTCGCGGATAGGGGGCCTCAGTTTCCATCCTGTACCGCCCAGGCCCTTTCCCCAGGCATACACCTGCAATTAGGAGTTTGTTTTTGTGGGCGTCCCACCGGCCTCATAAGCCCCCTTTCTGCACCTCTACCCACTCCTCCTTGTTGGACGTGATATCTGCGCCAGCAGATTCCAAATTACTCATAGTGCTGTCTTGCTTAATCACTGGACCTTTTCCTTTTTTTTTCCTTATATTGCAATGGTGGGCATTACCCCGTGACTTTCCCATATATCCCAGAAATCTTGCCTTCTGCTTTGTGTGCCCGCCCGCTCAAGTTTATTTATCCTAATGACTGAACCCAGCCATTCCGCTAATGTTGGTGGGTTTTGGTGTATCCATTTGATACATATTTCCTGCCTCGCTAGTAATGTCAGTAAAAAAAGTAAACTGCTCAGTTTTTTATTTAGGCTATGTCCTGCCCTATTATCATAATTACTCGACACCCCAAACATGACTAACCCCAGGCTTACCTCTATCTCCTGGTGTAGAACTTCTGAGAGAATCTTACCCACATCTTCCCAAAAGGTTCGTAGTTGGGGGCACCTCTGAAATATATGAACATCATCCACTCCCTCCTCTCTGCACTTGGGACTCTTTTTCCCATCCCCCTTTGATATCTTGGACAGCTTCTTTGGTGTCCATTAAGCTCTATGTAATGTAAATAAATGATTCTTTTTGAGCGGTGCAGACTTAACTATATGCCAGCATGTAGACATTGATACTTGCCATAGGTTTAGGGCATCCAGTGTCGGCAGGTCTTTCCCCCAAAACTCTGTAGGTAGACTGAATTCTTCCTCTCGTGCCGATATGAAAGACCACTATCACTGTGCTACTTCTTTCTTCATTGCATCCCCTTGAATGTTCGACTCTAGTTTTCAATTAACTGTGCTGTCTTTTCTTAGAGACTTTGTCCAGCTCAATAGTTTGTAAAATTTAAATTTAGAAAGTGTCCCATTAGTCAGTGACTATAGTTGATCCCATCCAACTAGTGAATTATCTGATATTATCAGGCCCCAATTTGCTACTCCCCCTGTTCTTAGTGGAGATGATAGATTATCTCTTAAACATTCTGGCGTGCCTAGTGAGTCCCAGATTGGGGCACTGTTGCTATATTAAGGAATTTTCCATGAGCGTCTAGCTTGGTACCATAGTTTGGCAGCAGACACTAATATCTTCAGTTTTACTTTTTTAAAGAAATTTTGGATTCCCAAATTTGCAGAGGAAGTAACTCCCTTCCGGGGTTGTTATAGCTTGCAGGTAGGGTGGGTACATTTTATGTTCTTTGAACAGCACTCTGGTGTTCTTAAAGTGAAAGGCCCTATAGTATAGAAACAGATCCGGACTAGCAATCCCTCCATGTTCCTTCCTCCTCCTGATCTTTTTCCAGGCATTTCTGACTCCTCTTGAGGCCCAGATGAAGCTGTTAATATCTCCTTGTATCTTGTTAAACCACTCTCTCCTAAATTCTAGAGGTATGGTATTGAAGATTTATGTGAATTTAGGGAGCAGCATCATCTTTATTAAATTGGAATGGCCCAGGAAGGACAGCGGTAGGTTTTTCCATGCACTTAGGAGTTTCTTAGATTCTACTAGAACTTTATTTAGATTTATTTGAGCATTTTTCTCAATCTCGCCCACCACCTGGATGCCCAAGTACCTTAACTGTGGCTTCACCAAAGGGATGTTGCACTTAGTGTTCCATTGCATGACTTCCGTTTTCTGCTGATTTATCTGATAACCTGATATTTTCCCGAATTGATCCATTGACTCTGATATTTCAGGGCGTAAGACCGCGAAATCGTCCGTGAATAGCATTAGGTCATCTGCGTAGAGTGCAACCTTCTTAACCCATGTTTTATACAGGAAAGGGGTTATCCGCTGATTGTGCCGCAAGGCATTTGCTAAGGGCTGTATATATAGGATGAACAACAGTGGGGAAAGGGGGCATCCCTGTCTAGTTCCCCTCCCGATTTTTATTTTATCTGTGAGGACTCCATTTACTAATATGCGTGATGTGGGGTTTTTGTATAGGGTCTTTTACCCCTACAAAGCTACTTCCCAGATTTTCTAATGCTTTGTGTAAATGAGCCCAACTGACCCTATTGAGCTCTTTTGCAGCATTGAAAGTGATTGTAGATAAGGGGGATCGTTCCTGCGTAGCCACGTCTATTGCTCCCACCAGTTCATTTGTTGATTCCTGGATCTGTCTACCCCTTATAAAGCCTTTTTGATCTTCATGAATCAAAGTACCCGCTACCTGGCCCAGCCTTCTTGCCAATATTTGAGTATATATCTTGTAGTCTCTATTAAACATAGACAGTGGCCTGTAGGACTCACACCATTTTGGGTCCTTCCCTGGTTTTAATAAAATGCATATTTTCACCTCCTCCTATGGTTTCGGCAACTCCTGTCCCTTTATAAATAGTTTTTAAATAGCCCGGTCAACGGGGCACTAGCTCTGCCTTTAAGGACTTGTATAGCTCATTTGGCAAGGCATCTGGTCCTGCTGTTTTTGCTCTTATTAATTCTTTTACTACCCCCATGACCTCTTCTTCTGTAATTTTGGAATTAAGCTTAGCCTTGTGGTTCTCTATTAGTGCCTTCTTTACCCAATTCGTAAGGTATTCTTCCATTTGCTGTTCATCTGCCCTTATATCCTCAGTATATAAATTCCTAAAGAAGCTGTAAAATGCCCTCCTGATCACTGCTTCTTCAAGGCTTGGATCGACTTGATCTTCCTCCTGTATGCATAAGATCTTATTGCGACTTTGCTCTGTCTTAGTTTTTCATGCTAAGATTTTGCAACAACCCTCTCCGTAGTGATAGTGTGCGAGTTTACTGGCCTCCCACTTGTCTTTAACCTTAGCTTCTACTATATCATTGAGCTCACTCTTTAACTCATTCCGTTCCATGTCTAGTTTTTCCCTTTTATATGCGATGTTCTCTTCCTCCAATCTCTTTTCTATGTCTAAGATTCCCATTTCTAACTCGCTGATCTTGATCTTAAACCTCTTATGCATGTAGGCCCCTAAGCTGATCAGTTTCCCTCTCATTACGGCCTTTTATGCACCCCACTGCACTTGCAAAGAAGTCTCATTTGCGTTTATTGAAAAGAAAGAATTAGTTTCAAATCTCAATTTTTCTACTATCTCAGAGTCGAGAAGCTGAGTTCTGTCCAAAGACCATCTCGGAATTAAGTGTGTTTTTTTAAGACACATCTCCATTTGCACTGCTGAGTGGTCAGAGAGATGCACTGGGAGACGCTCTACCTTTTTCACTTTACTGCTTAGTATCTTGTCTACTAAAAAGTAGTCAATTCTTGAAGCGTGGCCCAGTTTTTTGTTCCTAAATGTAAACTTGTGAGTCTTAACTCCCATTTCTCGCCAGATATCTACCAAACCTAAGTCTTCTAGGTAGAGCTTTAGACAATTCCTCATTCTGGGAGGGTTACGATGTTCCTAATTGGTTGCCTGTCTCTCCTGGGATCTATAACCAAGTTAAAATCACCACCTATCATATATTGTGCGGACGCATCCAGAAGATGTGTGTACAAGGCCTGCACTGCGGCCGGGTCGTCCAAATTAGGACCATAGTATCCAGCTATCACGTAACTTCTCCCGATCAAGCGTAATTTTGCTGCGGTCCATCTCCCCTTCATGTCACTGTTAGATGATTCAATAGTCACATTTGCCAATCTCTTAAAGAGGATACTCCCTCCCTTAACATAACAAGCCTGATCTGTGCATGTATAGGCATCCACCCACCTTTGCATCTTCAATATTTCTTCCAATTAATTTTTTAGGAGGTGTGTTTCTTGAAGAATTATTATATCACAGTTTATCTATTTTAAATACTCAAATATTTTATATCTTCTTCTTTTGATCTTCAATCCATTTTCATTCCACGTTAGGGTATTAACTCCCATGACCTGCGACAGTGCTCCTATCTATGTCTCCTGCTATTGCACAAGTTGGACCATTTTTTTGTTTTTTTCCCCATATGCTCCCACACCACACCCTTTGTGAACTTACTCTCACTCTTACAACAGGCCCTGTGCACAAGCAAATAAGTGGATAGACACAATTAAAAAGTGGTTGATGAGAAGGATGAAAACTAATTTTCTTTCTTGAAGTGTTGTTTTTAATGGTGTATCACTTCATAGGCCAGCCAAGACGTGTTTCGTCAAATGGGTGTGAAACCCTTGGCTTCTTCAGGGCTGGAAGCAAACAGGAGAATAACGTATTTCACCAAACGGTTTACAAGAAATTACAGGTCTGCGACCAACAGAGTCGTAATGTATAAAAAAAACCTAATGACTTCACGATCAAACAAAAAGGGAAGCACACATGAGAAGAAGAAGCAAATTGCAAATGAACCACGTTGAAGCTTATCGTAGTTTGGTGCATGCAAACAGCGGTTCTGGTACACCTGTGATGCGGTGAGTGCGCGAGGTGATAGTGGGTCGTAGTTTGTGATGGATCACGATTTATTCCTGACATGTGAAAACGAGTGCAATAACTGAGGGGAAAAGAAGAGAAAATCATAAGTGAAAATGGTCTAGTGCACTCTTATAATCAATTCAAAAATATTGGGAAATCTTGGTGTGAGAGCAAAAGCTCTCGGTGACACAGTGTCAGTGCCTGTTCAATGAAGAGATTATTAATCCAAACTAAACGAGCTCAACCCAAGCATACCTGTACTGGAGTTGAGTGAATCTTTGGACCTAGAGGATGATGAATGGAAAGGAAGTGCCAGATGCGATTGAAAAAACATTAAATCACAAAGTGGTCAGAAGACTGCTATGGAGAAGGACCAGAGTGTGATGCTAACCTAGCCACTGGTGATAATTCCGACCCAGCGGGTCCTAAAGAAATGTTTTTCTGTGCACAGGGCCTGTTGTAGTTGTAGATGAACCTCGGTCCTGATTGAGGGTTTAGGGTTTTTTTTCCTCACCTGAGGCACCGGATTCATAATTAACTCGTGATCCAATTTCACTCAATTTGGGAAGCGCCAGTCCATACCCTGTGATAATAACACCCCCTTTGTTGGTTCTTTACTCTCACTCTTATTTCTGTGATCCCCTTCCCCTTCCCTCCCTCTTTCCCCCATGGAGAACCCTCCCTCTATCCCTTTGGCGATACATCTCGCCGCTTCGAGCCCCTTACTCTTCAGGCATTCTTTACACTTTTTGCGCCTTAATTTTGGCTATTAAGGATTCGACTTCCTTGGATGATCTGGTTACCCCAAATTATTCTCAGAGATGCTGGATCTCATCTCCTGCATATATTGACATAATTCGCACTGCCTATCCAGAGTTGCTTTTGAGATGTCTGATCTTATTCGAAAGGCCCAGTCATCCTTAGTGTGGGAGCCAGCTGTTATTGCCTCGCTTAGGATCCTCTCCTTTAGAGTGTAAGTTCTAAAGTTGATCAGAATCTTCCTCGGGTTCTTCCTCACTTTACCTTTACTGAAAGGACCCCTATGTACCTTCTGGATATCTTCTGCCAGTACCTTCGCTTCGACCCACGAAAAGAACTCCTTCCGAAGAGTGATCACATAGCCTTTGATATCATCCCCCTCTTGTCCCTCCGGGACATTTAGGATTCTTGGATTGTTACATCTGGCCTGGTTTTCCATCAACTATATTTCCCCCCTTAGCTCTTTTTCACTTTCTTTCAGGGCCCTTATATCCTCCTTGTTCAACTCCACACTCTTTCCCATCTCCTCTACTGTGGATTCCACTACACTAATGAGTTCCATTATGGAGTTGATTTTAGTTTCCAGTACTGCGCAGGCCGCCTGGATCCTATGTTGGTTTTTCTCCTAGGTGGCAAAATTCTCCCTCATTTCTGCTATCTGTGCCCCTTGCTCCTTCTGCATTGCTCTCGACCAGTGTATTTGGCTGACCATCCTTCTACACGGAAACCGGGAGGGGTTCTTCCCTTTGGCATCGATCGTTCCAAGAACTTGAAATCTGTTATTGCTAGTCGGAAAGTCGGACAATGGGCTCGCCTCCATCATTACAGATTTATTCCCTGTTTGGCTCTGCTCTCCTGCTGGTGCTGTTGATTCGCTTGGGAATGTCTGTTTGACTTTGAAAGATGATCGAAGGGAGGGGGTAATTTTTACTTTTAGGCCCACTACTCTTGCTCGAGTTATGGCTTGGGGGGTAGCCAGTTTCTTACTGTTATGTTTTGTTGTAGCACTAGTTACAGTAGTAATGGGATTCTGGTTCAAATCTGGGGGTGTTGGAAGAGTTGCTGCCAGTTTTCTACTCCTCAAACAGTACCTTGCCCCCCTAGTCAGATCAGTGTCCTGTAGCTGCTCTTTCAGTGCCTCTGAGTGATTTATGCATGCTCCTGGCTTCCTCTCCCTGTTGCTCTGTGTGGGAAGTGTGGAAAGTGAGTCCCCCCCCTGGGCCCACGAACTTACCCCGGTTAGTTGTTCTCTACCTCTGTAGTCAGATCTATCTGGCTGCCCTTTTCTCACTGCCTTCTCTTTCCTGGGTGCCATAGTTGGTCCTATTCCTTTTCCTGCTGCCTCTCTGCCACTTGCCGAGCTAATTCAGCCATTACCGGTACTGCTGCTGCTGCTGGGGCTGACCTGGGCTCTCCCCCGGAAGGAGACCCGGGTGGCTGCCTTCCTGTTTGAGCGCAGCACTGACACCGCCTTCATCCACACCGTATCTGGCGGCGCTCTGTGGCCCGATGTGCGCGCCGGCTTCATCATTGAGACTCTGGGCTCTGCGCTCAGCTCCTAGTCAGTCGGAGCAGAAGGGGAACCATCGATGACACTTGCAGGTCCAAGGATCATTCTTCAGTCGAATTCCTGTGAGTAACACCGCTTCGCTGCACTTTGTGCTACAATAATTTCACGTTCTGTGCCTTAGAGCTCGGGAGCTCCCGACCGGCCCTCTAGCCAGCCGCTATGTTCTCCCCAGCACTTTAGAACCACTATAACCCTGTTGAAGGGTACGTCTGAAATACGTTGATCTTTGTGTTTGCAACCATTGGAGAAAGTAAAATATAAGGATTTTTGGAACCTAACTGTTTTACTTATACTCGCCAAGCATGTTGACAGTATCCTTGTTGGGGCTTCTCTGGAGACGTTTTTAGGAACACACACACATTATATATATATATATATATATATATATATATATATATATTTCAGGTAACCTTTTTCCATATGATCCAATGCAGCGTGAATCGAAACGCAGGAACGGACACCTCTTTTTTTGTGCAAATTATTTTATTTGTATTTTTATGCTATGCTGCCATGACGCGTTTCGGTCCACAAGGACCTTGATCACATAAGGCGCCAACAACATTTCCCTATTTTTAAAGTGCCAGTGCAAAAAATTGACATAAACAGACTGTCATTTCCTGAACCGAAGTTCTATGGCTATTTAGCAGCAAAATATGTATGATCAGTGCAACAGTAAATGGTAAATTTGTCCAAACAGACAAATGTGGAAATGTGCATTTATAAATTAAATAAAAGTAATTTCAAGTTCATATTTGTCAAAAGAAAAGGTAAATGCCCATATGGCTGACCAACCTATCAATTATAGGTTGCCAATTAAAAACCAATAGATGTTAATACATATGTATAAAACTTAATCTGAATATATATACAATAGATCTTGGTTTAAAAACAATTTGGCAAGCTAATATATGTAAATTTGATGTGTATACAATCTACTATCTATCTATCTATCTATCTATCTATCTATCTATCTATCTATCTATCTATCTATCTATCTATATATATTCACTGAAAAAAACATAGGTTTCAGGCACGTTATAGTGAGGAATTAGCATTTAAAAAACATTGGAAATTCACTGAAAAAAACATAGGTTTCAGGGGCGTTATAGTTAGCTGGACATTTCCCTCGTGCAAAACCATTGAAATTCCCCTGTTATAGTTAGTTCAGCTAACTATAACTCACGCCCCTGCAATGCACTGCTGATGACGTCACATATTACATCACTCATGACATGGTCAGTGACATCACTGATGACATCACTAATGACATCTCAAATGACATCACTGATGACATCACTGATGACATCACCCAGTGCCTGTGTGTTTCTGTAAAGTTTAAATATGTTTATTATATATAGGGAAAGGCGTATTGAAGAATGAGTGGGTGTATAAGTGTGTGAATGGATGATTTTGTTGGTGTGTGACTGACTCTATAAGTGAGTAATTAAACGTATCTTACTGAATGCATGTGTGTAAACTGTGTGACTGTCTGTATCCGTCTGTCTGCTGGTGTGTAAGTGGCTGTTTGGGTTTCAAATTGCTACATGATTGTCTATATGGGTTATAGATTGGTTGTCTGAGCATCTGTATGGGTGCCTGAGTGTGTGTGGGGGTGGGGTGTGTGTGGCTCTGTGCATAGATATGTGAGTGGGTGATTCACTGGGTGCATGGTTTCAAGACTAGGTCTGTGATGGACTGTATGGGTGGGTGAGTGTGTGTATGGTTGTGTTAGTGAGTGAATCTATATTTCATTAGTACATGTGTGATTTAGCACATATGTGAACGGCAGTATATATGTGTGTTGGAGTACAGAAATGACTATCAGTGAGAGTGTGTGATAGTGTGAGTGGCTGTATGGATGAGTGTGTGCTTGTGTCATTGATTCTATAAGAGCGTAAGAATGTGCTAGTATTTGTATGAGTAATTGAGCTAGTGTGTGTATAACTGTATAGGTGAGTAAATGGCAGTGTGATTAAGTATTTGCATGACTGAGTACGTGTGTGAGTACCTCTATGGATGAGTAGCGGTGTGTGAGTGTCTATATAGGTGTATGAGTGCATATGGTAGTCCTGTACTGAGTGACCATAAGTATGAGTGACTGTACGGGTGAGTGAGTGGATGGGTGTGTAGACCTAAGACTCTGTGATGGGGTATATACTTATTGATGTTGGAGTGCCTATGGTTTTGAGAATGGCAGTATGTAATTTAGAGTGGGTGTATCAAAGGATATATTAGGTTGTGAGAAGATGCATCAAATTATCACATGGATGACGTCATCAGTGATGTCATCAGTGAGAGAAGATGCATCAAATTATCACATGGATGACGTCATCAGTGATGTCATCAGTGATGTCATTTGAGAAGTCATTTGAGATGTCATCAGTGATGTCATCAGTGATGTCACTGACCATGTCATGAGTGATGTAATATGTGACGTCACTGACCATGTCATGAGTGATGTAATATGTGACATCATCAGCAGTGCATTGCGGGGGCGCGAGTTATAGTTAGCTAAGCTAACTATAAAGGGGGAATTTCAATGGTTTTGGACGAGGGAAATGTCCAGCTAACTATAACGCCCCTGAAACTTTTGGTTTTTTAAGTGAATTTCTTAGGTTTTTTAAATGCTAATTCCTAACTATAATGTGCCTGAAACCTATGGTTTTTTCAGTCAATTTCAAAGGTTTTTTAAATGCTAATTCCTAACTATAACATACCCGAAACCTATGGTTTTTAAGTGAATTTCAGAGGTTTTTTAAATGCTAATTCCTATCTATAACTTATCTCTAACCTATGATTTTTAATGATTTTCACAGGATTTCTAAATCTTTATTTTTCAGTGTATCAATTCCTTTATTTATGTTTTTATATTGTCTTTCACCATTTTTTAAAAGTTTTTTTAACTTATTTTTTAAAACAAAAAAGAAATATTATTTGTTTTTAATGATTTTTTTTTTAAATTGTAAAACATTGTAACTATTTTTTTAGTAATTTTTTAAAATATTTTTTAAACAATATTTTTAATACTTTATTATTTGTTTTACCAATTAATTTTTGGATTTGGGCACCCAATGCGTACTTTTCTCGATCCCTACGCGTAACATAGTCGCCATTTTATGATTGTAGTGTAGGATTCACGTACGGTGTGCGCTTGCTATGCGACCGGTACGCGACTTCAAGCGCATACGCGACACGTACGGAATACGTTACGCACACTCGCGCACTTCCGCGAAACGTCATGTACGTGGTTGACGCGGTGGGTGCACGAATCCCGCGAAATATTTTAAATGTCAAAAAACATATATATATATGTATTTCATGTAAATATTAAGTGAAGACATAATCTAAGCTACTCATAAAATTAATATATTATTACTTTTAATCATCCTATATTGCTTTTAAATGCAATTTCGCGAATTCGCACTCGGAGCGTGCTGCCAATGCGCAGGGTGCGTGGATCCCATGTGACCTGAAAAAAAGAGATTTGATTGGTTCATTAGACTTCCTATTCTAACTATTGAAAGATCCCACCCATTTCTATCATTCTTCTTAGACCTTCTTTGGAGGAGCATCTCTCTGCTGAGAAGAACCTTTTTTGGCTAAGTTTACACTTAGTTCAAACTTTATTGGCTAACAGTGGCTTCGGGGCAGCAGGCATCTCCAGCATCTGCACATTCATCTGAAGATGAATTTCTGGTTGAACCACCACGCCCAGAAAAATATTCATCTGTGGTCTGGAAATGTTTTACTTTTCCAGAGGGGCAATCCAAAACCAAGGCCACCAAAGTGACATGCAAGATATGTCAAAGAGTGCTCTCCCGTGGCGATCCAGCTAAAAAGTATTCATGTGGTACAGCCAGCATGAATAAACACCTCAAAACCATGCATCCAGTCAACCTGGCACGTGAAGAGTGCCGAAGAATGCAACTTCTTCCTGGCCCTTCACCGGCATCACAGCCGAGTACTTCGCGTGTGGATCCATCGGACCAACAACTCGACATCCGTCCACAGTTTGCCCTACTGAAAGTCTTCTGCTTGAAGTGCAATGCAGTACTTTGCTACGGAGAGCAATCCATTTACTTAATTTGCAGGAAGCAAGAAAACCATCATTGTTAGTTTTTTTTTTTTTTTTTCCCCTGAAGTTCATTGTTTTGTTCCTCAGTTCTTTTTTTCCCTTTTTTTCCAGAAAAACCCCCAAAAATAAAAAATTGTTCAGAAAACCAAAAAAAAATTATATATATAAAAGAAAAACTAAGAAAGAAAAAGTTCTTGTAAGAACTAACTTTCCTCGTTTAAAAACGAGCTATATTTGTATGTTAGTGTGTGAAAGTTTAGATGAATGTATGTGTAGTGCATAATTGACTGAACGAATGCATCAGTAGTGTATGGTGAATGTATAAGTGCAGAACTATAAGGAAGTGCTGCAGCATCACACAGTAACCTCTTTAACTGCAGTGTGCTGTGGTACTTCCGAAGCACAGGGATGCAACATATGTACATAAATATGTTGCAAGTCTATGCTTCTCTCTGCACGGCTGCTTAAACTGCAGCCATGTGGTAACACAGGAACCCTTGCACCATGGTGCAAGGATATCTGTGTGATGTGGAGTTTGTTTTTGTGCAGGAAGGCACACCTTCCTGCACAAAAACAATCAGTAAAGGCATTTTTCTCCTTCAATGTATGCTGAGCATTTTAGCATGTATTGAAGGTTAAAAAATAAGGAGAAATGAAAACAATTCTCCTTGTTGTGCTTTGCTACACCAATTGGAGAATGGTGCAGCATTCACACACATGTCCAGATTTATTATTTTTGATAAATCTGGAGATGTGTCTTGTTCTATGAGTATTCTGTGCAATCACGCACAGCAACACTTATACTTTCAACGCAAAGTGGTGTGTATGATGAGGTCGTATTTACATTGAGAAGAAAAGATACACAGAGTGCCTTTTCCTCTCTTTGTAAATATAAAAGAGTGTCTTGCACTATAACTATGTTACAAAAAGTAACATATTTCTGTTTGGAAAATTGCTTTTGGATTATAGTAGGTAAGCACAGAGTTTTGTCTGCAAAGATGTTCAAAGAAGAATGATTGAAATGATTGCGGTCAATAGGTACAATGGGAAATATTATGAACCACTCAAATCTGTTTTTTTGCAGGTCACATGATATCCTATGATAGGAACATTCCAAAACTACATAGGTATAAACAGGGTGTTTTGAAAAACATATTAAAACTTTGTAGCTTCTTGCAGATCTGCCCATTGTGCATATTAATACTTAATTAAACGTACCTTCACAGTATTAGAAATAAAAAATGGTACACATTTTTATCAGTTGTTGTTTGTAATGTAAATTGTGGTGAATTGCTTATTTTAGAATTAGGATCTGTGAAAGAAAAGAAAAAAGTAGATTTTAATATAATTAATTGTTTTGCACTAACTGAAAATGTTTCTTATCACACTGATTTTTAGACATATCATTGGTTGTTTTTATGTTGTATGTGTGTACATTTTTATGTCTTTTATGATTTTAACAAATCGAAGAAAGTATTTTGACTGACTGACTGACAAGAAAAAATAGTTATAACATGTAATAATACATTTTTAACAACACAGCATAATTTAAACAAAGTAATTTGTTTGCCTTTTTTGCTGTTCTCAGAATATATTGAATTGCAATTGAAATAGTGATTTCAATTGTACTCATCACATAACAGCGGGCAAAAAAAAAACAGTCAAAAAGATTGTTTTTTTTTTAAAAACCCAACAATCTATCCTCAGTAAAATACTAGAAAATACAAATTACACATATATAAAATGCTTACTGCTAAGAACATTTTATAACTTAAATTTATAAACACTGTAAATGTTGGCGCTTTAAAATATACACCGAGTCAATGTGTAAGAAAAAGTCCCTAATTCAAAAATATACCTTTCCTTGAGGCCAAATGGTATTTTTGCACTGTTTTTTATGTAAATTGTCCAATGGTAATCCTAATAAATTATAATAATAAATTCCTCAGAGACTGAATTATCTTCCTAAAACTTTGGCTTTAAAAATATTCGGTAGGAATTTGGTAATTCACTAGGCAAACGTTGTTTGAAAACCAACTGGGCATCATTACAAAGTGTCCAGCCTTTGTCACATTTTAGATAGGCAGTGTAATTTCCAGATCTTGTGGAAGGACCATCATGGAAAATGATTGCAATTGCTACAAAAGTCCTTCCTGATATTGCTACAAAATGCTTTATTAAAGTGTCCAAATTTCTGTTCCAAATTTGGGGGCGTCCTTGACCCATAACAACATATGTATATGAGGAGCACTTCTTGCTTGATACTCCTTTCTCCAAAAGAAATCCACAACTTCTCCAAAAGGAGGATTCTTTTTATTGCAGATGAAAGACATCATAGCTTCAAATCTATGAATGAAATATCTGCATACATTAACAGGATCCAAAGAGCACAATTCTCCAGGTGTCTTGTATTCAATATTTTTTATATTGGAATTTGCCTCTCGAAGAAATTCAAGTAAATCATCCTAAGCATACTCAGCACAGCTTAGTGTAACGAACCATGTAGGAGTTCCTAAGTTCCGTAGCATACATTTCAGTTCTCCACGACGACGGTACCAATATTCATTAGTCCCACGCTGACATGCCATCAGATTAATCAACTGAGATTCTAAATGATCATCTCTCTGATGCACTTTATCTATAAAATCCTTTGCAGTTACATTTTGCAGATGCATTCCAGTTTTTAAAATGTGATTTACTGCATATGAAAGTCCAGACAAGTCAAACAGAAGATGAAACATATAAGGGATACATTGTCGAAATCTTGGATCTTCTGCCTATAATCTTGTAGTCCGATATTCAGATGCAGGAACCTGCACAGGACGTTCATCATATCGTCCACCTTTTCCTGTTGGAAACAACTGCGGGAAACAATGAGCTTCCAAGCTCTCTTCCCATACACTCATGGGACTTCCTAATGATTTTTTCATTTGGAACAACTCAATCGTATTCCCCATCACTTCTTTGGAATGAAGTGGATGTACACTGTAATGTTCATAGATTTCTTCACATCTGGACATGTCCACTTTTTCAATTTGTCCACTTAATGTTTCAGTATCTTCTGATAAATCTATTTCTTCTTCACCTACAAACACATTTCTACAGTACTCATTATTTTTTATCAGATACAATGTTGCCTTTTGCACTTTTCTAACATCCACTAACTCTTGCCAGATTTTCTTATTCTTAGTAGGAACACCATTAACTAGAATGACTAGTGGTTCATTTTCTGCATGGTATACACCAATAGTTTCAATGTTTTTCTTTAAATCTAATGGTAAATACTAAACTCTTCCTTTCAAGCCTCTTTGTAAGTCTGATGGAGGCAATTTACCTGTTTTAGGCTCCATACGAACAATAGCCTCAAACGGGTGCACACATTGAATGAGAATAGACTCATAGGTATTTAAATCTATCAGCTCTGGAGGAATAGCAACCAACTCTAGATTATTATGAACAGCTCTAGCAGGCATTTTATTCTCATCTAATTTGTTATAACAATATTTGCAAATACGCTGCTCAGATCCCAAATCAAAACAATCCTCTACCAACAAATAAGTTGCAAATTCCTTCCACTTATCATTATTTTCTGTTTCACTTTTTAAATACAGATTGACACTCCTAGGCTGATTTTTATAGTGAGTTTGCCGACAACAAATACAAGAAACATTTGGTCTTTCACCTGAAAGTACCTTAAACTTTGTGATTTGGGGCCATATGCAGGTGGGCTAATACCGGTCGGTAACGGCCGAAAATCTGTAAATTTTCCTTTACTGACCGGTTTTTAGCCCTTTGAGATGTAGGAGGCTGGATTGAAGGATTCGGTAATTTACCGATTCGGTATTTTAAGAAATCTGTAAAATACCGAATCGGTAAATTACCGAATCCTTAAATCCTATGTAGGGAGCACTCAAGTGAGTGCATTTTTGGTTTAAGGATTCGTTATTTACCATCAACTACAAGTTAATGGTAAATACCGAATACCTTTTCAAAAGCAATTTTGTGCTTTTTTAAAAGTGCCATGTGGCAGGCATACTGTGCGCCACATGTGCACACATGCACGATTCAGGGGTGCAACAGTGTGCCAATGTGACACCCTGCCACCCTTGAATATGCTCCCCCTATTACCGATTCGGTATTTACCGATTCGGTAATAGTGAATGGCTTCCCATTCATACCTATGGGCCTCCAGGCCCATAGGAATGAATGGGAAGGTAATCCTTATTACCGATTCGGTAAATACCGAATTAGCAATAACTAATATTACCGAATCGGTAAAATTTGCCGATTGTTTACCTACATTCTATTTACCGATTGTTAAATACCGAATCGGTAAAATTTGGTATTTAGGAATCGGTAAATAGAAATTACCTACTTATGGCCCGTTATATTAAAAAAAATTGTAATCCTGGGTTCTACATTGTCTTCAACATTTTGTTCTACTAATGTGTCAGTTTCTGCACTCTCTTGCTGAGGACCAAAGTAACAAAACTCATTATCATCACAAACCTTCTTCACATCTGATACTGACCCACGCAAAAGAGCACTGTTCAACTCATTTAACTTTAGTGCTGGACTTTGGATTTGAGTATGATGTACTGCCAACATCCTGAAATGGGAAAAAACACTTTGACAAACCTTCCTAGAAAGACAAGCCAGAGAATGACCGTGCAAACCAGTATTTTTTCTCACTCTGCAAGGGTCTAGTCCTTGCAATACCTTAATCTTTTGATTAACACTTTTTTTACTATATGCTCATCAGAAACTGCATAATTTATCAATAGATTCTTGTCGTACACTACAAATACTACTGCAATCCCAAGTGTACACAGGGTCTTTAGGACGTCTCCCTAGAACTTCATCAGCTATCATTTCTTCTGCATTTCTTTCAACCATTTTCTCTTTGTTAATTGGACAACAATTTCTAACCTCATAACCCCGACCACTTGTGTCAACTGCATGCAATAATGTATTGCTCTGTAAATAACTCTCTTCATTAAAGAAAGGCTCTGAACTTGAACTGTGTTTCTATTCACCCCAAAAAAATCACAAAAATGTGTTCTGTTAATTACTCTTTTCCTCCTACTTTTGGCCTTCATTAAATGGATTGGTTTATCTAGTGATCGAATTCTGTTTAATAGTAAAATGAATAGTTTCCTTTTTACTTCAAAAGCCTTTTCAACAATGGTTTCAATATGCTTCTTCTTTTTATAAAATAGAGCTCTCTTTTTATATTTCTTCACATCTTTCAGCAAATTATGTACTACTCTCTTGTAAAATATTTTTTTGTGTATTTCTTTATACTGATTTTGCCTTCTTTTACCATACTTCGTCTCCTTTGACTGTCCATTTGCTTTTTTGCTTTTCCTATTATTTTGAATATTTTTTCTAGTTGAAGCATTCTCAGAGGTTTCAGCATTCTGTACATTCTGTCTGGTCCTACAAACATTTTTAATAAATTGCTTTGTGATCTTACCAGAAGATTTTTTCTTTTTAGCCACTTTGGTGCCGATTCCGATCCTGTAAAACCCGGGTACAAATGGTCATACGGAGCCTTTTATGGACCAGCAAGTACGATTCGTACCCACAGCACTCCCATGGCTATATTTTTACGGGAACCAAAAAGTGCCGGAAAAGCGAAGTATGCTGCAATGCACGAGGAAAAGGGGGCCCGCAACGCGACGTACACGCCATCACCGACATCGTACGTGTCATCATGTACGGTGCATACCCCAACATGGCATATGTACGGCACGTCCCCCCACCCGTGTATGTACGGCGCGTACCCCCCACCCACGTCTGTACGGTGCGTACCCCCACCCGTGTATGTACGGTGTGTACCCCCACCTGTGTATGTACGGCGCGTACCCCCCACCCGTGTATGTACGGCGTGTACCCCCCACCCGCGTATGTACGGTGCGTACCCCCACCCGCGTATGTACGGCGTGTACCCCCCACCCGCGTATGTACGCACCGTACCCCAGGCGTACCCCAATCCTTGCGTATATACAGACCGTACATACGCGCGGATTGGGGTACGCCTGGGGTGCGGTGCGTACATACGCGGGTGGGGGGTACGCGCCGTACATACGCGGGTGGGGGGTACGTGCCGTATATATGTGGGAGGGGTGGGAGGCTGGGGGGGGGCCATACGACTCGTACCCCAGGCACAAGTGTACTCAGGGTAGGGCTCGTACAAAGTTCGCTCCGTACGGAGCATTTTCCATGCGCTTGTTTTTTTTGGACGGGCGGTACGGATCGTACTTGCACGCTCGGACTTCAGTTTTACGATTTGTAAGTAAAACTGTCCGGGGATGTCTCGTAGACTTTTCCCGAGGCGATTTGTATGTATTTTCCACGTACGAATCATACTTCGCCGTTTGTACGGGACTTGTACGATTCGTACGTAAAAAAATACGAATATGAGTCGTACGGGAAAAAAATTACCAGGATCGGAATCGACCCCATTATGTTGTTCATTCAATACTTGTGGTTGATTTTTCATCAAGTAACTGTCCTTTTTCTGTTTTTTTCTTATTCTTACTTTGTCCGGCATGATTTCTCTATTTTAATGGTGATAAACAGTATCTGTAAGAATTAATCACAAATAAATGTATATGAATATCTTTATAAATTATACTTTTCTATTACTATACAAACACATTTTATACAAATACTGACTAAGAAATTATAGGCCTGAAGCCTGAAGCACAAGTGTGACGGTGGTTAGACCACTACATGCATAGTGCATACTACTTTGAAGCATGTCATTCCCTAAAGCCTGCCTCACTGAAAGAGTACATGCTTACTGACTGAATGATTACAGTACTATAAGGAGAGACACTTGGTGAATTCATAGTTGTTTGAGTTTTACTTTACTGAATAGATTACTACATGCTACTGAAAGACTCACTATGGGTTTGCAACAGCAGTCACAGTGTGTTTGCTGGACTGTATGCATTGTGAGTTTGGAAATGTAGGCCTGATGCACAAGTTTGAAACTGGTTAGACCACTATATGCATAGTGGATAGTTATTTCAAACAGTCCTTGTGAAAAGGCATGCTTCACTGCATGGGTACCTGGGTACTGACTGAAACATTAGAGTAATGCAAGGAGAGTGCCTGAATGAATCTTTTAAGGGTTTGGGTTTTTGTGCAGTGAATAGATTAGTACATGGTGGCGGATGAGTCACTGGAGGTGTGCAAGGGGAGTGTTAGGGTGTTTATTGGAGTTTATAGATACTGACTGGTCAATTGAAGGTGTGTAGGTGGTTAGAGGCCTCCATGCATAGTGGATAGACATTTGAAGTACTTCATGTGCTAAGGCCGGATTCACTACATAAGTACCTGGGTACTGACTGAATCATTAGAGTACTACAAGGAGAGTGTCTAGCTGAATTTATAAGTGGTTCGGTTTTGGTGTAGTCAATGGATTAGTACATGATGTTGAATGGGTCACTGGAGGAGTGTAAGGGGACTGACAGGGTGTTTGCGGGAACTGTATGAAAACTGACTGGGGAATTGAAGGTCTGAAAGACAAGTGTAAAGGTGGTTAGAGGCCTGCATGCATAGTGCATAGACATTTGAAGCAGTGCATGTACTAAAGCTGGGTTCACTACATAAGTACCTCAGTACTGACTCAATCATTAGATTACTTCAAGGAGAGTGCCTGGGCAAATTTATTACTGGTTGGGTTTTGGCACTGTTAATGGATTACTTCATGGTACTGAATAAATCACTGGAGAAGTGCAAAGGGAGTGACAGGGTGTTTGCAAGAAATGTATGGATACTGACTGGGATATTGATGGTGTGAAAGACAAGTGTGTAGGTGGTTAGAGGCCTGCATGCATAGTGGATGGACGTTTGAATCAATCCATCTGCTAAGGCCTGCCTCACTCCATTAGTACTTGGATAGTAACTGAAAGATTAGAGTATTGCAAGGGGAGTGCCTGGGTGAATTTATAAGTGTTTGGGTTTTGGCGCAGTAAATGGATTACTACATGGTGCTGAATGAGTCACTGAAGGAGTGTAAGGGGAGTGACAAGGTGTTTGCAGGAACTGTATGAATACTGTCTGGGGTATTGAAGGTGTGAAAGACAAGTGTATAGGTGGTTAGAGGCCTGCATGCATAGTGGATAGATGTTTGAAACAGTCAATGGGATAAGGCCTGGGTCACTGTACGACTACCTGGGTACTGACTGAATCATTAGAGTACTGCAAGGAGAGTGCCTGGGTGAATCTTTTTAAGTTTTTGGGTTTTGACGCAGTGAATAGATTAGTAATAGTGCCTGATGAGTTACTGGAGGTGTGCAAGTGGAGTGACAGGGTGTTTATTGGAGTTTATAGATACTGACTGGGCAATTGAAGGTCTGAAATACAATTGTGTAGGTGGTTAGAGGCCTCCATGCATAGTGGATAGGCGTTTGAATCAATCCATGTGCTAAGGCCTGTCTCACTCCATTGGTACTTGGATACTAACTGAATGTTTATAGTATTGCAAGAAGAGTGCCTGGGTGAATTTATAAGTGTTTGGGTTTTGGCGCAGTAAATGGATTACTACATGGTTCTGAATGAGTCACTGAAGGAGTGTAAGGGGAGTGACAGGGTGTTTGAAGGAACTGTATGAATACTGACTGGGGTATGGAAGGTGTGAAAGACAAGTGTGTAGGTGGTTAGATGCCTGCATGCATAGTGGGTAGACGTTTGAAACAGTCCATGGGCTAAGGCCTGGGTTACTGCATGACTACCTGGGTACTGACTGAATCATTAGAGTACTGCAAGGAGAGTGCCTGGGTGAATCTTTTTAAGTTTTTGGGTTTGGGCGCAGTGAATAGATTAGTACATAGTGCCGGATGAGTCACTGGAGGTGTGCAAGTGGAGTGGCAGGGTGTTTATTGGAGTTTATAGATACTGACTGGGAAATTAAAGGTCTGAAAGACAATTGTGTAGGTGGTTAGAGCCCTCCATGCATAGTAGATAGGCGTTTGAATCAATCTATGAGCTAAGACCTGCCTCACTCCATTAGTACTTGGATACTAACTGTATGTTTACGGTAT
The DNA here is from genome assembly GCF_964204655.1 of Triturus cristatus. Classification (NCBI taxonomy): domain Eukaryota; kingdom Metazoa; phylum Chordata; class Amphibia; order Caudata; family Salamandridae; genus Triturus; species Triturus cristatus. Next base: position 248,733,636 of record NC_140582.1, on the reverse strand, counting down.
TCAAAGAAGAGTGCCTGGGTGAATTTATAAGCGTTTGGGGTTTGGCGCAGTAAATGGATTACTACATGGTGCTGAATGAGTCACTGGAGGAGTGTAAGAGGAGTGACAGGATGCTTGAAGGAACTATATGAATACTGGCTGGGGTATTGAAGGTGTGAAAGACAAGTGTGTACATGGTTAGAGGCCTGCATGCATAGTGGATAGGTGTTTGAATCAATCCATGTGCTAAGGCCTGCCTCACTCCATTAGTACTTGGGTACTGACTGAATGTTTAGAGTATTACAAGAAAAGTGCCTGGGTGAACTTATAAGTGTTTCTTTTTGGCACAGTAAATGGATTAGTACATGGTGCTGAATAAATCACTGGAGGAGTGCAAGGGGAGTGACAGGGTGTTTGCTGGAAGTGTATGGATACTGACTGGGGAATTCAAGGTGTTAAAGACAAGTGTGTAGTAGGTTAGAGGCCTGCATGCATAGTGGATAGACATTTGAAGCAGTCCATGTGGTAATGCATGGTTCACTGCATGAGTACCTGGGTACTGACTGAACCATTAGAGTACTGGTAGGAGAGTGCCTGGTGAAACTTTTAAGTTTTTCAGTTTTGGCGCAGTGAATACATTAGTACATGGTGCTGAATGAGTCACTGAAGGAGTGTTAGGGGAGTGACAGGGTGTTTTAAGGAACTGTATGAATACTGACTGGGGTATTGAAGGTGTGAAAGACAAGTGTGTAGGTGGTTAGAAGCCTGCATGCATAGTGGATAGACTTTTGAAACAGTCCATGGGCTAAGGCCTGGGTTACTGCATGACTACCTGGGTACTGACTGAATCATTAGAGTACTTCAAGGAGAGTGCCAGGGTGAATCTTTTTAAGTTTTTGGGTTTTGGTGCAGTGAATAGATTAGTACATAGTGCCGGATGAGTCACTGGAGATGAGCAAGTAGAGTGACAGGGTGTTTATTGGAGTATATAGATACTGACTGGGCAATTGAAGGTCTGAAAAACAATTGTGTAGGTGGTTAGAAGCCTATGTATACAAGAGGCTATTGAAAAAAAATGTCATTGCCTAGAGGGTGGAGAGGATTCTGGGTCAGAGTAACACCTCCCTATATAATCAATTACACAAATAACTTTACTCCAACTGACCATCCAGTGGTCGGTATCGGTGCACGTAGATGGAATGATGTGAAGGATGTGGTGAGGGGGAATTTTAACTTCACCAATAGGTGAGCAAGGAAGCACTTCCTTTTGGTTTAGGTACCCTCACACACCCTAGTGGTGTCATGCTTCATCATCGGGTCACCCCGACGCCTAAAAGTCGGGGTGGGCTCAACCACAATGTTGGGAGATCTTTGAAGATCTTATAGACCAGGGGGGCTGAAAGATAAAAAACCTCAGGCAGATCCCCAGTTTCCCTTTATTATTGGGTCTGTCTGGGTTAATAAAATTACTAAAAATGGGGTCTTCATAGGAGTATTATGGTCCTAGGACCCTAGTGCCAACATGTTTCAGTCCGTGTACGGCCGTAAAGGTCCAGGACTTTCTTCAGGGTAAAAGAGGCCACCCTGGATAGCAGAAGAGGGAATTCCCTATCCTGTTTTTTAAGCAAGGCCAGAGTAGCTGCTCCTTGTGTGAGCGACTGATTAATTAATCTGTCATGCGTAGTATTCCATCTGTAAGAGAGAACATAGAAAACAGAAACAAACAACTTGTACTTGTTGGTTTTCTTCGTGGTAGTTCCAAAGTGATGTGTCCCATAATCGTGCTGAGGACAAAGAACGACACCTACATGTGCCAAGTGATTCTATGACATAGTTGTGTGCAGCTTTATCCAAACATGTGCCACTCATAACTGTATCTGTACACAATTAATCAACGTGACAGATGTATTGTGCGGTGGCGAATTTGCTCGCATCCTAACTGATTCTTCATGCTAGTTAGTGAATACTATCAATGTAAAAAACTCTCCTAGAGCACGCTCTCATACAACATTCATGCTGTATCTGTGAATCAACATAGTAACTGGAACCATGCGTGATTATTAAAACTTGTGCATCGGTATATCCAGAGTAAACACATGCATCTGTTCTTACCCGAACTTCAGATGAATTCCGTTTCTCAGGGGATCGCTGGGCTAATGGGGGTAGCTCTATAGTCACACCCTATCATTGGAGCCCCAGAACGGAAAGAAGAAAGGAAAGGAAAATTTGGAAAGGACGGCGTGAGGGAAAAGTGATAATGGGTATACTGAAATCCCTCTCAGTAAAGATGAAGTATGCCCGTATCCCAGGCCATTCAAAATACCCTCCCGACTTACTTTGTCAAGAGTCCTGCCCCGCCTGTCCACCTACTCGGTCCCGATCCCCGACGTTTTGCGCCGTTGTATCGTTGATCGGTAAGCTTATACTTCCGTGTTTGTATCGCCATGACGGGATTGGTTCTACCAGACATGTGATGGGTGACGTGAACACGTAGTCCCGGTGGTTCGTAGAATCATGGGAAGTGTGGTTTTTGCCATCTAAAAGCCGCGATTTGAATAAGCACAACATATTAATTTAATGAGTGCCATTCAGGCGACTACTGACTAGAGTTATTAGTCCCGGCTAAGACATAACAACGGAATCAAAATGGAACTCATTGATGTTAAGATAAGGACACGTTAGTAACGCGCAATGTGGGATTACTCAGTAGGAGTCCTGAGCTGCTCAGGGTGTGTGAATGCACGATAGCGGTTGTTTTCACACTTAAGTTATGCGCAATGTGGGATTACTGGGTGGGAATCCTGAGCTGTTCACGGTGTGTCAATGTAAAGAGGCCCCGATGGCGGTGGTTTGCCAAAGTTAAAGGTAGAGTAATACATACTCAGCAATAGTGATCAATGCTGTGTATAGGGTTCTCTTCACGTCTCTCAAATGGCGTGACCATAACGCGTGGTCTGACATCCTATATGGGGGGGTTACGCTGCATTTATACCCACACTATAGAAAAGGAAACTCCACTTGTATTGGAGAGACTAATGTTAATTTTTCAACCGGTTACAGCCTCTATTAATGAATAGGTAATCGTTGTAACAAACCATCCCATTGACATATGGTCATAATAGAGGGACCTGAATCAAAGTAATGAAGGGTAAATTATCTATTTACCTATTTAGTTGGTTCCAGGGTATGCAATCGTTAAGGCCCTTCTCATGGGTCTTCAAACGATACACCCATCGTTATTCTCGCTCTAAGAGTTTATGCTGTTGATTATCCGTATTCTTGACCTTTTCCAGTATGGTCCATTTAATCTCTGTGTCTTTGTGTTTTTTTTCATGATAATGTGCTGTAAGTTTGGTTGCTGTCACTGCTCTTCGTATGGTGCTTCTATGTTCGCTGATGCAAACTTTCACTTTACGACTCGTCATCCCGATGTACATCATGTCACACGGGCATTTAATCATGTAGATTACGGATTCAGAATTACAATTGGTGTGTGACCTTTGCTCCCACAGTGACCGTAAGCCTAGTTCCAATGTTTTAGTGGGTTCTGTAAACGGGCAGGCCACACAAGATCCACAAGGGTAATGTCCCATGACAGATGGCGTTCCCCATAGTGTCATCTGATTTGTAGATCTTGGTGTAAATGTATTGGTATGTACTAGGGCATCTTTAGACTAGAATTATTTCTAAATGAGAACATTAGTTTTTCAAATGATAGTCTATTGGATGTTAATATGGACCATTTTTTGTTTATTATGTTCTTCAGGTCATTAGATGAAGAGTTGTATGTAGTGGTCCAGGGTGTTTGAAGGAACTATATGAATACTGACTGGGGTATTGAAGGTGTGAAAGACAATTGTGTAGGTGGTTAGAGGCCTCCATGCATAGTGGATAGGCGTTTGAATCAATCCATGAGCTAAGGCCTGCCTCACTCCATTAGTACTTGGATACTAACTGTATGTTTACAGTATTGCAAGAAGAGTGCCTGGGTGAAATTATAAGTGTTTGGGGTTTGGCGCAGTAAATGGATTACTACATGGTGGTGAATGAGTCACTGGAGGAGTGTAAGAGGAGTGACAGGGTGTTTGAAGGAACTATATGAATACTGACTGGGGTATTGAAGGTGTGAAAGACAAGTGTGTACGTGGTTAGAGGCCTGCATGCATAGTGGATAGGCATTTGAATCAATCCATGTGCCAAGGCCTGCCTCACTCCATTAGTACTTGCGTACTGACTAAATGTTTAGAGTATTGCAAGGAGAGTTCCTGGGTGAATTTATGTGTTCGTGTTTTTGGCGCAGTAAATGGATTAGTACATGGTGCTGAATAAATCAGTGTAATAGTGTAAGCGGAGTGACAGGGTGTTTGCAGGAACTGTATGAATACTGACTTGGGTATTGAAGGTGTGAAAGAGAAGTGTGTAGGTGGTTAGAGGCCTGCATGCATAGTGGATAGACTTTTGAAACAGTCCATGAGCTAAGGACTGGCTCAGTGTATGAGTACTTGGGGGGCACTAACTAAATGATTAGAGTTTTTTAAGCACTTATATGTATGCAAAGACATAAAGTACCCAAAACCTTCTCTCTAAATGGTTCCTAAATGCATACAGACTCTCAGTGTGATTCTAGACAACAAACACTATCCCATGCATATTACCAAATCACATTTTCTTTTCCGGAATTGGTAAACAGAGTACACACAATCCACATATTGTACTACTGCACATAATTGTAGAACCCTGACTTTTTTACAAATAGCTAACCAATGACTGGTTTCTTATTCTACCAAAGTATGAGAACAGGATAGCTTTTTAACCGGTTATGTGTCTGCAAACACATAAAATACCCAAATCCTTCTCTTAGTACAGTTTCTAAATGCACACAGACTCACAGTGTGATTCTAGAAAACAAACAATATCCCTTGGATTTTACAAAAACACATTTACCATTCTTGAAGAGGTAATGTGAGGGCGCACATTCCACATATTTATACTACGGCTCATTAGTGTATAAACCTGACTCATTTTACAAACACATGAACAACAAATTGATTCTATTTCTACCAAAATGTAAGAACAGGATAGGTTTTTAAGCACTTATGTGTCTACAAAAACATGAAACCCCCAAATGCTTCTCTCACATTAGTTCCCAAAGGCACACAGACTCACAGTGTGACAACACTATTCCTTCTATTTTACCAAAACACATTCACTAGTGTGGAAGGGCTATAGTGACTGCAGAGATTCTACATATGTCCATACTGCACACTACTATGTAGGCCTGACTCATTTTGTGAATGCATAAGCAATGACTGGCTTCTAATACTACTCAAACTTGACAACATGACAGGTTTTTAAGCCGTTATCTATCAGCAAATACATGATGTAACCAAATGCTTCTCTCACAATGGTTGCCCAAATGCACACAGACTCACAGTGTGATTCTAGACAAGCAACACTATCCCTTGGACTTTACCAAACAACATTCACTACTCTGGAAGAGGTAAAGTAACTGCACACATTCTACATATTTCAGTACTGCAATTTAGTGTCAAAGCTTGACTAATTTTCCGAATACATAAGCAATGACTGGCTTCTAATTCTACCAAAACTTGAGAACAGGGAAGGTTTTTAAGCAGTTAGTGTATGTAAAGATATGAAGTACCCAAATGCTTCTCTCACAGTTATTCCCAAATGCACACAGACTCACAGTGTGATTCTAGACAAGCAACACTCTTCCTTGTACTTTACAAAGGCACAATCACTAGTCTAGAAGGGGTAAGGTGACTGCACACATTCTACATATTTCAATACTGCACACTACTGTGAAAGCCTGACTCATTTTGCAATTGCATAAGCAATGACTGGCTTCTAATGCTACTAAAACTTGACAACAAAACAGGTTTTAAAGCAGTTATCTGCCAGCAAATAGATGATGTTACCAAATGCTTTTCTCACAATAGTTGCCCAAATGCACACAGACTCACGGTGTGATTGTAGACAACCAACTGTCCCTTGTACAAAATACATTTACTAGTCTACAAGATGTAAGGTGACTGCACACATTGCAGAAAATGTTCTACTACACATTAGTACCAAAATGTGTCTCTCAAAATGATTCCTAAATGCACACAGACTCACTGTGTGATTCTAGACAAACAACACTATACCTTGCATTGTACCAAAACACATTTCATAATCTAGAAGGAGTACTACATTTGCAAATACATAAACAATGACTGGTTTCTAATTCTACCAAAACATGAAAACAGCACAGTATCTGTCTGCAAACACATGAAAAACACAAATGCTTATCACAGAATGGTTTCTAACTGCACACACTCTAACAATAAGATTGTAGACAAAAATAGTACTCCCTGCACTTTAGCAGGAGAAATACATTAGTCTGATTAAAATCAAAATAGACCACATACATCCCCTCACAATTGAATAACTCACCTTTCAAGTTGTTTTGTAGATTAAGAAGTATGTCAGTCACACACCAGATTTTCTTATACAGAATCTCTGCACTGTGCACCTGTCAGCAAAACCAAAGAATGGCAAAGTTTCCCTCTCATTTTGCACACATATACATGTAAACATCAAATCACATTCCTTCCCACATTAATTCAAAAGCTAATACACAGTTCTATTGGTTAAACATTTCAACCCTTTCCAAATTACATAAATTTGAACCCTACCCCCAATCTGCCTTCTGCCTGTTACCATAGAAACAGTTCATGGAACACTTAACAGAGCACACGGGTCACAAGTTCAGCACACAATGCTTCTAATCAAAACAGTAACTGTGCTTGACTTTTCAACATATCAGCTTATCATATATAATGTTCAGAATTGAAAGGACGGTGCTCCAGAATGAAGTCCGATAGTTCCAGATGTATTCCAAAATATATCCTTTATTTTTTTATTTAAAATTTGGACACAAGCCAATGCGTTTCGTTACAAAAGGAACTTCTTCAGGGCTAAAGTTTCTATATCCAGTTTCACTCAAACGGTATCCAACAATCTTGGGATCCTCAAGAATTATCATTTAATAATTATTAGGTTTTTTCGATGGATTTGGTTCTTCATATACCTTAAACAAAATCTCATCCAAATATAAACCAAGTTGCGTATCAATATAGTAATTAGGAGTCCTCGTCAATGTTGACGTTTGCACCGTGTATCTCGTAATCTGGCTATTGGTAGGATGTTCCTTTCAATCATTTTTCGTTAACCAATAAGAATCATGCGTTTAAAAAATAGAAACATGCACCCTAGTTTTCAGTGTAGAATGTTGTCAAACAACCAATCATTTCTTTTAGTTTTTCAAAACTGCATCTTATCCACCATTTTAGAAAAATCTTACTTTTCAAACTGCCATTTCATTTACAGAGACCATCTGAGTGCATCCAGACCTCCCTTCAAGATGCTTAGAGTATGGATTGTGGGACACAGCTATATTTTCTGGAGCCAAAGGTATGCAGAAAACAAAGGCATTCACAAAGACCTAGGTTTGCCAAACGAAGTTTGCTATGGGAGGGCGGGAGACTCCCGCCTTCTCATAGCAAACAACAGTGTCCTGGGGATGGGCACCCCAGAACACTGCAGGCCCTGGGGGTTGGTGGTCCCCAGTGTGCTCGAGGGCTCCAGGAGGGGGCCGCGCAGCCCCCAGCCCTCAATAAATAAAGCCCTGGGGGTGGTGGTCCCCAGGGCTTGGGGGGCCATTCAACCCCCAGCAATTTATTTTCTAACCCCAGGGGATAGCGGTCCAAGGGGCTTGGCCCCCCAATAAATGTTACAGTGTTTGCTCCGGGATTTGGCCCTCCCGGGGGCTAATTATTAAGGAAACGCGGAAGCCCGCGCTTCGTTTTTTTTTTTTTACGGCCGGATCCGTGCACCCAGCGCGCATTTTGCAGTTTAAAAAAATAAAATAAGGGGGTCCTGGGAGTCCTTCTAGGACCCCCTGAGCAGGTCTAGAGGGTCAGAGTATTTCTACCCTGCCCCCTTTATATGTTTTACACACTTATTCCCCTTATTTCTTCAGCCTCGCTTCTACCGAGGCACAAAATGGCTGACAACAGTTCCTGGTTTCAAATGTTGACAACCACTTGACAGCCAATTAGCATTCAGCATATGATCGGGAGGGTGTGCGCATGGTCCACAGAGGGTGCGCTCAGGGTGCGCGTAGGGTGCGCGGATCCTCCGAGGCCATAGATATATATGTACTTTTAACTGTAATTTTCTCAGGAACTACTCAACAGATTAACACCATTTAAGCAAAAGGCACGAGTCTGAACTGAGGACTACCTCTTTGCCAAATTTGGTCTAATTCCGTTCAGCAGTTCGGGCTGTAGCTGCGGCTAATGGTCCTATGGGAAAATGCATGGGGAAAACGTGTTTTGGGACCCTCTTTTTTCTCGGCCCCCCGCTTTCAGCGAAGATTCGTCAACCGGCACCAGACTTATTGGGAATAGAATGTTGCAGATTTCCTATGGAAAATAGGTCCTATCTATAATTACCTACTGGCGACCACCAGTAGGTAATATACATATATATATACACATATATATGTACTTTACATTTAATTATTATAACTGAAAAACCATAGGTTTCAGGGGTGTTATAGTTAGCTGGACATTTCACTCATACAAAACCATTGAAATTCCTCCATTATAGTTAGTTCTACTAACTATAACTCGTGCGCCCACAATCCACTGGTGATGACGTCACATATTACATCACTCATGACATGGTCAGTGACATCACTCATGACATCACTGATGACATCTCAAATGACATTACTGATGACATCACTGATGACATCATCCAGTGCATGTGTGTTTCTGTAAAGTATAAATAATTTTCATATATATCTATACCAAGATCTATTGAAGAATGAGTGGTTGTAGAAGTGCCTGAATGGATTATTTAGTAGATGCATGACTGACTGTATAAGTCACTGATTGAACGTGTGTTACTGAATGCATGGGTTAGTAACTAAACTGTGTGAATGTCTATATTAGTCTCTCAGTTAGTGTGTAAGCAGGTGCATCGGTTGATGAGTACCCACATCAGTGGCTATATGGGTTATTGATTGATTGTATGAGTATCTGTATAGGTTTCTGAGTGTCTATGTGGGTGGGGGGTGTCTGAATCTGTGCATACATGTTTGAATAGCTGATTCACTGGTTGTATACATTCAAAAGTGCATCTCGGAAGGGCTGTATGGGTAGCTTACTGTGTATACAGGTGTATTGATTAGTGAATTGATGTCTCAGTTGTACATATGTGACTAACTATATATGTTTTTAGACAGTATATGTGAGTTTTGGGGTGTATAATTGACTATACGTGATAGAGAGTGATTGCAAGTGTGTCTACATACATGAATGTGTACTTGTTTTAGTGATTGTTTAAGAGAGTAAGTATGTGTTAGTATCTATATAAATAAGGAAGGTTGTGTGTGTATAAATAAGTTAGGTGGTGTGTATATATCTGCATAGGTGAGTACATGGGTGTGATTGATTTTTGGCATGACTGAGTAGATGTGTGACTAACTGTATGGATCAGTAGCACTGTGTGAATGTATGTATAGGTGTCTGAGTGGATACTATACTGATGTAATGATGACCGACAGCATGTATGAGTGACTCTATGAGTGTATGTCTCGCTTACAATATATACATAGGAATCAGTGGATGGGTATCTAGTATCTGGTATTGGTGTGTTTATGGTTTCGAAAATGGTAGTCTGTATTTTAGAGTACGTGTATCAAAGGTTATATTAGAGTGTGAGGAGGTGTGTCAGACTATCACGTGGTTGATGTCATCAGTGTTGTCATTTGAGATGTTATCATTGATGTCATCACCAGTGGATTGTGGGCGCGCAAGTTATAGTTAGTAAAACTAACTATAAAGGAAGAATTTCAATGGTTTTGTACGAGTAAAATTTCCAGCTAACACCCCTAAAACCTATGGCTTCTTCAGTGATTTTCAAAAATTTCTCAAATGAAAATTTTTAAATGTAATAATAGTTCTATTTTTTTTATACTGATTTTCTAAATTTTTGTAACTATTTAATTTTACATATTTAATTTTTTAAATTACATTATATATTTTTAATATGAATGAAAATTTTTCCAATATTGAAACTCTACTGGTTTTTTTTGTTTTATATATTTTTTTAATATCTTCATATTATTTTCTTTCTTTCTTTATTATTGCAAAAAAGAAATTTAGGAGTCGTGCACCTAACGCGTTGGAATCGCACACCCAACACGATAGGAATCGTGCACCCAACGCGATAGGAGTCGCGCACCCAGCTCATGCACACCAGGGGGCTGGGTGCGCGACTCCTAATTTTACCGATTTTCTTTTTTAGTTTCTATCACTCATTTATATTCTCCCCGAGGACCCCATTCCCCGGGGCCTATACACAAAGTTGGGGACCGTGGGGGGAGCCCCAGTACCCCCACAGTCCTGCCAGCTCCCCACGTCCTTCGGGAGCTGGCATTGCTTTTCCACATGGAGAGCTGCTAACATGCAGCTCTCCGTGTGGAAAAGCAATCTGGCTTGAATTTTGAAACAGAGAGCAGGTTTCAAATTCCAAACCAAGTTTGCTATGGTAGGGCGGGAGCCGCAAGGCCATAGCAAACAGCAGTGTCGGCGGGGTGGGCACCCCGAGACACTGCAGGAGCTGGCCCTGGGGGGTGGCGGTCCCCAGGGCCCTCAAGGGCTCCAGGAATGGGGCCACTTAATTTAAAGCCCCGTGGGTGGGGGGACACCCGGCGCTTGGGGGGCCTTCGAACACCCCATCCGTTTCAATTTATAGGCCCGGGGATGGTGGGCTGGGGGGCTCAGAGGGGCCCCCCATTACATAAAATATATTGCCCCAGGGACTTGGCCCCCCTGGGGGCTAAATACTAACGAAGCGCGGGAGACCGCGCTTCGTTTTTTCTTTTTTATCGGCAGGATCCGCGCACCCAGCGTGCATTTTGCTGACTAAAAAAATAAATGTGGGTGCCCTGGGGGTCCTTGTGGGACCCCCTATGCAGGTCTAGGGGGTTAGGGTATTACTACCCTGCCCCCTTTTTGTGTTTTGCGCTCTTGTTTACATAATTTCTTGTGCCTCGGTTCTACCGAGGCACAAAAAGGCTGCCAACACTTCCTGGTTTGAAGTGTTGACAGCCAATTAACATGAAGCTCGTGATCGGGAGAGTGCGCACAGGGTGCGCACAGGGTGCGCGGATCCAGCGCGGCCATAGATATATATATATATTTTATTCCTTAATTTCTCAAAAACTACTGAACGGATTTACACCATTTTTAAAAAGGTCGCTTTCTAAGCCAAGCAGTACTGTTTTGCCAAATTTGGTGTAATTCCGTTCAGCAGTTTTTGCTATAACAGTGTCTAAGTTCCCTATGGGAAAATGATTTTTTCACCATTATTTTTTGAATTTCTCAGGAACTACTGAACGGATTTACACCATTTAAAAAAGGGCGCTTTCTGAACAAAGGGCTACCTTTTTGCTAAATTTGGTGTAATTCTGTTCAGCAGTTCGGGCTGTAGCCGTGTCTAAAATTTCCTATGGGAAATAACATGGGGAAAACGTGTTTTGGGACCCCCCCTTTTTTCTCAGCCCCTGCTTGACAAATCACCCCAAACTTTAAGGATAGGAGCGGACCGGAGCGCACCATGAGTTTTGACAATTTCGCGAAGATTCGTCAATCGGCGCCAAAGTTATTGCAAATAGAATGTTGTGGATTTCCTATGGAATATAGGGCCTAACTATAACTACCTACTGGCAACCGCCAGTAGGTAATATCTATCTATCTATCTCTCTCTCTATATATATATATATATATATATATTTATTATCTACTGGCGGTCGCCAGTAGATAGTTATAGTTAGGACCGTGTTTCCATAGGAAATCCGCAACGTTCTATTTGGAATAACTTTGGCGCCGATTGACGAATCCTCGCAAAATTTTCAAAATAGGTGGGGCGCTCCGCTCCGCTCGTACCCTGAACGTCTCGGGGGGATTTGTCAAGCGGGGGCTGAGAAAAAAGGGGGGTCCCAAAACACGTTTTTCCCATGCAATTTTCCATAGGGACCTTTAGTCCAAGCTACAGCCCAAACGGCTGAACAGAATTACTTCGGTCGAAATCAGGAAGTGTCGGCCACCATTTTGTTTGTTTTCAGTGCGAGAGTGGAAAAGGAAGGTGGCGAACGTGAAAAGGGGGCAGGGTTGACAGTTCCTGACCCCCTAGCCTTGGTCAGGGGGTCACAGGAGGACCCCGAAGGGCCCCAAAAAAGTTTTTAATTTTATTAAAAAATCGCGGAGTGCGCGCACCATGCGCGCACGGCACGAACAGCTTAACGCACCCACAGCGCATGCGCGGTGCGCGCACGGTGAAAAACCTTAAGAAAAAAATATATTAATAAATACATAACTTAGCATTTAAAAAACCGTACAAATTCACTGAAAAACCATAGGTTTCACACACGTTATAGTTAGAAATTAGCATTTAAAAAACCTTGCAAATTCACTTAAAAAAACATAGGTTTCACACATGTTATAGTTAGCTGGACATTTCACTCGTACAAAACCAATGAAATTCCCCCGTTATAGTTAGTAAAGGGAACTATAACTCACGCGACCGCAATCCAGTGCTGATGACGTCAGATATTACATCACAGATTACATATGTGTCTTTCTGTAAAATAAATATTTATTAAATATGTATAGCTAAAGGTTAAAGGAAGGAAAAATGGCTAAATAAGTGTCTAAATACAGTGATGTAATATCTGACGTCATCAGCACTGGATTGCGGTCGCGTGAGTTATAGTTCCTTTTACTAACTATAACGGGGGAATTTCATTGGTTTTGTACGAGTGAAATGTCCAGCTAACTATAACATGTGTGAAACCTATGGTTTTTTAAGTGAATATATAGATATATATATCGTCAAACAAACACTGTCGTCGGGGGCCTCCAACCCTGCGGGGCGAGCCTGGCTAATTTGAAGACAGCACTTTCCAACATGAAAATCCAAAAGAAGAAGCGCCATGCCCGGTTCTGGACAAACACAGCTTTATTTCAATGGGCGCAGGCACAAACAGGATGAGATGAACCTGGCACGTTTCAGCGAGATGCTTTTTTCAAAGGTTTAATCATCACGTGTGCAGTGTCCCAGGCTAAGCCAATGATTATAAGTGCCTCACTGCTGCCATACTCGCTCTCCCATAATTCACCTTTGAGCCACAGTAAAACTCCTGGTATAATCACAGTGATGTTGTTCATACCGCAAGCTCAGGAGTGGTGTTGCAGGTAAGTATGGCCAGTGAGACAAAGCTGGTGCACTGAAAGTCATCTTGTAAGTAGCCCCACACTTTCAATAATGCGCCTGTGTCCAGAACCTGCCTCACGGAGGTGTCAACCTCCTTCAGCTCCCTTTCTCACCTTCAGACTGCAATAATTGCCGGTAATTCCAAAAGCTTGCAGTGAGGCGAGCGGGTCATGCCCCCCATTAATATCCTCAAACAAACACTGTCGTCGGGGGCCTCCAACCCTGCGGGGCGAGCCTGGCTAATTAGAAGACAGCACTTTCCAACATGAAAATCCAAAAGAAGAAGCGCCAAGCCCGGTTCTGGACAAGCACAGCTTTATTTCAATTGGCGCAGGCACAAACAGGATGAGATGAACCTGACGCATTTCAGCGAGTTGCTTTTATATATATATATATATATATATATATATATATATATATATATATTTATATAATCCCAACATCCATTCACACTGTGGAAGGGTCCAACAGATGCATTTCAGCCGCAAGGCTTTCCTCAGTGCCGATTTCGCTGCAGAGGAACATTTACACCTGGGGGCTTGTACATGTTAGAATGTTCACTCCCATTGGAGGATGATTTTGGCCCCTCTTCCACCTGTACACCATGTGTTGTTCCCGAAGTTGCTCCACACCGGTATGCAAAGCCTGCTGCGAACGCCTATTCAGGAATTAGGCATTTGTACACCCAGTGGTGTCCCAATAATATTGGCCCGTGGTCTGCTAAACCGCTGTGGCAGCCCTTACAGGGATATTCATTAGTGCTGGTAAATCCACCTGTACGTTCCCTTCATGCAGCTAATACTGCTTCCTCTTTCCCCTCGCAGTAGTAATCTTCTGATGGTTTTCCTCCCCCGTGGCGGGCGACGCGCTGTATTTTGATACCTTCTCCACAGTTGCGGGGTGGCGCGTTGCTCCTGAACAAGAGGGCATACCGGTGACAGTGCCTGCAACAGCCATTCATACTGCAAAAGGGTCCAACACTGCTCAGGTCGGTACCAAGTGGATTTTATTGACACCAGATCCCACACATGGCATAGAATTTCAAAGAAGTCCGTGAAACGCTTGACAGATGTGTTTCAGCCGTAAGGCTTTCCTCAGCGACGATTTCACTGCAGAGGCACATTTACACCTGGGGGCTTGTAAATATGTGTATATACATATAGACACATATACAGATGTATGTGTGTATGTGTGTGTATATATTTATATATATGATAGCCAAAATACTGGAACGATCCTTGATACGATCCAAAGCAGGTACGGACCACAACGTGGAAAGAAATTCTTTATTTTACTGCAGATTTAAAAGTGCAAGTGCATAATTATAGTGCCCAGCCTGACGCGTTTCGACTGCCAAACGGCAGTCTTGATCACATGACGCGCTGGACCAATCAGTGCATATATATAAGGTGACTAATCAGAGACAAGCACGGAATACCAAATCAACTGCGATTCAAACATCAACATAGGACTGTGAGTTGTACGTGTCAAATTATCTCAATGGTTTCTGCATAAAATGTACACATATAAATATGCTGGTTTAAATATTTTTCATAATATTTTACATTTCATTGTGAATACTTTGTTACTAATTAGTACTTATATAAATCACGATGCCAATAAGAACCTAGTGTTCCTTTAAGGTAATTCACAACCAGAGATAGTCCAAATATACAAAATCAACTTTTAGTATATATCTAACTAGAAATTCTTGCAAAGTGCTACTAGTTGAGATATGCGAACTGCAATATATTTTAAGAGTTAGCCAAATTGACATAACATATTACTCAGTCCCATTGAACCATTTGGCGCATCTTGCGGTAATTCTGAAAATAGTGCAAAAAAGTGCTAACAATATAGTGCATTAGTCATATATAACTTATACATATATAAAAAGTCAATTTCATAGCAGCTTATAGTAGACGTCTCATATGGTTTCCAATGTTCCAATTACTTGCAGGTAAAATGTTCGTATATACATACACGTCCCAATCTCCAAAATGTTCTGGTTTATAGCATCTATTGAGACAAAAATATTTTGTATGTGTTTTATAGTGATATTAAAACAGACCTCAGATGTTATACTTCTACTGCATCTCATAATAGAAGTTGAGCCTTAATAAAACCATATATATTAGCAGCCAATGGATCAAAGTGCATATATTTGATAGAATGATATTTATGAAGTTAGTAAAATCCCAGAACTTAAAACCGGCCACATACTCCACTAAAACCAGATAAAACCTAGAGGATTCAAATAATTGGGTTGTGTAACCGCTTCCATATAAAATAAAAGTTCAGCCGAACAATCCTTTGCGGAGTGCATCTCTAAAGCTTGGAGGCTTTTTGGGTAATGTTAACGCACGGTTGCTCCAGCCGTGGGAGGTTGCACCGCTGCTGACACCGGAGGCAAGGTCTGTGTGGCTGTAAATTCGTTACAGCCTGTTCCAGCGCAAGGGATTTCCCAATTGGGGAGTGGTTGCACGGACCTGAGGCCCACTGGAGGGCGATGAGAAACAATTGAACATTGGCAAAAGAAGTGCTGTCGGAAAACGGACCCCACCGAAGGGGAAGAATTGGGACTACTACTCCCGGCATGCTGTTCATTGGAGAACACGTGCCTGAATGGTAAAATATGTGGCAGTCCAGTACTGTTTTTCCTACTTGTCCACCCTATGATTAAGGTGCCGGAGGCACCGAAACGCGTCAGGGATTCAAATAATTGGGTTGTGTAACCGCTTCCATTTAAATAAAAGTTCAACCGAACAATCCTTTGCGGAGTGCATCTCTAAAGCTTGGAGGCTTTTTGGGTAATATATATATATATATATATATGAACCAACAAAACAATCCACCTCCCACGGCGACACCATGGAAGAAAGCACGGACACAAGTGGTTCAGGATTCGGCCTCACTTTATTTCATTGCAGTCGCCCTCAATCCCGAGCATCAGGATATACATATTATCTACTGGCGGTCGCCAGTAGATAGTTATAGTTAGGATCGTGTTTCCATAGGAAATCTCAAAATTCTATTTTGAATAACTTTGGCGCCGGTTGACAAATCCTCGCAAAATTTTCAAAACTAATGGGGCGCTCTGTTCAGCTCCTACCCTGAACGTCTCGGGGTGATTCATCAAGCGGGGGCTGAGAAAAAAGGGGGGTCCCAAAACGCGTTTTCCCCATGCATTTTTCCATAGGGACCTTTAGTCGAAGGTACAGCCCGAACGGCTGAACAGAATTACTTGAAATTTGGCAGAGAGGTAGTCCTCAGGTCAGGGAAGTGCCTTTTGCATGTCTGGTGTCAATCTGTTCAGTATTTCCTGAAAAAATTGCAGTTAAATGTACATAAATATCTATAAGCGTGCACCGTGCGCGCACAGTGCGCGCAAGCTAACGTGCGCGAGCGTAATTCTGATTGGTGGTTACATGTCAGTCAACGTTCGAATCGGTCGAAATCAGGAAGTGTCGGGCCGCCATTTTGTTTGTTTTGGGTGCAACAGTGAAAAAGAGAGGTGGCGAATGAGAAAAGGGGGCAGGGTAGAGAGTTCCTGACCCCCTAGCCTTTGTCAGGGGGTCCCTGAAGGACCACGAAGGGTGGAAACATTTTTTTTATAAAAAATCGTGGAGTGCGCGCACGGTGCGCGCACTGTGAAAAACCTGGAAAAAAAAATATTATAATAAATACAGAACTTAGCATTTAAAAAAACTTACAAATTCACTTAAAAAACCATAGGTTTCACACATGTTATAGTTAGGAATTAGCATTTAAAAAACCTTGCAAATTCACTTAAAAAACCATAGGTTACACACATGTTATAGTTAGGTGGACATTTCACTCGAAAAAACCAATGAAATTCCCCCATTATAGTTAGTTCAGATAACTATAACTCACGCGACCGCAACTCTATCACAAGGGTGTTGTCATCAGTGATATCATGAGTGATGCCACTGACCATGTCATGAGTGATGTAACATGTGACGTCATGAACAGTGGATTGCTGGCGTGCGAGATATAGTTATCTGAACTAACTATAACGGGGGAATTTCATTGGTTTTTTTCGACTGAAATGTCCACCTAACTATAACATGTGTGAAACCTATGGTTTTTTAAGTGAAGATATATATATATATATATATATATATATATATATATATATATATATATATATATATATATATATATATATATATATATATATATATATATATATATATATATATATATATATATATATATATATATATATATATATATATATTATCTACTGGCGGTCGCCAGTAGATAGTTATAGTTAGGACCGAGTTTCCATTGGAAATCTCAAAATTCTATTTTGAATAACTTTGGCGCCGGTTGACGAATCCTCGCGAAATTTTCAAAACTAATGGGGCGCTCCGTTCAGCTCCTACCCTGAAAGTCTCGGGGTGATTAGTCAAGCGGGGGCTGAGAAAAAGGGGGGGTCCCAAAACGCGTTTTCCCCATGCATTTTTCCATAGGACCTTTAGTCGCAGCTACAGCCCGAACGGCTGATAAGAATTACTTGAAATTTGGCAGAGAGGTAGCCATAAGGTCAAGGAAGTGCCTTTTGCAGGTCTGGTGTAAATCTGTTCAGTATTCCCTGAGAAAATAGCATTTAAAAGCAGATCAATATCTATACGCGCGCACGGTGCGCACACCGTGCGCGCACCGTGCGAGCACCCTAACGTGCGCGAGCGTAATTCTGATTGGTGGTTACATGTTTGTCAATGTTCGAATCGGTCGAAATCAGGAAGTGTGGGCTGCCATTTTGTTTGTTTTCAGTGCGAGAGTGAAAAAGGAAGGTGGCGAACGTGAAAAGGGGGCAGGGTAGAGAGTTCCTGACCCCCTAGCTTTTGTCAGTGGGTCCCTGAAGGACCCCAAAGGCAGAACATTTTTTTTAAATTTTTTTTTAAAAATCGCGGGGGTGCGCGCACCGTGCGCGCACGCTGAAAAACCAAAAAAAAAAAAAATAAATTAAAAAGGAAAAAAAATATATAAAAAAAATAATAAAACATAAATAAATTAGCATTTAAAAAACCGTACAAATTCACTGAAAAAACCATAGGTTTCACACACGTTATAGTTAGGAATTAGCATTTAAAAAACCTTGCAAATTCACTTAAAAACCATAGGTTTCACACATGTTATAGTTAGGTGGATATTTCACTCGTAAAAAAACAATGAAATTCCCCCGTTATAGTTAGTTCAGATAACTATAACTCGCGCGACCGCCACTCTATCACAAGGATGATGTCATGAGTGATGTCATGAGTGATGCCACTGACCATGTCATGAGTGATGTAATATGTGACGTCATGAGCAGTGAATTGCGGGCGCGCGAGTTATAGTTATCTGAACTAACTATAACGGGGGAATTTCATTGGTTTTTTACGAGTGAAATATCCACCTAACTATAACATGTGTGAAACCTATGGTTTTTTAAGTGAATTTGCAAGGTTTTTTAAATGCTAATTCCTAACTATAACGTGTGTGAAACCTAGGGTTTTTTCAGTGAATAAATATATATATATATATATATATATATATATATATATATATTACCTACTGGCGGTCGCCAGTAGGTAGTTATAGTTAGGACCACGTTTCCATAGGAAATCCGCAACATTCTATTTTGAATAACTTTGGCGCCGGTCGACGAATCCTCGCGAATTTTTCAAAATAGGTGGGGCGCTACGCTCCGCTCCTACCCTGAAAGTCTCGGGGGGATTCGTCAAGTGGGGGCTGAGATAAAAGGGGGGTCCCAAAACGCGTTTTTCCCATGCATTTTTCCATAGGACCTTTAGACACAGCTACAACCCGAACGGCTGAACAGAATTTCTTGAAATTTGGCAGAGAGGTAGCCATAAGGTCAAGGAAGTGCCTTTTGCAGGTCTGGTGTAAATCTGTTCAGTATTTCCTGAGAAAATAGCATTTAAAAGCATATATATGTGGGCGGAGCCTAACCACACATCTCATCCTGAGATCTGATTGGCTGTCAGCACTTCATCCAAGAAGTGTTGGCAGCCATCTTGGGACCAATATACATGATAGCACCTCATTAAAAAGCATTGCAGTTAATAGAAGGTTTTAAGACTTTAGTTACATTATAAATCATTTGTTGATGGTACCATACTCATTTTAGGAATTGTGGTATGTTCTAAGGTGATTTCACCATGTGAAAAAGCCTTCTGCTGGGATATCATGATTGAGAGAAAAATATTTTCTCATGCTTTTACCACAGAGGTTTGGAAGGTGATCTATAAGCTAAACTGAGAGCTTATTTTCTGTAAATTCACATTATCTTTCTCAGTCATGTGAGAATGAAGTCTGACATTCTCAGTAAAACATGTACATCCAACAAGGGCAGAGACTGTCAGTTGATTCCTTTGTGTTCTACTGCAGCTTCCCAGAGTGTTCCAAAGAACTACTAGAGCGCTAACAGTCCTACCTATGATAAACGTATGGCACACCTGAAGCCATCTTGCTTGGAATAAAGTGGTAAGTCTTAAAACATTTAATTTCAAAAGGAACAAAATGAGGGGGTTCATTTTTCCATAAAAAGTATGATTAGTGCTGCAGAAAGAAAAATTAGGGCACATTTTGAGTGACTTCTCAAATCCTCTTCTATTTCATTAAAAAAATTCTGACATGCAGACTGAAACATGCACTTTCAATACCAGCAGCAGTTTTCCCTGGTGAGCAGTAGCTTTACTACAGTGATCTAATGAGCAAAAAGAGTGCTAACATTCTGAATTTATGGCAAATGTGTGACACATCTGAATGCCTTCTTGATGGAATCAACGTAAAAAACTGAAAGTATTTCCTACTGAGGAGACTGCAGTAAATGAGGAAATTAGGAAACTTCATAACAAATAAGTCTCCCAAGATGGCCACCAGAGACAAAAGAGCCCAAATGTAGCCCAAATATCACCCAGATGTAGCCCAAGTATAGCCCAATGACAGAATGTCCCAGAATGTTCTTAAAAACAACTAGAGCGCTTACTGTCTTCATTATGACAAAAGTATGGCACACCTGAAGCCATCTTGATTGGAATAAACTGGTAACACTTAAAACATTTAATTTAAAAAGGAACACAATGAGGGGGTTCATTTTGCCATAGAAATTATCATTAATGCTGAAGAAAGAAAATGAGGGCACATTTTGAGTGACTTCTCAAATCCTCTTCTATTTCATTAAAAAATTCTGACATGCAGACTGAAACATGCACTTTTAATACCAGGAGCAGACTTCCATGGTGAACAGTAGTTTTACTACAGTGATCTAATGAGCAACTAGAGTGCTAACATTCAGAATTTATGGCAAATGTGTGACATATCTGAATACCTTCATGATGGAATCAACGTAAAAAACTGAAAGCATTTCCTACTGAGGAGACTGCAGTACATGAGGAAATTAGGAAACTTCATAACAAATAAATCTCCCAAGATGGCCACCGGAGACAAAAGAGCCCAAATGTAGCCCAAAATCACCCAGATGTAGCCCAAATATAGCCCAATGACAGAAGTGTGCAAAACACTTATTATTTAGTGTTTTTGCAGTGTTATATAGTGCAGACTTGTCAGGTATTGGAGTGCTTTACATGAGCATTGGTTACATCACACAAGCACAAATTCATTTTGGTTGTAGACATGGGGAGACTAAGTGATTTGACCAGAATCACAGAATGTCGAGCTGAAGCAGAAACTTCAACCTGGTTCCCCAGTTGCAAAGTCTGCAGTTCTGGAAGTAACACCACATCCTCTCCCCTAAGTGCAACATTTAATCAAGTGATCAACTGGATAAAAAAACATAAAGATAACAAATAATTTAAAAGTGCTTTGTCGCTATTTGAAAACTCAGACAAAATGTCCTTATTTTAGTCTTTTAGAGCACTAACCATAATTTTGATGCCAATAAGACCCTCTCATATATGTAATTTCTAAAGGAAATGCTCTAGGTATTACAGTTTTGATTACATCAAGATGATGTCAGGCGTTCCACACTTTTGTAATAAATATAGAATGTTAGCAATCTAGTTGTTCATTGGGATACTGTTGAGAGGCAAAGGCCAGGGGCACGGACTCTGAAAATTGAAGGCAGGTAGGAGAGTGCAAAGGCAACAATTTAACCACACTGAGCAGGCAGGATGGGCCGTGGAAGCACAACAGACTATGGAGGGCAGTGGAAAGGGGGGCAGGGGCAACAAACCAACAATACAGGACTTGCAAGAGAGGCTGTTGGAGGGAAGATCTATTACGGGTCAAGGAAGCTAGAGGCGGTCCCCAGAGCCCCGGGAGCCACCACAGAACTGAGCAGGAGAGTGAGTCAGGGACAAAAGGGGCACCTTAATTTGAGCCGGGGTGCCTAGGAATGCTTGCTCCAAAAATGAAGAAAACAGACATATGAGACATGGAATTGGTGGCAGAATACAATTGCAGTTTAATGAGAAGATACAACTTCAAAGAAACCGCAGAATAGAGACATAAAGTACAAAATACAGAATCCAGATAATCATACAGCTGTCATGATGTCATGATATTCTCTGTATCTCAATTAATGTACTGACAGAGAGAGAGAGAAAACACATCTATAAATGCATCATGAGAAACAGGTTACACCAAGGAAAATGTTACCTAGGAACACTCACGTTTACTCTTAGAGCAAGCATTCCTGCAATTACAATACAAAATCTTTTAAATGCAAAAGTAAAGAGAACAATGGTTAAACATAACATGACATTTCATATAGGTAAAATAGAATAAGATACTTCAAGCAAAGCAGAGCAAGACATTTTAAGCAAAGGAAGACAAGAGCTCCCAGCTCTTGGGGAAAACCTGCACAGCCTGTTAACCTACATACAGACGGCAAGGTAGTCCGTCGATATCTGTGGGTGCTCCCTTTTTATATCATTTTGTGGGCTCCTTTGCACGCTACATCTACCTACGTATGCTACCCAAAAGCTTCGTCTGCAGATTTTACCAGACATTTCGTCATTTACCCACTTAATGCTGACAATGGACTGGGTGAAAAGGTCAGTCTCTCAGGCCAATCGCTTATCGTAAGTTCCATAGAGCAAGCAGAAAATAATGGGTATTGTACGGGAATTCAATATATTCATGTACAAAATCTCCTCAGTTCTCCTAACTTGACGCTCTGCGGTAGCCACTTCCTTAAAAGCGGGAAACCTGCCCAGGAAGCAAGTACCAGTCCAGGATGCAGCCTACTGTATGTCGACAGCTTCAGTGGGATGTTGAACTTTGATACCGAGCACGGAGCACTCGGGTAGGGTGGGGGCTACTAGTTTGGAGCAGAAGGCCTCGCAGACCTGCCTTCAGACTGCTATACACTAAAATTGCAGAGCTATGGTCAATTTAACAAAGAGGCCTACATATTGAACAGAAGGGCCTACACAGGGGTTTTATGCTGGCTGAGTGGTAAGGATGTCTCAGGATAATTATATAGCAACACAGGACCCGCTGGTCAATTTAATACGGCCTACAAATGCGGCTGGCAGGGCAAGGACAAGGGTCTCATACTTCAGGTGTGGACAGAACGGGCCAGGGGCCCCCTGTGATACAAAATCTACCCTCCTTCAAGGCTGTGGCAATGTAATAGACCATTGTGGGCAGAAGGAAAAGGCAATGGTAGTACAACCATACATGCCAACAGACCCGATTCAGCCAGGAAACATCCAATGTTTTTAAGCTCAAATGGGCTTTATTTGATCTGTCTCCTGTCTACAATATCCTCTTTTTCAATGTAACTCAAAGGGGAAAATCAATACCCCAGTTTTTTTTCAAAATCTCCCTCTTACCAAGTTCAAAATGTTCGCAAGTATGGTACATTGGATCATGGAAGGAAATGGGATAGGGACATGGACTTGGATAACAGAGGACAAGAGGGACATGGAGAGGTGCACCAAACTGACCCTGCAGGGCAGGCATCAGGGTTTGCAGCAGCACAATACACCACACAGGGCATGCAGGACGGGAGTGCAGCACAACAATCCATAGAAAGCAAGAGGGAGGGGACAGGACCATGCACATGGACAACAGAGAACAGAGGGGCAAGAGGCAATGGTAGCTAGCTGACCATAATGGACAGACAGGAGAGAAAGCTGCAGCATTACAGACCATAAAGGGCAGGAGGGACGGATCAGGGGCATTACAATGGAACAGACAAGCCAGGAGGGAGGGAGTAGGGGTCTTCACATGTAAACAGAGGGCTGGGGGCAAGGGGGCAGGGCAGGAGCAGCAAGATAGCCATGGAGGTCAGGCAGGATGGGCACTAGAAGCAAGACACACCATGAAGAGCAACAGTGAGACTGTGATGGCATACACACAGACCATGGAGGGAAGGTGGGAGGGGGTCAGGGGCAGCTAACTGACCACACAGGGAAGGTGGGAGGGGCCATGGCAGCACAGAAGACCAATGGCTATGATGGGCAAGAAGGAGGGTGCAGGGGCATGCACAAAGGACGATGGAGGATAGAAGGGAGGGTCAGGACCTGTGCACAGACAAGAAAGTTCAGGGGAAGGGACCTCACAACAGACCACAGGGGGCAGGCAGGAGGAGCAGTTGCAGCACAACAGACCAGGGAGGGCAGAAGGGTGTGGCAGTACAATGGACCATGTAGGACAGGAGGAAGAGGATAGGGGCATGGCATGTGGACAGGCAGGGTGGAGGTGGCAGGGACAGGTTACAGTCATCTGACAATGCTAGGCAGGTGGGAGGGGAGTGGCAGCTCAACAGAACACTCAGAGTAGATAGGAGTGGCAGGTCCATGGGACATGGTGGGCAAAAAGGATGGAGCAGGGGCATGCACAAAGACATCGGAGGGCAGGGGGAAGGAGAATAGGGGCAGCAAGCTAAGCACAGAGTTTAAGCAGGAGGTCAATGATGGGGCATAGAATTGGGCAATGGAGGGCAGGAGGAGTGGACTGGTACATCATACTAAATTGAGGGCAGTGGCAGCACATCAGACCATGCATGGCAGGAGGGAGGAGGCTATTCCATGGATTCACACAACAGAGGATAGGGAGGAGGGGGATGGGGCAGCAAGCTAACTGTTCAGAGAAGGCGGGTATTAGGAACTTTATTGTTTTTAAAACATTGAGTCTGTGCAAACTACTTCAAATATGAACAAGTATGCAGCATAATCTCACTTTTATTCAGGAAGAAGAGGACGTTTGTGACTGTGACTCCGGGCTCACTTGGCAGAAACCCCCCCTGACCCTCCACCCCCTATCGCAAAATGTAATGCCCATGAAAAGGGTAGGTGAACACAGTGTTATATAGAACATAGTCCTGAGAGCACGATTGAAAATGAAAACTAGATATAGTGTATGGTATAAACTATGCACCAAAAAGTGTGATATAAGATGAACCGGGCGTGAAATATAATATGCAATACATTGTGCGCAATGACAGATTCATTGGAGAGCGCGAGATAGCACAGGCACTAGCGCGTGCTATGCGATATGCGCCTTGGAGTGTAATATGCACAGGGCAGTGTTGTGTAACCTAACTAGTCTCTAAAGTTGTAATATAAAATATGTGCTGGGGAGTGTAACGTTGCATATGCACTGTGACACAGATATGGATCGCAGATTGTAATATGTATGGCATAGCACTGTGCGTTATAACATAGGCATCGAGGAAGGCACGTTAGATGGGGCAATATAACCCGTGCGAAGACAAGTGTGGCATGACATATTCACGGGGTGGTGTTACAGTGCACATGGGCTAGAGAGTGTCATAGCATATGCACTAGCTAGTGGAATACAACACAGAGGTGTGTGGCACTCGGCAGGCAATGGTGGGTGTAACACAGCATTGGGCTCTGTCAGGAGCGCGCTGTGACTCTCAAGTGATGTTCGTCCCCTTTCCAGAGAGTAAAATAAAAAGTATTACACATCCGGCAGTGGATGTGTGTTTTATTAACCGTGAGGGGGGTTTCTTGCATAGTTTTGGTCGAATTTTTGTCGAATCCCCTTTGAATGGCTTGGTGTGCATGTGTATTAAATGTGCCCGTCAATAGCTACCCATGTTTGTATAAATAAACTACAAGGGTGTCTACCGGGATTAGGCATGGTAGGGCATCAGACATGTCAGAGCTTCACTAGTAGTGTAAATACATTCCACGTGGATTCATTGCATGCATAGTCGCCTTTTAATGAATATCCCGCAAATCGTCATGGTGATAGGTACGTACGGTTTGTCCAGCATGTCCTAGGTGTGTCTATAAATAAATATTTTTTTAAAATAATAAAAAACAGTGGCCGGCCCTAGGGATTGGGGTCAAAAAAATATAATTAGGAGACAGGCCCTGGGGGATGGGGTCATCAGGGCCAATAAATTAGAATAAGAAGGGGAACCACACAGCCCCCCTTCTTAAAAAATTAAAATAAATAAAAGACTGGCATCGTGCCGGAGGCCATGCCCCCTCCGTGCAGCACTCTGCAAACGCGCCCCCAACAGGCATCTCCAGTATGCGCCAGGGAGCTGCGCTGCAGACAGGTGTTCTGAGGCCAAGCCCCTTTTTACACCTCTCTGCAACGCAGCTCTGTGGCGCTTACTGGAGGTACCTAGTGGTCTAGTTTGACCCTAGGGACCCTTAGGATTCAAGGGGACTTAATATTTCAACTTAGAACAGCCACAGGGCGCATTTACACAGTGGTGAAGGGAGGGGACGGGGCCTGAGGTGACGTGTGCAAACACGCACTATGGCACGTTTTAAATTGGGGATATAATTTCCCTTCAATACTGAGGGCCCCTGGGGGCTAACTAGCCCACCAAGTGCTTCCAGTAAGCGCCACTGAGCTGCATTGCAAGGAGGTGGTCCAGGCCGTGCCACTTTTTACACCTCTCTGCATTACAGCTCTGTGGCATTTACTGGAGGTACCTAGTGGGCTAGTTGGACCCTAGGGACCCTCAGGATTCAAATGAACTTAATCTCCCAACTAAAAATGGACACAGGGCGTGTTTACACAGTGGTGAAGGGAGGGGACGGGGCCTGAGTTAACGTGTGCAAAAACGCCCTGTGGCCTGTTTTAAGAGGTAGTTTTAATCCCCATGCCCTATTATATACTAGGGGCTTACAGAGGAGGTCATGCTAATCACAGGGGGACCCCAACGCATAATGTTCCCTAGTGTATGTAGGTGTTTTCACTGTATTCTAAGTGTCTTTTAACATAGCACTGGCTCTAGGACTGGCTAGTCAGACTCAGTTACCACCAGTATCCGTCTGAAAAAGTTGAGGGTACGGGATGATTTTGCAACAAGGCTTCTTTCTGCTCTTCTTTTTGTTCTTTCTGCACGTTATCCTTCTTCCTGCACTTATCTTCGTATTTGAGGACTTCTGTTGCTTCTTTCTGCACTTCTTTTGTTTCTTTCTGTGCATTTTTTCTTCTTTCTTCACATGTCCTATCTCTGTAGGCATAGTTAGAAATTAGCATTTAAAAAACCTTTGAAATTCACAGAAAAAACCATAGGTTTCAGGGGTGTTATAGTTAGCTGGACTTTTCACTTGTACAAAACCATTGAAATTCCCCCGTTATAGTTAGTTCAGCTAACTATAACTCGCGCGCCCGCAATGCACTGCTGATGACGTCACATATTACATCACTCATGACATGGTCAGTGACATCACTCATGACATCACTGATGACATCTCAAATGACATCACTGATGACATCATCCTTGTGATAGAGTGGCAGACCTCCTCTCACCCTAATATAACCTTTGATACACACATTCAAAAATAGAGACTAAAATTTTCAAAACAATGGACATACCAATACCAGTTACAACAACCTCTTCAGTAATTCTAAGATCCACATACACATCCACTCATTCACCAACAGTCCTATACAGTCACTTATACATGTACTCACTCATCATATATACTCATGCACCTATACATCCTGTTACACAATGCCACTCATCCATAGAGTTACTCACACACATAGTCACTCATGCTAATAAAGAATCAAACATACATTTACTTGCATATACAGTTATACACACACCACCACACTTACTTCTACGGAAACTTACACATACTTAGTCTTTTAAACAATCACTTATAGAAACACATACTTATTCATACAGGAACTCTTTCAATCTCTCACTCTCACATATACTCACATATATACACCAATAGTCACATATACTAGTTTAAAACATATGTAGTTACTCATAAAGACACTATTGAGACAGTCATTCACTCACTAACACACCCATACACACACTCATCCACCCATACAGTCCTGCACACATGCTGTGTTCAACACAGACAAACGGTGAGTCACTCATTCATGCACCTATGCACTACGTAATACCCCCCACCGAACCATGCAGACACTCAGACTGATACTCAAAAAACCAACTAATAACCTATATAGACACCCATGTAGCTACTCACCAACCCATGCAGCCACTTATACACAAAGTGAGAGACTGATACAGATATTTACATATTTAAACATTACTCACTAAGCCATGTATTCACTATGATACACTTAATCAGTCAGTTACACAATCAATTTTTCAAAAACAAATCATCCATTTAGACACTTATATACCCATTTATTCTTCCATCGACCTTGAGATATACATATATAAAACATATTTAATTTTCAGAAAAACACACATTCACTGGATGAAGTCATCAGTGATGTCATCAGTGATGTCATTTGAGATGTCATCAGTGATGTCATGAGTGATGTCACTGACCATGTCATGAGTGATGTAATATGTGACGTCATCAGCAGTGCATTGCGGGCGCGCGAGTTATAGTTAGCTGAACTAACTATAACGGGGGAATTTCAATGGTTTTGTACAAGTGAAAAGTCCAGCTAACTATAACACCCCTGAAACCTATGGTTTTTTCTGTGAATATATATATATATATATATATATAATCTACTGGCGGTCGCCAGTAGATAGTTATAGTTAGGACCGTGTTTCCATAGGAAATCCGCAACATTCTATTTGGAATAACTTTGGCACCGATTGACGAATCCTCGCGAAATTTTCAAAATAGGTGGGGCGCTCCGCTCCGCTCCTTCCCTGAAAGTCTCGGGGGGATTCGTCAAGCGGGGGCTGAGAAAAAGGGAGGTCCCAAAACGCGTTTTCCCCATGCATTTTCCCATAGGACCTTTAGTCCAAGCTACTGCCCGAACGGCTGAACAGAATTACTTGAAATTTGGCAGAGAGGTAGTCCTCAGGTCAGGGATGTGCCTTTTGCAGGTCTGGTGTAAATCTGTTCAGTATTTCCTGAGAAAATAGCATTTAAAAGCATATATATATCTATAGGCGTGCACCGTGCGCGTACGGTAAAACATACCGTACGCGCACGCTGCCGTGCGCGAGCGCGCTTCTGATTGGTTGTTAGATCTTAGTAAACATTTGAATCGGTCGAAACCAGGAAGTGTCGGCCGCCATTTTGTCTCTCGCAGTCTGAGGGGGTGAAAATCAAAGGTGGAGAACGTGAAAAGGGGGCAGGGTGGACAGTTCCTGACCCCCTAGCCTTTGTCAAGGGGTCCCAGAAGGACCCCCAAGGGCCAAAATTTGTTTTCTTTTTTTTACGAAAAATCGTGGAGTGCGCGCAGCGTGCGCGTACGGTAGAAACTGAAAAATTCCGCGAACTGCGTAACGTGGGCGCGCACGGTGAAAAACGTAAAAAAAATAAATAAATAATAGATACATAACTTAGCATTTAAAAAACCGTGCAAATTCACTGAAAAAACCATAGGTTTCACCACGTTATAGTTAGGAATTAGCATTTAAAAAACCTTGCAAATTCACTTAAAAAACCATAGGTTTCCCACATGTTATAGTGAGCTGGACATTTCACTCGTGAAAAACCATTGAAATTCCCCCGTTATAGTTAGTGCAGGCAACTATAACTCACGCGACCGCAATCCTCTGCTGATGACTTCAGATATTACATCACTGATGACATATGTGTCTTTCTGAAAAAAAAATATTTGTAATATATGTATAGCTAAAAATTAATGAAAGAAGACATGGGTAAATAAGTGTCTAAATACAGTGATGTAATATCTGACGTCATCAGCAGAGGATTGCGGTCGCGTGAGTTATAGTTGCCTGCACTAACTATAACGGGGGAATTTCAATGGTTTGTCACGAGTGAAATGTCCAGCTAACTATAACATGTGTGAAACCTATGGTTTTTTCAGTGAATATATATATATATATATATATATATATATATATATATATATATATATATATATATTCACTGAAAAAACCATAGGTTTCACACATGTTATAGTTAGCTGGACATTTCACTCGTAAAAAACCATTGAAATTCCCCCGTTATAGTTAGTTCAGCTAAATATAACTTGCGCGACCACAATCCCCTGCTGATGACGTCACATATTACATCACTGTATTCACTAAGATACTGTTAATAAGTCAGTTATACAATTAATTTTACAAAAAAAACCATCCATTTAGACACTTATTTACCCGTTTATTCTTCCATTAACCTTTAGATATACATATATAAAAAATATGTATTTTTCAGAAAGACACATATTCACTGGAAGATGTCATCAGTGATGTAATATGTGACGTCATCAGCAGTGGATTGCGGTCGCGCGAGTTATATTTAGCTGAACTAACTATAACCGGGTGTTGGAAAACGAGGCAGCATCTGTGAGGCCTGCACAAATAACATGACTACATTTGTCCTTCACTGGGAACCAAACACCCAATTGTAGCGCCTGACTCTCAGAGGGTAGCGTTGCAGAGCAGTCTGAGGCTTACTCAAGGGAGGTGGTGTGGGCTAGTAATCGCCATTTGCAGGTGCACAAAAATAACACTCAATAATTGATTGTCCAGTCTGCACTTTGCTCTATAAAAGTAAGAGTACATTTATTAAACATACACACCACTCAATACTATGCACCAATTTACAAATATACATAAACTGTTGGAATTACTTTGTGACATTGCATAACATCTCCACCCCTCCCGCAGGGGGGGTGGGGTCTAGTACCACCACTCCCATGTATGCACATCAACTTGCCCCCAATGCAGTTGGTTGAACATAACCTGGAGCGAGGGTCCTGCGCACTGGCACCATCCCAGTGGCGACCCACCCCATTACCTCAACAAGCATTAAAAAGGGGTAAACCTACCTTTGTGACACATGACACTGACTGAGCATCTCCTACTGACCATAAAGTATGCACCTCTATATCTTAAGGGCTAGCAGTCTGGGGTCTTCACCTAAGCGCAGCAGCAAGAATCCATGTTTACGCACACTTTAGAATGACAGTACACATCACCTTGGTTGATCATTTGAATACATTGCAATTACAGCCCCTAAGGGCATCACAGATGAAATCACAGGATTGTGCATATACAGCCAGACACCCTAGCAGGACTGTCTGGCAACATAGCCCCACTTGGTTTATGACATCTCCTTACACATGTGACTTACAGTCCCTTCAAAAGAAGTACTCCTGGCAACTACACTTCTCCTGCAGTGCGCCTCTTCACTTTAAAAGGAATCACAGGTAAAAGCATGGGATTACGTAAATACAGCCAGACCCCCTAGCAGGAAGGTCCAGCAACATAACTCTATTTAGCTTAACATCACCTTACACATGTGACTTACAGTCCCTTCAAAAGAAGTACTCCTGGCAACTACACTTCTCCTGCAGTGCGCCTCTTCACTTTAAAAGGAATCACAGGTAAAAGCATCGGATTACATAAATACAGCCAGACAGTCTAGCAGGAAGGTCCTGCAACATAACTCCATTTAGCTTAACATCACCTTACACAGGTACTTCACTTCACACATGTGACTTTCAGTCCACCTATAAAGAAATAACCAATAGTAAATGCATTTCGGTGCAATTACACCACTTCACCTCCAGGGGATGCCCTTCTCCAGACATCCCCATCTCAGCCCTTCACTCCATGATGCACTTCATAGTACACCCTCAGCTGTAGAACATAAGTTCTAGCCTAGAAGGTGTTAAAGGCTGGCTGAGCGCTGGAGGGGTTATTCTTTCAGATGCCCCGTGAAACTTAGGGGTGGACTGTTCTTCTTTATGCTGGGGGAGACTGCGGTGCTGCTGCAGCCCCCCTGCACCCCTTTTCACACATGAGGGTGACCCCCTCCTCTGGGGGCCACCAGGCACCAAAATGGCAGATTTCTTCGTGCTGGGGGGATAGACTGTGCTCCCCCAGCCGCTCCCCCAGCACCTTTTCACAAGTGAGGGTGACCCCCCTCCTCTGGGGGCCACAAAGCACCAAAACGGCAGATTTCCATAAGCCTGGGGAGGCATTATGGGGCGCTTCATGCTCCTCTTTACCAGCCCCTGCCACTGGGAACACTCTCCTCTGCCCTCAGGGTCTCTGACTTCACTGGCTCCATGCGCCTGCCTCTCGCCAGGCTCTCCTTCTGGGACTCTCTTCTCCCTGTGCAGAGGCCCCTGCTTCTGTGCACAAGTCCTGGGCTCTTCTTCTGGTGCTGATAGGGTCCTGGGGGCAGTCAGGGGGTCTCTCCTTCCAACTGCCCATTGCGCCAGGCTCCAGCACCTTCACCCTCAGCAGACCACACCCCAGAGAGAGCTTCTCTTCCTGTGCAAGCACTTTTTAAAAGTTGAGTAGGGGGCTGGCAGGAAGTCCCTGTTGGTCCTATCAAACAGCGACACATCACTTTCCTGCCCCTGCTCCCTCCTTCTTGTCCAGCCTCTGGGTTTGTTCAAAATGGCGTCATCCAGTGTCTCTGGCCACATGGCCTCTGAAACCCAACTCCTTCCACGCTGCCTTCCCTATTTGGTGCAGCCTGGTGCCTGGCACCCAGTGACAGCTGCTAATTGATGAGCCTGTAGCCCCTCCCATCTTCTCTTCCTGGAGAGGAGGCCCTAGCTTGTGGAAGAAAGGTTATCAATCCCTCCAGCTGAGGTCAGCCCTCAGCCTGGGTCTGGTCATGGCTGGCTCAGAGAAATATGACAGTTCTGGATGACCCAAAAGCAGTACAAATATGACTTTGGACTCTGCAGAATACTTCTTTTCACATTTGCTACATTGGACTTAAGTGCGTGTCTGGAATCTGTAGGCCTAATTGAAGTTAATCTAGCCCCTGGCTCCACATTCCCATAGGGGAATAAGGAAGTGAAAACACAGTAAAACACACTGACTTTCCCTGGCATGTCTCTTCCATCCTGAGTTCACTGTGGGTGAGTCCCAACTTATGAGGCTCCACCACAGTAAAAGCTCCACAAAAAGGTGCTCAAAAAGTGAAAAATCCGGGCGGCCCATAGTGTCAGAACCACCTTTTAACACCGGGGAATTTCAATGGTTTTTTACGAGTGAAATGTCCAGCTAACTATAACATGTGTGAAACCTATGGTTCTTTCAGTGAATATATATATATATACATATATATATATTCACTGAAAAAACCATAGGTTTCACACACGTTATAGTTACGAATTAGCATTTAAACAACCTTGAAAATGCACTTAAAAAGCCATAGGTTTCACACATGTTATAGTTAGCTGGACATTTCTCTCGTAAAAAGCCAATGAAATTCCCCCGTTATAGTTAGTGCAGGTAACTATAACTCACGCGACCGC
The DNA here is from genome assembly GCF_964204655.1 of Triturus cristatus. Classification (NCBI taxonomy): domain Eukaryota; kingdom Metazoa; phylum Chordata; class Amphibia; order Caudata; family Salamandridae; genus Triturus; species Triturus cristatus. The sequence goes on along the minus strand of NC_140582.1, from coordinate 248,700,663 downwards.
AATCCTCTGCTGATGACGTCAGATATTACATCACTGATGACATATGTGTCTTTATGAAAAATAAATATTTGTAATATATGTATAGCTAAAGATTAATGGAAGAAGACATGGGTAAATAAGTGTCTAAATACAGTGATCTAATATCTGACGTCATCAGCAGAGGATTGCGGTCGCGTGAGTTATAGTTACCTGCACTAACTATAACGGGGGAATTTCATTGTTTTTTTACGAGTGAAATGTCTAGCTAACTATAACATGTGTGAAACCTATGGTTTTTTAAGTGAATTTGCAAGGTTTTTTAAATGCTAATTCGTAACTATAACGTGTGTGAAACCTATGGTTTTTTCAGTGAATATATATATATATATATATATATATATATATATAAAATTCACTGAAAAAACCATAGGTTTCACACATGTTATAGTTAGCGGAAATTTTACTGATAAAAAACCAGTGAAATTGCCCCGTTATAGTTAGTGCTGGCAACTATAACTCACGCGACCGCAATCCTCTGCTGATGCTAATACTGTATTTAGACACTTATTTGCCCATGTCTTCTTCCATACATTTTTAGCTATACATATATTACAAATATTTTTTTTTCATAAAGACACATATGTCATCAGCAGAAGATTGCGGTCGCGTGAGTTATAGTTGCCAGCACTAACTATAACGGGGCAATTTCACTGGTTTTTTATCAGTAAAATTTCCGCTAACTATAACATGTGTGAAACCTATGGTTTTTTCAGTGAATTTGCAAGGTTTTTTAAATGCTAATTCCTAACTATAACGTGTGTGAAACCTATGGTTTTTTCAGTGAATTTGTACGGTTTTTTAAATGCTAAGTTACTTTACGCCATTCGAGGCGTGCGCGCCCACTTAACGCAGTTCGTTCCGTGCACGGTTTTTATCAACTTTAATAAGCCCTGTACATTTGGTGGCCTTCGGCCACCAAAAGCACAGGGGGTGGGGTCAATGTGGATAGTGTTTTTTTTATTTCGATTTTATAATTTCATGTTGACAAAATTTAGTTTTTTTTACCTATTAATAAGCCCTGTATATTTGGTGGCCTACGGCCACCAAAAGCACAGGGGGTGGGGTAAGTGTGGATAGTGTTTTTTTTTTTTTTTTTTTTTACCGTACGCTTACGGTAAGCGTACGGTAAGCGTACTCGGCGAAATTGCCGAAAAAAAAATAAAACCGTTTTTGCTCTTGGGGGATGTTTGGGGACTCCCTCAACATGACTATGTGGGAGGGAGTTGTCATAACAGCCCAGTAACATGTTTTTGGCCATCATGTTTGATAAACAACACTCAGTGCGAGAGACAAAATGGCGGACGCCGCTTCCTGGTTTCGGCCGATTCGAATGTTTACTAAGATCTAAGAGCCAATCAGAATCGCGCTCGCGCACGCCACCGTACGCTTACGGTAAGCGTACGGTAAGCGTACCGTAAGCGGGCTCAGATATATATATTGATTTAAAGGCTATTTTCTCAGAATCTACTGAACAGATTTACACCAAACCAACAAAAGGCACTTCCTTGACCTAGGGACTACCTCTCTGCCAAATTTCTAGTAATTCTGTTCAGCCGTTCGGGCTGTAGCTCGTTCTAAAGGTCCTATGGAAAAATGCATGGGAAAAACGCGTTTTGGGACCCCCCTTTTATCTCAGCCCCCGCTTGACGAATCCCCCCGAGACTTTCAGGGTAGGAGCGGAGCGTAGCGCCCCACCTATTTTGAGAAATTCACGAGGATTCATCGACCGGCGCCAAAGTTATTCAAAATAGAATGTTGAGGTTTTCCTATGGAAAAGGGGTCCTAACTATAACTACCTACTGGCGACCGCCAGTAGGTAATATATATATATGTGTGTGTGTTCAATGTGCCCCCACTTCAAAGTCACACTCCACAGCAGATCTAGTAAAGGCAAAAGGCATTTTTAATTCAGAGTTCTTTGTTTGCCTAACGCTTTTCGGAGCACAACTCCTTGATCATAGGCTGTCAGGGTGCATGCAGAAGGCAAAACATTGCAGCACATTTCAATTAATCTTTAGCAGGTTTCACAGGTGAGTTAACTGGTGTTTATGCTGGGATATGCAGTCCCTTTCAGACAGTGTTCTATCTCTTGTAGACTCTGGACTGCAACACTGACTATGCATTTTGAAATTACTCTCCTATGGGCCTCCAAATTATAAATGCTTCATAATTTGTGCTGATCTACTGTCCCAACCAGCTCCAGGTTTCCAGGCTTTCATGGCCCCAACTCGCTGTGGGGCAGTCTTCTCGGCCGGACTACCATTCACTTGAAGGTTTATCAATGTGTCCCCACTTCAAAGACGCACTACACAGCAGATCTAGTAAAAGCGAAAGACATTTTCAATTCAGAGGGGCAGATTTACGAGCCCCCTGCGCCACCAGTACGTTACTTTTTGTGACGTACTGGAGGCGCATTTCACTTCTCCATATTTACAAGGAGAGGTGTGGCTCACTGGTTAGAGGCGGCTGACCCGTAAGCAGAGATTCGGCCAGGGACCAGGGTTCAATTCCCGACGCGGCAGGGTCGTGGACCAGGGTCAAAAACGAACTCGTTAATTCTCGCCTCGGTACCTACTCTAACCAGGAACACACTCGGCAACTCTGGGCATTAAGCTTGCCTCATCTCTACAACGGCCCCCCACAGACGCCGGGGATGCCTGGTTTCACCTTGGAGACACCCAGAAAGGGACCATCTCACAGGGAAAGCCAGGACGGGTTCCCCAGCGGTCTTCAGCGCCGGGACACCTCCTTGTGAGGTAGCTGTTCGCGCTCTACAAAATGCTGTATTATTATTATTATTAAAAGCCACCCTGCGTGAATTTTCCTCTCCTTGTAATTATGGCCCCTTCACACACAGCACTTTGCGTGGAAGGGGCGTTCCATGGGTGTTGCTGTGGGTGGTTGCACGCAACACCAATGGAACGAGACACATTTACAGATTTACAAGTAATCATAAATCTGGACATGCGTGTCCATGCTATGCCGACCAGGGGAGGCGTAGCGAGGTGCAACTTGGAGAAATGTTTTCATTTCTCCTAATTTTTTCCTCTTTCAAAGCGTGCTGCATTCTACAGCACACATTGAAAGAGGAAAATGCCTGTAGTGAAAAATAAAAGGTTAAAGTAAAGTCACAGGACTTCTACTAATTAAAAAAAAAAATCTGTTTATTTATGTTCCTAAGGGACTCCCTGAAGCGGATTCCCTCTGAACCATCAAGAGGAGCCATGACATAATTTTATTTCTTCTTTTGACCCCTACTAGGTCCCCGTGGGATACCCTCACAAGTGCTATGGTGACAGTGTTCCCATACCCTGCCCCTTCCATGATTTTTTAAATTATTTTTTCAGGACTCAGAGATGAGTTCCCGAGTCCTGTAACAGTGACCGCAAAATTTCTCCTTAGGTTGCAGTTAGTCAATCAGAGCTCTTGTACCTGCAGGACCGATCTTGGCTCCGAGAGACCAACTAGAATACTGTGTTTTGGAGTTTTTTCCCACTGGACACATCCAGGATCCCACAGTACCATGTATCTCTATTTTTAACCTTAATTTCTCCTAAATGACTGAACAAATTTACACCAAATAATAAAAAGCATCCTTTCTTGGTAAACAGCTAGTTTTCTGCCAAATTTGGATTAATTCTGCTAATCTGTTTTTTCATTATCATTGTGTGATTTTTTTTCAGTGGCAACTTCACTGGAATTTTTTTTGGGGGGGACCCTACTTTTTTCAGCCGTGGTTTGACTGATCACCCCAAAACGTTTGAGGAAGGAGCTGAGATTGATACACTTTTTTTCAGAAGCAAGAGCCAGTCATGCAGGGCAGGTGGAGGGGTAGTACATGCACAATGCACCATGGAGGGCAGTAGGAAGAGAACGGGTTTATACACACGGACAATGGAAGGAAGGTGGGTGAGGCAGTTGCAGCACAGTAGACCACACAGGTCAGGCATGAGGGGCAATGACAGCACAACAGACTATGGTGGGCAGGAGAGGGTGGCAGCACAGTGAGCCATGGAGGGCAGGAGGAAGGGAACATGGGGTATGAACTCGGATGTTGGAAGGCAAGGGGCAGTGATCAGGAACAGAGGCAGGAAGCTGACCATGCTGGACAGTTGGGAGGGGCAGTGACAGTACAACAGACAATGCAGGCAGGAGGGGAAGTGACAACTCAATGGACAACGGAGAGCAAGCAGTAGAGGTAGGGGCTAGGAAAACAAGCTAGCCATGAATGGCATGTGGAAGGAGCAGTGACAGCACATTGGACCACGCAAGGCAGGAGAGAGGGGGCAGGGGCATGGACTCGGACAACAGAGGGCAGGGAGAAGGTGGGTGTGGGCAGCAAGCTAAGCAAGGAAGACAAGCAGGAGGGGCAGTGGCATCTCAAAAGACTGCATAGAGCAATTAGCAAGAGACGGGGAAAAGACCTGGGCAATGGAGGGCAAGAAGAATGTGGGCAGTAAAAGCAAGTTGATTAAGGAACACAGAGAATAAAGAGTGGGTATGGGAGGAGCAGGAAGAGAGCAGCAATCTGACCACATATGGTAGGCAAAGAGGGGCAGTACTCTGTCCACAGAGGGCTGGTGGGATGAGGCAGAGGAAGTGGCATGCAGATGGTGAATGGAGGGTAGGCATAATGGGTGCAGGGACAAATATCTAATCATGGATAGCAAGCTGGCATGGGCAAGGTCAGCACAATGGCCTGTAGAGTGCAGAAGGGGGCTGCAAATGGAGAACAGGGAGCAGGGGTGGTGGACTGGGGCAACAAACTGACCATGGAGGTCTAGCCAGCATGGTGAGGTGAAGCTAAATGCACCACAGAGGGCTGCAGAGAGGGGGCAGGAGCACACAAACAGAAAATGGATAGCAGGAGAAATTGGGACAGGGGCAGCAAGCTAACCATGAAATGCAGTGCTGGGACATGGAGATAGAGATGAAAGTGCAGGCAGAAGTGGGGCAGGGGTAGCAAGCAGGCTGACCACAGAGGGCAGAGGGTGAGGACAGGAGCACACCTATTGAAAACAAAGGGAAGTAGAAGGGGGAAAGGCAGCAAGCTAACTATGGAGGGCAGGCTGCGTTGGGTTTGCCACCATGAAGAGAACGGCCTGTGCCAACCCCTTGTTTAAAATGTCTGAAGGCTGTGCACAGTGGAGGTGCTGGCTGAATATGTTAATGAAAACTAGCAATTCATGAAAAATCCAAAGATTAATTAGATTTTGTAGTCAGGCATGGTAATATGATCTTTGTTAGAACTGGGGGTCTCTAGTTTGGCAGAGGTAGGTACCTTTGACCAAATAGGGACCCTTGCTTCTAAGTCAGGGAAAGGGGATTACATTACTGGATAACCCCTGCTCACCCCCTCGGTAGCTTGGCATGAGCTGACAGGCTTATCTCAGAGGCAGTGTGTTAAGCATTTGTGAACACATACAGTAATACAGTGAAAACACTCAGATGGACACCACAGAGGTTTTATAAAATAGGTATTCTTTATATAGACTTAACACAAGACCACAAATGACAAAAATCCACAATACTGTACTTTAAATTGGTTTCAAGATGGTAGAATTAGCTTAGTTCAAGTTGTTGGTAAATGCCACACAGTTCTCACAAAAGTACCTGGATGCGTACTGCAAAATAAACAAAAGGCTTGCAGTGCTGAAGATGCGTTGGTTCCTTGCTTCGGGGGAGACGATGCATCGTGCCTCAATGCTTGCGCAGAGTAGGGGATGCGTCTTGATCCTTACCGGAGAGGAGGTGATGCATAGATTCTCATGCTGCAGCCCGTTTGCGATGCAGCAAGATGGCGCCTCGATGCGATGCGACAATCCGGTGCGATGAGATAAGATGGCACCCTTGATGCGACGACGTTGAGACAATGCGTCATGCCCTGGCAGCCTTGCAGTGACTCTCGTACTTTGGAGCCGCGACAGGCCCTGCGACTCGCTTCTCCGATGATGCAATGGCGACCCTCATGGTTGCACACGCTTCTCTGGTGATGTGACAGCAGACAGCTGCAACGAAGGCACGCTTCTGGGAGATGCGGTGGCGGCACGCTTCTCCGACGATGCGATGACTACAGCTGCGACGGTGACATGCTTCTTCTCGTTGCGTCGCGCTTCCAGCTCCCAGCGATACTCAGGCTTCTGCAGATAGAATTCCCAGCAAGGAAATTCAGGGGGGGAGCTGGTGGTGAAGTCTGTTGTCCCTGAGACTTCAGCAGGAGGCAAGCACAAGTTCAAGCCCTTGGAGAATTATTCTGCAAGTTGATGAAGTACACACAAAGTTCCTTCTCCTCTCCTTGGCAATGAAGACACCACTGCAGGCCAGCCCAGCAACACAGCACACTGGCAGGGGGGAAGTCCACTCCTACAGCTTCCTTTGGTTCTTCTCCTTGGCAGAGGTTTCTTCTTGTTGTTCCAGAAGTGATCTAAAGTCTTGGGGTTTGGGTCCCCATATTTATACTACTTTTCCCTTTGTTCTCTGAAGGCAGAGAAGCCTTTGCCTAGTCCAAACCAGTTTTGGTCAGTCCTGGAGCACTTTGTTTACCTGACTCCTTCTTTCCTTTCAGAGTGCAGGGCAGAGACATCAGACACACCACAGTAGGTGGAGCCAGCATTGTGGAGGGAAGGCACAGCCCTATTCAGCTCCCAGGTGCAACTTCTCCCACCCATCTACATGCAGATCTTCCTATTCAGCTCTGTGCTGACTCACCCTCTCCCCTGGAATCCGCAGGCCCTGTCACTCACAGAACCAGACACACAATACACAACCTAGCAGAGGCAGGCTTGGACAGTTAAGCAAGAAAACACCTACTTTCTAAAAGTGGTATTTTCAAACATAGAATGTTAAAACTAACTTCACTAAAAGATGTATTTTATCATTCTGAGTTTAGGCATACTAAATTCGAATTTCTACCATGTTCCCTGAGTCAGTTAGGATTATAAGATGTAATAATCAAACTGCCCATTCTGGCCTATGGAGAACAGGTAGCCTTGCAATAGTGGAAAACGAAAATGGCTGTAATTCACTATTAGGACATGCCAAACACAGCAGGTCATGTCCTACCTTATACTCTCAGTGCACCCTGTCCTTGGGCCTACCATAGGGGTATCTGATATGAAGATAAGGGAAGGTTTAGGGACTGGCAAGTGGGTGCACTTGGTCAGCCAGCATGGCAGTACCAGACTGCACATAGGCTCCGCAATGGCAGACCTGAGACACACTTTACAGGCTACTTCTGTGGGTGGCACAACCAGTGCTGCAAGCCCACCAGCAGCATTTGATTTACAAGCCCTGGGCACACATGGTGCACTGTACTAGGGTCTGACAAGTAAATCAAATAATCTAATCATGGAGTCACTAATCAGTACATCAATTTAACATAGGGATCACTTGCACTGTGGCACTGAATGGCAGTGGCACAGTGCCCAACGCATCTAAATCAGCAAAACATATCAAAACAGAGGAGGCTATCAGAAAAAATGGAAGGGAGACTCACGCCACTGGAACCAGGTCTAACAATCTTCCTTAACTTAAAAATCTCTAGAAATTCACTGGCAAACACAAGGTTTAAAGAGACACTATAGTTCGGTATGGTAATAAGATCTTAGCTAAAAAACTAAAAAAAATCACTGAAATAAACCATTTTTGAACTAACTGTATAATTAGGTGTTGAAATTAGTATAAAACTAACACCAAAAAACACTGAAATTGACCGGTTTTTGGTACAGTAAGACAATCAAATACGTAATTTGAGATGTCAACAGGTGATGTCATAAATGATGCCTTGAGCATGCCATGAGTTATGTAGTATCGGCGATCATAAGCAGTGCATGATGAGGAAACATGTTATAGTTAGCTTGCTGAATATAACTGGCTAATTTCAGTTTCTTTTTTTGTTTTTAAGCATTAGTTTTGAACTTGTTTCACTACCTATGTATAATGTTACTTTAAATGCCATTATAGTTAGAAATGCTAATAACAGCATATATTTAAAAAAAATCCCTAGAAATTCACAGAAAAGTTCAAAGGTTAGCGTGACATTATAAGGTAGAAAGTAATATTTAAAAATCAAAATCACCTCTGAAATTCATCAGTTATTGTTTGCTGATCCAACTATATCTTACGTCCCCATTTGAGATGTTATCAGTGATGTAATCAATTATGTCATTTAGCATGTCATTAAGAAGGTTGCATGTGAGAGCATGAGCAGTTTATGGTGGGGGTGCAAATTATAGTTTGGCTCAGTAAACTATAGCTGGTGATTTTCAGAGATTTGTTTGCTTTCACCTAGCCATAAAGCCACTTTAACCTTTGTTTTTTTCAGTGAAAAATAATGATATATGTATATGTTTGGGAAAATGTCAGACTCCCAAGCCCAGACTTAAAAACACAAGATAATATTGATTAAATCATCTTGGAACAAGATAGGAGATTTGACCATAAAACATCAATAGGATTTTGCTATCGGGGCATGGCTAACTCATCGTTCTCAATAGTGGAGAAGTCCTGACAATCACTTCTCTTCATTCCGCCCAATTTCCAGGAGTTAAGCTGAAATAAGAGAGGCCATATTGCGATAGCATGTGTGTACATAGATACCAGTCATCAGGGTTAGGACACTTCGGGGCTGTCACAGTAGAAATACTTGTCCAACAAAATCTTGGTTTGCATGGGCTTATTGGGCTGGTTGATGGTCGTGCCGTGCCTGATGATTTTTGTAGTTTTTGTTGCGTGGGACAGGTTTCACAACCACTGGCATGAGGCTGTAGGGGAAAACTTGATTGATTGGACAGTTTGTGTTACTTACACCTTATCTGACATGTAGTGCCCTCTGCTGTGAAAAAGCCGGTTGTTACAATTGCTACATTTCTTTGCCGAAAGGATGAGGGTTGTAACTAAACTGTACTGGAACAGATGCAGCTATGCATACATCTTGCTTTTATTCAGGGGCCGTGACTCCTGTAAGGTATTGTGGAATTGCCCCGCTCATAATTTAGTCCCTCTGGCTCCCAATTAATTGTAAGTAAAGTCCTAATCATTTAGTATTTTCCATTCTGCTGCGGGCTGGTTGCAGTTTCAAGGCATGAGGTGGGTTCCTTGAGAAGTCAGTGCGGGCATGAGGGGATGGGGCTTAAGGATATAATTGACAGACAATGTCAGAGGGGCTCAAGTGTGCATGTCGGGTTGGATGACTGCCTTTCTCCAGCCAGCCCAACTTGCGCACCAAAGACGGCTCTCGGTCTCCACCTGCACATACTGGAGCCGGGGGTGACTCCTAGCCACAGCCCCCGGAATCAGTAGTGAACGTCGAGGTTCTCTGCCACAGCCAATCCAGGTTCTGCTGTAACAGAGGGAGCACCGTTTGGATTGTCTGAGAGAGACGTGGTAGTAGTTACTTGTGGCCTCTGGCACAGTGTGTGGGAGGCAGCGCGTGGTGGGAGGAAGCAGACTCTCTCGCTCTCCCCATTTCACAAAGAGAGACAGGTCACAGCGTTCATTGCTAGTAAGGCACCGGCACGCATTTATTTGAAAACAGCTTTCTGATCCACACAGGGAACATTCATAATTTAGTTTGATGACAGTGGAAAATACATGTTAGTATTTACTTTCCATCACAGCCTGCCTTTTGCGGTCAGTCGGGCCCTCCGTTCAGGAGCAGTGCCTTTGTGGTTCGAATAGGATATGCTCTCAGTTCATGATTGTTGCTTATGAGCGCCCGAGTGGGGTCGTACAGCCTCCACAGGGCAGTCCGGCCCTCTGAATATCTAGAGATGGCCATACTGTGGAATCACGAGGTTTCTGAATTACCCTCGCCCGTTTGAACGAGACCGCTCACCTGCCAAGGACAGGAGACCTGCCACATCCCTGTTTCCAGCGAAAGGCACCCTCTCCTTGCAAAGGACCGCGGGTTGCTGTCCCACCAACACCATGAAGGCCGCATGCACTGTAGAAGTAATGCTGCAATGGGAGCTGGTTACATCTCGCTGGCGCTTTGCACCGCGGACATCTCCCACAGACAGACACACATGTGTCTTTTGTGTCAGTGCTTGTTCTTAGAGGTCAAATCACCATGGAGATAAGGTAGAGATCACCACAATTGAAGAGTGTATGCACTGTCAACATGCCCAGTAACCCTGTGAATCTAATGTAATGGGGCCTTAACTGGTGACCTTTGAACCATGCAGACTGAACTGGCTTGTGTATTAGGTTCTTCACTGGGTATGGTTGTCTGGTTCTCAGTGGATGTCCCCATAGGCAACAATAATGCCCGTCGCAGCTCTTTATAAGACCACTTGGGTCATAGCCTCTCGTGATTTTATTGTCATCTTTTGGATGAAACACTGAGTTATTCTTTCCGATTTCAAATTTACAGCTATAGACATATCTGTGTAGCTAACGCTCAACCCCCCGAGCTTTCTTTACCATGGTGTCCTGATGCAACCAACAGTGGAAAGGGTGTAATATGAAAATGTCAGCTCTGCCTCTGAATGCTTTCTGAGTTAGCACAGCTGTGCCTATCCCCCAGATGCATAGTATTACATTGCCTATATAGCGCTTAAGCATGTAGGCGCCCAGCCAATGGGTTGAAAATCTGTATTGCTTCTAGAGGTATTTGTGGATTTCTGTACGGTTCTCTACTTTTCACTTAATCATTCATCTGCTCCCCATGTTCAGTATTGAGTGAGTGAGTATAAGGTAACCTTATTGCCACCATTCAAAGGAGCGGGTGGCTTTCAGTGAGCGCGTCAATGTTCTTATCCTCTGGGAACAAGTACAGCGTTATCACTGGAATATTAATGCCCACACCCTTACAGCTCTTCCAACCCGAAGCTGTTACTCTACTTCTTAGAGCGACTAGTCTAGGCAGACGGGAACAGAGCTATGCAACAGAGCGATCTGCCCAGGAACACATATGTTGCAAGAGGAGAGGCTTACGAAAACATATATGAACGTAAAGGGTTAAAAGTGTGCAAGAGCAAATGTTCACATTGTGCACAAGGCACCTTGTTTTGGTGGGCAAATATATGTTAGCCCAGCTAACATAGGGGCATATTATCAAGCACGGCGTTAACATTATCGCCGATTTAGCGGCAGAATAAGCAGCGATAATGGGCTTGATAATATGCCGCAGAGAATTCCAATAGAAGCCCAGGTTGACACCAGAACATGGGCTTCTCTGGGAATTCTCAAGGGCATATTATCAAGCCCATTTTCGCCGCTATAGCGGCAGTTTTCTGCCGCTAAAGCAGCGATTATTTTAACGCCGTCTTTTGATAATATGCCCGATAATGCTTTTGGCAGTAGAGCCTCTATTATTTCATGCATTCCGCTGGTGTAGGGGGTGAGAGGTGGGTTACCATTGTGAGGCAACAATGAAAGCCAGATAACTCTGGTGATTAATGTAACTGCAGGAGAGAGAATGGAGTTTTGTCTAGAGGCAGTTTTGATTAATCTAAGGAAGCGCAGAGGGTTAATGTGCCTGCTGCAAAGAGCATGTACTATGCAGATCACAGAACAGTATTTTATGTGCAAAGCTTAGTGGGTTACTGCTTTTGTCACAGAGACACTTTTGTAACCGTGCAGTTCATACATTAATATCGTACTCTAGCACAGTGAGCTATGAATTGCCATTAAAAAGCTGCTTGGTACTGGTTAGAAAGTTATGTTTTTTTCCGAGTCTTCCATTATCCTCATGTTGCTTTAACCGCATCACTGCTCATGACGGAACCACTCCGTCATGAGCCACGTGCGCCGTGTGCTCATGACGGATTGGTTCCGTCATGCTGCGGCCGTTTGCGGCCGCTCCGCCCACGCGTCGCTGATTCCCCGCCTGTGCAGGCGATTAGCGCGAGTGGGCGGAGTCATGACGGAACCACTCCGTCATGAGCACAGCGCGCCCGTGGCTCATGACGGAGTGGTTCCGTCACGAGCATGGCGGCGCCGCGCTCACCCCTCACCCCCCCAGCGCCGCGGCAAAATTCGTGCCACGGCGAAGGGGTTAAATGATTTGTTTGGGTAGAAATAAAATCTTAGTAACAAAGCTAACACTAACCAATGTGTTACAGTCTCAATCCTGGATTTGTGCTTCTCCAGACCAAGCAATCTTAAGACATGCCTAACAGTATGGGTTACATGAATCCTACACCTGTAGTCACCTTTGTCTTATATAATATTTTATATACACTGATTTACACACGCATGATTCATTGTCTCTATATTTGTTTGTGATGTAAGGTGCACCTTGTATGAGAGGCACGATAATACAAATGAAATACATGTGAGAGAGGGGCTATGGAGAGATGAGGGGCGCTTTTGGAGGGAGATAATGAGGGAATCTTTAAAGAGCACCAACAACGCTTTTTTAACCCTGGGGCACTCTAAGGCCGTCATTTATTATGCTTTAAAAGCTAATACAATTGAAAATGTACTGAAAAATGAGTTCTCAAATTTGCTTGAAACTGCACCATTTGCACACTCTTTTTTCAAAATGTTCTCAGGGCAAGAACACCCGACAAATCCCCTTTATGGAGGTCAGGCTCACTCGCTGCGCTCGCACGCCACAGGTCACTCATCCTGAACTTTTATGACTTACCACTTACAAATGTCACAAGCCGCCACTGCTTTTATTTACTGTAAATGGCAGGGCAACTAAAATAACACAATAATTAATTTGTTTCAGAAATGATCCGCATATATGATGTTAAAAAGCAGGTGTATTGTTCATGACTTTGATGTAATAAATTGCAATACTTTTTTCATGCTGTAAATTAAACATTTATCTGCCCTAATGAAAAACTCCTACTTTTGTTTAAAAATAAATAAATAAATAAACAATTTAGCAACAAAATGTTTGTTGATTTTAGAGGTCACTGATCTTTACGGGTCAGCCAGTCTAATTTCTCATACGTTCAGCTAAGACCTGCTGCAAGAGGATAAAGGGAGTAACCACTCAGGACCTATGGAGTGGAGGCCCAGTTAGTGTTTCTCCTTCTCCCTGATAAGCAATGCAATTGCAGTTTCGGAGGTCCCTTAGAAAGGGGCGCCTCAAAGACAAAAGTACAGGAGAGAAACAAAATATAAATTTGAAAATCATTGGATGGTATCTATAGCTGGTACAAACAGACTTGGGCTTTCATTTTTTCCAGTCAGTTTTCAAGTGGCCAGTTGCAAAATACTCTACTTAATAGTATCCTATGTCATGCATCTATGCACCAAACATACTCAAGGCAACTCCTTCTGCTATCAGTTCATTGAACAAAAATATTAAATACGTTTTCTTAATGCACATATCCAACTTGCTGCAAAAGCACCCTATAACATCCATAAACAGATGCATCATGTCTAGCCAAAATTCAAGTAACATTCAGCCTAACTAGAATGTACCGCAATTTGCATAGTTTATTGTTGTGTTTTGATGTTTGGCTCTTCCCCGATCATAAAAGATTTATTGTACTTACTTAAATTTTGGTGCCATTTTCTATTGTTCTTAGATCAGCCTGTCCTGCTATAGATATAGACGTGCAGAGCCCAAGATTAATGGGCATATAAAATCACTTTGCCCTAAATCATTCCATTTAATTGGAACATAAATTCATAGCTCTTTCTGAGAGAAGAGCTACATCTTATTTTAATACTTTTCTCAAAAACGTGTAAAGAAAGACAAAAAGGATCGCTACGGTATGTACACATAGGTTTATTACGCTCTCCCATTTTTATGAACAATTATTGATTTCAATGGAATATTAATGGAGCGGCATGTCGAAAGGAATAGATTGAAGTTTTACTCGTTCTTTCTTACATGCACCCCAAGCCCATTCCGATAACTTTCCACCCCTTCTGAAAATCTGAAAAGCCTCCTAAATCTGCATTATATGCTCCTCTTTGAATATCTAACACTTTTCAACTCTTGCATATCACCAATTCCACCCACTTACTTCGCTTCTCTCTACCCATCTCTGTGTGCAAATTCACTTATGCATTCCAGTGTGTAATACAAATGTCCCGACCACCTCCCTTTCCTCCATTCTCCTGTTCTTCATTCACGCCACCTTTCAGCTTCCATCTCTTGCCCCTTCCCATGCATATTAGAGGTTTTTGCAGGGCCAGGGTCTTCTAACTTTACAAAATATATCCTCTTTTTAAGAGGAAGCATGGTTGATCTATCGTGTTAGCTGCCTCCTCATTAATAAGCTCTGTAGGATTGTGTTAAAATCTAGAAATAAATGTTGCTGCACAAGCAAAGAGTCAGTGGCGTAGCGAAAGTTTAAGGGGCCTCCCTGCAATGTACACAGAGAGGCCCACCTGCTCCGGATTTAATCCGGAGCGCTCAGTCCTGAGAACTGTGCTGAGGGCGCCCCCTGCAGCTCGGACCCCCCTCCTGCACCGCGGGGGATGCGGGGGACTGTGTTACACCCCTGCAAGGAGCCTTATAAAAGTGTGGGGCCTCCGAAATAATGCCCCTTCTGCTTTACCCCTTCTGACAGCACTTACCCTTCCTGCCTCTCTCTTCATTTTTGTTTGCCGCTTTTAAATCCCTGTTTTATATTAGGCTGCCCTGAAAGCAGAGAAGAAAACTGAGCAGAACTGTGGAATACCAAAAGTTCTAATAACTAAAGACATGAAGATAAACTAGGGTCTAAGGACCATTCCGTTTTGCGAGTCGTAAATTGCGATTGTTTGCACCTCGCAATTTGCAACTCTCAAAACCGAATGTACTAATCTGTCTCAGACACATTTCGCATTAACCAATGGAGTTGCAAATGACGTGCCTCATCAATATTGATGAAGCAGGTCGCAATTTGCAACCCATTTAGAAGGGCCTACAATCACAGGGCTGGTGGCCTGCTTGGGACAGCAGACCACCATGTCTGCGTTCAAGGACGGAATTTTAGGTTGTGGTGCCCGGTGCAAAAATCTTTGTTGGCGCCCACCCCCCCAAACAAACATTATTTTTTGTGTTGAGCTGTATGGTTTCTCAACCACATGTTAAATATATACAGGATACATTTTTGAGTATATAAAATGTATGCTCAAATATCATGTAAATGAAATAAGGATTAGATGGGGAACAGATATTACGACACCATCAATCAAATATAACTTTTATTTTATAACCTAAAACAATTTACTTATCTTGTTTATGTAATTATTTAAAAAAATTAACTTCACCATTCCCTTGCAAATATGACCCTTAATTTGGTGTGTGCGCAAATCCTGCATTGCTGAACCCTGGTGAGTTTCTCTACTCCTGCTGAAACAAGGCCAATGGAAGTACCAATGGGTGAGGCAGACTGACCTCAAGGGTCCTGTGACCGCAGTTACAGAGTCACGTTGCTCTAGGGTATGCTGCTTCATAGGTTTTCCCGCAAGACTGGAGGTGAACTTCAGTATGGACTGTGGTGGACAGGCCTTCAAGGTACTAAAACACCAGGGCTTCTAAGGTCTATCTGGGCCTTATAATGCCTAGCATGGGAATGAGCTCCCTCAGAAGCGTGGTCTGGTGGACTGTTCATGACGACTGATCCTGGTTCCCCAGTTCCAAATTCAGCAGCTTTGGCCATAGTGCCACATCCTCTCCCCCACTGAACACCATACTTTCCCACTGAGAGAAACTCACACTGCCTTCAGCTACAACACAATTGTGCCCTGCTATAAACACCTGGATGTGATTCAATTCAAATTATGCACTAGACAAGAGTAATATGCTGCCTAAAAAAGGGGGGCTATCCTGGAAAAAGCAAACCCTAATAGGGAAGGCAAGATTAAGCAGTAAGCAGAACAACATGGTTACCTTAACACTTTTATACTCATTATTCAGATATCATTTAGTGTTTTTACCTGAAACGTTAAGGACGTGACTACAGGATGAGACGTGTTCCAATGTTTATTGTGAATATCCTTACAAAATGTGAGCAGTATGGTTTAAAAAGACCACATCCATGAACACAGAGCCGCGGTACACATTTTATAAACTAAAGTGAGGAAAACAGCTGATAAGGATCACATTAAACGTTTACCACTCCAGTCACCAACCAGGTGTTGCAGTACCTCCAGGAATGGTGCACTTCCCCACCAGGGGGAAAACAATACTGTTCAAAGAAAAACAAGAAAATGAAAGTAGCACTTTACTTGCAAACTTTGTAAAGTGGCGCTAATGTGTTTGGGGGTGAATAAAACCAATCTGGCCACTTTGTGTCTGCTCTGTCATGCTTTATTTAGTTATTTATTTCTTTTTTGTATTTTGAACCTTTTTTATCTCTTTGTCCCGAGGCTGCACTTTGGAACAAAAAGATTTCAGAAAAAGACATTTCCAGCAAAAGTGTTTCTTACTTTTTTGGCTCTGTAGCAGAAAACTCAAAAGAAAGGCACTCAAATATTGACTGGTCAAATAAGTGCACCTCATGATCTGTTTAACACTGTAATCTTGCTTCTATTGTTTTGAAGATTAACATTGTGGAAAAGAAAGAGGGACTACTGTGCTCAACAGTGCAAGCTTTTAGGAAATGTGACTGGCGCACGTTTTGGAACACAAATGGCGCCCCCCCTGACCTTGGCACCCAGTGCGGTGGCATGGCTCACACCACCCACAAGCCGGCTCTGTCTGTGTTTGCTTTTTAAATAAAACCATGTTTTTTTGTTTGAAATGCCGACTGTTTTCCTTCAGGGAAACGTGATGCATTTAAAAGAAAAAATGGTAAAGTTTACCTTTCATTTTTTTAAGGGCAGGCAGGGGTCTGTGGGAGCCCTGCTTGCTCCTAAACATATTTTCACTGCTACACACAAAGGGGAAGGGATCCCCTGAGGAACCCTTCCCATTTGCGACTGGTTTACCCAAGGACATTGTTAGAAATTGGATTTCTGGTTGGCTAGGGCTTGCGCCAAAGCCAGGCAGAAACCACCACTCTAAGTCACGGCTGGGGAGTTACACGCCAAAGATAACCCCTGCTCACCCCCTTGGTAGCTTGGCACGAGCAGTCAGGCTTATCCCGGAGGCAATGTGTAAAGCATTTGCGCGCGCACCCAGCAACAACACCCAAGGCCCACCACAAAAGAAACTCCACACAAGGTTATATATAAAAATAGCCAAAACACATTAGATAAAATTCACACAATTTACATTGTGCCAACTGGCACTGGGCAAAATTTACAGGGGACTATTTACACAAGACAGGGCCACATGGACCACTGTTAGAATTAGCACAAATCACCAATTGTAACTGTAGAAATGTAGAACAAATAATAAATGTAGCGCACAACCAGTAACCACTGGTAAAAGGTAAGTACACCCTACGCAATCCTAAACACCGTAGGCATATATCACGCAGGGAACCATGAACTCACTAGTATAACCTATACTAGGAAAACAGTCTCCTATGCATAGACACAGTTAGGAGATAAAAATAGCATAAAGGCAATGCACATTGCGCAAACGTACACAGGTAAAAATAACCATGTACCCTAGGTGAGGGCACATCACAAGAAAACTGTCCCCAGGCCAACTTGGTCTCTCAGGGGCTCAAAACGCCCTTTGTACAAAACGTCAGGGCTGGGCTGCGCAGGCAGCCAAGTTAGAAGGCGCAAAGGATCAGGCCTAAATGTTGCAGCTGCCCACTACTTGCTGGGCAGCTGTGTACTCAAAAAGATGGGCCCGGGCATTCACTGTGCCCTTTCTAACAGAACTGCGCCACGTCGCAGCTGCCCTCTATCACACGGGGCAGCTGGGGGAAATGCCAGCACCAACCAGGTGCACGTTGGAGTCCTGCTCTGGGACTCTGAAAACGCTGGGGACCCCAAACGTTGGAGCCACCTGGACTCTAAAAATCATCTGCCCCTCTGGAGCGCACTGGCTCCGTAAATAGATATGGCCCGAGCGTCGGAGCCATCTGGGGCTCTAGAGTAACAATGTCCCCCTGGAGCGCACGGGCTCCTGAGACACCTATGTGCCACTGCAGAAGAACTGGCCCTCTTAAAATTATTAGGAGATCAACAAACCCCCGTGTCACTTAGGCGCGAGTGCGCTCTGGTGCTGCTAGTTCCACTCTCAGCTAACCCCCGGGTCATCAATGCGTGAGTTACCTTAGAGCCTGGCAGTCTCTTGCAGAGGCAGCTTCCTTCCTGCGGGCCCCCCCCCCGGCTCCCGAGTCCGACCTTTCAACTTTGAGGGAGCGGGGAATTCTCATGGTTAGGTGAAGTCCCGCACTCCCTACCGCCTCTGCACAGTTCTTCTCCGCCGGGCCCCTCGGTTGTTGGGGGCCGTTCCTTCCCCTTGCTCCGAGCCGCAACACCAAGTCTCCCGGTCACTTGGAGACTCGCGCCGTGTGAACCAATCCCAGCGCGGCCTGGGCGGTGACGCTAGGGAGCGGGAACCAATCCCAGCGCGGCACTGCCAGGCCAAGCCTCTGAGTCACTGGGAGGCTCGTACCGCAGGAACCAATCCCGGCGCGGCCTAGCGGTGACGCGGCGGGAATCCCAGAGGCCTGGGACCAATCCCAGCGCAGCTGATGCTGACGTAGGTGGGCCCAGCACTTGCAACGAAGCCCCCGGGCCAGCGGCGGTGATTTCCTCGATGCGGGGTAGGCTCCCTTTATCTTTACATAATGTCCCTGGCGGGGTGGGCTCCCGCTAGGGGTTTTCAGAACAACAAATATGCGGGGTGGGCTCCCGCTCAAGGTCACACAAATGCGGGGGACTCCTCTACGCCGGGGACTCCCTGTTCTTCATGAGCAGTTCAGCGCTGCCGCCGCACAACAGCAGCGCTCTCTCAGCGCCATGGCAAGGTCACCAGCCCTCGCCCCAAAAAGGGCTCCCAGGTGCAAAAGTCACAGGTCCAGGGCCAAAAAATGGCGCGCTTTTCCCAGCAATAAAAGAGCAAAGCACCCCTTCGAAGTAGAAGCCAAGTTCAGGGGAAGTCTTTCAGGAGGCAGGGGGCAAGGGCTGGGCCCAGGGGCCAGCTCACAGGGCCCTCCAGGCAGGGAGGCAGTCCCCAGTGGCGGTCCTCCTGGTGCCCAGCAGCAGCAGCAGGCCCCCCCTCAAATTAGGAACAAGAGAGAACATTTTACATGGGGTCACAGCCCCTTTTTATACACAGGTTTCCTTTGTCTCAAGGTGCAGGGAAGGGGCAAACCAGATGCAACTGGTTCTTGAGCACTTTGTTTTGCTCAGCCCCTCTCCCTATTCACAGGACAGGCTAGGGACATCAGTCGCACCACAGGGGGCGGAGCCAGCATTGTGTGGGGAAAGCCCAGCCCTATTGAGGTCCCAGGTGTACTCCTCCCACTCATCAACATGCAGATCTCTCCACTCACCACTGGGGCAGACCCATCCTGACTCCTGGAGCCAGGCACACCAGCCAATCACACGTCAGACAGTCACTTCACATTTATTTCACAGACGTGCCAGCTTCTAGAAGTGGCACTTCTACACTAGACACACTAAGACCGCACACATCATCGCGCAGCATTCAATCTCCCTAGTTCGCACATACCAAACTCGACCCTGCACTCCCCACGTACCAGGAACTACCATGGACACATACATTCCCCATGCATTCCTATGGGAGGGCAGGTCAGTCTCACTAACTGTAACACAGAGCGCACGCACTTTCCACTGGGACACAGTGTAAAAGCGCCTAGAGGCCTAAAACCACTTACACGACATAGGGAAAGGCTAGGATAATTGCAAAAAGTTTATGGGTGAACCTGCCAGAAGGGCCAAGTCCAACAGACATCTTAAGGATTTTTGTGGGCCCGGGCCAAACCTATTTTGGGTGCCCCTCTTCCCAACAGCTTTGAATTTATGATTCTAGTTTAGCTCTTTCATGCCCTCTTTGAACAGGTCAGTACAAATTCTAAATATGTTTACATCTAATATTCAGGAATAGGGGTTTCTGTTTTCAGTTTTGTAACACAGCAATAGGTCACTAATATTACAGCAAATAATCTCTGTGACCCCCTCCCATTTCTCATAAGTGAGGTCCTTTAGTGATCTAAAATAAACTTTTCTATGGATGTTGCATGAAACATAATCTCAACATTTCTCTGAAAAATGTCTGCAATAGACTCTAACACATCAACAACACCAAAAGCAAAGTAAAGGAAAACAGTATTTAAACTAATCTGTTTACCAATTATTCAAGATCATCAGGGCAAGATGCTCTGCAGAATAAGGCTGAATCTATCAGGGGGCCCCCTGACAGGCTTAGGACCTGGGCCAGAGCCCACTTTGCCCATGCCTTAAAACGTTTCTGGGTTCACCACCAATTTGACTTCCGGACCCATGTCTACTAATATTTATACTGGTGATATCCTAATTGGGACTTATACTGATTCTTAGGGGCATATTATCAAGAAACGGCGTTAAAATTATCGCCGCTTTAGCGGCAGAAAACTGCCGCTAAAGCCGCGATAATGGGCTTGATAATATGCCCTTGAGAATTCCCATACAAGCCCATGTTCTGGTGTCAATATGGGCTTCTATGGGAATTCTCTGCGGCATATTTTCAAGCCCATTATCGCTGCTTTAGTGGCAGTTTTCTGCCGCTAAAGCGTCGATAATTTTAATGCAGTGCTTGATAATATGCCCCTACGTTTGGTAATTGCAAAATGTCATGTACTAACTTTAAAACATTTTAGAAATCACTATTTAGGGACGTTGCTATTTCCAAATCGTGAATTGCAAATTAGTATTAGTCGCAAAATCCAAAACAGGGGAAGTGGTTCATGCTGATGATGTCATAACCAGGAAGAGGGCCATGTTCTGCAACAGATTAGGACAGAATAGGAGTATGCAGAGTTGCTGTGAGGTAACTAAGGATTTTTGAAGTTTGGAAATATCCACTCGTGAAGGAGAAAGGTCTGAAGACGGGAGAAAAAGAAAGTTCAGTGATGCGCAGTTTAAGGTTTTGATTGAAGAGTGTGTGGCAATAACAACACACACTTTGGTAAATCAGCTCTGACAGTCCCCAAAGGCACCAAAAGATGCAAACGACGCAGGAAAAATTAGGGCCAAATGCATCAAGCTTTTTTCTGGTAACAAACACGCCGATTCGCAGAATCGACCCATTTGCGACTGGAAAAAGGCCTTTTCCGATACATCAAAGGCTTTAAATTCGCAAATTAGGTATTCGCAATTTATTGTGATTACCTAAATTGCGAATGCATTTAGGGAATCGCAAATTGGGATTCCCTATTTCAGATGCATCAAGCCTTTCCTCAATGCAACTTTGCATTTAGGAAACGCTAATTACCATCAACTTCAAGTTGATCGTGATTTGCAAATTCTTTGAAAAATGCACAAAAGTGAACTTTTCCAAGTGACATGTGGCGCACACACATGCCCTAAAGGGCATGTGTGTGCGCCACATGTGCACACTTACCTTTTTGGGGGGATGCATCAGGGGAGCCTTAGGCCCCCTGGCTCCCTTGCAATTGCATTCACAATTTGCGATAACCAATTTGCAAATGCATTCCCATTCATGATTGAATGGAGTGACATTACCTAATAGCAATTTGCAATTTACGAATCGCTATTAGGTAATGTGTAGGAATCGCAATTAATTTTGCAATTCCTACATGCATAAGGAATTGTGATTCCTAAATAGCGATTCCTTAAAAATCGCTATTTAGGAATCGTAATTCCTTATGTTGATGCATGTGCCCTTAGTGTTGTTGACGTTACCATTTGCAGCACAAGAGAAATTTTTTAAAATAAGGTGGTATGACATGAACTTAACCCTAAGGAGAGACTTGCAAGCAGAAAGAAATTGGGGCGGACCAGCATCTACACCACCAGAAGAGGTAATAGTGTCCACACCAGGACCAGAGGCAGCAATATTAACATCTACATACAGCAGGATTCTTTTCACAATTACTGCATTACACCTTACTATAGTGTTAACATACTACATGTATGGTTCATACCTACTTTTTCCACAATGACACAGGTTTTTCCTTTAAAAGAATCAATTTCCTACGATCTGTGTTACCCTTACAATGCATTATGTGAAATGTAGTTTGGTTATTATTGAATTGAAAAATACATTTTTTTTCAACAGTGAATTATAAAATGGAAGTGACCTGTTTCATAATTTTAAATGTTTAACATGTATTGCTTACAACTCTAGTAAAAACTTACACATTTCCTCTTCCACAGATGACAGCCATCACCCACGTGTTTATGGGATGGGAAGAGGAAGACGATTACAATAAAGTTTATTCTGAAGCAGAGGTTGTGGAAACATTAGCTCCCATCCCGGATACACCAGCTGCACCATCGGATGTATCAGCAGAACGTGCACAACCCACATGAGCTCAACCAACATATGGTAAAGTGAGAGAACAGCAAAGATGGCCCGGGTCAAGAAGATGTCAAGATCTGCTAGGTCCAGGTTGCGATCTTCAACAATACCCTATTGAAGACCCCACGTGAGCCAAGTAGGTGCCAGTGGGAATTCAAGTAGAAGACAGTTTTAGTACCAACAAATCAATGCTTAGAGTGCAGTATAAACAATTGTAGAAATAGACCAGGATCTGGTTGGGATTTGATCAGATGTGAAGGTGAGTTTATAGTTATTAGCAAAAAACATAAAAAAAATATCTAGCACTATCCAGGGGTAATTTACATCTTTAACCAATGAAAATGAAACTTTGTGAAAAACAACAGCAACGTATGGGTCTGGTATCATTACGCACGTGAGACATGTTAATAGACCAGCATCTGCTATCTTCATCTTATCCCGGCGCACAATAAATATTCATAACAAAATGGTACACTGCAGCTGGGATGTAGCAAATGGAACGGTGGGCATTTGAAAATATGCGAATGATCTCCAGCACAATTAACACTACTTCACGGGAATGTTAAGAGGCTTCTACAGTAAGAGATACAAAGCATAAGGCAAACAAGAAAGAAGTAGACGAAGGTCTCAAGAGTACAAAGAAGTACTACAGGAGACAGGAACATTAATCGACATTTTTTAAAACGTTTATTATTGTATTTCATCATAGGTGTTTTAAAAAATGGCTTTACGTTTTTTATTTGAAGCAGGATGTTCTAACTTCTTTAATTTTCTTGGATGTTACACACAAAAAACTTAAAGTTTGTATTTTGTTTTTGTTTCAATAGTAAAAATTAAATACTATTACGCAAAATATAATTTATTTTTCTTACCTTAGAATTAATCATGTGTGGTTTCTGTTCTGTGCTATCTACTCTCAGCATCCATTGTTGTATCCTGTTGTAGTTGAGCTGTCCTAGCACTATAGGGAGCCCTTCCCATGGATGCAGTGCAAAATTGCACAACAGGCACCTTTATGCATGTGGTCTGCAATGTATATTGTAGAGCTCCTCCACTCTTGTGCAGACGTCAGAATTATACTGTTTGAAGGCCAAATGTACGTTCAATAACTGAATATTGGATTCCTGTTCGGAGGGCCAATGGCAAGCAGGAGCTATTGGAAAAAAACATGGGGGTTGGTGAAACATTTTACTCCTGATGTCTCTGGGACTGCTCTACAATTGACCCTGAGCAACTGGGCCAAGTTCCCACTTGGCATTTGACTGTAAGTGGTAGCGTGAGTTGAGCAGTCCAAGGCATCCATCCAGCACCTTGACACCTACGGGTATTAGTGCACTTAATAAATACTTATCCTATCCTATCCTATCCTATCTGGGGTGGGGTGGGGCTAGTCACATGGAGGTGAACACAGGCTCACAACTCCAAATACACTCAGTAGCAGCAATAAATGAATGCCCAGTCAAACTCTTGATTATATGAAAAAGGAGTATTTATACATGAAGTAAAATACAACATACACAAACAATACACACAGTCCTCTAAGCTTAAGACTCTAGTGTTTCATGGACAGGTCCCTGAGAGCCATCCCCATCTCAATAGCAGTAATGGTTATTCCCCATTCACCATAGG
Organism: Triturus cristatus; assembly: GCF_964204655.1. NCBI lineage: Eukaryota > Metazoa > Chordata > Amphibia > Caudata > Salamandridae > Triturus > Triturus cristatus. The sequence goes on along the minus strand of NC_140582.1, from coordinate 248,676,701 downwards.
TGACATTTATGTTAAGTCCCACTAGTATTCCGAGTCTCAGGAGTCTTAATCCAACTCTTTATTAAAATCAAAAGTGTTCCAGTGCTGAGGCGCTATAGGGCAGGCAAGTTCCCTTGGGGCCGTCTGGCAAGTAAAGGCCAGTAAATCAGCGTTACTCACATTAGCAAGTTCTGAATGACCAAGTCTCTGAGCATGTCTCTTTCGCAGGCACGAAAGCTGCAGCACTGCCTCTAGTAAGTCTAGTCCTATTCATTTTGTTGTCCAAGGTAACCCCCAGATTACTGACAGCCTCTGATGGGGTTAGGGGGAAGTAGAGCTTGGGACTTAGTTGCCAAGCAGCAAAGAAATTCAGTCTTGTTTCAATTAAACTTCAAAGAGTTGGCATTAAGCCACCGGATGATATCATTCATACACACATAGAAGGCGTTGACTGACGTCCTATGATTTCCTTTTAATGATAAGATAAGTTGAGTATCATCAGTATAATTGACCTGGCTGATGTTGTGCAACTTAATAAGTGAAATCAAGGGCTTATATATATATATATATTCATGAGAATTGGGCTAATTGACAACCTTTGAGGGATGCCATGTTTAGCAATTCAATACTCAGAGTGAAAAATGTGGTCAGACGAACAAGAATAAATCCACTTTGGTACCGTGCCCTTCACCCCAATCGAGGTTTGTCTAGCCAAAAGCGAATTGTGGTTCATGGTATCGAACGAAGCAGACAGATCTAATAAGATCAGTACCACAGATTGACCGGTATCTACTCTCTTTCTAAGCTCATCCATAGCAGTGAGCAAAACTGCTTTAGTTCCATGACCTGGTCGAAAACCAAATTGTCCTTCCAAAATTTGGGTGGCTTCCAGATACTGGGATAATGTTTTGCTGACAAAACGTTCCAGAATGTTTACGGGATATGGAAAAAGAGAAATTGGTCTGTGGTTGCTTAAGCGATTACTTTTTTAATAAACCTGACACAATGCCCTTTTCCAGGGAAACAACCTTTACAACGCAGTCATTACATCGCACTACATTTACAACAGAGTCATTACATCGCAACATCCTTTCCAACGCATGTCACTACAACGCAGCCATTACATTGCATGTCACTACAACACATGACACTACAACGCATGTCACTACAACGCAGGCATTACATCGCATGTCATTACAATGCATACCATTACAACGCATAGTGCCCCTACACTATCCAACACTTACCCTACTGTTGCACCCCCTGGAGTTAGAATAGTAATTTTGACCCCTACACTATCCACCACTTACCCTACTGTTGCACCCCTTGGAGATAGAATAGTAATTTTTACCCCTATACTATCCAACACTTACCCTACTGTTGCACCCCATGGAGTTAGAATAGTAATTTCTACCCCTACACTATCCAACAGGTACCTTAAATGCAATGTAATGGTATGCATTGTAATGGTATGCGTTGTAAAGGTTTGATGCGATGTAATGGAATGCGTTGTAAGTGTTGTTTAAAAAAAATTGTTGTAGTGGCATGCAATGTAAATGTGTGCATTGTAAAGGATGTTGCGATGTAAAACTGCGGTGTAAAGGCATGCGTTGTAAATGTATGCATTGTAACGTTATACATTCCCTTTTCCAGACTGCTGAAACTTTGCCAATTTGCAAAGATTAGCAACAAATTTGCCAGAGTTGTGGGAACATTTCTCCTGCCTGTTCCTTTCAAACAGTATGAGAGAAAGGATCCAGGGGAGTGCCGGAGGAAATAGACAATGCAATAGTTGAAAGTGCATCCTCTCTTAAATGTTAAAGGTGATCTAGTTCACTTATTTGCTCTTCAGCACTGAGTCGCAGCAAAACCTTATTCGAAAGAGAAGTGTTAATGCCTTTGATGATTTCCTTGATTTTCTCCTAAAAAAGCGTGGCCATATTGCCACATAAAACCTGTGACGCAGGTGTAGAATGGTTCATGCATTCCAGATTGGACAATGCTCACATTATATTGAACACTTTCTTTGCGCTGTTGGGTGCAGCCAATATAGCACTAGACTATGTCCTGCTTTAGCTTTCGTAAATTTTGATCTAATACTTTAACAGAGCCTTTTAAGATTTTTTTTATCCTCTGCTTTGTAACACTTGTGCCATTTTCTCTCAGCTTTTTAATAGATACTTTTTTGAGCCTTAAGCTAGGTGTTATGCCAAGTGGCCAACGGTCTCCACGGGTTTCAATACTTTTCTGTAAATTACTTGGTCTAAAGTAGTTCTGATATTTTTTTCCAAATCCAGATAATTTTATTCCACCAATCTATTCAATTCAATAGAAGGGGCAAAATTAAACCAATGGTTATCCCCAGACTGTTTACAAAGATTGTCCATGCCCTACGGAGACATCTACCCTCTGAATTGATCTTTTGCGGGACTGATTCTCTACCTCGTAGGGAGAAAGTTATTAAGAAGTGGTCTGTCCAACAGAGAGGGAGGATGTTCCCTATGGTAGCAAGGTCTTGGGTGGAAAAAGTAAGGTTCAGGATGTGCCCATCCTGGGGAGTTGGACGTGGAACTATCTGTTGCAATCTTAGGTTTTCACATGACCCAAGACGATCTTTCAGCGCAGGTCCAGGTTCTCTCTCAGACCACATATTGAAGTCAGCCAAAATTATAAATCTTGAGTGAGCCAAAGCCATGTTGCTGAAAATGCCAATAATTGATTGTAGATAGGAGATAGATGGCGGAGCGCAGACGAGCGCAGATGGGCTTGCCTTTGGCACGGCTTTGGTGTACCAGTGTACACATCTGTTCCGCAATCGCATCAGCATCAGTCTTTTGTAGTCTCCTTATAGTGGGGGAGACTAGATCGACAAGCATAATGGCGACAGATGGTATATAGACTGGTAGGAGAAGAGAGAAGAGTATGAAGGCCCAAGGCAGCTGAAGGAGTTTAAGGTTGTCCCTCAGTAAAACACGGAGTAGGGCTAAGGAAGACTCACAAAGGCCTTTGTACATACTGCATATCATTTACATTGAACTTTGGTTTTGCAATTTATGTAGGTGGAAATCGGCAAAGAAAACTGCTGTGGCTGTGTTCAGCCCAATGGTCTGATTTTAGGGAACAAATGTAAACCAATTCCAAAAACCTGTATATGTAGGGAAATAATAGTAGGTACTCTAGTATTCATGGTTGTAGTACTAATTATTTTGCTTGTAGGATTATATTTACCCACATCTAGTTCAGTGGAGAGCAGACCCAACGCTAAAACCATATCTGCACTCTCTGCAGATAACAGTCTGTACCCGCTGAATGAGAAGGAGCTACATGTAGATTGCTCTTTAAATGCTTATACTAAATAGTTTTTTGAGAATGTTGACATTATGAATGCCAGGGACTATTATGTTTGCATGCAGTTATCCACATTAGTCGCAGGAGGTATTACCTATCACAGCATACCTTTAATGTATGGTGTCACTTGTAGCCTTCTGCTGAGCTTGTTCTATGGACAGGGCCACACCCAATAGTAGTTTTCAAATTATGACATGGTCCTTTCAGAAGTTCTTTTGCCAAAACATCTGATAGATTTTCTTATACTGGAATCACTGACATAGCTAAACTAAAAAAGAAATTGATCTTTGAGCAACAGGAAATCAATGAACATTGGCTTTAGATTGGCAACATAAAAGGAAGTTGCAGAATAATAAGAAGGAACTCGACACCATGGCTATTTCAAATTGCCCAAGAAATGGTATGGTACATGCAATTTAGGTGTAGTTTTTCCAAAGATGTATCATGTGGAACATTTTGGTGATCTTGTTTGGGAGCACAAGCCCTAATCGAAGCAAGGAGCTAGTCGTGGTGAAATTGTGTGAGATAGTTTTGGTGCAATGATTCCAGTTGTAGGAGTCATACTGAACGATATGAAGATTAGGAAGTTCTCTACTGTAGTTGATAAGTTGTCCACTAGCACTGCAGGAGCTTTGTTACTTGTATATACTGAGATGGTAGCTATTAGGTTGATGGTTTTGCAGAATAGACTAGAATTAGATATCCTTCTGCAGGATGGAGTCTGTCAGATGTTAAAAGTTTAACAATGTTGCACCGACATTCCTGACAACAGTAAGGACTTGAGGAAATACATTAAGAATATTACCACTCTAAAGAAAACTTTGAAGGAATTGGAGGCAACAGGTGCTTGGGTTTGGCAAAGGCTTGGGTAGCGATCAAAAGTGGATTTGCTGCTGTAGCCAAATGGTTTGAAAACCTGTGCAGTGTAATTTCTGTTGCTATCTTGAAACCCCTTATGATTTGTGAAATATTCCTAATTATGATTTTTAAGGTATATAAGTGTCTGAAAGTCAAACGAGGTGTGAAGAGGAAGAGACCGGATGTAGAGCCAGAGGTGAGTCAGAGTAAATACAATGACAACATAATATGCTTGAAAGAATCAAGGAGGGAAATGTTAAAAACCACAAGGTTTTAGATGGTCCATCTGATATGGTTTGGATCTTAGATTGTGATAGCTTGCTCTGTCATCAGAGATGGGATTGGAGCAGTGTAATTTGTTTTTATTTGTTTTGTATTTATCATTTTGCATTACATACAAAAACACAAAAGAAAACAAACCAAAAAAAGGAAAATCTATAGAAAGAAAGACAAAGACAACAACCCATGCCATCAGAGTAAGGAGCTTATACAACAGTTATAACATTGATAAGGCAAGGACTGCACAGATGATAAATCCCAGCATTGTGAGCAGTGTAATTTTTGGCTCCACCATTTTACGTCTCCACTATCTCATACATACGTGCATGTATTATCATATATTGGTGTGCTTTAATATCATTAACTTAAAGTGGTGCATTTGACCAAAATTCCAAGGTACATTCACTCTGTAATTCAGAAATCTGCATGAATGTGCATGCAAATGTTTTCCTATTGTGATACCAAATTACAGTTTTCATATATATCTGCATTTGTGTAGTTTGAGTAATTTTGTTGACTCTCTATATACTCAGGTATTCATTTGAATAGTAGCCTGCATACATTTTAAAACTGCATATGTATTGATAACCATGTATTTAAAATGTGTATTGAAGTGTTTTGCTACATTAGCTTGACCAAAGGCTTTAAGCATTTGAACTCTAAGATTTAACCTGCAAAGTGAAAGTTTGCTGGGTTGCGATGTTTTCTCCTTCCTTGCTGGTGCGTTCACATGATCTCATAGTTAGTGAAAATAACATTGTGCATGAGAGATAGTGAGGCTTGGAAGGAGAACTTTTAGCAAAGACGAGAGGTGCTTACGAACTAAGATAGGACCCTGATTCATGTTAATATCAGGAAACTGTAGGAATTCAAGGAAGTTTTGAAGTCCAGCCCAAGAGATGAGCGTATCGAATGAAACAGCCAAGTTCTACTCTGAGAAGGTGGAAAAGTACTTAGACACATGATGTAGGAATCTCAAATTTTATGTGAAGTTTTAATTAGTGGTCACACTTTAGTTTTAATCAGATTCCCTTGCGACTTAGAAAGGTACATATCTCTTTGCTATATTTAGTGGTGTGGCTTTATGCTATACAACTACCGGTTTAGGATAAAGTCTACAGAGGTCTATGCAATGCTGACACCTCCTGCCTTACTGGATCTAATTAGGGTTTTCCCCACTAACATATCTATGTGTGGTTTAGGTAATTTCCTCATCAGAACATTTTATTGGGTTTCTCAATCAATCAATCAATCAATCAATCAATTGATCTGTGGTTTATCGAGCGCGCTACTCACCCGTGAGGATCTCAAGGCGATGGGGGGGAAACAGCTCCGGGTCAGTCGAAGAGCCAGGTCTTGAGGTCCTTCCTGAACATATGGAGGGTTGGGGAGCGTCTGATGTTGACCGGGAGCTCGTTCCAGGTTTTTGCTGCGATGTAGGAAAAAGCTCTCCCGCCGGCTCTGCTTCTGCAGATGCGGGGGACCTCTGCCAGGACAAGGTCAGCGGAGCGGAGGTGTCTCTTGGGTACTTGGAAAAATACTCGGTCATTGAGGTTTTAGGGTCCGATGTTGTTCAGTGATTTGTAGGCGTGGGTGAGGAGTTTGAAGGTGACCCTCTTCTCCACAGGGAGCCAGTGGAGGCTTCGTAGGTGCTGGGTCATATATTTGTGGCGCGGTGTCCCTAGGACGAGCCTGGCTGTGGCGTTCTGGATCGTTTGGAGCTTACTTAGAAGAGTTTTGTTGATTCCGGCGTAGAGGGCAGTGCCATAGTCTAGTCTGCTAGTAATGAGTGCGTGGGTGACGGTTTTTCTGCAGTCGGGGGGGGGGGTCCATTTGAAGGTCTTACGGAGGATGCAGAAGCAGTTGAAACTGGTGCAGGTGACTGCGTTGATCTGGCGGTTCATGGAGAGGGAGGAGTCGAGGATTATGCCGAGGTTCCGAGCATGGTCAGTCGGGGTGGGTGGGCTCCCGAGGGTGGAGGGCCACCAGGTGTTGTCCCAGGTGGAGGTGCAGGGCCCAAGGATGAGGACCTCAGTCTTCTCGGAGTTGAGCTTTAGGCAGCTGTCCTTCATCCAGGCTGCTACGCTTCTCATTCCTTCCTGGAAGTTGAGTCTAGTGATTTCTGGGTTCTTGGTGAGGGAGAGGATGAGTTGGATGTCGTCGGCGTAGGATTCAATGCTAAACCCGTGCTGTCTGACGATTGCGGTGATGGGGGCCATGAGGATGTTGAAGAGCGTCTGGCTTAGTGAAGATCTTTGGGGTACTCCGCAGATGATGTCAGTGGGGTCGGAGAGGAAGGGGGGAGTCTGAGCCTCTGGGTTCTGCTGGAGAGGAAGGATTTGATCCAGTCGATCCCTGTATTCCTGCGTTGTGGAGTCTGGTGGCGAGTGTGCGATGTGAGACAGTTTAGAAGGCAGCGGAGAGGTCTAGGAGGATGAGGGCCGCGGTGTGTCCCTTTTCTAGCAGCATGTGGATGTCGTTGGTGGCTGCCAGGAGGGCGGTCTCGGTGCTGTGGTTGCTGCAGAAGTCAGACAGGGAAGCGTCTAGGATGCGTTTATTTTCGATGAAGGCGGTCAGCTGGGAAATTACGAGTCATCCGGTGACTTTGGCTGTGAAAGGGAGGAGAGAGATGGGCCGGTAGTTCTTCAGGTCAGAGAACTGACACCATATTCTCCTATTTGTTCTAACTTATTACCTACTGGCGGTCGCCAGTAGGTAGTTATAGTTAGGACCTAGGTTCCATAGGAAAAGCGTTTTTTGTTTTCCCAATAACTTTGGCGCCGGTTGACGAATCTTTGCGAAATTTTCAAAACTAGTAATCAGCTCCGGTCAGCGTTTGTCTTGAAAGATTTGTGGTGATTCACCAAGCGGGAGCCAAGAAAAAAGGGGGTCCCGAAACGCGTTTTCCCCATGTTATTTTCCATAGGAAACTTTAGACAAAGCTACAGGCCAAACTGCTGAACGGAATTACACCAAATTTGGCAAAAAGGTAGCCCTTGCTTCAGAAAGAGACCTTTTTGTTAAATGGTGTAAATCCGTTCTGTAGTTTTTGAGAAATTAGAAAATGTTTTTATATCTATGGCCGCAGTGGGTGGTGAAGCCTCCCGACCACGAGCTTCGTTCTAATTGGCTGCCAACACTCCAAACCAGGAAGTGTTGGCAGCCATCTTGTGACTCGGTAGAACCAAGTCACAAGAAAACAGCAGAAAAAAGATTGAAAAAGAAGAAAAGGGGGCCGGGTAGAAAAACCCTGACCCCCTAGGCCTGCTCAGGGGGTCCCACAAGGACCATCAGGGCCCAAAAAAGCCTTTTTAGTTTATAATTTCAGCAGAAATCATGATGGGGGTCGCAAATCCTTCCGAAATTATACAAGAAAATGAAGCGCGGGCTTCCGGGCTTCGTTTAAAAAAAGCCCCTGGGTGGGTCAGGTCCCGGGGCTAATATGAATTCATTAGCGGGGGCCCGCCACCTCCCCAGGGCTGTTAAAAAAATGTATGGGGGTCCCAATCCCCCCCACGTTGACCCAGGGACTGCCACCTCCCTGGGGCTCTATTTTTAATAAAATAACCTGGGTGGGGGGCTCGAGCCCCCCCACATGCCCCAGGTACCACCACCTCCCCGGGTCACTAAAATGTAAATGAGGGGGTTTGTTACGGACCCCTGACCCCCAGGGACCACCACCTCCCCGGGGCTTTGCAATGGTTGGGAGGGGGGCTGCGCGGCCCCCTTCCTGGAGCCCTCCGTGGCCCTGCGTACCGCCACCCCCCAGGGCCGGCTCCTGCAGTGTCCCTGGGTGCCCAGCCCTGGGACACTGCTGTTTGCTATGGCAGATGCAAAAACAACAGTTGATGGACAGAATGTAGAACAATGTCATACATTCACCCCAGCACAGAGATCTGGGCCTAAATCCATCGTTTTTTTGCTCACCATGCCATTCCAGTTTGAACCCAGCCATATGCAAATCAGTCTTGACCCTGTGCCTCATGGGAACAGTCCAGCCCGAACTGCCAAGCCAGGTCCTCCCTGGACTGGAACCAAGCATCCTAGGGACTCCTTCCATTTAAATAAAAAAAAGGGAAAAAAAAGGCAGGCCGGCCCCGGGGAATGGGGGCATGGGGTTCCGGGGGCCATAATTGGCCTTTGGAGGGGGGCCACACGATCCCCCTCCACATAATTTTTTTTAAAAAGGCTGCAAGGCCCCAAATATGGGGTTCCTGGGGCCAAAAGTGGCCAAGGAAAGGGGGGCCACGCAACTGCCCTCCCAATTCTTTTTAAAAAAATCAATGGAGGCCCCGCCCCCTCCCTGCACCACTGTGCAAACGCACCCTGTGGCGCATTTTAAGGTGGGGAATTAGTTCCTCTTGAATCCTGAGAGTCCCTGGGGGCTATCTAACCCATCAGGTACCTCCAGTATGTGCCACAGGGCTGCGTTGCAGAGAGGTGGCTTGAAGCCACACCCCTTTCTACACCTCTCTGCAACGCAGCTCTGTGGCACTCACTGGAGGTACCTGGTGGGCTAGTTGGACCCCAGGGACCGTCAGGATTCAAGGGGACTTAGTCCCCAACATAAAATGCGGCATGGGGTGCGTTTGCACAGTGGTGAAGGGAGGAGGCGGGGCCTAATGTCACTTGTGTGCAAACACATCCTGTGGCGTGTTTTAAGTTGGGGGATTAAGTCTCCTTTAATCCTGAGGGTCCCCATACAGTTATACACACACCACATCACTTATTCAAACAGACACAAATGCATACTTACTCTCTTATACAATCACTGATACAAGTACACACTCATCCATACATCCACTCTCACAATCACTGACTCTCACATATAGTCATTTATATACTCCAACTCTCACATACACTGCCTTTTACATATGTAGTTACTTGGACATGTACCACTGAACCATCCATTCCCTCACCAACACACCCATACACACACTCACCCACCCATACAGCTGTTTGCACATGCACTCTTGAACCCATACACCCAGTGAATCAACCACTCACACATCTATGCTCACACACCTCCCACCCACTCATACACACACTCAGGCACCCATACAAATGCTCAGGCAACCAATCAATAGCCCATATAGACACTCTTGTAGCTACTGACCAATCCATGCAGCAGCTTACACAACAACAGACAGACTGATACAGACATTCACACAGTTTAGTCACTAACCCATTGCATTCAGTAAGACACGTTTAATCACTCACTTATACAATCCGTCATGCACCTACAAACTCCTCCATCCACACACTTATACTCCCACTTATTCGTCAATACATCTTGGCATATAGATCTATAAAACATATTTAAACTTTACAGAAACACACAGTCACTGGATGATGTCATCAGTGATGTCATCAGTGACGTCATTTGAGATCTCATCAGTGATGTAATCAGTGATGTCACTGACCATGTCATGAATGATGTAATATGTAACATCATCAGAAGTGCATTGCAGGTGCGCGAGTTATAGTTAGCTGAACTAACTATAATTGGGCATTTTCTATGGTTTTGTATGAGAGAAATGTCCAACTAACTATAACATCCCTGAAACCTATGTTTTTTTTCAGTGAATTTCAATGTTTTTTTAAATGCTAATTTCTAACTATAATGTCCCTGAAACCTATGGTTTTTTCAGTGAATATTATTATGACTGACGTATTATGTTACCTTACATTGAAATATCAATTATTGGACAATGTCATTTTCTAATGCTAATGCCTAAAGGATTAATACTTACTGAGTGAACATTGATATATCTGAGATATTGAGAAATAAATCTTTTAAACTCATACAAAACTTATTAACTGTACTAAAGGTCTTTAATGATTTATTGCTATAGATGGTTGCTCCTTGATTCTCCTAGTAGATGAACAAAGGTTCATACGAACAGTGGTGGGGGTTATTTAGTGATTACACCCAAAGTTTGAGATTTAGAAAACTCCACTCCCTCACAGGTTAAAGCTCAAGTTACAGGACAGTTTGGTAACTGTGAGTCCATCTGAGAAGGATATCTTTAGCTCCTAATTGGACACAACATTGTGTTGACATCAGAACTAGCCACTTCTAATCTTTCACATCGAAATGCAATATTTAGGGCGGTGGGAGGCAAGATGGTGACCGCACGGATGTTTGTGTGAGCTCGAGCTCCCGGATCTTCATTGCCCACACTTCACATTGACGACAATCTACTAGGAAGTTAAGCACTGCAGCTAAAAATCCAAGAAAAAGCATACTCAGTGCAGCGGTATGCTCTGGTGTGCCTGGTCTGGTGCAGCGGCTTCTCGTGTCTCAGTGTTGCGGCTCCTGGAGTTGGTTTGGCGGTCTTCCGGGTTTCTGCACACAATGAGTCTCGGGACTGAAGGTGGGGCTGAGCTGGCTGACTCGGCTGTGGCGATGCCTCCGAAAGCAGTACGCAGCAGAACCCGAAATCCTGTTTGGTTGGAGGCAGTGGTGGGGCAGGAACAGGGAATACTGGACAAGCTGCGAAAAATGGCAGTGTGGGGATCTTGCAGCTGAAAGAAGTGAAAAAAGAGAAAGCACGCACGGTGACAATACCGGTAAGCGGACTGTGCCCTCTTTATTTCTTTTGGGAAAAATGAAAAAACAACCCACCCCTCCATACACTGGCCCTGTTAAGGAGGCAGATGGACAGATTGGCAAAAGGGGAACCGCTAATACTGTTTGGGGACAGAAAGATGCGGATATAGAAGGGGGATACCAAACTGGGGACACGTCTGATAATATCAATATCCTAAAAGAAGGGAAAAGGGACAAGGAGAGAGGCAACAGAGAAGGGACCTGTGCTACTTGGAATATAGGTGAGCCTGTGCTTAGCCAGAATACATTGCTTGATAAAGACCTTGTTAAGGATACTTCAGCTGTTGGGAACACAGTGAATGGTCAAAAAGGCGAACCGTCCCATGTGGATAAGTTAAATGGGCAAAGTGATATTACCATTCAGAGGTTGGCTAAGGAAATTGATTCAGGGGATCATTTGCTTTCCCTATCAAACCCCTCTGATACTACTGAGGATGAGATTGATCAAACAACTAATTGAAATCAAAGGAGGGGTTCCCCAGACAGTGGTCTTAGTGGAATTAGCAGCTCCCATTTAGATTACCTGGGAACGGAGATACTCGGCACACCAAGAAGCAGTCCAAGAACAGTACGTAAGAGGGACGAAGCTGCTGACAAACTCAGAGCTATTGAAAACGCTGAAAGCACCAATGCCTTGCAGTGGGATTATTCCTTCATGTCTGAATCCGGGCCAAGAGGTGAGGCCATATGGGTGCAGCCATGTGAAAAGCCATTAGAGAGATCAGAGGACATCTCACTAGCGGTCATATAGCAGAGCATAATGGCCCATAGTGTCAGGACTGCGTATTCCAGTCCGCTAAACATGTAAGGTCACTTCCCAGTTTGATGCAATATCTTTAAGGTGCGACGGTTGACGCTCCCCAGTTTCAGCTTATTTTGGGGGTTCCGTGGCTTACGGAGCACAATCCAAGGATAGATTGGGCCAAAAGAACCATAGAAATGGATTCTGAATACTGCAAGAGTCATTGTCACAATTTGGGGATTGAATCTACTGAAGAGTTCCCTTCTCGAGATCTGGTTAGCCAAGCTAAGATGATGTGGGACGGGCTGATCTTCCATCTTGGCTGGGTCCGGGCGCCGCGTCGCTGTTGTTTGGCTCCTCCCCCCCTGGCAAGTACTTCTGGTGGACGGCAGTGAGTGCGCTCACTCCTGCATCTCACCGCTAATCTCCCGAAGCGTCTCCGGGAGCAACAACAACCTGTTACAAGACTTTCTTGATTTTAAATCTGTTCGTTTGCACCTGCACTTTCCGCGCTTTCGCCACAGCGCCCAGCGCTCTTGGATCCTCCCTTGCAGCCCTGCCCCTGCATGCGTCCCAGACCCCCGCTACTGACCGCCCCCTCCTCACCTGGTTCTCGGTGTGGGACGGGATTGTCTTCCATCTTGGCCAGGTCCGGGCGCCGCGTCGCTGTTGTTTGGCTCCTCCCCCCCTGGCAAGTACTTCTGGCGGACGGCAGTGAGTGCGCTCACTCCTGCATCTCACCGCTAATCTCCCGAAGCGTCTCCGGGAGCAACAACAACCTGTTACGAGACTTTCTTGATTTTAAATCTGTTCGTTTGCACCTGCACTTTCCGCGCTTTCGCCACAGCGCCCAGCGCTCTTGGATCCTCCCTTGCAGCCCTGCCCCTGCACGCGTCCCAGACCCCCGCTGCTGACCGCCCCCTCCTCACCTGGTTCTCGGTGTGGGACGGGCTGGTCTTCCATCTTGGCCGGTTCCGGGCGCCGCGTCGCTGTTGTTTGGCTCCTCCCCCCCCTGCCACGCCCACCGACCTCTCCCTTTCATGTGTCCCTATAACATGGCCACTTATCCTCGGCAGCGCAGCGGACGAGCGCAGCGGGCGCGACGAAGGCGCGCCGAAGTTGCGCCTAAGTTAAGCCCGTCTGTGCCCGTTCGCGACGGGCCGGAACTAGGGACTACACATTCTGCCCCTGCTGTGGCCCTTTCGACTGCCCAGCTCACAGCATTGTCATCTTCTCTCCCCCCGCCTCTCTCCCTCTTGCAGCTCCTCGACTCACATGGTATCCTCTCTTCTCCCCCTTCCTACCCGGTACCCATCACTCCTTGCCCTATTTCTCGCCCGTTTACCCCTCTCCCTGCTCTCACCACTGCTTCTGTCCACCTTCTCAATACCCGTTCTGCGGTCAAGCATCAGTCGGCCCTCTTTAACCTTTTGACCACAGACTCCCTTGACATTCTTTGCCTGACCGAAACATGGTTTTCTTCTGACTCTCTCCCTGACCTTCTGGCCATCCTCCCCGACTCTCATTATGCCCTTCGAGCTGATCGCCCGGCAGGCAAAGCCGGTGGAGGAGTGGCGATGCTCATCCGTTTCTCTTTCAAATTTCAACTCCTCACTTATCCTCCTATACCCAATGTGGATTACCTGGTGGCCCGCTCACTCAATCTTTTGGTGCCTATCACAGTTGTTCTCGTGTATCGCCCCCCCAATCTATGCCTTCTTTTGTTCCTTCCCTCCAGGACCTTTTGGCCACCTTGGTGGTCAATAACTCCTCGGTCTTCTTGCTCGGTGATTTCAACTTCTGGACGGGCGATATTAGGGAAGACTCTTCCTCTAAAGATTTTTCTGCCACCCTTCACTGTCTGAATTTTACTCCCTACGACACAGCTCCCACTCATGTTCAGGGCCACACCTTAGACCAAATTTGGTCTACTTGTTCTAATATTTCCTCTCTCTTTATTTCCCCCTGTGTCTGGTCGGATCATTTTAATATCTCGTTTTCCATTTCTCTGGGCATGGCTGCTAAGCCCTCCCTTCCTAAAAATCTCTTAGCCCGAAATTGGAATTCGATTGACCTCGACGCCCTCACGCTCACTCTGGCTTCTTCTGCCCCGGCTCTTAACGACCTCCCCCTTGACTCCCAAGCTGGGACCGTTCGCACTTGGCTCGCTTCTTCTTGCGACCTAGTCGCCCCGCTTAGAAAGGTCAAAAAGGTTCGTTCCCATGACGCTCACAAGTGGTTCTCTCCCGAGCTTAAAGTGCTCAAACTCGATCTTAGGCGTTCGGAACGCCTTTGGAGACGCAACTACAGTCCATCTCGGCGCGTCAAATACAAATCTCTGCTCACGGAATACAAAAAAGCGATCACTGCAGCCAAAACCGCTTACTTTACTGAGAAAGTGGCTTTAGCTGCCAATAAGCCTCGGGAAATATTTTCCCTGGTTCACGCCCTAGCCACTTCTGATCGCTCCACCCCCGGTCCCGTTCCCTCACAAACTCTCTGCTCCTTACTCAATGATATTTTCATTGACAAAATCTTGAAGATAAAATCCCACATCCCCCCTGTGTCCCAACCTTGTCTTGTCTTCCCCCCCTCCTCCTCTTTCTTCTTTTGTCTCCTTTCCTCCCATTTCTCTTGAATTATTTTCAAAACTCCTGGCCAAAGTCAGGTCAGGCTCTCCTGCCGATTGTGCGCCAGCTCGTATTCTTAAAATCTTATTCACCAGCTGCTCTGCTCCCCCTCTTGCTCTTCTCAATTCTTCTTTGGCTTTGGGTTCTGTCCCTTCCTCTTTTAAATCTGCTATTGTCCTTCCCATCTTAAAAAAAACTGGCCTGGATCCCTCTCTTCTTTCTAACTTTTGTCCCATTCCCCTTCTCCCATATCTTGGAAAAATTCTTGAAGCACATGTCACCTCTTGTCTTTCCTCCTATGTCGAGCAGAATGGCTTATTGGCATCTCACCAGGCTGGATTCCGCCCGGGTCATTCCACGGAGGTGGTAGTCCTCGCGGTTCTGGATGAGCTCAAAGCGAAAGCCGATCTCAATCTTCCTCAAGCCTTGGTCCTCCTCGACTTGTCCGCTGCATTTGACACGGTCGACCATTCCATCCTTCTCGACCGTGTCAGATCAGCTGGTATCCGGGGTGTGGCCTTTTCCTGGATAGCGTCTTTTCTTCGGGATAGGTCCCAGGCGGTCCATCTTTCTGGCTTTTCGGCCCCCTCCCGCCCGGTTACCTGTGGCGTTCCCCAGGGCTCTTCTCTTTCCCCTCTACTTTTCAATCTTTACATCCAACCCCTCATTACTTCCCTTCTTGAGCTGGGGGTCTCTGTTTATAACTATGCCGACGACCTTCAGCTCATCTTTGACTTATCCTCTTCTTCTGACTCCCTTCCCAAATTGTGTTCCACTTTAGTTTTTATTTCTGAGTGGATGAGCGCCAACCATCTGAAACTCAATCCTGATAAGACGGAACTTGTCCTCACGGGCGGCCCCTCTAACCCTTGGTCCCCTGCACATTGGCCCCTCTCCTTTGGTCCCCCACCTTCACCTGTTCCCTCTGTCCGTACTCTTGGCATCAAAGTCAGCCATGACCTTTCGATGCATAGTCAGATCAGCTCCGTCGTTTCTTCTTGTTTTTTGTCCCTTCGTCTCATCCGGAAGATCTCACGGTACTTTTCCACTGACGCCCTCAAAACCATAGTATTGGCTCTTGTCATCTCCCGCATCGACTATGGAAATGGCCTGTATGTAGGCATTCCTGCTTTTCAATCTCGCCGACTTCAGGCCATTCAAAATCAAGCTGCTCGCCTTATTCTTTCCCTTCCTAAATTTTCTCACATCACTCCTGCACTCAAATCTCTTCACTGGCTTCCTGTTCACTTTCGATCTTTCTTTAAATTGGCCTGTCTAGCCTTTCAGGCTCATTCCCGTTCGGCCCCTATTTTCATCACCTCTCTCATTTCTTCTTATGCCCCTTGTCGGACTCTTCGCTCTTCTTCTCTGTCTCTCTTGCACATCCCCCGTTTTCGTAAATCCAGAACCGGGGGCACTCGCCTTTCGGTTCTGGCCCCTCAGCTCTGGAATAGTCTTCCTCTTTCTATTCGTTCTATCCCCATTTATTCCCATTTTCGTAAAGCTTTAAAAACCTTCCTCTTCTCTCAGGCTTTTTCTCCCTAACCCTTCGGTCTGATTTATGTGAGTCTTGATCAGGTTTTAGCGCCAGGAAGCCGCTTGGCCGCAGTGTGCTTTATCAAATATCTTTTTCATTTTCATTTCATTTCATTTGTGTCATGGAGACACAGGAAATTCCCGACGAGTATTTGGATTTGGCCGCAGTGTTTGATGAAAAAGAAGCCAACAAATTGCCTCCACATCGAGAATACGATTGCAGGATAGAGCTGTAACCAGGAGCCTCTTTGCCATGCAGTCGTATTTACGCTCTTTCAGAAAAAGAGAATCAACATCTAAAAGAGTATTTAGAATTGTATTTAGCAAATGGATTCATTCGCCCTTCTCAGTCCCCAGTCTCTTCCCCCCTTTTTTTATTCCCAAGAAGGATGGAAATCTGAGAACGTGCATTGACTATCGAGCTTTAAATTCAGTAACAAGGAAGAATAGATATCCTCTACCATTAATTTCTGAATTACTGGACTCAACAAGCTACAGATAATTTAATCAAGGCCAAGGCCTCTTACAAGAGACAAGCAGATAAGAAGAGGCGCCCCAGTCCAATATTTGAATCAGGGGAGGAGGTCTGGATTCCTACACGTAATCTACGATTAAAGGGGAATCGAAAGTTTCAGCCTAGGTACATTGGTCCCTTTCAAGTAGAAAAGATGTTGAATCCAGTCAGTGTTAAGGTGCGGCTTCCTCCAAGACTCAAGATTCATTCGGTTTTTCATGTTTCCCTACTAAGGAAGAGCCCGCTGAATTTGAGAAAGAAAGGTCCTTCCAAGCCTCTTCAAGTCCAGGCTGGGGAGGAGTTTGAAGTTAAGCGAATTCTAGACTCTAGAGTTAGGCGAGGAAAACTGTTCTATCTGGTAGATTGGAAGGGTTTTGGTCCTGAAGAAAGAAGTTGGGAACCAAAGGACAACTTGCACGCTCAACGTTTGATCAGAGAATTTCACAGTAGGCACCCCATGAAACCCAAGGGAGCTGAAGGAGGGGTTTAGGTGGGGGGTACTGTCAGGACTGCGTATTCCAGTCCGCTAAACATGTAAGGTCACTTCCCAGTTTGATGCAATATCTTTAAGGTGCTCCAATTTAGATCATGAAAAGACCTATCCCCAAAGGATCCTCTTTATTCCTTGATTAGGCTACTATTGGTATCTCGCGGAATCTCAAGATGGCCGCCGGTGATGCCAATTGAGTTTGGCAGTCTAGTGGTTCTACCTTTTTTCTCACGCAGCTGTGTTCGCGTTTGCCCACGCGGCTAACTGCGCACTTCAACTGTCTACCTGAGGAGTTCGGTCGCAATCCCTGAAGTGGCGAATTATCAGGTTTGGCAGGGTTCGGGTTCGTGAGTACTGAAGTATATTTTTTCCTGAATTTCCGGCTTCCGCGGCTGCGGAAGGTAAGACTGTATCTTACTAATTCTTGGAGCGAGTGAATTTCAAAGAAGGAAGCTACAGAGTCAGACTTACTTGAGAACCTTTATGGAGAATTAGTCACATTCTAGGAAGCGCAAGGATTGTATCAGGTCAGGTTACCTTATTGCGCTTCAACCAACTTGGAGTCAAAATATAGAATTGCATTTTTTCCAGTGTTTGCAAACCTACTAAGTTTGAAGAGAGCATTTTCTGGGACAGTGAGATAAAGATTGAAGTCTAACTACTAACTTCTATGTAGGTGTTGTTATGTATATATATATATATAAAAGTACTTACCAACTTATCGAAGACCACCTCATCTTCTGGAATTCACCTGAAAACTCGACAATACA
Source organism: Triturus cristatus (assembly GCF_964204655.1). Classification (NCBI taxonomy): domain Eukaryota; kingdom Metazoa; phylum Chordata; class Amphibia; order Caudata; family Salamandridae; genus Triturus; species Triturus cristatus. The sequence goes on along the minus strand of NC_140582.1, from coordinate 248,658,942 downwards.
GGAACTTCTTCTGTAAATAAAAGAAAAAGAGACTGATAAAGACAAAGTATTCTACTTATGGTTGCAAGGTAAACTCATAGTAAGACAATTAGTAATGAGAATGAGAATTAGAGGTAATGCCTATTATTTATTGAGTGAAGACTAATTAGTGTTTACCTCAACAGGGTCATTAAGTATCAGAAACTGTAGAAGGCAACCTACAAGAGAAAAGCTAGCCACTAGTTGAGACAGGTAATTGCTGTGGGTCTAGTCAGGACAAGAATTGAGGAAAAGACTGTAAGAGAATTATAATATAGCTCTGTCTTTCAGGAAGGATCCTACTTAGAAGAAGCAATCCAGTAGATAAGCAAGACGTATCCAGCTTCGTAGAAGCAGTCCTGTCTGAAGAAGCAGACGTGGCGTTTTTCTCTTTTCTTCCAACTCCCCTCCCCCCCCCCCTTGGTTGCTTAGGTGCGCATAAATATATATTGTGTGCTGTGCCTGGGTAACTGGGTTGGGAATTGCGGAATAGTCATCGGCTCCTGCGGAAGTCTCGTCTTTTGGAACAGGTACTTGACACATAGGGAGGAGACCCGGATTGAGAGCCAGCATACGCAAGGGGCTTGCCGGAAACTCCAGAATTCAGTCCGAAGGATTGCAAAATCATGCACAGAACTTGTGGAGGGATTTAACTAGGCAGAAACAAGGATCTCCAGTCTGGAGGATGAACTTGCAGCGCAAAAGGTGGCTACAGAAGCAATGCGGTCTTCGAGAGATGACACCCTATGGAAACTCACAGACCTTAAGAACCGACATTGGCACAACAATCTGTGGGTTTTGGAAATTCCAGAGGGTGTTTAAGGACTAGACGTGCGAAAATTCATTGTTGAGCTCTTTACCGAAGCCTTCCCAGGGCTGGCGCAATGGGGTTGGAATCGAGAGATCCAGAGGGCACACAGGTTTCCATTTACTCAGCGGATAAAGCCAGGCCAGAGCACTCCTAGACCTAGAGCAATTTTGATCTCAATTAACAACTGTCTGGCTCGAGAGTCTGTCTACAATCTTGCACGTCCGGACCGAAAGAAAACAGGGAAAGGGATTGAATTTTTTGTACGTCCCGATTACTTGGGTGTGGGGGAATATAGCATAAAACAATCCATGAGAATTCAAGAGTTAAAAAAAATGAAATGTACACATTGAAATCATATGGCCTTTGATCAGTCAGAAATATCGATCTATGATTGGGGATAGGAAATGTCCTTCGGGGTTGCGGATCTGCTCCTTCAATGTATGTGGCCTCAATAATTGTGGGAAAAGACAACGGGTGGCTGCAGAGTTACGGGTGATTTAGCCAGACTTGGTCTGCATACAAGAAACTCATATCCCATGGTGTAAACGCAACTTGTTAGCTGAGCTTGGATATTCACTGTTGACAAGCACACAGCAATCTACTACAAACCGAGGGATAGTGGTACTGGCTAAAAGCACAGTGCAGGGGACGGTAAGAGCTTTAGCAGATAAACAAGGGTGGTGGGTCATAGTTGAATGTACAGTAGAGCGTGTTAGATCTACTGTATGTTCAGTATACAGATCCAATTTGGATGATTCAGCAGTGTTAGAGGGGTGAATGTTGAATTAGCATCATGGCCGACTCCTCTGATTCTGTGTGGAGATTTTAATATACATTTAGAGCCCCAGGGTCTACATTTAGTCAAAATTACAAGGGTAGGATGCCCAAAGGGTTTAAGGCTCTCCAGCATTTGGTGGTGGTCCATGGGTTGGCAGATGCTTGGACTACTTTATAAGGTTCTGACCCAGGTTATACATTTTGTTCACACCCACATCAAAAACTAGTGAGGTTAGATTCTTTTGTTGTTCCAACAGTGTTATTGACTGCAGCTAAAATACAAGTCTACCCTCGGATTACAGTGGAGCATGGCCCATTAGTTCTAAATATACAGAACATTAGTACAGGATCGAAGGCTAGATCCTTTACATTTAATAGGAAATTGGAGCAAGACCACTGACTCATTGTCAGCGAAATTGCTCTCCCTCCCTCGCAGCTCCACCATTAAGTGAGGCCTTCCCCCCGAGCCCCTGCACTCTTGAGTGTTGGTGTTCGAGGCCCTCCTCCACCAGCAGGTTTCACCTGCACCTCATCCCTGGTGGTCCAGTGGACCTCTGTCTCCATTGTCTCGCTCTGCTTTTTCTCTCCTTTTTCACTCATTTTTTTCCCCTCACTTCAATCACCCCCTTCACTCTCCTTCTGGGTCTTTCCTCCATTTTCTGTCATTTTCCCCACATTTCAAGCTCCCCCTTCACTCTCCTTCTGTGTCTTTCCTCTGTTTTTCACTCGTTTTTTACCCTCATCTCAATCTCCCCCTTTCACTCTCCTCCTGTGTCCTCTGTGTATTTCCTCCACTCTTTCTTGCACTTTTGCTGCCTTATTTGCACTTTTCTCTCTCTTTTTGCCTTTTTCCTTTTGCCTTTTTCAGCCCATTTTTCCCCGCCGCTGCTGCCCCTGTGGCCCCCAGCACAACCAGTGCGACTGGTCCAATCCAGCTCCCCTCCCCATTCGCGGCTCCCAGCTGTCCAGCCCTCCCTGACCCCTACTTAATGGCGGCCCCGCCGCCAGCGTGCCAAAGGCAAGCCCATCTTCGTCCGCCCGCGACCCGACTGCGACCAGCACCAGGAACCCTGGATCTCTTCACCGCCAACGCTATGACCCAGCAGCACTCCACGCTCTCAACCCAGGCTGCAACTGCAAGCTAGCATCACCAGCCGATACCCACAGACCCTTCAGCTGTCACCGCTGCCAGCACACCTGCAGCACCGCCAAGACCACGGACCCAGCGCAACCTACCCGCAAGAACAAAACCGAACCAAAGACCCTGCAATGCCTCCTCCTCAACATCCGATCCCTCCACAAACATGCTACCGAAATCTGGGACTTCCTCGACAGCACCACCCCGGACATAGCATTCTTTACCGAAACCTGGACCAACACCACCTCGGGACCGGACATCGCCATCACCATTCCCCAAGGAAACAAGATCTCCAGGAAGGACCGCCCCACCCGCCCTGGAGGAGGAATCGCCATCGTTCACAAATCCACCCTCTGCCTAAGCACACTCCCCAAAGAGCCCACAGATCTGATGGAATGCCTTCACTTCAAGATACTGGCCAGACCTACCTCCACCCTCCGAGGAACCCTCATCCACCGACCCCATGGACCCCGCGGACGTTTCGCCAACTCCATCATGAACATCATCTCCCCGCATGCCATCGCGTCCACCAACTACACCCTACTGGGAGACCTCAAATTCCACCTCGACAACCAACTGGACCCCAGCACCACATCCCTCCTGGGCAACCTCCACAGCATTGGACTCCACCAGATCGTGACCAAACCCACTCACTCAGCAGGACACACCCTCGACCCCCTCTTCACAACAGGAAACTCCATCACCTTCAGTCGCACCACCGAACTCCCATGGACTGACCATCGATGCGTCCACTTCACCTTCAGAACACCCACCATCCACAGACACCAGCACCTGCTCCGACGAAGAAACTGGACCGGAATCACCGACGACCAGCTAACCTCGTCATTCAGCAACTCCACCCCAACCATCGCGGAAAACAACGACCCCAACACCACAGCCCGAACCCTGCACAGATGGATCTCTGACAGCCAGAACACCATAGCTCCCCTCAAGAAAAACAACACCCCCACGCCAAGAAAGCTAGATGGTTCACCACCGAACTTCGAGAGTCCAGACGCACTTGCCACCACCTTGAAAAGGCCTGGAGGAACACCAAATCCACAGAAGCCCACAACAATTTCAGAGCCGCCACCAACGCTCACCACCAACTCATCAGAAAAATGAGGTAAAAAGCGATTGAAGACAGAATCTCCACTCATGCACAAAACAGCAAGGAACACTTCAAAATCATCAAGGAGTTCACCCAACCCACCAGCGAGTCCTCCGACATCCCTCCCTCACAAGACCTCTGCAACAAACCCAGCACCTTTTTCCACCACAAAATCAAGAGCATCTACGACAACTTTGACGAAGACAACCAACACACTGAACCCTCACCAACCACCTCCGACACCCTGAAGCCAGCGATCGACAACTTGACAGCCCTCACCACCGAAGACACACTGAAGACAAGGAAGTCAATCCACTCCGAGGCCCCCACGGACCCCTGCCCTCACCACATTTTTAACAGAGCTGCCGACACCATCGCCCCATGCTCTGCCACACCATCAACCACTCCCTGGTAACCGCCTCATTCCCTGACGACTAACCCTGGGCGTAGTTCGCGAAGTAGCACTTTGCGAAGCTACGCAAAGTGTACTTCGCACTACACGAGCTACGCGTGGCACTTCGCGAACTGTGTAGTACCTTGTTCGCACTGTGCCAGATGTCGTTTTCAATGATTGCACAGTGCGGACAAGCAACCGGCACTGTGCAATCATTGAAAATGGCATCTTGCACAGTGCGAGCTGTAGTTTTCTGCTGCTCGAGTAGATTTTTACTCGAGCAGCAGCTTTATCACTGCGAACTGCTAGTTTCTCATCGCGAGCGGTCACGAGCATACGCAACCACTCGCAATGAGAAACCTGACCTCCTCACGTTGGAAATCTCGCCAGGAGGTTTATTTTCCATGCTCGCGATCGCCAACTTGATGTTGCTGATCGCGAACAAAGAAAACGTCTCGCCAGGATGTCATTTTGCTTGCTCGCGGTCGCCAACTTGACGTTGAGGACCGCGAGCAAGCAAAAAAGGACCGCAGCACTACGCAACACTACGCTACGCGTGTTCGCACTGTGCTACGTGCAATTCGCGTAGTGCGAAGTAGCGCGAACTTCGCAAAGTACGCGAGCGTAGCGTAGTGCTTTGCCCAGGCTTACTGACGACTGGAAACACGCTGAGATCAACCCCCTCCTGAAGAAACCCTCGGAGGACCCCACCGACCTCAAACACTACAGACCCATTTCCCTGCTCCCATTCCCAGCGAAAGTCATCGAGAAAGCCATAAACAGCCAACTTGCCACGTTCATCGAAGAGCACAACATCCTCGACTCCTCCCAATCCGGCTTCCGAAAAAACCACAGTACAGAAACCGCCCTCCTCGGCGCAACATACAACATCCTTACCTTACTGGACAAAGGAGAAACAGCAGCCCTCATCCTCCTCGACCTCTCTGCAGTGGTCAATACAGTCTCTCACCGCACCCTAATACGCAGACTCCACAACGCAGCGATCCAAGACAAGGCCCTCGACTGGACCCGCTCCTTCCTCTCTGGCCGAACGCAGTGGGTCAGACTCCCCCCTTTCCTCTCAGACCCTACACCTACCACCTGCAGAGTCCCCTAGGGGTCCTCCCTCAGCCATACGCTCTTCAACATCTACATGGCTCTGGACGCCCCCATCGTCAGAACCTACAGACTCAACATTGTGTCATACGCAGAAGACTCCCAACTCATCCTCTCCCTATCCAACAAACCCAACACCTCCAGACACAATTTTCAAGAAGGCATGGAAGCCGTCGCCAAATGGATGAAAAACAGCTGCCTACAACTAAACCCCAACAAAACGGAAGTACTCATCATGGGCCCAAACCCTGACACCTGGAACTACACCTGGTGGCCCCCTGCTCTCGGAAGCCCACCCACCCACACGGACCACGCACGCAACCTGGGAATCATCCCAGACTCAGAGCTCAAAATGGACCACCAGATCAACTCTGTCTCGTCCTCCTGCTTCCACATCCTCCCCCTCCTACATAAGACCTTCAAATGGATCCCTCTCGAACAAAGAAAGACCGTCACTCACGCCCTGGTCACCAGCAGGCTCGACTATGGCAACACACTCTATGCCGGAATAAACAAAAACCTCACCCGCAAGCTACAGAACATCCAAAACGCCGTCACAAGACTGGTCCTCAACCTGCCAAGACACTGCCACATCTCCCAGCACCTGTGCACACTCCACTGGCTCCCCATCGAAGCTAGAATCACCTTCAAGATGCTAACTCATGCTCACAAGGCCCTCCACGACACCGGACCATTATACCTAAACAGCCGACTCAAATTTCACGTACCCTAAAGGACCCTACGATCATCCCAGCTCTCCTACGCCATGGTTCGTCGCACCAGAAAGACCAGATCAGGAGGCCGCTCCTTCTCCTTCCACGCGGCCAGAGCCTGGAACAACCTTCCGCTCCACCTCAGACAGACAACATCGCTCTCCATCTTCGCAAGAAACCTCAAAACCTGGCTCTTCGACAGACTCCCTCCTTGATGGACTGGAACCTGCGACTCCCCCACCCCCCAGCGCCTTGAAACCCTTACGGGTGAGTAGTCACGCTTAACAAACACCTGATTGATTGATTGATTGATTGCTCGATGAGACATTCATTGTGCCTATGAAAGAGTGGATCAGGGAGTTTTTACTTATTAATCGTAACTCTACCACATGGGGCTATATTTGGGATGCTCTAAAGACTGGGTTCAGGGGAGAGACCTTTAGTTTTGGGCTACACAAGCAGAGGCAGTTGAAAATGGAGGTGCAGGAACTGTATTCAAAACTTACAATAGCTGAAGAGATGCTTATGCAAGGAATAAATGCAAAAGCGGAAATTACATCATTGCAAACTGAGGTTGCATGCTATAAAGCTAAAATCAACCTGCAGTGGAGTAAATCAATAGCCATCACACACACTCTTAATAAAGAACAAAGCTATGAATATGGTGAAGCAGAAGGGCGCTGCCTGGCGCAAAGGCTACGCTCAAGGAAAGTGGGACAAAGTATTAAGGGCATGGTAGATAAACATGGTAATGTGGTAGATATCCCTGATGGGATCCTTAATGTAGTTCATGATTTTTTTAAGGGATTATACACCGGAGATGGTTCAGCTGTACAGGCAAGTGAGAGCTAGCTACAGAATATTTATTAGCCATCAACAGTCTTGATAATGGTAAAGCGACGGGACCCAATAGACTTCCACTTGAAGTATATAAAACTTTTTTTCATGAGATAAAAGATATGTTGATAACCTTTCAGAAAGCACAGCTAGGGGCAGCTCCACTATCATGGGGCAAAGCACGCAGAATCGTTTTTAAGAAAACCCGATCTCCCAGGCTCCTATCGACCCATATCATTGCTGAATTGTGATGGCAAAATTTATGCCAAAATACTCACGACTCGGCTTGTGAAAGTTATCTCTCCCCTGGTGTCTATTCGGCAACACGGGTTTATACCTGGGAGGAGTACTGTTAACCATATTAATAGGGTGATAACTCTATGAGATGCTGCTAACACTCAGGGTAAGACATTCAGTTTGATTCTTTTTGGTGCTGAAAAGGCGTTCAACCGGGTTGTGTGGGACTTTTTATGGGTAGTTTTACGAGGGTTTGGTTTTCATCCAGGTTTTATGAAAGCGATACAGGTTTTATACCGAACTCCAACCGCTAAAGTCTGTATAATGGGCTTAGAGTCTGAACCTGTTTACATCACCAGGGGTACAAGGCAGGGATGCCCGTGCTCCCCTTTGTTGTTCTCATTGTATATTAATCCCTTTTTTAATTAGGATAGAGCAAAGTTTAAGGATTGAATCCATTATTTGTAGATAAAAGCAGTATTGGGTTCTTGCTTATGCAGACGATATAGCGGTGGTAACATCCAACACTAGTACTGCTATGCCAGAGATAGAACAGCTAGCACAGAGATATGGCTTGGCTTCAGGGTATAAACTTAATGTATCTAAAACACAGATCTTGTGCTTAAATCAAGACTGCAGTACAGATCCTAAGGTCATGGACAAGGTATCATATCTGGGTATTATATTAAGAACATACCTGAAGGCACTAGTGGAGGTCAATTGGGGGACTATCTTAACGACAGTTAAACAACAACTAGATCGCTGGTCGGGTGCTGTAATGTTCTTAAAATGATGATTTTACCTCTGGTTTTATATTACTTTAGATCAGTCCCACTAGAACTCACCCGCCTTCAGCTGCTATCATTTCAGTCAATCTGTGCCAAATTTTTTATGAGCCCAAGGGAAATCCCGAAGAGCTATGCGCTTAAAGACGCTACCCGGGGAGAAGGGCGGGTGAGCAGTTCCTGATTTTATGCTGTATTATTACACCTGCATTCTTCAGAACATGCAAAGTTTATTAACGGGAGAAGAGGTTTCTAATTTTGCTGAATTACCATCTATCTATCAAATGCGCTTGGGTGCTGATGCTAAGAGTTGACTAATTATGATGTAGGAATGTAGCTACTATAAGAAAACTTGGTTCAAGGTATTAAGCGCCGCTTATAAGGTTTGGAAGGTTATCCGGAAATTTTATCAAATTGAGGGGGTTTCTTACTACACTCCTACATCCGCCTCGGGTCTACTCCAGGCAATTTTTGGGGATAGAACCCTAGATAGATGGAGAAGCAAAGAGATCCGGCATGTTGGTGATTTTTATACTAATGGGAGCCTAGCTTCATATGCAATGTTAGCAGATAAATATCAGCCGCCCAAGACATTTTATGTAAAATGCGGTGGATACTAGGGCCAAATACTGTTGTTGAGGCTATTAAGAAAAACACCCGTATAGGGACCTTATACAATATCTTCCTTGCTACCCAGAAGGATGATTTAGAGGCCCAAAATCTCCAATGGGACAACAAGCTAGGAGGCCAAGACACTCGTGTTGAGCAATCTATTGATGTGGCGGGGAAGATATTATTATCGGCTAATTTACGGTCACAGCACTATAAAACGGTGTTTAATCTGTATCATACCCCCGCCAAAATGCTTAAATGGGGAGGGGTTAATGATGGTAAGTGCTTTCGGTGCGGCGTAGATGTTGCAGACATTGTACACATATTCTATACATGTGGGTGCTTGTCCAATTTTGTGGAGCACATTGAGAAATTTCTGAGGAAATACCTTGGTCACTCATAAATATCCCAGCCTCTGCCATGCTCTTAGGGATGGAGATGCACCCAACATACAAGTATCGCTACATAATTTCCTGGTGATGGCGGTGGCCAGGCTCTGTATTGCTTCTATGTGTCTTCAGAAGGACGCCCCTACCTGAGTAATGGAGAGCTAGATTTTATACTATTTTTAATCTTGAATACAGTTTATATGCTCTCAAAAGCTTTGGTAGGAGAAAGTTGGATATGCAGATATGGGGCCCCATGGTTGCACATATGAAGGACTGAGTACCTATTGTTAATAGCTATTTATGGTGTATTTATTTATATACATGTAACATCTTTTTTGTTGCCTACTTTTGAGTGTCAGAGGATTCGTAATCTTTGTATCTTCTTTTACCAGCTTTTACTAAGACTGTGTTAATGAATTACGATGCGTACTTGTTTTATCATATCATGGATTGAAATAAAAATATATATTTTTAAAGAAATGCAATATTGAAAGTCCTCTATTGTGGATTTTTTTTTCAAATTGTGAATATTGTGTTTATAACAACATTATGCTGTTCAGGGTTAGACGGGCCCATTGGGCAAACAGGCAGATCTGAAGGGCTGGTGTGTCAGGTCAGTATGTGTGCTGGGTTTGTGGCTGCTTCTGGGTCTATTTTAGGTTCTGCTGGACTGGTTTAGACTGTTGATGTCCCTGATATTAATACAAATATTTCCTGCCGCAAGATCAAATTCATGTAGCCTTCCATACCTTGCATAGCACTTGTACAGCATGTTTTTACAAGTTAAAAAATGTATACATAACTTGTCATTTTATTTCAATTGTGAACATTTACAAAGAGATGCAATATTACATTATATCTCAGGTCTCATACTTTTGAACAGCTTTTCAGCGTGTGTTCATTAGCCACATTCGATCGATCTCCATGAGGCTAAAGAACACATCCTCAGATAGTTGTGGAAGAGTTCCTTCCACAACGATAAAAAGAGTCAGGGTAGTTACATCCTGAGTCATTCTTTTTTCAAAACTTTTTTCTGCAGAACAAAAATACATAATTGCATACAAAACATTACTTGCCAGAAAGACGGCATTTCAAGACTGGTGAAGTTCTCTGCTTGAAGTGTAACAACCTTAACACATGCCTACCCATCATTTACTCTGGACACTCATTTTGTAAATGATTTTAATTTCACTTTTAGTCCAGGGAGAAAGAATGCCAGAGCAGATGCATTGTCTCAGTTGTCCCATATTATCAGTTGTCATAAGCAAGATCTGATTCAGTGGCTCCCATACCTCCAAATTTACAGGAGAATATTATCATTGATTTCACAAATTCCTCAGCATTTCTGTATGATATACATAAAGCCTCTCTTTCTCTTGATAAATTTGACAGAGGATGTCTCATACTATGGCCACAATGGAGGGTGGGCTCTAATATAAGAACAATCCTCTCATTATTGAACAGCAACCTTGCAGAAATAAACTGTACTATAGTGTAATGACTCCACCTTGGCTGGTCAATTAGAACAATAAAAGGGCCTTTTTATGACTTAGGTGGTCCTCCAGCGGTGCCACCCCATGCCATCTGCTAGAGGACTGCCAAGGTTGTGGTGCACCTGCCTGCTGGATTACGATTGTAATCCATGGCAGATGGGTGGTGCAGCAACAGTCAACTGCATGTTCCTGCAACGTGCATCCCACACCATGCAGGAACCAGGGGTGCATATCCAGGGGGAAAACAGGTGCCCTCCTGCATGCACCTCCACACCCAGGAGCAGCAAGGGGCCCTCTTAGTGCCCACTTAGTTGCCTCTCCACCACCCTTTTCATGACAGAATCACCACTATGAAAGAGGTGGTGGAAAGCCAACTCATAATATGCTTGGTGGTACCGCAGCAGCACCACCAGCATATTGTTGCTGTTGACTGCTGCACGATTGCTGCAGGATCCTGAATCCCCAGTGGACACAGCGGCCCTGTAGGGGTCCGACTGCCACCCTCGTAATACTGTGGGCAGGCCCCCGAGTACGTAGGACCGTCGTACTCACAATAAGGCCCTTAGTCAAATGAGAGTCTATGTCCAAGAGAATAAGTAACTTTGTTTAGACTCAACCATGGCAAACAGCATCATTTTAGTTTCAGTTTTACATTGAGCGAACTTGACCCAAGGCAGTTTTTAGACACATGGTGATAAAGGGATTGGTCCAGAATCACATGATGGCAAGTGAAGGTCAGGTTTCAAACGTGGTTCTCCAGTTCAAAGCAAGCAACTCTAGCTGCAAAGACGCATCTTCTCCCAAGTATTCATGGACATCTTTGTGGGTTTACTGCCTTCTCAAGGTTTGACGAACGTCATGGTCATTGTAGATCATGTGAGCAAGATTGTACATTCTGAATCATTGAAAACTGTGCCTACAGCTAAAAAGTTTGAAAACCAACTCATATCTTTGCCCAATACATTCTAAAACTACAAGGCAGAGTAGTATTACAGAAGGGGCCGCAGATGCTTGTGCAGAACCTTCTGAAATACAGATAGCCCTTGAGCAGCTAGAGTGCTGGGGATATCTTAGGATGGGGCTCACTCATGGGGGGTAGCCCCATGCAAAAAAAGGAAAAGACTTTGCCTCTGCTCCGTGTTATATATTATGGATAGAGGCACAGATACAAAGGCCTGTTCAGGAGCCACACTGACAGCAAGCCACAAAAAGGTTGAGGGCGGAAAGCAGGTCCCATGGATCCCACAACTATCCCCTTGCTGGCTGCTCCCGCCTTCTGTAAGATCACTATCTTACCTTTGACTTGCAACAGGGTACTGCCGGTACAGTGAAAGACAGACCAGCTGCTTCAATCAGCCACTCTATCTTTCAATAATAAGCTACCCCAAGGTAGGAGCAAGTTTGTGGCTGCCCTGGGGATAACACATTATCACTAATAGTGTGCACTTTCCCTGTTTCTACCTGACACACCAATTTGAAGGTGGTCCCAGCTACAAAAAGTGAAAGTGCTACCTACTTGTAATATGGTCCCAGAAATGGATAGTTAAATGAAGCATGTTACTCAGGTAATGGAAGAGCTGAAAACTGATGGTAATTGGTTAACTTCTCAGAGGTTCGACAAATTTTCACATAATGACATGGGCCCCTTATCCATTGTAGTGTGATCACTCTTATGTCTGAGTGGGCAACACAAGAAAATGTTACCTTTGGGGCTATTTAAAACTAGCCTTGTGCCTTCTTACAACAACCTCATGAATAATTATGCTTGATATTACATTCAACTCAACAAGCTTTGAGATTACAAGACTAATGCACATATTCCTTGAACTCTGGGACCATGTTTTAAAGAGGTGACAGGGTGTGGTTGCCAATAAGACATCCTCACCGGAAGGTCATGCAAACTTTCAACCATGCTACAATCTGTGTCTGCCAGACTAGGATTGTCATCTTGCTTTTTTATTGACCTGCTGTTTTACGTTTCTCTTAAAACCTGTCAGGAAACATACACATCTGATTTCTCCTCTAAGAACAGTTCTAGTTGAAAACCTCCGAGCAATTAAAGGTATTCTTGATCTCAATTGGATTTGAGGCAGCCTTTCATTGTCTTGAAGAATTTAAATGGTATGGCCGCGAGAAATGTTGGTGGGAACCATTGGGTCATGTCAATGCTCCTTGAGTGATCCATTCATTCCACACTAGAAACCCAGATAAGCATAGAGCTGCATAACAGCCCTTTGGGTAATGTATTACCAGAAACATCACCTTCTTTTACCTCAGAATTCCTACCAAGCTAATGTCCAATCCAGTGTCTACACATTCAAGCTACATCTGCCATCACAGAAACATTGGAGACATCTCTTCTGCGCTCGCACATACTGGGTACTCCAGTGATGTTCGCCATTTGGGCACATGTAAATTTGCACCATCTTTGGTCCTGTGGTATGTCTTTGACTCTGGGCTGTTTGTGAGGTCATCCCTGGGAACCATGGTGGTTGTAAAGACTGAGGTGTTAAACACAGGCTCATTGGTGCAGTCTTTGCCTGAGGTACTAAGGGTGGAGCTTGCAAAACTGAACTATCACAAGATCTACAACGTCTAAGGGGCCATCTTGGACACAACCGCTATATAAACCATGCACATGATAATCACTATTGCTTGGCATCATCAATAGGGGTGGGCGGAATTTGCGGAATTAACTTCCGCAAATTATAGCGAAAATGCAGAAAATCTCCGCAAACACGCCGGAAATATCGCGAAGACGCGGAAGTTTTTTGCCGCCTGTTCGCGGTATTTTTTGCGTGATCGCGGGTCGCCAACTTACCCATGCGGTTGCTCACGGGCGCGGCCATCTTGTTTTCACTTGTCCCGCCCTCTCGCGATGTTTACTTCCTGTTCCGGGTCGCGCAATGCATGTTCGCGGTCGATATTTCCTGTTTGCGACCGCTTTTACTTGATCGCGTTGCTTTTTGCTTGCTCGGGGAGAAAATACGCGCGAACTTGCGCACGTGGTCGCAATGGGCGCGGCCATCTTGTTTTCCACTCTATTGCATGGTTCTGGGGCCTGATTTTCAATCCTCCCTAAATCTTTTCAATCCTTTGTTTATAGCCACTTTTTTGGATCTTTATTACTTATTATTTCTCTAACTATTTTCCTGCTTCTATATTTTTGTTTTTTGTCTACTTTTTTTTTGTTTTTTAGCTACTTTTTCTCTTTGTATTGCCCGCTATTTATTTCCTTTACTCCTTTATTTATTTTACCTTTTCTTTCCCGCCCCGTCCCCAGAACCATGTCCAAGGGCAGGGCTGTTCGCCGGCGCAGCTAGAGCCGCGACCGCCTTCCTTGCGGAAGGCGGCGCCCACAAGGGGTGCAGGCACGGGCCTTATTTGGGGAGGCGGAGTTGGCTGCACTAATTTTCTTTGTGCAGCGCCACCTCCCCTCAACCCTGGCAGCAGGTGGCAGGCCTGGGTCCGGGTACGGCCTCCGGGAGCGTCGGCAGCGGTGGGGGAAGGTGCGCCGGGCAGTGTCGCGCATCTCTGGGGTCCGGCGCACCCAGGCACAGCTGACGCACCGGTGGTCCGACATCCTGGACCGTGAGCAGGACCTGCTGGACCTGCTAGGAGTGGAGGTCCTGGGGCTTGGTGAGTACCTATTTAATTATTACAACTTTGTGTCTGTTCTTCTGCTCTATGTTATATATTGCGAATATCTTTTTTTCCTTCCAACCAGCTAGAATGTTGCTGCTTACAATACATTCCAGGTTAATAACGTTTAAAAGTCTTCTGTGATTATGACACAGGTGCTCTTCTGCGCTACTACTAATCTTACTTGTTTGCAGCTTTGCGTTTGCGCTTGCTTAGCGTGATTCTTTACGAGTTTATTTTAGAGAAATTAAGTTACGTAATGCTACAGTGACTCACGTCCACTCCTTACTTTGTCCTGTCACTAATAGATAGGGGCGGATTGATACTTAGGTTTAGGTACTTTGTATGAGCTTCTAATTGGTTAGTGGTATGCGTGATGCCCCCCCTCACTCAGTTACGTGACGTGCTGCTAGTACGGCAGTCTTTAGAACCTTTTCTAGTTTGTTCAATGAGTGGAGGTAGGCTTTGCAGTTACTTAGCAGTAGCAGATCAGCATCAATCAAACCAAAATTTGGTGTATACAAAAAATGTATTCATGTTCATGTGTCCTCCATGATTGGATCATACACATTGTTGAGGAATACAGTGGAAATGCATACTTAATGTACAATTGGCATGCCTGGAATAGGTGGGCTAGGTTAGGTGGTACGTTGTACTAATACTTAGGCTTACTTGTAACTTAGTTTTCTGGAATCAGAATGGAAGAATGGATTACTGTTGATAAATAGTAACTTAAGTAGTCGAACTGCGAATCCCACGATATTACATGTTGACCAGATGAGATCGGTCAATGTAGTTATTGCAATTGTTGTTTACATAAGTGTTTTTTGACCGTTGTTGAAAAATATTGTATTTGTTTGACACCATCCATCAATGTTTGTCTCTTTCTTAATTCTTATATCTCTCCTGTCCATCAGCACCCAGGGGCAGACCGACAGGGACTGGACAGTCGGCGGGACAGGAACACCACCAGGAGGACACCGCTGAGGGCTCCTCTGCTGGCCCCAGTAAGTCTTCTTGTTTTTAATAATATTTCTTATTCCATAACTTTTACTGCCCCATTTCTCCCGAACTATAGTGTGTTTCCAAATGCTATTTTTTTACCACCAATTATCCTTCGATCTGTACGGTTTCAAAAAGCTTATCCCTGCCTCCGCTATGATGACTGAGTACTACTACATACTATCAGTCTGTCTGTACTGTAGTAGCTAGTCTTGCCCAGTTGGTCAGTGCCACTCTTTGTGAAAGGTTGTAATATAAAACTCATATTCACCAGTAGCTCGTACAATCCGTTGGGTCGTTGTCTTGTACTACTTTTACTCTTATTGATGTTGAGGCTTTGAAAATTCACAGCAACAACACCCCTACCAGATTTCTTAATATTTTGATATGATACCCTATAGGACATACCACTGTTGTAGGGATCTTGCACATACATTTGCACCAGAAAATAGGATGTTGGTGATGGTAGGTTGGACCTTCCTTGCACACCTCAATCAGAAATTCCGCACCCACCACAATTCCACGGCTTGACTATAGTACTGTCTTGTCATACCTATTAGGTCTCGGAACCCTCCCCCCAAGATAACCAACAAGTAGACAACCCAGAACATAACACACCCAACCTCTGTCGTGGAAGCAATTCACATGCACACCCTTACTTTAATTTGCTCACTCGTGTAAGTTAGTCCACTCCACACCAAATACCACGAAGTCTATGTAAGTTTAAAATGTTTATTTCAATTTGAGAAGGTCTGTACACTGTTTTCTTAGCAGCACCAACCGGCAAATCAATAACATTAAAACAATATACATTGTTACACTTATACAGTTGGGAATTAAATCATGATAACTGAACAGTGGTGGAAGGCAGCACCACCATCCCATAGCAATTTAGTTTATATACATTTATAAATGAAGATGTGAGTGAAGGGACCCCTCACCTCAGAAGAACCTAGTACTGGTAGTTGGTGCATCGTCCAGAAGCTCTGGTTCGTAGAAGGGAATCTTGCGTCTGTAATGCGAAAAAAGAAATGGTGTGCGTTAGTATATTGCAACTTGCAAGCATTTCTCAGCCGTGCCAAAAAGTGTAGCATCTATGGATAAGCAATATGGACTAACAGTAACAGTAGTACACCAGTTCTTCCTAAAAAAGTGGCTTGTTAATGTTTGTTGACCGCTTGTACGCAGCGCGTAGACTAGACAGTAGCAGTGTGAGGCAGGTCATGTGGGCTCAAAGGTGTCTTAAGAAGCTGCAAGGTAAAGGTAACGTCACATGTGCATGGCTAGGACTAATCAAGCAAATGCTACAATGATCATATAAATTAGTGTCTACTCTACTACTACCTGATTTGTACTAGTGATGTATGTTAGTATTAACTCATTTTTCAACCTTGCTACTGATCAATAGGGGGGAGGTGTATATGTGGCCTAATAAATGTGTAATGTTTTCTAGGCGCACTGCCGACCACCATTGCTGGGGCCAGCGAAGGCGACGCCGAGGGCGAGGATGCGGCAGTTGCAGATAGCAACGGAGGGGGAGTGGCAGCACCAGTGGCAGGCGGTGGTAAGTTAGATTCATAATCTTTAACTATTGTTGAACTTGACAGCACACTCACTGCAAAGGTGTACTGTATGTATATGTATACTGTACAGTTGTGAATTAGGGCCCCATTAGGATGGTGGGCGTATTGCCCCCGCCGGGCCGGCTGGAATTCACTGCCGACACCGCAGGGGCAAACCTCCCGCAATCCCTGTAGAAAATATTCAGACATGTCCAGGCGGAAAAGGGTTCAATATGGCGGTGGTGTCTCTCTCACCACACCGGCAGCCATATAATCTGCATTTTGGAATGCCTTTGCGTGGCGGCATTGCCGTCCGCCACGGAAAGGCATGCACACATTGCAGAGTATGCTTGGGGGCCCCCATGGAGGGTACCTACCGATGCTATGGTACCCCCCCCCCCGACTTTCAAAGCAAAACGTGACAGGCTCCGTGCGAGGCCCGTCATGTTGTGCTTGGAAAAGCAGCACAACATTTTAGCATTGCTTTCAGCAAAGCCAACCAGAATATAAATTTAAAAAAACAGGGTGCGCCCGCCACTGTGCCGGGCGCATCATCCTCATTAGTTGTCCCCACGGGACCCCCACCCTTTTTAGCAGTCGGATGGCGGGCGGACAAAGTCCGCCCGCTATCCGATGTCGTAAGTAAGTATGAGTTCTTGGGGACGTTTGAAGAGTGAACTAGAAGACTAGAATTCCCTTTAATTGGTATAGGACTAGGAGCCGGAGTATTGAGTAACCAATGTCCTCATCTATCTGATTTCAACTCCGCTTTGAAAGTTTTATGGAGAAGAGCACCTGGTGCACTGTTCAACTAAAAAGTGTAAGACAGGTGGAAGGAAGAAGGACGGGCGACATTTAAAATGTTATGTACTACTGTGCTTTATTTTATAGTGCTACTCTACCATGCCACTATGTGTATAAATAATTACCTTGTCCTACTGTTTTATTAAGACTATATTTTACAATTGTCTTGTTTTTTTCTTTTTGATACACAGCAACTCCGAAACTCAACCGTAAGGAGTTGGCCGCCAAGGCACGGCGCCGGAAGCTGGAGGCAATCCAGCAGGAATACCGGTGGCTTGTGGTCCTAGCCGAGGAGGAGGAGGAGACTGCTGCAGCTATTGAACCCTCCTCCAGTGCCCCGGGCCCCAGCCACCACCCTCCAGCGGTACGGCGCCACCGCCTGGCGGCTGCCCGCTGCCACCGTGTCATCTCCGGTGCCCCCCCCCACTGTGGCTGCAACTGCCGCGGCCTTAGACGCCGCGTCGCCCATTTAGAGGACCAGATGCGTGTCCTCCTCCAGTCCCGCCCCACCAGTTAGTCCCTGTCACTGCCCCTTTTTTAACTCCTGTTCGTTCTTCACTCGTTTGGGCGTTCTCTACTTCTATGGACAGTCGTTGGGGTTAGGGAGGTGGGTGGGTCAGCTTTTGTGGGTTTAGTTTATTTGTTAGGGTCAATTAAATATATTTTTCTATGTTACATGCAATGTTGTTAATGTTTTGTAGGTGGGGTAACTGTTTTACATCACACTGTTTCCTTGCTGGTGCATGGCCGCCCATAGCGTGTGTTTGATTTCAATAATTTGCTGACTGTATAAGACACAAACAGATAGATGCGACACACCTCACTCATTGACTGGTCCTACTATGCATTCTTTGGAGTGGTGTTTGAAACTGAAATCATTGACAACATGTCCATTATTAATTCTGCCTCCCCCAAACTTCTCTCTTACCGGTGCTTGATGTTTATGTCCAACTGTGGCACAGCACTGGCTGCATGGTGAAGATGGTTTCCTTTTTCATACATGCCATGATTGGGGTGGTGGTGGTGGTAGTATAGTAGTAGTAGTATACACTGGCAGGGTGGCAGCATTTCCAAAAAAAGAAAAGGAGATAGTCAATCGCCTTTGAGAGACTGTTAGAGGAGTAGTTGAATGAAGTACATCACAGAATTTACCGAGCAACAATTATATGCTCAAATATTTGACAAAAAAACTGAATGCTGGTTATTATGAGGATAGCCTACTAGACAGAGTTACAAACTATAGTTTTGTCGACTTGACTATGCCTACAGTCTAACAGTTAGTGCTGTATATGAGGAATGACAACAAACAAATCCAATCAATGCCGGCAATTCATGCTGAGGTATATGTTCCTTTGGTAAATAAAATAACCTCTGAAATATCCTACTCATGGGTGGGCAAGCAGAAGAAGATCATCGCTCTGCATTGAAATTGAAGTAGTGTTGCTTTCACCACATCCGCCCCAGCAAGTGTGTGATTAAGTATTGGTGTACATTTAATTTAGTTACACCTCGACAATAAGTCACACAGCCCGGGGGAAGAGGGTTAGGGTCCGTTGATTGGATGGGAAGGGGGATTTTGGGAAAGGTTTGACATAGAAAAACAGTATGCATACATAGACAAACAAACGACAATCATTAAAGACTACCATACCATATCCATTCCATATGTTAAGGGAGAAAAAGGCAATGCATGCATGATGATGAGACCCGGATTACATACACTTCTATTTCTTGTTCTGTTCCGGCCTTAATACTTTAACAGATAGCAAATAGAAATTTTAAATATTGGTAGTGAAGAATCGTAAACACAGAGCAAACGTAATGATGATTGATAATAACAACTCCAAGAACACACTGTTGTAAAGAATGTATACAAGATATTAATCAAATTATTTAAAAGAAGTGAGAAGTGGATACTGTTACTGTCTTATCCTGGTCAAAAATGTGGACTGGTTTTTTGCATCTCGGCATTCCTCTTGCTCCTCTCGTCCATCAATCTTGGGTGTGTCGCCTCGCCACTCGCCACTGCCCGGCTGGAATAAAAAGGTGATTGATTTGTAAGGTAATTAATATGCATTGTAATGTTTTACAAAGTTTTGGACAAGGCCCGGCCTGTAATTTTAGATTGAAAACCAAAGGGGATATTAAGAAAGAAAGTGAAAACAAATGCACAAGTGATGGTGTAGTGCAACAAGAACACTTTCCGAGGTGGCATGTATGCATATGCATCATCTCTACTGTAGTCTTTTTCCAACATAGACCTTCAACAGTAACAGGAGAGATCAGGCCCACAGTGCTTACCATTAGCACATCCTACGTTAACACTTTAGAGTCCTTTTTTTTTCTCTCAAAGAGTTGGACAAACGCAAAGCACATTATCCATTCCAAACATAGCATTTTACAGTTAAAGTTAGTAAAATCAATGCACTGCAGTCATCCCACCGCTACACTCTATTCAACTTCTACACAGACATTTGGGTGTGCTGTGGTTGTTGTTGACGTGTTTACCTTTAGGCTTTTACGTTTTATGCCACTCATGAAACATCCTCCTGACTTCATCATCAGCTCTGATACTTCTACTGACTGACTGGAGATCGGCCTGCAGTACAAGTGTAATTTTTATAACACAACAAGAGTAGAAATATAAATATTACTGACTTGAGTCATTCTTTATTGTGTACAGAAAGATAGATTACCACTAGTACACTTTGACATCACTTTGTGCACAACAAACAACGCAAACACAAAGACCAATAGCTCAGAGTCAGGTGTCCAATGCATGCCATTAATTGTCATCATTCATTACCTGTTCCTGCTCATCTTAAGTTAACGGGCCGTCTCTTTCGCCATCATCATGATGGACGGTGCTGTTAAGTCACAGTCATTTGCATTGCGCAGATTGAGTGAGTCCCCTTCCTGTATTGAATTAAAAGCAATGTATCACCAAGATGCAGGAGAAGTACACATTTCTTGTTTGCCAGAAGGGGAAAATTAGTAATTACTAGTGTGTTCTGTAGAAAGTTGATTAGTGGCAGTGCACAATTACATCAATTCATGCGCAACACACACCACAAAATCTACATCATTCAGTCTGCCATTCTGCGGCCAATGCATGGCATCAATCATTACCTGTTGCATCTCATCTCGTTAACGCTGCAGGCCGTCTCTTTCGCCATCATCATGATGGACGGTGCTGTTAAGTCACAGTCATTTGCATTGCGCAGATTGAGTGAGTCCCCTTCCTGTATTGAATTTAAAGCAATGTATCACCAAGATGCAGGAGAAGTACACATTTCTTGTTTGCCAGAAGGGGAAAATTAGTAATTACTAGTGTGTTCTGTAGAAAGTTGATTAGTGGCAGTGCACAATTACATCAATTCATGCGCAACACACACCACAAAATCTACATCATTCAGTCTGCCATTCTGCGGCCAATGCATGGCATCAATCATTACCTGTTGCATCTCATCTCGTTAACGCTGCAGGCCGTCTCTTTTGCCATTATCATGATGGACGGTGCTGTTAAGTCACAGTCATTTGCATTGCGCAGATTGAGTGAGTCCCCTTCCTGTATTGAATTTAAAGCAATGTATCACCAAGATGCAGGAGAAGTACACATTTCTTGTTTGCCAGAAGGGGAACATTAGTAATTACTAGTGTGTTCTGTAGAAAGTTGATTAGTGGCAGTGCACAATTACATCAATTCATGCGCAACACACACCACAAAATCTACATCATTCAGTCTGCCATTCTGCGGCCAATGCATGGAATCAATCATTACCTGTTGCATCTCATCTCGTTAACGCTGCAGGCCGTCTCTTTCGCCATCATCATGATGGACGGTGCTGTTAAGTCACAGTCATTTGCATTGCGCAGATTGAGTGAGTCCCCTTCCTGTATTGAATTAAAAGCAATGTATCACCAAGATGCAGGAGAAGTACACATTTCTTGTTTGCCAGAAGGGGAAAATTAGTAATTACTAGTGTGTTCTGTAGAAAGTTGATTAGTGGCAGTGCACAATTACATCAATTCATGCGCAACACACACCACAAAATCTACATCATTCAGTCTGCCATTCTGCGGCCAATGCATGGCATCAATCATTACCTGTTGCATCTCATCTCGTTAACGCTGCAGGCCGTCTCTTTCGCCATCATCATGATGGACGGTGCTGTTAAGTCACAGTCATTTGCATTGCGCAGATTGAGTGAGTCCCCTTCCTGTATTGAATTTAAAGCAATGTATCACCAAGATGCAGGAGAAGTACACATTTCTTGTTTGCCAGAAGGGGAAAATTAGTAATTACTAGTGTGTTCTGTAGAAAGTTGATTAGTGGCAGTGCACAATTACATCAATTCATGCGCAACACACACCACAAAATCTACATCATTCAGTCTGCCATTCTGCGGCCAATGCATGGCATCAATCATTACCTGTTGCATCTCATCTCGTTAACGCTGCAGGCCGTCTCTTTCGCCATCATCATGATGGACGATGCTGTTAAGTCACAGTCATTTGCATTGCGCAGATTGAGTGAGTCCCCTTCCTGTATTGAATTAAAAGCAATGTATCACCAAGATGCTGGAGAAGTACACATTTCTTGTTTGCAAAAAGGGGAAAATTAGTGTGTTCTGTAGAATGTTGATTAGTGGCAGTGCACAATTACATCAATTCATTCATGCGCAACACACACAACAAAATCTACATAATTCAGTCTGCTATTCTGCGGCCAATGCATGGCATCAATCATTACCTGTTGCATCTTATTTTCAGTTAATGGCCAGTCTCTCTCGGCTCTGAAGGAGGATAGCTATAGAAGTCATCAGATTCATGGTCCACTTGTTTTGGAAGGACGAGGAAAGTTTGAATTTGTTGTTACCATCATCCAATCATCATTCATGAGGGAAATGGAATTGAGCAGGAGATGCAGTATGATCGAGCGGAGGAGCTGGATTCTGAGGACTGTAGTGTCCAATGGCAGACACCTGAAACTTGTATCTTAAATTAGAAAAGTAGAAGACGGTGATAATGCATTTGTTGCGATTCACAAGTTCATAACCGGAACGACAGACACAAACAAAGGGGGAAAAAAGGGAGGAAGACAATAAGTGCGAGCCTAATTGTCAGGGAAGTAT
The DNA here is from genome assembly GCF_964204655.1 of Triturus cristatus. Lineage (NCBI taxonomy): Eukaryota > Metazoa > Chordata > Amphibia > Caudata > Salamandridae > Triturus > Triturus cristatus. Next base: position 248,636,366 of record NC_140582.1, on the reverse strand, counting down.
AGCTCGTCCTCAAACTCTGGGGGATCTTCCAGTAGTAGGTAATCATCTGACACAATACTTCCGTCACCTGAGCCGCTGTCCTCATCTTCCTCTGTTGATTCATGCATTGTGTAATTCGGTGGTATGAAGTGCTGATTCATTTTGATCATTGTTAACCTCTCCACGTTTTTGGGAGATAGACTGGTCCTTCTCAAGGTTACAATGGAACCAGCAGCACTGAAAACATGTTCGGAAGAGACACTTGCGACAGGGCAAGCCAGATAGCTTATCGCCAGCCTGCTGAGCTGTGGCCATTCAGACCTTTTCCTATACCAATACTGCACTGGGTTTTGATCAACGTACACCTCTGTTGGGTCGTCCAGATAGGCCTGGACCATCCGCTCAATGTTCAGGGTTGCTGCTGGTAAGCTTTTGTGCTGTTTTTTCTGTGCATCAGCACTGTGCTTAAGGCCCATCTTTACATACTAATCTGATAATGATTGTACTCGGCCGAATGATCCAGTTATTGTTTTTGTAGTCGATGGTGATGGTGAGTGTTGCGATTGTGAGCCAACCGCACTGCCCTCAGCCGACGAAGTTGCACTTGATTCTGCATGGCCTGCTTCAGTATCAGTACTTGTTGTGGGTTGATGTGGCGGGCTTTTAATTAGCAGCCCTTTGTTTTCAAACTTGATGGCTGCTTCAGCTATACAACTTTTGTAGCGGGCAACATCATTGTCGGAAAAAGAAAGGAATAGTCCTAATTTTGCACGTGGATCCAGAATTGTGGCACAAATGTAATGTTCTTGTGACAAAATTTTATTTTGTATCCTTACATTTTCTGATAAGCGCCTGGATAAGCTCTCCACCAAGTCATGGGCTTGCCTTCTGTCCTCTACACCTTTGTAGGATTCAGACACATTATTCAGCTCATGCTCTAGCATTTGCAACAATGGGATAGCTTGGCCCATTGTACAGTCCTCCTTGCTGACTTCACGTGTGAAGACCTCAAAAGGAGACAGCATCTCAGTCAGGCATTGAATTAGGGTCCATTGCTCCCTCTGAAGGGTCATGCCTTTAACACTAGCATCACTGCTTCTGTACCAGACATAATCATTGAGTGACCTGTGCTGTTCGTACAGACGATCAAGCATGTAATACGTTGAGTTCCAACGTGTTGCCACCTCCTGGATGAGTGCCTTGACTGGCATCCTACGGTCACGTTGGATGATCCTCAGCTGCTTCCGAGCTTTAAAAGAATGGCTGAAATGAGTGCATATTCTTCGGCAGATGGCCAGTAAATTGCTTACTGTGGGTTCTTTTTTCAGAAAGTCTTGCACTATAATGTTAATGCAGTGTGCCAAACACGGAACCCTGAAATAGGAACCAAGTTCCATGGCCTTAAGTACATTACTGCCATTGTCTGTGGCAACAAAACCAATACCAAGCCCTCTGGGCCGCAGCCATTCCAAAACCTTGGTGCGAAACTCTTCTAAAATGTTTTCAGCCGTATGAGATTTCTCCATGGCGAACATGGCTACAGTTGCATGTTTCCGAGTACCATCAAAAATCGCAGCTGTGTCAACAACACCTCGTGCAGATAGTTGATGTCTAACCCCCACAAAAGAGATCCAGTGTGCAGTGATGCACATGTAATCTGTGGCTTGGCAACTGCTCCACATGTCTGTTGTCAGGTGGATATTGTGCACAGCACTCTGCTGCAAACCGTGACCAACCAATTCCAGCACATCATGATGTAGTGCCGGAACAGCAATTCTTGCGAAATAGGACCGGCTGGGAACTTTCCATTTCGGGCAGATGGCAGACACAAATTCAAGGAAACCCACCCCTTCCACAAATGAAAAAGGAAGAAGGTCCAGCGCTAATATTTTAGCCAGCTTCGCATTGTACAATCGTGCCGTTGGGTGGTTGCGTTGGAACTGCCCCTCCAACCTAAACATGCTGTCAATGGTAGGCTGGCTTACTTTCCTTAGTGGTGCTGTTTTCATTAACCCACTAAGGCTCAACGACACAGATTGTCTCATTGAGGTACTCCCGGTCGCCTTGGTGTCTCACCCACACTCTGAGTATGGCTCTTACTGCGGTGCCACTCTGATGTTACTGAGGAGGATGTGGGCGTTACCACTGCAGTGACTGCACTACTGGAGACAGGGCTAGAAATGCCTCCCTGTTCTTCACCTGCCACCACAATAATATCGCTCCCTGATTCCTGACCAACTTCAAAGGGTTTAGTTTTCCTACTTTCTTTTAACTTACGTAGGTGATCCTCCCACACGATATTGTGGTGTATTTTTAGATGACTTGCTTGTCCTCCGGTACCATAGTTTGTACCAAGCTTACCACGCCGAACACCTTGCCGACAAATTGCGAATATAGCAACGTTCTCCTCCTTGGCGCTAACAGAAAAGAAGTCCCAAACTGGGGAGGAGAACTTTCTGGCACTGCTGGATGTGCCACTTTCAACACCAGATGAACTTGAGGGGGTGCTTGAAAATATGTGACCCTGTCCACCTACACTGTGACTTTTACTACCACTTCCTACTGAGATGGTTGAGCTGGATGTAGGTCCCTGCCGGGCCTTGCAAAATATGGCAGCTGGAGGTAGTGGTGGTGTAACCTGTGTTGGTGAGATCCGTGCTACATCCCGCTCAGTAGCAGCCTTTCTGGATAGGGTGAGAATGTCGGTCTCCAATCCCTTTGGGGCAGGAGTAATGTGCGTGATGACTGGCTCGTCTTCATCAACATCATCACCCCCCTCTTCTACATCTACCTCCATAACTCTAAGTTTTTCTGGGACCTTCCTTTTCAGAAGCAATGTCTTGTGGCGTACTTCACTCTCAGACCGAGCTGGTGGGACCCAAGTGTCATCACGATCATCAGAAGCGGGGCTTGAAGAAGAAGATGATGGACTAAGCCTCCTTTTCCTTGCTGGTGGTCTGGAAGACAATTGATCTTCTGAAACAGTGGTTTGACTTCGCTCCACTTTGTCTGCAGGAAGCTCGATTTCCTGAAATGCCCCTACGTCAGGAGCAACAACTACTATGGTGGGCTGTTGCGGCGGCTGCTGCTGTTCTGGTTGCGGCGGCTGCTGCTGTTCTGGTTGCGGCGGCTGCTGCTGTTCTGGCTGCGGCAGCTGCTGCTGTTCTGGTTGCGGCGGCTGCTGCTGTTCTGGTTGCGGCGGCTGCTGCTGTTCTGGTTGCGGCGGCTGCTGCTGTTCTGGTTGCGGCGGCTTGACACTGATCTGCTGAGTTTGCGCCTGCGTTGAACTTGATTGTGTACTACTTTGCGGTAATGACATTTCTTCAACATCGCTGCCCGTTAGTAGACTGGCTACCTCTGCGACAGTAAAGCCCTTGGGCCTAGGTTGGTGGGGTTGCTGGACCGCTGTGCTGCTCCCAGCTTGGTTCCCGGACAACGCTTTGGTGCCAAAAAAAGCCTTGGCCGGCACACCACCAGTCGTGGTTAATGGCACTTCCTTTTTCTGTTCCTTCTTCTCACCAGCAACTTTCTTGGTACAGGACCTGGTACCTTTCTTTGGGGCCATCTTCTTCCGATGTCAGGCAGGAGGCAGATGCACAACAAGTTCTGGTCACACGTGGGCGTGATGCGCAGCAGGACTTCTGTCTGGCTGGCAGTACAACGGGTAGCCAGGTGATGCCGATGACACCTCCTACTCTGTCTTTTGTGCACCTAAAAGCAAAGAAGACAGGAGAAGAACATCAGTGAAATGTTGCATTTGTTTTTGTGGTTCAGTTTCTTAGTACTGTACTAGTGCAAACAAAAGATAGTCTAGCCATTTATGACTTTTTTTTAACTAGAGCTATGTTATACTACTAGTACTGTGTACAGCCACACACTACACTCTCAGGAAGGTGATGTCTAAAAATTCAACAGATCACATAGACAACACTTGATCAATAAAGCTGTGGCTACCTGCTCTGATCCTAGGGGATGAAAAAGCAGGCCTGTTGGCAGACAAGGCCAGGCAAGCTTGTAGGCCTAGGCCTCAAAATGGCCACCAGCCACATGGCCAGGCCCAACAACATCAGCAAGGCCACCCCAAAAAACACACTTCCCCAACTCAATCCAATGCCATCCATGCCCTAAATTATGTCTAAATTCAACAGAGCACACAGAAAACAGTAGATTACTAAAGCTGTGGCTACCTGCTCTGGTAGCAGTGGATGAAAGCAGGCCTGTTGGCAGACAAGGCCAGGCAAGCTTGCAGGCCTAGGCCTCAAAATGGCCACCAGCCACATGGCCAGGCCCAACAACATCAGCAAGGCCACCCCAAAAAACACACTTCCCCAACTCAATCCAATGCCATCCATGCCCTAAATGATGTCTAAATTCAACAGAGCACACAGAAAACAGTAGATTACTAAAGCTGTGGCTACCTGCTCTGGTAGCAGTGGATGAAAGCAGGCCTGTTGGCAGACAAGGCCAGGCAAGCTTGCAGGCCTAGGCCTCAAAATGGCCACCAGCCACATGGCCAGGCCCAACAACATCAGCAAGGCCACCCCAAAAAACACACTTCCCCAACTCAATCCAATGCCATCCATGCCCTAAATGATGTCTAAATTCAACAGAGCAAACAGAAAACAGTAGATTACTAAAGCTGTGGCTACCTGCTCTGGTAGCAGTGGATGAAAGCAGGCCTGTTGGCAGACAAGGCCAGGCAAGCTTGCAGGCCTAGGCCTCAAAATGGCCACCAGCCACATGGCCAGGCCCAACAACATCAGCAAGGCCACCCCAAAAAACACACTTCCCCAACTCAATCCAATGCCATCCATGCCCTAAATGATGTCTAAATTCAACAGAGCAAACAGAAAACAGTAGATTACTAAAGCTGTGGCTACCTGCTCTGGTAGCAGTGGATGAAAGCAGGCCTGTTGGCAGACAAGACCAGGCAAGCTTGCAGGCCTAGGCCTCAAAATGGCCACCAGCCACATGGCCAGGCCCAACAACATCAGCAAGGCCACCCCAAAAACACACTTCCCCAACTCAATCCAATGCCATCCATGCCCTAAATGATGTCTAAATTCAACAGAGCACACAGAAAACAGTAGATTACTAAAGCTGTGGCTACCTGCTCTGGTAGCAGTGGATGAAAGCAGGCCTGTTGGCAGACAAGGCCAGGCAAGCTTGCAGGCCTAGGCCTCAAAATGGCCACCAGCCACATGGCCAGGCCCAACAACATCAGCAAGGCCACCCCAAAAAACACACTTCCCCAACTCAATCCAATGCCATCCATGCCCTAAATGATGTCTAAATTCAACAGAGCAAACAGAAAACAGTAGATTACTAAAGCTGTGGCTACCTGCTCTGGTAGCAGTGGATGAAAGCAGGCCTGTTGGCAGACAAGGCCAGGCAAGCTTGCAGGCCTAGGCCTCAAAATGGCCACCAGCCACATGGCCAGGCCCAACAACATCAGCAAGGCCACCCCAAAAAACTCACTTCCCCAACTCAATCCAATGCCATCCATGCCCTAAATGATGTCTAAATTCAACAGAGCAAACAGAAAACAGTAGATTACTAAAGCTGTGGCTACCTGCTCTGGTAGCAGTGGATGAAAGCAGGCCTGTTGGCAGACAAGGCCAGGCAAGCTTGCAGGCCTTGGCCTCAAAATGGCCACCAGCCACATGGCCAGGCCCAACAACATCAGTAAGGCCACCCCAAAAAACACACTTCCCCAACTCAATCCAATGCCATCCATGCCCTAAATGATGTCTAAATTCAACAGAGCACACAGAAAACAGTAGATTACTAAAGCTGTGGCTACCTGCTCTGGTAGCAGTGGATGAAAGCAGGCCTGTTGGCAGACAAGGCCAGGCAAGCTTGCAGGCCTAGGCCTCAAAATGGCCACCAGCCACATGGCCAGGCCCAACAACATCAGCAAGGCCACCCCAAAAAACACACTTCCCCAACTCAATCCAATGCCATCCCTGCCCTAAATGTGCTTGAAAATGAAATATATTCAAAAAACAAAAGGAACAGTTGCTTCATCATGCACACACACACCCATGAGGCCATGCCCATGGCTAGCTCGGGCCTACTACTACAACCCACAAAATTTAAAAAAAAATTTAAAAAAGGAATGATGATAATTAATTAATTATCAAAAATAAATTGTAGTTACACAACAACTGCAATGCCCACAATCAAACACAACAACCACTTACTTGTAAAATATCCTATTCCAAAAATCCTGAAATCCAATTGCAATGATGCAGCAGACAAAAAGAGTGATCTTTCCAGCTCCAAATCCAAAGGCAGAATGAGCAGGAGATGGACAAAGCACTGGGAGGAGCCTGCTGGACAGGAACAGGAAGTTGGAGATTCTGTGTCACTTCCTCCCTCTCTCCACCTTGTAAAAAAATGACTCCTTGCACAAAAAAGGAAAGCCAAATGTGAATGTAAGGAGTTCTTTTCATCCAAAATCAGTATTTGCAGATGGTTTCATGCTGCTAGAGCCGATATTCCTCTCCAAATTGTAAATTTTACGTTGTTGAGTTCTCGAGCTTCACATTACTTCCGCTGGCGTGTCGAAAACGATATGATCGCGTTCTCTTCTTTGTCCCTGTCGCGTTGGATATGACGTGTTCGAGGTCTCTTTCTCCTGTTCGCGTTCGATTTCACGTGCCCGCGTCCTCATCCTTTGGCTCGCGATGTAGAATGACATGTTCGAGATCTCAATCTTCTCATACTCGCGCGGTGCATGATCGCGAGAAGAAAGACGTGATCGCGCGACAAATGACGTGATCGCGTGAAAAATGACTTTAATGCGGCCGCGAACTCTCGCGAGACAGCGCAAAATGGCTACCAAAATCCATCATCTCGTGGAGAACGCGACCGGGTCAAGAAAACTTGTCGGAGAACGCAGGGATTCAGGTAAGGCGATCGCGCGCGCGCGAGAATGTATTGTTTTACAGCGCGAGCAAGAAAAAAATTATCGCTAAGCTGCGGAATGCGGAAATTTTGACATTTTCGCGCTTTCCGCGGAACGCAAAAATGCCAAAATATCGCAATTTCCGCGAACGGAATTTTGGCCCAGGCCTAATCATCAACACCTGAAGTTGATGTTAAGTTTAGTCCTCACAACTTACTTGCTGCTTTGAATTCAACTGATGACATTTATGCATCATGATTCAGCTCCTCTTCCTTTGCTATCAGTTCTTCCTTGATGAAAAGGTTAGCATTACCACTGAGGTGAGAATTGCAAAAAGAGGTGGGTAGGTGGGTATGGCTTTTATTGTACAGTCCCAAGGAATACAATTTTAAAATACACAAATATTGCCAGAAAATTATCAACAATTTTAATATTGCAATCCTAAACTAAAATATCAAAAACAATGATATTGACTAAACAAATATAGGCACCGAAAATCTCTAAAATACCTTAATATCGAACAAAAAAAGTAAATAAATACTAAATATAGCAAATACAATAAAACTCACAAAATACAACAAAATTGAAAACTAAATTATTGGCAAAAATATGTTGTCTTGCAACAATACAAAAAAAATTCAAATAATGCAAATGAACATATGAAAGCATCACAAATATTTAGATTATAGAAAATAAAATATAAATATGTATATTAAGAAACAAAACATAAAAAATGTATTTTTAACAAACACTTCAAAATATCTGAATAAAAAATGTAATAAAGCATTAAACCATCAATCATCAGAAGAACAACTCAAATATAAAATACACAATATGTACACAAAAATAAATATTTGAAGTTATATTTATACCTTAAATGCAAAATATATATACAACCCAACCAAGCAAACAATAATTCGAGGCCGATTACGATCTCGCTAGGAAAGCCATCTGTACGACTTGGATCCAGAGGGCTTTCCTAGCAAATTGCGCTCCACCAGTCCGAGCGACCGAATCTGATGCACCCGTGTGATGACGGACTCGGTTTGCACAAACTCCTATTGACATCTATGGGACCCTGTATATCGAACGCGTACACAGGCTCCCATTGCAAAAAGGGGTGGGTGGGGAAAAGCGAACACCTTGTGGCAGGCACTCCATGGCAGGACCCCGGCGGGCGGAAAGACCATATGCCGGTTTTCCACCGGTAGGCAATCCGCCCGATTGCCTACCGGGCAGAAAAGCTGTTAACATGCTGGCGGTGTCTGGGAGACACCGCCATCCATGTTAGCATATGTGCGGGGACATGCCTTTCTGTGGCGGCAATGCCACCACGGAAAGGCAGGCGGTTCTCGCCATTGGGGGCCTGTAGCAGGCCCCCAGGTATTCTGGGGGTGTGGGGTGCACCTGGGGGGTACCTATGGTGCAGTTCCATGCACAACATGGCAGACACCGCGCGGTGCTTGCCATGTTGTGCATGGAACGGCACGAAATGCCTTCTTGGCATTGCGGCGGGTGGTGCTGAGCTCACCGCCCGCCGCAATGTCAAGTATGCAGGATGCACCCGCCAGTGTGGCAGGTGCATCCTAATGTCACCAACGGGACCCCCGCACCAATGGCGGGTGGTTCCATTCTACGATAGGATGGTGGGCGGACAAAGTCCGCCCGCCATCCCAATGGTGCCCATAGACTCTGAATCGTATTTGCTAGTCCTGTAACCCGTCTGGAGGCCTTCCTAGCAAGATCGTACTCGGCCCCTAAGGAAAAAATAAATTCAAACAGCAAAGAAAACAACCAATGAAGTAAAACCTTCAAACAGTTAGGACCATTTTTATGGAGCAGTTGCATTGCTTTTGCAAAATGCAGTGAGTTGCAGGTGCGACTCAAATACTAAATTTGATTTAGCAAGTCACGAAAGGTTACCTTGCATGTCTCTGAGTGGCTTGATAAATCCAGGGTAACGCAACGCAGTGCAAATCGACGGTGTTGCATTACTTTGCCCCAGGGAGGCGTTACATTGGTGGTGCATAGGTGTTCCCTCGCAAAACCCATGGATTTTGACACATGCCCAGATTTACCATTACTGGTAGATCTGGGATTGAGCCAAAATGCTATGACTTTCCAGGGGAGGTGTAGCGAGGAGATAGATTGTCATTTCTTTTTTTTTTTCCTCTTTCTATGTGCGCTGCATTGTGCAGCACCCATAGAAACAGGAAAATGTCTAAGGGGATTGTTTGTGCAGAAATATCTGAATTCATAATGCTTTACTTCAATTTATGAACATTTTATAAAGTGTAGAAAAATATAAAATAAAATTTGTATAAAATCATTTGTTCCAAAAATTAAATATATGTTAAAAAGAAATGTCAGTCAGTCAGTCAAATTCACTTTATTCGGTTAATTAAAACCATAGAAGCATACTACGTTAAAAACACAATACATTTTTGAAAATATTACAAAAACACAATCATCACAAAATACAGATAAAGCGAAATCTAGATCATCCATATACACAGGAATAACTCATTGAATTTGAAATGTACTAGTTAATAGAAGTCCTTCCTTTTTTCCTTATTCTAACCGCTGCGGTAAAAAAACTAGCAATATTAAAAATTTCCCAAACATTGGTCGACATTTGCAAATATATAAAGGCAGGTCTCCCTGTATAAAACCTGTGCCTTTTAAAATGAAAAAATGAACCGATTTCGAATGTGCAAAAAATGCTGACAGAATAAGACAAAATGCATTGAGTCCTGAATAGAAAAATGATCACATGTACAAACATTCAAGCCCTCCAGCTTTTTCCATCCCATTGGTTCAGCGAGGAGTAAATGCAATTGATTCAGTCTAAATCTCACCAAAAGGAAACGGTGATGTTTATTAGCAACTATATTTAAATATGGTTCAATCGTTTGTGAGGTGGGTATGCCCGCACAAGAGGCTTACTTAACTCCTTAGCTTCCCTGTCCATTTGGTATAACTGCAGGTTCATGCTTTTAACCCGGAGCATGTCCACCTTTAGGAGTTTCTTTGGGAGCTATATAGCTCTGGTCTCCCAAAATAAGAGGCAGTCCTTTTCACGTAGCTTAGCCAGGGGTACTATTTGCTAGGTCAAGGGCTAAACAATCGCAAATAATTTCGCGGTTCATCCCTAGCTTTGGGTTTATCCAAATACCTATCCATTTAATTAAAGGTGCCAGTCCTATAATATCTGATATGAAACCTGAGCCTGTTTCTTGATGGATAATAAAGGTAGATGTTGATTGTGGCACAGATAGAAGATTTCTTAGGAATTTATTTCCCACTATTTGGATATCACCAGCTTCTCTGTATCCCCAGAGATCGGAACCATAGTTTGCTATAGCAAGGCATTTAGGTCTATAGATGTTTAACATAGCATACATTGGCTTCGATCCCAATCTACGACCAAAGTCTAGGACAGCAATGGTGGATCTGGCCATTGCGTTTCTTTTGGCTTTCATTTGTGGGACCCATGTACCCTTTTCGTCAAATAACACTCCTAGTTATAAAAACGACACCACCCGTGTTATTACATTCCCTTCACAATAGTGAGTTTTACATTTCTTGGGCTTAAAACACATAATCATGGTGTGGGACTGTCATTTGTTTAAAAACAAATACTTAAAATACTTTTTAGTAAATGAAAAATGTGTCTAACTATGTAATACATAAAATACATTGTATCTGTGCAAAGAAATATGTTTTTGAGAAAATATGTTTTAAAGTGTATATATATTGATGAAAATGTAAAATGTGAAAAAAGAACAAGTTAGGAAATTGTTAACGAAACTAAAATACTGATGTTTGCCAAAGAATTATAACCATTATAAAAAAATGTATGTGAATAAAAATTATATTAAAACTTGTACTAGACTTGATGTTCAACTACTAATACATATACAGGGTAAAGCAATACATGGGGCTTAGGCAACTGTTTGAATTACAAATAAGGTTATTTGTAAAAAATAAAACCTACCTCACAAAAGCAATGTGTCATTCTTGGATTTTTGATTGATTTCCAATAATGTAAAGTGAAGCATTTGAATACATATTATTCTATAAATAGAAGCAGTGTCTGGATTGCTTCAGGCTCTCACTTCTGAGCAAGCACCACTGCTGTGAGAGCCTTGGAGCATTTGATATATAAATATTAATTGCATAGATAAATCACAAAATTAAAGAAATTAACAATTAATGCAATTAAACTATGCATTACAACTTTGAACTAAAACACATTGAAAACTGTTGAACTTTGAAAGGTTCAAAGTTAATATTCCAACTTTAATCAAAACTATACCGGAGAAAGATTGACATGGAGATTTTTTATTCCCACTCCAATTTAAGCCAAATTTGGGGTAGCGCTAACCATTAAGAGTATAAGATTTACTATTCCCATTACACTCTAAGACACATTTGGAAAAGGGTTGGACCTTGAAAGGTGTAGGTTTACAGATCCCACTTGGATCTAAGCCACATCGGGGAAAATGTTGGACTCTGAAAGTCGAAGATATACTATTCCCAATTAAATATAAACCATGTTGGGTAATATGCTGGACTTCGAGGGGTGTAGATTTACTATTTCCAATCCAATCTAAGCCACACTGGGTAACGGGTTGCACTTTGAGAGTCTTCACTTTCTATACTCACGCCAATAGGAAAAAAGCATGTATTGTTAATAAATAAAAACATGATATATACAATTTCACATTTCAATAAAATAAAATAAATAGTTATATAAATCATCAAAATGTAGAATAAAAGCATAGACAATGAACATTGCATTTATATTTAACATATTTGAATTATGATATCTATATTATAAAAATTATTTTAACAATAAATAGAATATAACAAAAAAGATACATACAAATGTACTAGATTGAAAAAATAAATATAAAAGATGTAAATGTAAATAAAATATGTTTAAAAAAGCATTTAAAAATAAAAAGTGCATTGAAAATATACAAAATATACATAAAAACTAAAATAATATAAACATCCTTAACACAAATTAAAAATAAACATTTTTTTTACTCTCATCAAAATGACAAAATAGACATAATTATTAAAATGTCAAGAATAAAAATAATGTGTTTTCAACTTTATTTTCTACAAATAAAATAACCTTTATGTACTAAAAATAGAACCACAAATATAAAACAATGCAAAACAAGTTATCTAAAATGTTTTTTAAAAACTTAGCAATAATTTAGGTAAAAAACCTCTCCACCCAAAAATACAAAATCGCACTCCTTAAATATTTGACATATTTCCAAATTTAAACCGTCTTTTAAATAAATGAATAAAAATGTAAATTAAGTTATATAGACAAACTAAAAATATTAAACAAACGTATCACAATAATAATAATAATATATAGAAAAAAAGAAAAGGTTAAAACACACCCCCACCCTATTCATCGAAAGCCCCACACATCTCGCTCCAAAATATATTTACAAATCAAAAAACAAATATATAACACAAAAACATGTACACAAATATACAAAACAACAATTTTAGAAACAACTATTTTTTGGTAATGATATTAAAAAGCAAACAAAAAGTTATATGCTTACCTCGATATTGGAATTGACAATAACTTGAGAATTGTACAATGACAAAGTAGGGGCCATTAACAGATGATGTAATTGGTTGTCTGTTACAGCAGAGAGGCAATGTGGAGGGAATCGGGGAAAGTGCAGGAGGTATTTATATTGATAAGACCAATGTTAGGAGAGCTATGCCATGACTCAAAATTGGGGATATGATAGAAGAAAGGTCCATGAGTGACTTTAACAGGAGAGTGAGAGGACAATGCGAAAAGAAGAAAAAAGTGAGATTTCATAGGAATGAATGTTTGAAGTGGACCCTATTCAAAAAAAAATTGTGTAGGGGTGCCTCAGCACTACAAAAATTAAAGACCTTGGCTCCACATTAATCTGTAAAAGCAATGTATTTCCAAGCTAATTGATTGCCAAAATAGATTATTGTCGCCAGAGCAGGACAAGCCCTTTCTTCCCTCAGGCATTTCCACCATGGACTGAAGCCCTTGGAGGTTAGTTTTGAAACCCAGGGCTACTCCTAGTGCCTCTGAGGTTTTCCCTAGCTCCCAAGGTTAATTGCAGCAGGGTCATGGAGGCTTCAAGAGAGAGGGAGGAAGGGGTAAAGTAGAGATAAAGTGATCAGAGAGGGAGAGGAGAAAGAGGCGAGAAAGAGAGTGAGAGATTTGATGACTGGAAAGAGAGAGATTGCGTGAGGAGACAAAGAGATAGGGATGGTTTGAGAATTTTTGCCAGGGCTCTAGGATTGCCAGGCCCTTCTCATTGGGACCTGCTGCCAGAATCTTGGCCAGGTTTCGGTATCACTAAATGCTGTATCTTGTTGCCCTTTGAGAATTATTTATCCCAAAAGGACTCCACACTGCCAGTCAGGGCTACTAGTGCATCTCCATTTTTTGGCTGATTTGCGTGCCATGTATGAAAACAGCACTCAACCTTGAGACTTAGGCACCTCCCACTGACACTTCTTTCCACTGCGAGCTGATTGGAACTCGCCATGGTTATCCAGCGTATTTCCCTGCTCTGGCCATTCCTGACCACCCTGTCTTGAGGCTTGTCACCAGGGACCCCTCCCTTATCTACTGTTTTACCCTTCAGCTTTCTCTCTTGGGCTCGGTGAATCCTCCTGAATCCTGGTGATGGTCATTGGGATCTTATCCCCATTGGTTTTAAAACTCGGACCCTCTATGATTTTTGTGAACTAGCTGTGTAGGGCTGTGCATTTCTTGTGTTTGTTGATATACTTCTTGATCCAGATGTTCTCACTTGAGTGTTTCACATCAAAAGAGAACTAGAGCATGTTTGTTTTGCATCAGTTTGCACTGCGCTGCTTTGTGTCTTGAAATAATTTTTGATAAACTCTCTTCAATAAATGATATTTGCCATTTGGCTCTTTGCATCATAAGTATTGATGCTAGAGTCCAGTGTGTTTTTGGTTACATACTTGTTGCATAAAATCTTTCCTTCTTCCTTTTATCCCCAATCTTGTAAGGTATGAACTGGGTTAAAATCAGGGCAAGAGTTCGACATAAATCACTCGATTAAGTACAAAAAGCCACAAGCTTCATTATATAGCAGCTCAACCCATTTCTACCTATAAGCTCTTTGAGATGGGGGAGTGATCTCCAATTGATTCCGATTATACAGAGGCACCAGACAAGGCTGCCATCTGTCTCTGCTGTTGTTTACGGTTGCCACTGAGCCGTTGATTGAGTCCTTGCGCACCAAGATTTGACAATGGGGTATATCTCTAGTGGAAACTAACCATGTGGTCTCCCTTTATGTTGATGATGCTCTGGTTTATCTTCGACAAGCAACTTATTCGGCGCCCATCCTACTCAAGGTCATGCACGCATTTGGAGAGGTCTCGGGCCTTCGGATTAACCCGGATAAGTCAAGGCTTCTACCCTTGAAGGAGCTGACGGGAGTACCAGGGGACGAGCTGCCTGTGGTGGGGTCCCCTTGGGTGACCTCTGCTATTCAATATTTGGGAGTTCGTTTGGCTCATACAACTCTGTAATTTTTAGATCTTGACATCGGAAGGGCAGTGGAGGGTATACAAGAATCAATCAGGTTCTGAAGGAAATCGACTCTGTGCCTTATGGGCAGGATCACAATCATAAAAACTATAGTGCTACCGGCTGTCTTTATGCCATTCCAAATACTTTTAAACAGTTTGATGGTACGCCTCTTTTGGGGCTTTAGGTGCAAAAGGGTTGAACTCGCCACTCTATAGCAAGCATGGAGTAAGGGGGGACTTGAGGTTCCCCGTCTGGAGTTTTACTATATGGCAGCTCGGCTGCAACATGTGGTTCATTGGTTGGATGATGAAGATATATGGAATAACTGCTCTTTTTGAGCACTCATGGTGGGAGATCTTTACCAGCTCTCCTGATGTCTGGATCCCGCATTCCCTCATCACGTCCTTATGCTATATGGCATGTTGCAACTATCTGCCAAACAGTTAATAAACAGGTCATCCAGTGGGCTCCCAATGAACCAGATATGCCTCTTTGGGTGGGGCAGACTTTCTCCTGCATCACTGAGTTCATGTTAGTGCAGCGTATGAGAGATGGGGTTGTAATCTAATGGGAGACCTATACGTTCACCAACGCTTCATTAGGCAGGCAGAGGTGATGAATTCTTCGATTTAGGTAATGGACAATATCTCCAATATATGAAAGTGTCCAGTACTGTCCGGGGGTGTGACCTTATTTTCCTGCATAGCCTCCTAAGTAAGGGTGGGCGTAGTGCTCCGCTCCGCCTGTGGAGTGTGCGTAGTGCTGCCTACTTCGTGGTCCATGAAGTAGGCGTAGCAGGCAGGCTACGCACACGCCACGGTGGAGCAGAGTTGCCTGCCACCCGCCTCCCGCCCACCCTCATTTTAAAATAACTTAAAGTGTTTAAAAGTAAGGAAAATGTCTTACCTGAGCTGCGGCGTCCCGGGGCTCCCTCTTCCTGCTTCATTGGCAACTTCTTCCTCACAAATGCGCATGAGCGGGCGCCCACGCATGCGTGAGGAAGAAGTTGCCAATGAAGCAGGAAGAGGGAGCCCCGGGACGCCGCAGTTCAGGTAGGACATTTTCCTTACTTTTAAACATTTTAAGTGATTTTAAAAGAGGGCGGGAGGGGGGCGGGCGGCGCGTAGTGGGGCTACGCGGAGTGTGCGAGTGTGTGTAGATTTGGCCACACTACGTGATGCTCCACATAGCCCCACTACGCCCAGGGCTGCTCCAATCTGTATTTAGCCCAGGAATGAGGGTTAATATCACATCTTTATCGGGCTTTGCTCGATGACCTCCCTTGGCAGGGCCTCCTTTACAAGCTAAATGGAGGAACCCCTGTCAGAGAAGGAATGGGCACAGGTCCATGAGGGGGCCTGCACAGTTAGCTCGAATGTGCGCTTTAAAATCCTCCAATATAGCTTTATCCATCAGACCTACCTTACCCCGCAGACGCTACATGTTATTTATTCTGCCCACTCAGAGTGCCCATGTTTCAGATCCTAAAGGGCAGATTTTATCCATATGGTGTGGACTTGCACATCCTTGACTTTCTATTGGCAGGAAATACTTACCCTGCTCAATGAGGCATCAGGGTGGAATGTCCCAATGGAGATTAGATAGGTCTTGCTTGAATTGCTCCCATCCTCAGCGAAAAATAAATTGAGCAGGAAGTTTTTTGTTTTGGGTGTTGTGTTGGCAAAGATATGCATTCACAATAACAAAGAGAGGGTGAGGGAAAATCACTCTTGATCCCCCTGGTTTATAGTAAATCAACAACAAAAGAGTGAACAAGGGAAGGAGCAAACTGAGAGTAACGGCGTGGGCAAAAACCAAAATAATGTGTTAAAAGAACCCTCACTCACCAACCTAGTTGGTGACATGCTTCATCATCGGGTTCCCACCAGAGAGGCCGAATGCCTCTCTGGTGTGCTACAACGCCTGAAATACAGCGGAGCTGGTTTTTGAATGAAAAGGGAGTGAGATTTAAAAGGTGGATGGTTTTAACCAATAACCAATTTAATCCTGGTAAACCAAAGACCGAATAAAAACAAGTGAGTTGGACAGGAGCCGGCCAATTAGGTAAGACAAGGCTCGTCCGAATTAAGGGGAGGTCAACATGTTTCAGCTTAACATGCCCAGTCGGCTAAGCATTCATCAGGACCATGTAGAGCACCACGGCGGTATGCACACGCTAAGGTGCACCCTAACCAGTGGTGTGTTTAGGCGGTAAAACTCACTGTTCTACCGCAAAGCCATCCTACAATTCAGGGGCTAGTAACGCCTGTAAAAGAAAAACAGACATACCACACATAAAGACATATAGAAACAGACACTTTTTGTCGCTTGAATTATTATACTTTACGTGATTCAGGTGAACACATATGGTAGTCCCGTGCTGTGAAGCGGGAGTGGGTGTCAAATAACAATTTGTGGTCATGAAACGCCCACAGTGCTCTATGAGAGGCAGAGGACCTATAAATATATCATTATGTTTCGTTAAGGTCCTGCGCACTAGTTGTGCCTGTGAAGAGATCAATAAATATATTGACAGATCGACACGCGATGTGCAGTCGAAAAAGGCTATTTAGCCGTTATGTATGCCGAAAGAATAGCAGACTCGTGCAAGTGAAATGCATGCTGAAACGAGCTCACGTAGTGTTTGCCAGGCGCCGTTGCTCCAGTGCATGACTAGCAATTAAAGAATGATAAAAACAACAACAACAGCATGGAAAAAAAGGGGGTGGGAAGCCTCTTACTCAGTAAGTTTGTACTGCTTGCGTCATGGGTCCGAGAGGGGGGTAGTGAGCTATAGTATCTGTGAGAATAGATAAACAGGAGAACCTTGTTTGTCCAGATACTTATAGGCAAACTACACTGGGACCAAAGGGATGCGTTAGTAGAGAATTTCCACTTACTTCCATGCTCGCACACTCCCGCGAAATACCTGGTTCAGTCCTACTCGGCCCGGATATTGGTGAGTGTAATGCGAACCCGGAAGAAGTACTAGCGCGATCCCGTCACGTGTTCTAAACAACGTAAGTCACGTGATCTAAACAACTCACGTCAGCGTGTGACGTCATCCGATAGGGCGTGTTGTATCGGACGTGCTCCCATAGATTTCAGGCCCGTTTTGTGTTAAAAAAAGGGGGGAAACTAGGGACAGTGGTGACGTAAGGTTTCTGCATGTAAAAAAATGCGTGAACGTTAAGAGCATTGTCACAGCGAAAACCGCTGACTCTGTGCGAGATAACTAGTATTGGCTGATAACTACTAACTATTTGTGAATGGCACGTTGTGTAAAAAAACACAATAGTTGATCATAAGTCTTATGTCAACTTGCTAGTTCACCGATATCTAAGCTATTTAAGAGATAGTCTTGGTGAAAGGCACAGAGAGAGACACACCCACCCCCCATGATCTGGCGGATGGATAGCAGAGGGATAAAATGAAGTCGTAGACTATGCTGCACGGAGGCCATCAGGGTTTTATCCTGGATTGGTGTAATCAAGTCAGCACTTCAGTTTTTGAGAACGGAGTTCCACGGGATATTGTCATTCAGACCTGAGAGGTGAGTCGAAAGACGATAGACCCATCGTTGTTCTTTCTCGAAGAGTAACTGTTGAGTGTTTGGTCCAGGTTTCAGTTTCTCAATGATTGACCACTTCATGTCATTTGTTGTGTGATTGGCCAATAGAAAATGTTCTGTCAGTTTGGTACTTAGTTTGCGACAGCGAATAGTACTGCGATGTTCGCAGATGCGCTGTTTTATTTTCCTGCCTGTCATTCCGACATATCTCAGTCCGCAGGGGCAGGTAATTAGGTAGACCACGTCTGTGGAATTGCAGTTGGTATGCGTTCTCTGCACCCATTGTTTTCCTTGTTCAAGTTCAAGATACTTTGAGGGGGAAGTCAGATGGCAAACACTGCATGAACCACAGGGGTAGTGGCCAACAATAGGGGGAAGGCCCCACGCACTGGTGATAGACAGATGCTGATCTTTGTCTAGTGTTTTTGGGCGAGTATGAACCAAAGCATCCTTCAAGCTTCTCGCTCATTTATAAGAGAATAAGGGTTTCTCCCAATTGTGTTTGTTGCTTGTCAGGATATTCCAATGTTTCCTAATGGACTTACTGACTGCGTTAGATGCTGCATTGAAAGTGGTCACACATGTGAGAGGTAAGGAATTCTGGTCATCTCTCACATGGTCTTCCAATAAAGCCTCCCGGTTTTGGTTACGGGCCCGCTTATTACTCTTCGAGAGGATCTTATCAGGGTAGCCACGGGCTTTCAGTTTCCAAGTAAGTTCCTGCGCTTGTTTCTTGTATACAGAAACTTCGCTGCAATTCCAACGAAGACGAAGGTATTGGCCGAAGGGGAGGTTTTCCCTCAACGGGCGAGGATGGTAACTGGAAAAATGTAACAAATTGTTTTTTGCCGTGGGCTTGTGATGGGTTTTGGTTTGTAAGGTGTTGCCTGTTCTGGTGATGACCACATCCAGGAAAATCATCTCATCTTTGTTGTGTGTGTGGGTAAATCTAAGATGAGGATCACAAGTGTTTACCCAGATAAAGAAATCCTGGAGGCATTCCTCAGAGCCCTGCCAAATAATCAGTACATCATCGATGTATCTTTTCCAAAAGAAAAGGTTTGGCAAAAAAGGGTTATGTGGAGCTAGGATGAACTTGCTTTCAAAATCGAACACGTACAGCCCGGCTACCGAAGGCGCAAAAGTGCTGCCCATTGAAGTACCTGTTGTCTGCAGAAAAAGGTCTCCCTTATATTCGAAAAAGTTCCTTTTTAATGCGAGAGTAGCACAGCTGACAACAAAGTCTCGTGGGGTGGTGTAGTTCCAGTTGCTGGACTCAAGAGTGCGCCTTACGACATTGATGGTGTCGTCCTGAGGGATACAGGTATACAAACTTTCTATATCCATTGTTACCAAAAAAGATGCCCCATCTGGGAGAACAATCCCTTGAAGTAGTGCTAACAGACTCTTAGTATCTTTGAGATAAGTGTTGGTCGATTGGATAAGAGGTTTCAGAAAAAAATCACAATAACGTGATAGGGGTTCCAGCAATGAACCGATCCCGGACACAATTGGGCGGCCAGGGGGGGGTGTTCTGTTCTTATGAGTTTTGGGCAGGGTGTAAAAGTAAGGGATCTTGCCTTCACTGGTAGTAAGGAAAGTTGCTTCCTGTTTGGTGATAAAGCCATTAACTTCGGCGTCCTCAACCAAATCGTGAATAATACCTTGGAGTTCCAAGGATGGATCCGTGGTCAGGGGAGTGTAGCTAATAGGATCATCCAGGAGACGTCTGCATTCCCTGTCATAGGCAGTAGAGTCCTGAATAACTACTCCGCCACCCTTGTCTGCTGATTTAATCACGATGCCCGTATTCGATTGCAGAGAAAGTAATGCTTGAAATTCGCCCGTCGTCATGTTCTTGAAGCGGTTGGGTTCGATGAAAGCTTCAACATCGTTAGATACTGCCTGCTCAAATGCCATGATTTCAGGCAGAATAGAGTGAGGAGGAGGGGTAAAGGTAGATTTAACCTTAAATCCTGTATCGCTCGACGGGGATTGGGTGCTGTCCAGAGGTTGTTTTTCAAAGAAGCTCTTGAGCTTCAGTTTTCTGAAGAAGTTAGAAAGTTCGCATCTCAGCTTGAAGCGATCAAAACTGGCCGTGGGTATAAAGCCAAGCCCCTTTTCCAGGACCGACGTTTCGGCGGCCGTGAGTGTCACTGACGAAAGGTTCGTGATCAAACTCATTGATTGCTGGGGCCTGCTCGTTGAGTCTTGCTCCTCGAATTGTCCCCCACTGCTTCGTCTTGTTGCCAGTGGACTTGGGTGGAACCTCTTCTTCGGCCCCGGCCTCTCCTGCCCCTCTCTAAAAAAGGGGGGCGGTATTGGTTCTGTTGGAACTGTGGAGGTGGAAAGAAACCGGGGTTCCAACCATCATCGGGTGGAAAGGGGGGGGTTGAAATGGTGGTTATTGGTAGGGAAGCCAGGTCTGATTGTTGTGTTGTCGTCTATTTCTTCCTCTCCCCCGCTGCCGAGCCTTGTAGCTGTCACTGCTTGAATCACTTGCAGTAGAACCATCATGTGAGCTGTCAGTGCCAAAGTCATTCTTGGTTGGTGGGATGTAGTCTGGGCTGGTATAAGGGTATGCTCGTACATAGGACCATTTCGCCAGATCCTTCTGGAATTTCTGGGCTTTGGAATGAGTGAGAGAGTCTTTATATTCATTCATTTCTTTATTTAGTTCGTCTAGCCGTTTCTTATAGCCAATTAGTGTTGATTTGAAATGGGTTTCCGTTAGTTGGATTTCTACCATTATGGCCTCCGAGAGCCTAAGTGCTGTTTTAATGATTAGCACAAGCCAATCCCTGGTGCAGTGCCAGGCGATTTGGGCCCATTCTTTCCTAAATTGTGCGTCATCTAGGAAAATGCGGGGGGCATTTGTGACTAGTAGACCCTTTGGTGCTATATTATTTCTGAGATATTCAGTAAGAATTGTGCCATGAAGGATAGTGCGTATCCGCCCTCTTTTCTGCTCGCTTAATTTATCCCACTCAGTAGTTTGTGAGATGGTTTGAGCAATCGAGGGATCAGAAAAAAGTGAGGGGTCTGCCAAAAGGGCGTCTACTTCCTCATTTGAGTAAGAGAGGCCCAAATTATCCATGATGCTGTGTTGGAAGAGTCGCTAAATAAAAAGGCAAAACGAAGGGAAAATACCCTCGCAGCTGTGCGCTGCAAAATATCACAATAACAAAGAGAGGGTGAGGGAAAATCACTCTTGATCCCCCTGGTTTATAGTAAATCAACAACAAAAGAGTGAACAAGGGAAGGAGCAAACTGAGAGTAACAGCGTGGGCAAAAACCAAAATAATGTGTTAAAAGAACCCTCACTCACCAACCTAGTTGGTGACCTGCTTCATCATCGGGTTCCCACCAGAGAGATCGAATGCCTCTCTGGTGTGCTACAACGCCTGAACTACAGCGGAGCTGGTTTTTGAATGAAAAGGGAGTGAGATTTAAAAGGGGGATGGTTTTAACCAATAACCAATTTAATCCTGGTAAACCAAAGACCGAATAAAAACAAGTGAGTTGGACAGGAGCCGGCCAATTAGGTAAGACAAGGCTCGTCCGAATTAAGGGGAGGTCAACATGTTTCAGCTTAACATGCCCAGTCGGCTAAGCATTCATCAGGACCATGTAGAGCACCACGGCGGTATGCACACGCTAAGGTGCACCCTAACCAGTGGTGTGTTTAGGCGGTAAAACTCACTGTTGTACCGCAAAGCCATCCTACAATTCAGGGGCTAGTAACGCCTGTAAAAGAAAAACAGACATACCACACATAAAGACATATAGAAACAGACACTTTTTGTCGCTTGAATTATTTATGAATTAAGATATGCATTGCCATCACATGGCTTAGTCCTTCACACCCTTCCTACAGGATATGGTTGAAAGTTGTCTGTGAATGGGCGACTGTGGAGAAGGTGCAAATGAGACCTATCCGAAGACATGCAAAACTTGAGGATGATTTGATAGCCTGGCCGTCAATGTTGTCAGAAATGAGGGAGCTTCAGGGACAGCGTGTATCTGGCAGAGCAGGTGTCGATTAGCCACCTCTCGCCCCGGGTGTGTGATTGTAGGAAGACAAGAAAGTTGAAGAAGGCTGTGACCTCTGATGTAACCAGTAATCACTCATAATGTTTTTACTTCTATCTGTATTATCCTAGTCTAACACAAATCCAAGTTAAGGGAGGTGGAGGAGGGGGTAAATTGTTATATGTCAGCATGGGTGCTAAATAGATGAGGCATACTGCTTTTTATTTCTGTATAGCTAAATTGTGGTTGGGGTCTGACATGTGTCTGGTTCAACTACTGTTGTTGGGTTTTAGCCTCATCTTTGAGAAACCTTCAACTTTGAATAAGCAATGGGATTTGGTTAATTTATTCCTGCGGGGACAATGTCGGGGGGGATGTAGGAGGCTTATAGATGGACTCTTTATGAAATGCACTGTCTATGTGATATACCTATATGCCAATAAAGTTATTGAAAAAAAAGCTCTTTGAGACTTACCACTCACAACTTGATTTATGAACGTACTCTAAACACGGAGGATCAGGAGGGAATTTCTCTCCAACTACCAGTGATGAAACTGCGGTATGCTTTATTTTAAGGTAGTACAGCTAGGAAACAAACAGTCAACTAGGTTTGCCCTCTTTCTGCTTCTCAGCTTTGCAGTTGATAATTCAGAGAAACATTGTGTTAAATGAATTCACATTCCACACACTATTGATGCAAAAAATGAAGCGCCATTCCGCAATGCCTGTCATAATACAGCCCCAAACGCATAACACACGCTTTCAGCGGCGTAGCTAGGGGGGTGCGGTGGGGGCAGTCCACACCAGACGGCACTATTTCGGGGGTGGCGGCCGCGCGGCACTGTTGGCCCATTGCGTCGGCCTATATAATTTATTTGGGGACACTCACTGACACTACAGTCAGTCATTACAGTAGTGTCAGTGTCCCCAAATAAATGATATAGGCTGCCGCAACGGGCCACCAGTGCCGCGCGCGCGGCCCTGTTTAAAGTGCTAGTGCCCTCCTTGCAACTGCTTCCTGCAGTGCAAGGCGCCTCAGCCTTCTCTATTGAACATGGGTGAAACTGGTTTTAGGCAGCACCTCACGGTCCCATTTCACTCCGTATAAGCACTAGAGTAAAGAAAACGTGTGGACATTCAGTTCTCTAGTGAAGTTTTCAAAAGCGCATTGACTGAAAAAATGAAGGAGTCCAATTTACATCTGAACTGAGCACGCGACGCGAGGGGGCCCAAACGAAAGAGAGAAAAGGGTCGTATGAACTATTTTATAGCATAAACTTAGCGATGCCGTTTTAACTTTAGTGCACGCACCACCACCTATCGTATTGGTGGGGGTGTGGTGCGCAACGGGACCGAGTCAGATGGGAAAAACTCAGGCAATTATTGAACGAAGGCGCGCAAGGGTCAGTATCGGTACAGCAAGCTTTGAAGAATTCCGCTGTGATTATTGCCGCCCCACGTACTGTAGTGTCCTTCACACAAAGGACACGGACACAAGGTCAGGATTCTAGTAGCCTCGTTTATTCACAACCTTCCTTTTCTAATTCTCACCCTCTATTGCCGTTTCCCGGGCATGACTCTGCCTCCTCCCTTATCCCGCCCTCACCACGCCTCCTCAGCCGAGGAGGTCCTAACGCCCAGCGTTCCAGCGCAATGCTACATGTACCGTGTTTGTTGTGGTTGCTTGTGGGGCCCTCCCAGGGCCGCCAATCTTGTAGCGCGCCAGCGCTACCAATGACTGCCATGTGCATAATTTTGGCCAGCCCTCGCGCCGAGAACGTAGCAGTGACGCGTCACACGCGCCACCACTGCGCGCTCTCTTGTGAGGAGCCGAGTCTGGGGCAGTGGCAGTGCTGGGTGATTTGCTGGCTTCTGCAGCAGAAGTGAACCAACCCCTACCATAGAGACCTTGGTTGCCACCACTGTGGAGTACTGGAGGCATAGTGTGGTAAGAGCTAAAAGGTTTTCAGAGGGGAGGAACATAGTTGCCAAGGTTTCAGATTGCTATGTGTGACATTTTCATAATTTTAGTTCATTAATGAGTGATACTTCAACAACTATGAGTGACACTTTCACGCAAACAAAATGAAGATGAGGTAAGCATATAAATGTTAGAATTTACACTCATTAGAGCAATGAAAAACTGTAAGAAGATATTGAAAATTCTGTAAAGAAACGGAAGTGCCCTTATCAACCGATCGTATTGTAAAAAAAAATATCTAACCATGATATTAAAACTTAAACTCTGACCTTAAAAGGAACTTTTATAATGTCAGCACTCAGCAGCTTTCATTTTTTACACTTATCAAGTCTGTGAGTCACAGTGCGGCAGCTAGGGATATAAAGCCAGAGACTGCTGGCCTAAGGTCCCTGTAGTCTCTTGGAGTGTCACCCTCCTTGGCTGCAGACAGCTGCTGGGCATCAGCATATATCACGTAGCGACTGACGATGGTGAGGCAAGCTGAAAAGTGGCACCGTAGTCTTGAGAGCCGTGCCCTGTGCCTTTTAAAGACACTCAGCACCTGCTCTCAGACTCACGCCGACCGGAAAGAACCCACCATGATAGGGCCTGAGCATGCAGTAAGTGTCAAGGGTCAGGAGGTGACAGGCCGAACACGGGCCTCCTCCCTTAATTATTTAACTCCGCGCAGGAGGTACAATTAACTCAAGGGCCTGATGAGCAGGAAATTTAAATTTAAAACATAAGTGTGCCAAAGTAGGTAAATACCTTGACACTAATGTACAGGACAGAGCGAGCTGGAGCACCACCACTGTATGGGCCAGAGCTGAGCCACATGGCTGCTCCAGCGACGGCTGCTGTCTGGTAAGGATTCGTGCCGCATTTTCAAGAGGTATAACTGCAGGCACTCTCTCACGCGCAGCCGTTGCGCCGCGTGCCTGTCAGGCACTATAAGAAATACTCAATACCGTTAGCCTGAACTTCCTAGCTCTCAATCATGGTGATGGGGCACATGGGCTGGGGGGGGCAGGAACTTTAAATATTAGGACACTAGTGATACCATGTGCTAGCCCCAATCCCTAACTATGCCACTACTTGCCCACCTTCAGTACTAACTATCCACATCGCTCCAAACTAAATCGGCCAAGTACTTTCACTCTTCACTGTTGAGGAGTTTATTTTACCCTTTTCCCCCGGAGCGGCGGCATTAACAAGAAATTTGTACATATGACTGCCACATCGGCGCACAACAGAATGACGAAATGGTGCGAGCACTAGAGCACCAACCTGGCCTGCCTTTCACTGTCCTGTCTAACCTGCACAGCCATTAGGCAAATGATTCAGTCACTCTCCTGACGTGCCTCACATTATTCAGAATGCTGCAGCAGTGCGGCTGAATGTATGACGCACCTAACAGCCAGCGCGCACCGGTGCAGACAGCTTTCCTCATGTAGTGCAGATTATTATACGGCAGTCCTCCAGCCTTGACAGCTGAGGACAGGAAGGGCTATTATGCGTGATAATTAATTTTAATGCGGCATGCGGGGCCTTGCCTTCAAATGCGTTAGGGTCAGGCCTGATGCGTGGCATTTGGCAGGACTGAAGGAAAGGATCTTTAGTGAGAGGCAGACAGTTCACAAGTCCTATAAAAAGAAGTGGGGGGACTAACCAAGTAAGGCAGTCAGCAAATGACATCATGACACTTGCCATCCATAGCTGCCAAGGTTTCAGATTGCTATGTGTGACATGTTCATAATTTCAATGTGGTTATGAGTGACGTTTCAACCACTATGAGTGACACTTTCTTGCAAGCAAAAATCAAGCAATGAAGATGAGGAAACATAAATATCAGAAATTAGACCCATTTGAGCAATGAGAAACTTTTAGAAGATCTAAAACTGCTGCAAACGCCTGCTGCAGCTGACTATAATTAAAATGACAGCTATGGACCTCTAGAAAGCAGGTCACATGGCTCTGCTAAAAATTAACACCAAAAAGAGCAAGGACCTGAGGTTAGGCTGTAGAACCACTGGAGCAAAGCTGTGCAATAAGAGCCACTGACCATACAAGACAACAGTTTAGTAGAGAATACAGATCTTTACTGGACCCCACCAATCTAGAAGGGGTATTGCTGGGTGCACATGAGGCATTCAGAGTTGTAGTGGCATGAGCATTACCAGAGCCTGCCCTGATGTCCTGGCATAAATATCTCTAGTGTCACACAGTGAGTGACAAGTTACACACCAAGTAGTGCTACCTATAGTGCTACTCATCCCTATGTAGGGCGTCATAGAACTTTACATTACACACACATTATGCACCAACAGTGTTTTGTGCAAGTGTGTTAATTAATGCGTCTCACATGAGAGATGCTAACAACCATGTCACTGGCCTCCTCCAGGCGACAAACTATCTTATCTTATGCTGCGTGCAGTCTATTTTATACTGTGTGTAATACAATATTTAATTTAATTGCATACATACTCTGCTTTCTGTCACAGGCTGTGCCCTCATAGCACCATAAATACAAGTCACTATTCTGTGAGCCAACAAGGATTCAAATCAGTGACCCTCCGGCTACAGACTTAGACATCTGAAGTTATCAAATCAACCAATTGAGTTCTCTGGCAGCGCAAAACATTTCCCGTTGAGCTAAGACTAGGGAGCCTTTTTGCCATTTGAAGGTCCTCATTTTCATGTCTTTATAGTCTCCTGCTCAACTTCCATCTATCGTACCCTAACCCAACCCTCTTTCACCTCTATAGTTTCTCCTCGCAACAATTCATTGTCTTTCTTTGACCTTCACCCCTTACCTAGTGTTCCATTTTCCTTTTCGCATAATCCCAAGCCTCTTTTGACTCTGTTTTTATCTTACATTCACCACTCTTTCCCTCACATCTATCTTTTTGAGTTTCCTTTCACCTTAAAATCTTCCCCTTAGCACCAGTTTCCCATTGCGGTGTGTCCTATCCCTCATACTCTCAGAGAAATACATAATTTTGAATTTTTGTTGTATTTTTGTTGTGTATTAAGAGGGGCGGCAAACTAAAACAATAGTTTTTATATTACTACAAGACCTAACAATAATGTCATATTAACCTTTGCATTTTTTTCAGTGAATTTACTATAATTAATTCATGTCTGTCTCCCTCCCCCCCTCACCATTCTTGTGCAGGGGGCCCTCCCACCATGTTTGGGGTACAGATTCTGAGGTGGGCATCCGGGACCCCAGGCCTCTCATCTGGAAAGAGGCCAGAGCGGTCTTTGGCACCGAACGACAGGTTATCGATAAAGATCTGATTGACTGTCCTAATCTTCCGCAGTTAAACAGTCGATGGCCCCTCCACTCCCCTCCCCTCACACACCAGGGGTTGAAGGTGACCCCCACCCGGCAGTGTGCGAGCCTTGACGTTCCATACTAGACACCTTATTATTAATTTAATGTTTTTGCAGACTTTTAACACTGTTGGTTACCATGAAAACAAAGTCGCAGAAAAATGTAATGTTTCTTGTTTCTTCTGATTATTCACATAGTGCTGCAGCGCTGGATCAGTCTGTCCCATGCCTTGGATAGGGTTAAACATGTTCCCATGGCCCCTACAGCTGTGTTTAAGGATTGTGATGATAATGTGTCGCCCCTCCTTGTATTTTAGCTTTGGGCCCCCTGGGCAGGCTGTGCACCATGTGTGTGCTGCGGCTGCTCTGAAGGAGAGATGCACTATTATAAGCTGGTAATGACAGGGTGCGACCCCTGGTTGTTGCCTTTGTGCCACCTGAGCGGGCTTTCTATCTGGTCTGTTTTGGCAAGGTTGTGGAGCTGACTGACCCCTTTGTGCTGAGTTTAGTTCTAAGGGCACACAGTGAGCCATTCCCTGTGAATAATTAATTTGCTTTTTTGAAAGATAAAGAATCACAGGCTTCAACACTGTTAAGTTGGTTTTGGGTCCCCAGAGCACATCACGTTTGTGCACGTCCCCACTGATTTAGTGGGGGGGACCATGATGTTTGGTCATTTAATGTCAGCTGTAGATGATGGATCCCCTAACAGTGTCATGTATGTGCATGTCTGCATTGTGCTGAGGGGATTACCAGGTAAGTGTTCACGCAGCTCTCTGATGGATGTCACATGCGGTTTTTCTGAGTCCCCAGATAGATCATGCAGTCTGTGTGTTCTCCTTTGTACTGCCGGTCACCGGTGTATTCAACTGTGTCGCCTTGGACCGTGTCATGTATGTGCATGTAACTTGCATGATCGAGGTAACTATTCGCGGCGATACTACATGTCTCTCGGACCTCTTTCAAGTGCTCGGCTTCCTTTTTCCCCATCACCCCTCCCCCCTGGGGCGACATTCTGAGGGATAGCCCCAGGCGCCACAAGCTGTAGCTACCCCTCTGCAGGCTTTCATAATTGCACTGTGCCAGCAAAGCCCTTCATGATGTACCCCCGAAATTCAAAATGGACCCACTTACGTGGATGCATGCACAAACACACACACACCAAACTTTCTCCATGCAGACAAATTACCTCTCTGCCACATATGGACATAAATATACCTTCAGAGATATAAAGAAAACACAGACACAAAATAAACACTCAACACTTTCAAACGGACAGTGAAAAAAACAGCGACTGACTAAAACACAGAGATGGAAAAATTGGAAAGTTACAGATGGAATGCTTGAATAAATCTTGGTAATTCATATGTCAGCATGCCAATCATTGTTTTACCCCTTCTGAGGAGCACCAGAAAATGTATATTTAACAGCATTCATCTAGGGAAACATTTGAATGCGCCTTCATATTAGTGTTTCATATGCTGAAAATTAGGGATATGGCTTCCCGATACTCATTAATAGATTATGGCCCTGTCAAATGGCATTTCCCTTTATAAATGAAGAATAGCAGACATGCCAGATGTTTTTTATGTCCACACAGAAAAATAGCCAGCACGAATTCAGCATAAGGTTTTGGCTGACTGGTAATGACAAATAATGTCAGACCCTCACCCTATAGTATTGCTGTGGGCCAGAATCAAAGGAAATGTAGGTTCACTTTCAGGGATGACTGGTGGATTTTAAAAGTATTAGCGCTGTCCATTGCCCTTTACAAGCTAGTGCTCTGCAGCTTTTGCCTTAGCCACAGTGGTTGCCAAACATTTGTTGCACTGCTAAACTGACAATTCCCATTCCTCCTGATGTCACTACATTGACTTGTGCCCAGGGGATGTAAAAATCCTGCTCTGGATTCTGCCTGGAAAGGATGATGTGCATTTTAAAGATAGTTGAAACTTTGCCATATGCTCGCATCCATAGATACATGGTATGAAGAAGTCCTGCTGTATTAATGGTGCAGGCTACCCCGAATCCCGCCTTTGGCACAAAGAGCCTGCACTTGAAGCAACTTCAGACTAACTTTAACTGAAATAGAAAAACATTACCAGCAAAGTGAATTAAAAACAGCTGCCTCATACGCTAAAGATGTCCTACAACAAAGATTGCCTTTTGTTACATTCTGTGTTTTCGTTTAGAGAATGATTTAGTAAATCTAATTGTGCTGTCTCAAAGCATCTTATCATTGATTGCTATCGTTCCCCCAAAGAGGAAAGAGCACGTGTAACAACTAACAAAGATGTTATCAAAGTCAGCATTTGGGGACATTTATAATCAACAGAGCAGTAATTTAAACCTGTGTTTCTGGTTATCATGAAATCGATGTATTTAGCCCGTGGCCACAGAATGTATTGATTTTTGCAGAGAAAAGTAAAGTTCTACTCATCAAGCATCTGGGGAGCTATAAAAAGCATCTAAAATCGTGAACTGGTAAGGGAGGCCTGGCCCGGCTACTGCGCTAATAGTGACCCAACCCCAGCCACTGTCTGAGGTAGTAAGGGGGGGGGGGGGCTGATGGGCTGCGAAGCTTCTGCTGCCCCGGAAGTCCTGCATTTCAGCCCCAAGGCCCCAGTGGAAAAAACAAATGTTGACATCTGGCAGGCAGAAACAGGTGTAATCACTCTGTTAGCAATGCGAGTGAGAAAAGCAGCTTCTCTTAAACCTACCTCTGCACGTGTTCTACACTTCTTGAGACCAGTCTTCAAGGGCCGGCACGAGCTGCCTGACTCCTCCCCTCCCGACCCCCTCAGCACCACGCACTCCAACACTGATACAAAAGGAGCCTTCCTTGCCTCTGGCCATTTATGAGTGTGGAGTTTTGCTGCTGCGCTGCTGAAACAGGCAATGCCCAGCACTCCTGACATCCCTGCACTGACTGGCCCTGAGGGCAGGGAAGTCCTCTGCCTGCACATGAGCAGCAGCACCCACTCCAGCCTCCCTCCTTCCCTCTAGTCTAAATAATTACAGTATTGGGTGTTTCACTGCTGCCCTTGGCATTGAACTGCTCGGTGTGCCTTCTCCTCACTCCTCCTCCATGAATGGTAGGGTAATGCCCCAACGCCCCTTAACACAAGCTGCCCTTGTTCACGGTTGTAGGCTACATTGCTTATGCTGACAGCTATCTTTGAATGAAGCATGGCCATTACAGTACTAAATTCATTCACGTGTGCCCACAATTTTCCACGGTCTGCTTGTATCTGACGTCTCTTTATGTAAAAGCTCACGATTAACACATGACTTCATGTCGATCTTTCTCACACTTATGCGCCTTTTTTAAGGCGATGGAAGAATCCTTGTCTGTTTGGGTTTTTGGATGATAAAAAAATCCGATGTTCTTTTAGAAGTCATTGCAAATCAGGAGGCACCTGTCACTCTGATCCAATTTGGTTTCGTAGTGGTTATGTAGGACTATATAATTTGAAATATTGTTGTTACGGTTATGGAGTCTGGACAGAATGAAGAGGCGCTATGTTGTAGGATGCTGTTAGTGATAGCTGACAAACTAAAGTAATGCAGTTTATTGCAACCCTCAATTGGTGATGGTGGCGCTGTTCGATTCGGTGGGGGTGCCTTGCAAGAAGTTGGAACTTCCGATGCTCGACTGATCCAGCCGAACAGCCTACCTACACCGTGCTCTGTGCAGGCCCAATGTGGTGGTTGGGGTGGTGACCTGGAAACATGTAGGTAGGCGAGAGTGTAAGGTCTAGCCCCGTATCCGCACACCAAAGAAACACAGTGGCGCAGAGTCACACACCGAGGCTGTGTAGGCTCTCGGGCAGAGAAGAGGGGAAAGAATGGTAATGGCGAGAAAGTGAAGCAAGGGAAACCAGTCCAGAAACTTCAGCTCCCCGTGCCCGCCTAGGCCGCCTCACTCTGCAGGGTCACCAGACAGTTGGTCCGGCAACCGGGCAGATAGACGCCTCCTCCGAGGAATAGCGAGGCAGCCGAGGAATAACGAGGCAGCTACTCCCGGGTACTGTGTGCGCTGGTGGTTCCCTCTTTTGTGGCTTGCCTACCTCGCAAGCAATTAACCTAAGGATAGTACGTTAACTGTACAGACATTTCCCTTGGTCATGGCCTCCGCACTAACTTGGTACTCGCTATCTATCCCACTAATGGCTGGCTAGTGGCTGTCTATTGTGACCCATAGCTACCCATGTGCACTGACGTGGGTGTCCCTTCTATTACCAGGGCAGGGAGGCTGCCTTGTGAGTTAGGGTCCTGGAAAATTAGTTCATTGCCAGTGTGCCTGGGCTCCCTGGGCATGCCTGCAGAGGGCAGGCGCCTTACCAGTCCTCGGGTGAAACCCTGAGCATCTGGCTGCATGCTGCTTGTGGCTGTCTGTGGTGTCCCACAGCGGCCTAGCAGCACTAAACTGTGTTGCCCCATCTGTGATGGTGGTTAGGGTGCAGAGAAACGCCACTGGTGTGCCTGATCTCCTTCTCATGGGAAGTGTAGGTGTCTTCCTGGGGTGAAACTCTGGGTCACCTGCCAAGGATGGCCAACTTTGGCTTCCCACTGCCGCCCATGTGCAGTGCTTGAGTGTCCCTTCTGTGACTAGAGCTGGGAGGATAGCCTAAACCTTTGTGGTCCTGGCATGAAGGAACACCTGCCCTCCCTCCCAAGGGGAGAGCAGACACCCGGCAGTCCCCAGGGTGAAAGGAGGTGAGATGAAGGTGGACCACCTCCATTGTCTCAGCGCACCACATATGTATGGGGCATCCAGTGCTAAAACTTTCATAGACAACCTGATTGTGGTTCAGAATTTACAAAGTACAAAAGCAGCCATTTTACTGTATTCTATTAAAAGTCATAGTCTGAGCCAAGGTTAGATCTTGGTTGGAGTCTGTACCTGTGTCCCTCTGCCAGCGGCAGGATAGGGTGCTGATCCATCCAAGGTAGGCTGCCTCCATTTAGTTCATGCGTGTCCCTACCCTGCACCATTTGTATAGACCACAGTAGGCTATTGTGCTAAAAATCTAAATTTATAGGCATGGCTCACAAAGCTACTTGAGCACCACAGTAGAACCTGGATACAAAAAGAATATTATTTAAAACGTAAAAGATCTATTTTGGATTCTCAGAATCAGGAAAGAAAAATTTCGCCTTTGTAAATGGGATTTTTCCATTTTGGATTTCAAACTTCTTATAAAAATCTGATCTCAAGAGTGGATTAGAGGGCATTTCAAGGTGGGTTGTTAAGCACAAGTGAAAAACATGCTTGTCTAGTGTTAATCACATAACCTAACCCACAAGCAGCATTGCGTAACATTTCCTCATGCAGAAATGTAGATCCATACATTTTCGTGTGTGGAAATTTTAGCACATCTAAATTCTGACTGAAATCTGTCAAAGCATCAATTCCCCAGGAGTACTCTTGGAATTGTTTGTAAACTAAATGAAAGTTCTAAAGATTATTTTGAATCTCGCAAAGAGAGAGAGTGACAAATCCACATGAAAATCAGGAATTATTTCCCGATATTAAAGGCTGTAGTCTAACATTTCTAATCCCACAAGAACTTTAGTAAAGTGATACTTCAACTAAAGGCACTCTGTCAGCTGATGGAGCAGGGTTTTGCAAAAAGAAACCTGCTCAAATTGACACCCCCATAATACTTACTAACAGTGTGTCGTGAAAACTACATGAAACACACGGAAAATCGCTTTGTGCATGCGTGCACTAATGTGAACTAATGCATAAAAGAACTAGGCCGCATTTCGCATTTTGCATCTTGTTTAAAAATAAATAATAATGCCGCTTTTGCTTTAAGCTTATGATAAGAAAATACTAACAGGGGATAGTGCAAAGGTGGGTGGTAAACAGTGAAAAGTGCATTTCCGCGAAATGAATGAATGCTTATGTTTTATTTAGTCATAGTGAGCCGAATGGGCCTGCATTTTCCTAAAATTGACATGATAGATCAGGGGCTGGAGAGAGAGAGCATGAAGAATCGAACATATAAACAGAAACGCTGAGTGCTGCAGAAGTCCAAGGTTGTTCAGCTAAGAAAACATTGTTTGTCTGCCAAAAGGATGAGACTGGCCGTGGGACCCAAGACTTCTTCCGCGGACGTAGCTGAAAGACTCATGAGAAATGATAAAATGTTACATGTAGATGTATTTGCATTCACTAGTCATGTATTACATTATGCGAACAACGAATTAACAAAAGACTGAAGACATTTTGAATGAGAACATAGTGGTTTAATGGACCACCTCCCAAACCATCCAATAAGCAGTCCAATTTTATGAATTGTTTCAACTAATGTGGGTTGGTCATGTAGGTCTTAGGTCATAACTGGGGTGCCTTTGGGGTTGTGGTTAGCATATTGCTTAGGGCAGAGAAGAGACGAGAGAGGGGTGATGCGTCGTTGTCCGTAGGTTTGCAGAGAGGCCTGTTCCTGTCCCGTCCCTGAGTCCTGAAATCTTTGTTCTCTGTCTCTATTTCAGGGGACCCCTACTATCTCCTTGGCCAGGGGGTGGTAGTTCACTGATCTTTTGGTTTTGTATTATCTTTCTGACTCGTACTTTGCATACACATTTGCAAGTGTATTTTTGTCTCTGAAACTTATGTCTCCTCATCTATCCACTCCATCATATTTATATCGTTTCACATTATTTTGCTGAAGCTTATGTCTCTACATCTATCCACTCCATCATATGTATATCGTTTCACATTATTTTGCTGAAACTTATGTCTCTTCATCTATCCACTCCTTCATATGCATAACATTCATTTGATGATGAGTATGACACTGGTGCATTATTGCTGATTTGTTTTTCTCTCCCTTTGTGGGATTCAGTGTTTGCATTTGTAACCTGTATGTGATGGGCATTAGTTATTCTAATGTATTTGAGATAAACTTCATTAATCTTACCGAGAGTCCGTGATTATTTAGGTAGTTACATAGTTAGATAGTACTATTATTACCATCAACTACTCAACTAATTGGTCCATCAACCAGAGGAAAGAGAGCTGATATACAGGTTTAGTTATAAAATTAGAAAGATTAAACATAAATCTGTGAAGGAAATAATCTTTTTACGTCATTAAAACTTTACCCCCAGCGCAACAGGGATTTCATGAATTGGGTGAATGTGTATAGGCCATTTGTATGAAATATTGATGAATATCGATAAAGTGCAGCGCTGGATCACAGCAAAATTGTCAATAGAAATCATTCCAGAGATAGTCCTTAATGATCTCATTTCTGTGTAGGAAGATAATATACAAACCAACCTGCTGCTTTGACCACTATGGGTGAACAAAATCATTATAGTTCTGGGAAGGACTCAATGCACTAAGGTTTTGCAGTAGGGTTTAAATAACTTTGAGAATGGTTTACAGCTGGGTAGTGACAGAAAATCCACCAAATTTTAGAGAAACTATCCCATGAGCAACATTTGTTCCACCATATCATTCTTATGGAAATTTTGGAAGTAGAATATTCTCTACATTTACCGTTTCCTCCAAAAATGAAAGCTGTTGAATTTTCTTGACAATCTCTCATGAGTTTTAAGGGAGTTATTTCTCTCCTCTAAGTCTTTCTGTTCATCTACTGAGTCTATTACATTTGGGAGGAGTCCACAACTTCTGCTTGGTTCCTATATCACCATCTGTTCTTCAACTAAGTTTCTGTTTTAATTGAGGTAATGTAAAGTGGGTTCCAAATACTACAATATAGTACTGTAAAAAAACGGAGAGCTCAAAATATACAGGGAATTCAGAGAATATGAAGAGACAGGCAATAAAGGTAATATTCCACAATAATACAAAACTAAATACCCGGAAAAAAGAAATATGGAAACACGATAAATATCAGTGCACTATTTGATTATCAATATAATCAATTATAGGTCTCCATTTTGTCCTGAGGTTAGGATTTTTATCCCTGAGTCTAAATTGCTGTGTTCTGAAGAAAAGCAGATGAAAAGATCATGAAGTCAATAAGCAGATGATGAGGGAATTTTAATAAAGAGACATCCAAGTCAGGGATAGATCACATGTTCAGGTAGTTATATGTGAATCCATCAACCCAAATTAAGAAACAAGAGAGAGGCAATGGCTCATAGATAGATATACTTGAATTACTGAGTATACTTAAGTCAAAACAACTTTGGCAACTCTTCAAAGTAGAGAATTTGATTAACACTTATAAATTATACAACAAAATGTATACCATGGTGTTTCCAGATAACCTACATTTATCAGCAATCTCTGCCAAGCATAGGTGATTAACACAAAAAGGAAATTCATCAATAATCTTCTACATCCTACAATTCTGGCAAATATTTTTCCAATCAATTGAATTTCAGTTGCTGGCATGAATGTTCAGTGAGTTAAATCTTAATACTGGTATCTGTGGAGATATTACAATCACAAATCTGAATCCTGGCAAGAATTACACTTAAAACAAATGATAGTGCCACCTTGTATCTACAGTGCAATATTAAAACATGGTATTGTTCAGTGGTATGATCAAATATGTCAAGGTGGAGTTTGAGAGAATATCCCTGTGTCAACTCTAGTTTTGTCATAGCTCCTTTGTCCCCTTCCAATCCTGAACACCATTAAACCTGTGGATTCTCATTCGATTTGCACTCTAAGTGCAAGTTCCTCAGTCTAAAAGGAGGGGAATGCTACGAGGGCTACACCTTGGAGCTCCAAGATGCATCTTATCACTCACTACGCTGACTGGTAGTGCAAGTGATCTGGCTGTGGAAAAACCTTCAGCAAAGAGGTGGTAAAAAGTAATTATGCCTACTTGGCTGTTGTGGATCTCACTCAAAGATCAAAGTTGGAACATTCATACTTGTCCATTAGCTGGACCACTGATCGACTGATGATGCTTTACCCAAAACATGATTTCAAAGCTTAAACATAGAAATGGCAGCAGGCCCTCACAAATCGCATCCTCCCTGTATCCTCCAAACAATTAACAGTAGAATATCCTTGACATGCAATATTCTTATAAAAAAGATATTTATAGCAGACAATAGCCAACGCATTTCGTCCAACACACTGGACTACTTCAGGGCAAAAAGAGAAAATATCATCAATTCTGAAAATATATATACAACTCCGCACATCAACAGTCCTCCGAGCAGTTAAGCAGACAATGTGGTGTAATATCCACAGATGTAGTATAGAAAACAAGGGAACCCTAATATTTGAACCTGGGGCAGAGTAATGTTTCTGAAGACAATGGCTCTTATGTGGCCAAGGAACGTCAGAAAAAAACACAGGAGTTGCGTCAGAAATTAGGAACAATGAGCTTAAGTCTAGGTCAGCAATTAATCCCTCAGGGAGCAACAATTTGTGTAACCAGGGACACGTACTACTCAGAAAACATTTGGTATTTAATTTATGATAATATGCAAAGAACAGTTCAGGTGCTCACATAAAAAGTGACAACAAGCATGCTGTGATAAATGGGGGAGACTTTAAATTATATACATCGCATTGACAACACATAAGAGAAATCCTCAAGAATAAATTATACAGAATGTATGGAGTTCTTGTTGTGGGGGATCAACGCGTTTCGATCTCAGGGATTTGAGATCATCTTCAGGACATAGCATATGTGAGCAGGCTGAATCTATAAGAGATATTGCATGTGTTACGATAAGTTCCCCGGATAATCATTTATATTATCTTTTAATAAAGCAATGTCACTTAGTGCTCCCAGTGAAACAAGATATAATTAAAACCTCATGTAGTTAGACTCTTAAACTATTAATTATTGTCAATGTGGGTCTGAATCGTATTTCCTTAATTAAACATAGTTGCGTGAGTCAGATACGTAAAAATGAGTGCCCGAAGTTACAAGAAATAGGTATAGAATTATATTAAACATTTAGAAGGGCAAAGTGAATAATGACAGGGAGAAGCCCACAAGTTCCGGAGAGCATGGAACTTAGACACTAAACACTTAAATAATAAATGATATTCTAGGACTGAATCACATTTTCCTCAAATAACCCTAGCTGCATGAGAATGATATGTCAAATTGAGTGCCCGAACTTGCAAGAATTAGATATAGAATGAAAGTAAGTTTAGAAATGGAACATGTAGAAGCGCGCCCGAAGTTGCAAGGAATAGATATAGAAATAAGTGCAGACACTAAATATGTAGAAGCGTGAGTGAATAATGACAGAAAGAAGCACACAAGTTTAGGGATAGCATTGAATAGCCGCACAATGCCGGGGAGAATGTAGAGAAGTAGGTTGCAATTAAGGCGTGAAAATGCGGCTGAGGGAAGCCTTAAGTGGCTCCCGCTGGGACCGGCGTCCGCCAGTGTCTAGCACTGACTAAGGGTGAAAAAAACTCTATTTTAGGCTACTGTAGCCCATGGATGAGGAACATAATTAAATAAGGTACTGGAATTACCTCTTACAGGGGAAACTCGTAAAGGGAACAAACCTTTGAGCCGCGCTACGAAGAAGCAAAAGATACGGCTTCATCCGGTCAATCAAGGCGTGGTGGGCTGGTTAATCGGTTCAGCGCATCGTGGTCTGTTGCCAACGTGGGGGATTCCTCCTAGTTCAATTTATCTAGATAAAGTAAGTGGTCATTGGGTATGGGAGGCTTTCCGATAAGGAAGGGCAGAATCCGTTACGGATTACACTTACTTGAAAAGGACCGCAATAGTCAGTCTGTCTCCGAAGAGCGAGGCTCCCTCTCCTGCTTCTACGAAGGATGCGTTGAATGAGATGGGCTGGGAAAGCAAGCCAGGTGCTTTTAAACAAGCTGCTGGTGCCCGCGTGCAGCAGATAAATTAGGCCAGGGGAGTGTCTAATTAACTCTGTGTGGCCAAGCCCGTGGCTGCAGGGTGTTAACCCTTACTGAGCCACGCCAAGTGGTTAAATTAAAATGCTGCCGCCCACGCCCGCATCCAATATGGAAGGAATTCACATTTTCAACCTGTCGAAGCACCAGTTGGCATCTACAGACATTGCTCTACTAAGCAGAGGTCTGTCCAATGTAATAACTGAAAAACCTAACAGGTTCCTTATACAAACTGAAATCTTTCAGTTTTTCAGAAAAGTGAGACTGAATGCATTCTTCCACAACAAAGAACCCCAAATCAAAACAGACATTACCAGACGACGTCCTAAGTCCACAATCAACTCCCCGAGTTGGTCCATGCCCACGAAAATCCTTACATTTGAATACGTAGTCCTCAAAGACCTAGACAAAATACAAAGAGAATACAAATTTACTCCATACAACGTGAGTCTGGAAGAGAAGCAGAGTCTCAACAGATTGAAAGACCTTGATGAAAACATTATAAAACCCTGCGATAAGGTCGGGGGTATAGTCATACAGGATAAAACAGCCTATGACACTATGAGCACTTAATGTGCAACCCTCTCCAAAAAATTAGCGATCTCATCCTTAATGTTACCAAAAGAGTTGTAGAAGAGGGCTTTATTTGGAAGAATGAATTCCTATATCTGAACAGCAAGACACCCTGCACCCCTGTCCTATATACGCTACTAAAAATACATACAAACCTGGAAACACCATCAGGCAGAGCTATCCTATCTGGATGCGGCTTTATTTTAGAACCCCAAGGCAGGTATATTGATTATATTGTCAGGGATCTGGCACAGGATAACACTACATATGCGAAGGACACCAGGCACTTCATAAACTCTTGCTCGCCGGTAATTTGATGTGGTTAGTACATTGGGACCGTTCAATTTATTTTTGGTGTCCTTTCGATCTTTCAAGTCCCCGATGGCGGTTTGTATTTTTGTACATCTTTGGAAGTGCGATAATGTGCGGGTCAGATGTGGAAGTCAAGTATATTTCCCTTAGAACTTCCTATGGTATTTTCATCTACTATTTTGAATTACCTGGATGACTACTCAAAGATGGCGCTCAATGTTGTTACTATTCATAGGGTTTACAAACTATAATTCTCTTTGTCATTATTTCCTGTGGCCCGTTTTTTGATGATGTACTGCCTAGTATAAACTAACAATAGATGGATTGGATGTGGGACTTATTATATTCCCTACCTTCCTCCTTATATCGTAGACATAATACGCTAGCTCTTGGGATATGAAAATATTAGTTCCAATTTGATTTTAAATTAATATAAATTAATATAGATAATCAGTTTATTATTAGGTTTGGAAGAAGTAATAGAAATACAATAGAAATAATCTGGTATTGTGATAATATTTAGTGTATTGTGTCTCCCCCACGCCTTGGGATACTGTTCCAAGATGGCGCTTTGGTAACGCGTAACACTTATGGTCAATACAATATGTTTTTGACGTCACCACGTTTTCACGCTGTTTTCCGTCATTTTAAAATGGCGTTGCGCTTTTAGGAATGGTTTTGTTATTTCCCTCGTAAAGATCGGACGGGAAGGATAGATTCCCCTTTCTGGTGAGTCCTAGCCCATATTGTCGGCGGTTTTTGGTGATATACATGCTTTGTGTTGCTTAGTGCCACTATTTGCGTGAATTTTTTGGAACTTGCAATTTGTTCAGCACTGTTGACTTCTTGTCGGTAGCGTTTTGGTGGTTTCCGATGTAATATACACCCTGTGCTGCTTAGCGCGACACGCTAAGTAAATTTTTGGGACTTGTAAATTGTTTAGTATTATTGATTTCCTATTGGGAATTGAGGGCGGCACGCATTTTATTAATTTTGTAAAAAAAAAACCTTTATATAAGTGGCTCTGTGGTTTCGAATACTTTTTGAAAAGATTGTAAGCCAGGTGTATCGATGTAACATTACATTTGGCTCAAACTTATTTTTAGAAAATAACTTAAATGACTTCAGCGGTTTCATACTATACTCCCTATTAGGAACTTATATTATTTCATTGCTGGTATAGGACCCCAAAACTATTGGGTTATGTGATTTTGTTGTTTCTCTCTTTTTTTATCTTTTGGTAATCCTTCATGCAGGACCCCCTTACTATGGAATGTTGAAAATCCACCAATATGCAGAACTAAGAACCGCTTTAATATTGCCCTAATCCTATTCTACTGACTGTCTGGCTATCATACTGGATGAAATAGCTGTTCCTATGGGACTGGAATGAAACCACCCTTTTGTACCTTATTGAACGTTGGCGATTATTTTCACCACAGTAACAGGAATAGCAAAGGTAGGCTATAGTCAACTTTTGTGATAATACCACTTTCTATAGGATGTATAGAATACACTATAGAACGGAGGTTTGACTATGGCATATTGGTTACTGATTAC
Source organism: Triturus cristatus (assembly GCF_964204655.1). Lineage (NCBI taxonomy): Eukaryota > Metazoa > Chordata > Amphibia > Caudata > Salamandridae > Triturus > Triturus cristatus. The sequence goes on along the minus strand of NC_140582.1, from coordinate 248,595,690 downwards.
AGAATTATAATATCATTGGAAGACGTTTGATTACGTGGTACATGATTCCTTCAATTTTGAGAATCATCGCCAAGATCACATAGTTGGTAGGTAATATGGTGCTTATGAAGCATCGTAGTTCTATATAACTAAATATATGTGTTATATGATCACACTTTCGGTGATTGTGGATTTTTTGGACCTCTCTCTTTGGTTATGTTCGTCTTTTTCCTTGGGTGCACACTCTGTTGCCTTTTCTTTACATTTGGCAATTAACCAAGTATGAAGTCGTTATATCGTCCTGTGACACTGGGGTTCTTTGTCTTTGGAACAATTCCCCGTGTGATGATATTCCATATATTTTCTCAGGGGATTTGTTTTCTATGCAAAATTATTTCTATGTAAAAATCAGGACCTGGTGGTTACTGTTGCCATATGTTAAAGTCACCTTGGAGTTGGTGATTTAATTAAATAGCAAAAAGAACTGGCTATGCACTGTATGTCAAAAGATGATATTTCAGGGAATATTAGCTTTTAATGAGCCGTTGGTTAGGTTTTATACTTATATTTATATTGATATTTGTATGTGAATTTGTATGTTCATTCAATGTTTCATATATGAAATGGCTTGTCTTATACTCAGTTTGAATATAAAATGATGTCAAAATAAGATAAGTCATTCATGTGATGTTCCCCCCCTTTCTCTTTCTTGTTCTTCTTTTCCTTTTTCTTTTTGTAAATTTCAGCCCTGAAGAAGTCCTACCAGAATAGGACGAAACGCGTTGGCTGAAGGATCATTTGAATAATAAAAGTCAACTATTGGATTGAGTGGCCTCTCCTACACTTATTGGATTTGATGAGAATTTATGGACAATTAGTATCTGTGTGTGGAAGAGTGGTGCAATTCTGATCTAGTAAAAATAACTTCATAAATGTGATCGAATCAGAATCTTTTGACTCCCAAACTGAACTCCTTGTCACTCTAGACATTGAATCGCTTTACACGAAGATCCCCCTGGACAAGGTTATTGAGGTTATCAAAAATCACCTCAACCAACGACAGGCTCCACACCAAGTCCCGACGGATTTCATTATCTCACTTCTTGAAATAGCCTTAACCAGAAACTATTTTCTTTTCCAAGATAAATATTACAGACAATCTAAAGGTACAACCATGAGGGCTGTTTTTGCCCCTAATTTTGCGATTCTGTTACTTGATAACATAGAGACCACTATAATCCTCAACATGATAAATCCATACCTCCAAAAAATTAGAGTATGGCGGAGATATATAGATGATGCCTTCACGATTTGGCTGGGTAACAGTAATGAGCTGCACAATTTTTGTTCATGGCTCAACAACAGTCAGAAATTCACATACAGCCACAACAACACAGAAATTGATTATCTAGATGTCACCATAAAAAGCCTCAATGGAGAACTGCATACCACATTGTTCAGGAAACCGACTGAACGTAACACACTTCTCCAGTACAATAGCTCACAACCTGGAGCACTCAGGGACGGCCTACCATACAAACAATTCCTCAGAATCCGGAGGAGTTGTAAATTCAAAGAGGACTTCTTTAGAGAAGCAGAGATACTTTGGAAAAAACTGACTGATAGAGGATACCCAATATGCTTGGTCAAACGATCAATGAAACAAGCATAGTATTCACACAGGGAATACCTACTCCAACCTAAAGAAAAAACATCCCTTTCTAAAATCACATGTGTCACCACATATTGCCTGGTTAGCAATAAAGGAAATAAAACGATCAAAAGACACTGGTCAGTCCTAGCACCTTTGGACCTGACAATAGGAGCCCCCCTATTCTCTTTCAAAAGAGGCCGCAATATTAAAGATCATTTGGTTAGGGCTCACAAACCCACATGTAGGGATAATTCTCTCAACTTAACCAACCTCCGCTACAAGGTCACTACAAATGTAATAACTGTCCAGCATGTGAATCTATAGTGAATACCAAGTATTTGAACATGGAGGTAAAAAAACACTCTTTAAAAAGTTTTAACAACTGTAATTCACAAAATGTGATTAATTGCATTGATTGTCTGTGCAAGCTGTTATACATAGGACAAACAACTCAGAAGATTAAAACCAGGATCTCACAACATAGGAGTCAGATTTGCTGCAAGATTACCACAGCACCACTTGTTGAACATTTTTGGGAAAAAGGACATTCTGAACTGAATTTCTCATGTCAGGTGATTGAAAGCCTGCACCCCAATTGCAGAGGCGGCAGTCAACAACAGACTCTAAAGAGACTGAAGTTTAATTGGATTTTTAACTGCTGTGCCATTGAACATGGACTTAATTCAATCGACGAATGGAATGCTTGAATATACCTACTGGCTGTGCACATCAGACATGTGACAAAGAGCACATGTTTTCCCTTAAAGCTCTCACCATTGTACCTATGACAAAATACCCGTCTTGGCTTGCTTTCTAAGTCATTTTGGGGATCTGCTCTATCACTGAACTGATTACTATAATTATGTGAAAACTTTTTTCTCTTTTCTCTTTATGTTATTGAGCCTTCTATTCTACTCAGCTTTTCGCTTGGCTCTAGCTTGTTCTGCAGCGTTTTAATTTAACCACTTGTTGAGGCTCAGCAAGGGTTAACACCCTGCAGCCACAGGTTTGGCCCACACAGAGTTAATTAGACACTCCCCTGGCCTAATTTAGCTGCTGCACGCGCGCACCGGCAGCTCGTTTAAAGGCACCTGGCACGCTGTCCAAGCCCCTCTCATTCAACGCGTTCTCCGTAAAAGCAGGAGAGGGAGACCCGCTCTTCGGAGACGGACTGACTATTGCAGTCCTTTCAAGTCGGTGTAATCGTTGATGGATTCTCCCTTTCCTTATCGGAAAGCCTCCAATGCCTAATAGCCACTTACTTTATCTAAGTAAATTGAACTAGAAGGAATCCCCCACGTTAGCAACAGACCACGATGCACTGAACCAATTAAACAGCCCGCAACGCCTTGATTCACCGGATGAAGCCATATTATTCTCTTCTTCCTAGCACAGCTCAGAGGTTTTGTTCCCTTTACGCGTTTCCCCTGTAAGTGTTAATTCATTTACCTTATTTAATTATGTTCCTCATTCATGGGATCCAGTAGCCTTAACTAGAGTTTTTTTCACCCTTAGTCAGTGCTAGACACTGACGGACACCGATCCCAGCGCGAGCCACGTAATGCTTCCCTCAGCCGCAGCTTTCAAACCTTAATTGGGACCTATTTCTCTACATTCTCCCCAGCATTGCCCGGCATCGAGTAAGTTCAATGCTGTCCCTAAACTTGCGCGCTTCTTCCTGTCATTAATCACTCGCGCTTCTACATGTTTAGTTTCTACACTTATTTCTATATCTAATCCATACAACTTTGGGCGCGCTTCTACATGTTCCATTTCTAAACTTACCTTAATTCAATATCTAACTCTTGCAACTTCGGGCACTCAATTTCACCTATCGGTCTCACGCAGCTACCATTAATTGAGAAAATGTGATTCAGTTCTAGAAGTCTTAAGTGTTTAGTGTCTAAGTTCCATGCTCTCCGGAACTTGTGCGCTTCTTCCTGTCATTATTCGCTCGCGCTTTGAAACGTTTAATTTAATTCTCTACCTATTTCTTGCAACTTCGGGCACTCATTATTGCATATCTGACTTACGCAACTATGTTTAATTAAGGAAATACGATTCAGACCCAGATTGTCAATAATTAATAATTTAAGTGTCTAATAACATGAGGTTTTAACTTATATCTTATTTCACTGAGAGCACTAAGTCACATGGCTTTGACTAAAAGATAATATAAATGATTATCCAGGGAACTTATGTTAACACATGCAATATCTCTTATAGATTCAGCCTGCTCACATATGCTATGTCCTGAAGATGATCTCAAATCCCTGAGATGGAAATGCCGTCGACGCCCACAACAAAAAACTCCATACATTCAGTATAATTTATTCTTGAGGATATATTTTAAGGTCACCACCACTTATCACAGCATGCTTGTTGTCACTTTTTATGTGAGCACCTGAACTGTTCTTTGCATATTATCATAAATTAAATGACAAATGTTATTTTGGTTGGTACGTGTCCCTGGTCACACTAATATTTGCTCTCTGATGGATTAATTGCCGAACTAGACTTAAGCTGATTGTTCCTAAATTCTGACGTAACTCTTGCGTTTTTTTCGAACCATTCCTTGGCCACATAAGAACCATTGTTTTCAGAAACACAATATCCACAGAAGCATGTAAAAATGTATGCACCATGAATACATTCAAAACGTCTGATTTTCAGAGTAATCCACCCCAGAAGGGCACTTGTATCAGTACCTCAAATGTGCAACAGGAGCTGACTTACCCTGAAGAAGCCAAATGTGTTGGACAAAACGTGTTGGCTGTTATTTGCTATATCAATCTTATTTATCATAATATTGGATCAACACAAGAATAGATAGATGAATTTCACCCATCTTGGAAGTTCGGTTTTGTGTTGGACTTCTTACCTAAAACTGTCATTTGGTGCACCTTTTAAGCTTTAACAGGTGGATATCTTTAAACTTTTCAAATGATAGGCTATGGCTAAGGTCACAGCTGCTGTTGAATCCTGTTTGTGCCTCAAAGGAAGGGGAGGCCATGCTGAAACGCCAGCAGCACTGAGGGACTACATGCTCCATCAGCCCTTGCACCAGCTACCATTTACCGCATGCTCTTCAGCGCGATGCTGCCCCACGGCATGGGCTGCGACTGGGCCAAGGGTGGGCCCTTTCACACCCGTCAGCACCCGGAAGAGGCCAGGCTGCCCCCCCAAGTTGTTGGTTTTCACATTTGCTAGAGTGTCTGTAGTGCATGGGCAAAAGGAAGGCGAAACAACTAGAACAGGGGCGCAAAATATCAAATACCCTCGACTCGTTCCTGATGAGGGCTGCCAACATGTTGATCAAAGAAATTTAACTGACTGAACGTTGCCAATCCCTAGAGGAGGTAAGAATTGGTGTGGACGCAAATGCTGTCCCAATACAAGACTCCTGGAACTCCACCGGTGTGGCAAGGCACTCCTGGAACTCCACCAGTGTGGCAAGGCAAGTGGGATTGCCCATCAGACCGAGCAGTCTTCATTCTAGTCCCTGTGGTGCTGATTTACCCCCCCCCCCCCCCCATAGCACATGCAGTTAAGAGGGTAAAGGGAGGTGATAGGAATAATAAAGCCTCAAAGGGAAACAAAACACCAAGCATAGAAGCTTTGTCAAGGGATTGTATATCTAACTGTACGGACGCTTGGTGTCAAAGACTGGAACGTGTAATTTCACTATTGTTACAAACATTATTGTGCAGATTAACTAACATAGAAGAGAGGTTATCCTCCTTATTAATGGTGATAGGGCTGATACTAATGTCAGGGCTAAATGCAAAACAAGGGACAGACAGAGGGAAATATGTACCCTATCACGGCTCCACCGACTTCAGTTTGTAGTGCTCTGAGAAAAGAGTGTGGATAAGTGGGAACGAGAGATCTTCCCACCCATTAGCCACAGAGGGAAGTTAACCCAATGGTTGGGGATAGTAGGATGGGGGGCTTTATTACCCAACCCTCCCAAGATGTGGTCTAAATGGAATTATGAAGATCTGCCCACCTAATTTCTTATAGAATCAGGGCAATTCCACTGAAAATGGCACATTGGCTCAGGAGACTGCGGCTTCAAGACCCCCTGAGAATATAGATATTGACAGCAGGGTAAGGCTGGTGAGAGGCGGAGCAGGAAGGGGGAGAACTTACAGATGAGACAAGGAGAAAAGATGTTACAAAAGTTAGATCTTCCACCAGCTGCATGTCTATTTATTCTTATTCTGGCAAATACCATCAAGTTTTATCGGTCACAGATAGAAACAACAGAGCAGCTTATGACAAACATTCTTCACTGGCTGACTCAGTAGGCCAATTATCATGGCAAGGAGAGTGGAATGGGTGGCATGGCACCCAAAACAGTCGGGGGCAATTGTATAGTTGTTGATGTCAACAATCTCAGGATTGTAGAGCACCTGCAAGAATGCTTCCCAACACTTCCTCGATCATCTCATAGACTTTTGTTCTTACCCTTGGGGTTCTTCTATAAACCCCTATGACTGAAGGCCTCTGAATTTAGTTTGGGTAAATCTGACACCCACCACGCTTTTTCTCAGTGTAACATAGAGACTGTCAGGTTTGAGGCAAGGGTAAATACGTGGTTCACCCCATTGGAAGGCTATGAGTCTTGTGATTGACTGGTCAATGAACCTTTGGCGGCATATAATATTAGGCAATCTGAAATCCAGATACAGAAGGTGGTAGAGATGATGGAGGAGGGCACATATATGCTGTAATTAATTTCGTGGAATGTAGCCGGCCCAAAGCAAAAGTGGGGCAAACCAGACTGGTTAATACTAGTGGAGGATCATGACATTCGATGTTTTCAGGAAGCAAGGTAAACTGGTTCCATATTTATGTAACTTTATTGTACATATCAAACCCCAGCTAACCCCTCTACGGCTGGTAGAGCTAGAGGTGGTATCTTAACCATGACCGTGACTACAGTGAGAATAAACGTTTTAGAGTTTTTGAACAACTCTCCATATTAGCATATTTTGTTACGTAATGGTCTTAAAGATTGGGACTGGATGTTAGTCAATTATTATATTTATTATTATACTTTCCAGGGCAATATGGCCTTAGTGGCTCGATCATTAGAGACATCAATGCTCATAAATGTGAGATGTCAAAGCCATAATGTGGGATATCTGATGGAGAGGGGGATGTAAATCCCCACTTCATCCACAATGAGCATGGAAATGTGCGTAACAGACTGTTAATAACTAGGAATTTAGAAATAATGAAAAAGGTAGATCCCTGTTAGGATCATTGGTAAATATATTTGGAAGCTTGGACAGTGGATCAGCTATTAAGGCTGCCAATATCATTTGTGGCCAGATAACTCATGTAGAAGTGAAACATTTATGTTTCCGTGATCATGCCACCCTCTTTTGTTTTATGGAATGTAATGTGGTGATAATTATAAGGACTAAGCGGATACAGAGCCAACGCCAGTCTTAGCAAGAAGGAACGGTTGTACCTTAAAGTGGGACAAGATCAATAAGAAGAAGTTCCTCCCATTGTTTATTACTCAAAAACAGATAGAGGTTTTGATTTGCCTAGATTCTAATTCAGATTTAGATAGGACGTTGCTAGCGTCTGATAAGTTATTGGATGACGTTAAAAGTAATCTGGAGCGGACTCATCCTTTCAAGCATATACCAATAGTGCACTGCTAGTTTGATACTGCTTGTTTGAAATCTTTAATTAATATACATGCAGCACTTGGGACACTTCCAAGAGACAAGAGTGTGGTGCGGAGAAAGTGAGCCCATTACAAAGAAGCATGGAGTGTTAGATTAAGGGGTTTGCAGGAGCAGGCATGGTAGAATCTGCGATCAGCAGCTGCAAAGAAAAGGCAGCCTCCCAGCCCTGGTCATGGAAAAGGCACCCACGTCAGTACACACGGGTAGCTGTGGGACAAAATAGACAGCCACAAGCCAGCCGTCAGTGGTATTCATCCAGACTGTTGCCCTCCCCATGAAAGTGTCCTTTTTGCTAGGACTAGGGTCCTGCGACAGGCGATCATTATCTATTCTTGTGGAACAAAGGGACCATAGCTCCAACTGAGCCCTGATAGAGCGCCACATCAACTGATGTTCATAAGAACTTCAGAAGGCAACTTTCACGAAGTTCACCCACCTGCAAGTGCCGAAGAGATGGGAGAAAGGCAGTTCAGCCTGACACCCACACTGCAAGACAGCCCAGCACTACATCATGCTTTCGGTCTTGCAGACAAACTCACCAGTTCAAAAATATTACAGGCATTTGGATCAGAGGCCACACCTAGTGGAAAAGGTATTCACTTCCCACAACAGCAGAGGAAGGTGGCTCTGCCACTGGTCCATCTGTGTGGGCAAACAGATGCCCATATAGTATTACACTACTGTTCATACCACTGCCCAGCCACACAGCCGCAGAGGACTGGACAGCAAGACTACATGATCACATGGGAGGGTCACTCAACCTGAACATCAGCCACCAGCTCCAGCCATAGCAGGAAGGGCAATGGTTCAACCCTGGCGCATGTAGTCATCTGCCTAGGCAGAAGTCCTGAGCCAGGCTGCAGGGCTGGGTAACTCTGCATAGAAGAGCCGGTTTTCACCACGATCAAGAAATCTCACCTGACAACCACTAGAGTAAGTATGCAGAAATACAAGCACCTGGGGCAGCTACCCTCATGCCCCTGAAAACAAAACACCCATGCAACCAACCATTGGGCTTCACACCTGGGGGCTTTGAGTGGCACAGAATTGCTACCAAGAGGAGCCAGGGTTCCCTCATGGCCATAGCTTCTTCCTATCCAGGCTGCCCTGATGACTAGGGAGGACAACTCCTCAGTCACTCAAAACCCAGACAGGCTGTGATCAGACATGGAGGGCCTATGCTGTAGGGCCTGTCAGGGACCAGCTCAGGAAGGTGCTACAGTTTGGTTCCCTAGGATTGTGCTGAGTGAGTGTGTGTTCCGTTTTAGGAGGTGTTATGTTCAACTCGGACCCTCCCAGGCCTCGCCGGGGCAGGCAGTCAGGGTCGACATTGTATGACTTTGCTTGTAAACCACTATGTCAGATCAAAGTCTAGCACCAGGCCATGTGGGCCCATGACTTCAACTGATAGGTGGGTCCCCTTTGATAGAAGCCCACTCCGTGTCCACTACTTACCCGAGCGCCAACAGACTACTCTGCTGACAAGCATACAAACGGAGGGCCAGGGACAATGCCTATGTTCCATCTAGGAGGAAGCTGAGGTGAAGCTCTCAAAGCCCTGGTGCACCCCCAGGGCAATTGCTGACCTCATCTAGGGCTGATCCAAGGAACTCACTGAACTATCCAGCTGGAAGTAGCAACCGGTGATGTTTACAAAGGGCTGCATCTCAATCAACACAAGCTTATGTTCACTGTGAGGAAAAGCATGTTATTATATGGCGTGATTGTGGAACATAACTGTGTAATAAGCTCACCAAACTGTTTTGATTTCAGTCAGGCTTGCTTGCAAAACCTTAGCTCAAACTTGGGGAGCTGTAGCGTTGAGCAGTCAGCCTTTATCAAAGGAACAATTACAAAGCATTTAGAAGAACTAAAACACTTAAATTAGAATAAATAGCAAAACACAAAGAAAATCGATCACCAATTTATAAAAATAGGTCTTATTTTGATAACTTTTTAGACACCAAAATTAACAAAATTCAACAGAGGGTTTCATAGATTCAAATTATTAAGCAAATCAGAGATCACTACTTTCTCAATCTAATTGCAAACAAGCATTGGCAACTACTATAGCTAGTGGTTACTTTGAAATCTTTGGAAAACTTTTGTAAAGTTGTGGTATGTTACTTTGGTCCAGTTTGGGCAACCAACTCTGACAAGGAACAAATCACAGGGGTCAGTAAGGCTTAACAGGACAGTTACCTAGCAGTCAAAGCAATCTCCATTCCAGTTCCAGGCTCTATGAGTTAACCGCCATAGACATCAATGGAGTAATTCTGATGCAAAGGCTACAGGATGCTGAAGATGCTGAGTATGCTGTGATTGCTGACCCAGTCGAGTCTTCCTGGGCCACTTCACTGTCCATGAACACATTAGGGAGGCTTTGGCCTCAGTCCCTCAAAGTCCAGGTGAAGTCCAGTCATAAACAGTTGCAACTGGTCTACTGGTTTGTGGCCACAGTTAATACAGCGGTTCCCTTTAACTACAGTTAGTGCCCATCTTGGCAGCCAAACTGTACTTTGATGTCCCTCCTGGGTCCAGGAGACTCCAATGCAATTGTCAAGGTTCAGTCTCCCGGGCTACGTTTCATTGGTCAGTGGTGACTAAGCGATTGTGGCTATCAACTTGCAAAGGCAGCTTCTTTAGCTTTTGTAGCACTTGTGCTCTAGTAGGAAATCAGGAATCAAGGGGCACTGGGAGCCAGGGTCAGGAACATGTGGTTGTCCACCTTGCAGTGGCTCATTCTCAATATGCAACTATGAGTATTTTAACTGCAGCAACTTTACTATACACTACAAGAGCTGGAATTACGTTAGTGGCTTGCCCTTCAATGGATCCTCATTAAAGGACATGAAGTCAACTTATTTCAGTTGCACTGCCTATAAATAGTCATGTATTGTTATTTTTCATAACTACTTCTTTGAGTTGAGAGTGGGTAATTTGAATGTTTGCTGCCTTCCTATTAAGTGGTAACCATTTCTCAGGCTTCCATTCTGAAACTGAAAACTAATTCTTGATCACCCGTGATCGCCACGGTAACCACAAAAAGCACAGAAAGTATCATCAAAGTTGAAGGGGCAGACATATGAATGCACTATCAACATCACAGAAATTTGAAATTAGCTGAGATTTAATAGAAACACCAAGACAGAACGGCCGACCTGGATTGGTCTTGGTCTGATAAATATAAATGCATGCATCCATGGAGGGATGTATTATCTCCAAAATTACCAAAGTTATCCAAGTAACAGATGGAGAGATTAAAGCAACCATGACTGATTTAACAAGGCATTTGCCATTTTACTGTACCAACCATGAGTACATAGAGATACATGGATTACCATTTGAGACAAGTATATGGTACTGGCAGAATCAGCCAGGTAACCACAACTGCAGAAAGAGAGAGCCACATGGCTGTCCTGGACCTTTCGTTGCACCTAGACCTCCTACATGCCCCTGTTGTCTGTCGGTGATGGGTGGACAGGGTCATCCTGCAGTCAAAGGCTTCACAACTACCGAAGGGAACAGAAGGCAGAAGCACAGCCTGAACATGACATAGGAGTTCTTGTCTCATAAACAACATGGTTAGTGGGGATACCCCATGGAACAGTCTTTGTGATCTGTTGGAAAGACCTCTGCTTGAAGTAGGGCAATGGCTTGGCAGATGAGGCTCAGACCACCAGGCAACATCTGTGGCTAACACCATTAGACCTCATTTACTCTGATCAGACCAGAAAGGAGCACGTTGCTGGGATGCTTTGCCTCTGCTCTGCTAAATGGGAAGGCCCTCTGAGTGTGCCATCCTTAAAAGGCACACCCGTACAACAGATAGTCCTAGGCAAAGTGTATGCTCTTCGCTTTGAACAACAGCTGAGGCTGGCCAAACAGTTCATTCCTACACAGGTAAGTATGCCCTCTCCACCAGAGAATGGTGCTGGTTAGACCATCCCTGAGGAGACATCCCTGCTTGAGAAGTCTGCTTTGCAAACCTGTCTGCTTTCTGGGAAGTCAGGCTCACTGAAGTACCATTGGAGCAGTTCTGGAAGGCAGCCAAAAAATTACAAACCTAGGGGCACAATATGGGGGCCCTTGAACTCTCCAGGTAGAACGGCCCCATGAGAAACAGATCACGCATTCTCTCTCTACAAACCTGGAAGAAGGTTTCCAACTTTTCTCATCATCCATGCACACTGGGTGACTGAGAGGGTAGTTCAAGCAAGTGTATCCAACCTCTTGGAGCCCTGACTCAGCTTAATGTTTAGAATGAGGTTTCATTAGCATATCCGGGCAGCTCGGCCATCTGCTCATACCATGTGTACCTATGGTGTGCGCAACTAGATGACTCTTTCTCCTAGAATGGCCATTTGGTTGTAACATGCCTTTGAAAGCTAGATTCTGCTTCACATTCGCTGTGACATGGGCCATGGAGGGATTTATCAGGGCAGCAGCCAGGGCCCAGGCATGTGCTTAGGACTTGGCTAGGCAATGGAAGCTTCCAGAACTCTGACTAGGACCAAGTCACAGATTTCTGCCTTAGCAAAGGATAAGAGCCCTCCCCCGGCTGGCAGAATCCCATCCTGAGCACTTTCTGATACCACAGGCTATGAATGGCGCTTAGGCCCAGGGCCCCCAACCTCTGGGTCTGCTTGAGATCTAATCAGGGTCCAAGGCCAGTGGGTACTTTCCATTGCCCCCACAGAACTCCATCCAGGCAGCTTACAGAAAATAAAAAAACCAAGACGAGGGACCGCCCTGCCAAGCCTACTTCAGCTCTGACCAGGAGCAGTCTAAGAGGCTTTCCACACTTCCGAAGAAAGAAATCCCTGCTGGGGGCCCAAGGAACCCTGACCTGAGCACATTCTAACACCACTGGCCAGTGAACACAAACCCCAAACTTTGCACTACAACACCTGCTGGGCCACTGCTGCAAAGGCCAGGTAAGAGCTTTACACGTTGTAGAACCAAGGGAGCTCTCTCCTGGCTTATGAACCCTTTCCTGGGCATTTTGTAACACAGCAGGCCATGAAATGAATCCCCGTGGTCTGCACCCACCAACTTGTTAGGGCTATGAACTGGGTGACCTGTCGAAACCTCTCACTCCAATGAAGCAGGAAACCTTCCATACAACAGCAGAACCTCATACTAGGCACTTTGTGACACCTAGGGGCACATGAAGTTCAAGCATAGGGCCTTCACCCAGGGCTTCGATGAGGTCTGTCAGGAGAATCAGTTGGAGCTTTCATCCTCGTGCTGAGGAAATAAAAATTGTGAGACCTATATGTCCCCTATGTGCCCCTCAAACGCTTCATGTACACATGCATGCAACCCATGCATTTCCCCTCGATGGCCTGTCTATCATGATGCTTATGCTATAACGTGGCCTGCCATCATCCAGTCTCCCATGAGAGAAACGACAAATCTGCACTGAGGCCTACACGTTTTGCATCATGTTTTCCTGCATTTTCATGAAAACCCATGTTTGTGGCTCAGCCAGAGCCGAAAAGAGGTTTCAGGCCTCAGACGCTCTGAGAGCTGCAGCTGCGTATCCTTGGCCTTGCACACTTGGGCCTCAGCCAAAGGGGCCCTGTCCGAGGTACCGAGACAGTATTGAGCACGGTTATCTGCTTACTCCTACTGAAACCACATTCCTGCCTGGAGAAGGAGGAATAAACACAACCCGTCTGCAAAGGAGAAAGCCTAGCCTTTCTGTCTCTTCTTGTGTGATTGCAAAGCTCACGTCAGTGAAAAGCCCATAGCCCCCATGTAAGGCCTACGCAGTGAATGAAGAAATAGATGCCACATTGGCTCTTGGTGATGGGCAACCTATGTCACAAATCAGTCCCTGCTCCAGACTTTAGATATCAGATAATACAAGAAGTGCTGGTCGTCCTGACACTGAAGGCCTCTCTTCCAGACTCCCCGACTGCACAAGCAGCCTTCCCCCAGTCACACGTCAATTACACGTCATGCTCGAGTTGAGCACAAGTAAGGCAAAGTTCCAGTAAAATTCCAGCTGATCACGCAACCCCCTCCAGGCATCCACCCACCTATGACATCCACCTATTATCATCAAGTGGACGCCCACATGGACGCCCACCTTCACGCCTACCTACACACCCACATGCTCTTATCTCATTCTCTCTTGCTCTCCTGCTTACGTATATTATTGAAATGTATATATACTGTACTCTGTGAATAAAGTTTGAGAATATTCTGATCAGATGACCCTTCCTGATCCCTTGTGGTGATGGAACTATTCTCCCTATAACTCGAGTTATTGGAATAAAGCCCTTTTGAACCTGATACCACAGACTCAGCCTCTTGCTTTATGCATGATCATATTGATAAATTTAGAAATTCTGAGTGCGTAATACTTTATTTACGACAGTGCTGAGATAGTGAGGCCTCCATGAACTTATAGAAGTGTGTCTTGGTTAGCATTGAACACCTACAGTCAGTGCCTGGCGCTCATGGTAATGGGCCAACACCCTAGGCCTGCTGCACAGCTTACGGGGACCTGTTAAAGCTTTCTACCTTCCAGGAGCTGGAGAGCTCTACTCTGGCATCTGTTTTCCTTACATTGTGTGGAAGGCTGCATATGGTTGGTAGACGAGTCAGGCAGAACCTATGAAGCCGAAGGACAATCATGTCACATCCTCTTGACAGGAAGAATTATTTGAAGGTTGCAGCAGTCTCTCTTTCTCCCTTAACAGTAACTATTTTGGAGGAAAGTGGATATATTCTCGTGAAGTCTGGGTACACAGGGTGACAGAGAGGAACTTCTGAGAAGAGGCATCTGACCTCATGGCTGCACAAAATAGTCCAATCTGAACATCAAGCCGCGCATGCAAATCATGTGATTGCTTATTCTTTTTTTTCTTTTGGATACAGAACACCACCAGTGACCTTTTCGTACCAAGTTTCCTACATACCTGGCAGTGATAAATGGTGCAGAGGTGTAATTTTGCATGCCTCTGACAAAACCTCCTGGCCACTAGGGAAACCACTGCATTCAAACTGAAGCAAAGCATCTTCGCCTTGCCCAGAGGCGAGAATGTAAAAAAGTTAGGCCCTCTGTGAGAAGTTGGCCTGGTATATGATGCTCACTAGTTAAAGTGATCACCTTGTACCATGCCAAGCAACCCTTATGGTGTGGTTGTAAGTCAACCTTTTCGGACTAGCTGCCCTAGTGGTAGCGTAGGCTAAGCAGTCTTTGAGGCTAAACTCGTGAAGCGTGTTAAGCCAGCTGTTTTACCAAATGCAACCCCCTTTTATACCAATGAAAGGACACCACACAGATATATATTCAAAATATATATGTATTTATTTCTCAAAGTAACCCCTAGTCTCTTTATGAGCACAGGAGCACAAATCGTCAAACAAGATTACAGTAGAATACACAGAAGTTGCACTTTATATGGATAGGCCCTGGTGGCCGCTCAAACCATATACTAAAATAGTGGTATAAGTACCACGAACAGAAAAGGGAAAAGGCCTAGGGCCTCTAGAATCGCTGGGCCTACAAGGAGCTAACTTCAGTTAGTGACCAGGAGGTCCACGGGTGGCGTGTGCAGAGCAAATAGTCACACGCGTGCTCCCATAGGTTTCAATGGGTGCGTAAAAAGTACAAAGTTACTGCAAAGAGGATCTTCCGGATGGACTAGGAACTCAAGATTTGGAACACAGGCACTAGAGATGTAATACTACACTTGGGCACAGGTGTGCCAGCTTTACCTCACCCACAGGAAGCGGGTGCATAGGCCTCGAAGTGCGTCGGGTTTCTTCTATCTGTTCCGTGGAGCCTGAAGACAAAGATGCTGCAGGCGGTCGGTCCGGGAGAGATGCAGTGGATCCAAGAGTGGATCGGAGATGTTGAAGACCTGTAAGCAGAGGGGACAGTGTTCACAGTCACTAGCCAGTGACCGGCGTGGCACCAGGTGGGTACCAGGCAATGTCGGGTGCAAACAGGAAGAAAGGTGTATCTTGTCTCTGCAGCCACGTGGTCCCTGGAGGTCGACGACGTCCAGGAGTCGGTTCACGAGCTGTCCCACGCAGGCTCTCGCTGTCGGCGGTGTCGGCGACTTGATCGAAGCAAACAAGCCTTGGCAAAAGCAATTGTTGTAGGAGATGAAATAAGCTGATGGTTCTGACCAGCAAGGTCAGAAGGACTGCTCCTTTGGAGGGGAGCAAGGGCCAGTCTGGAGCAACCAGACCAGCGGTGTATTTCTTGAAGTTCGTTGCCAAGATGGCTACCAGCCAGCGGGCCAGCAACCGGTTAGGCGCGTCGAGTGGCAAAATGCAGAAGGGCCCCACGCAGATCGTGGAGATGCTGGAGGGCTCACCTTTGGTGCAGATGCTGCTCGAGGGTTGGGCTTCTCAGATCCCAAAGCACAACTTGGAGGGAGCCTCGGTTGTTGCACTTGTCAGCTTGTCGAGGTCGTTTCAAGATGGCTGGCTCAACGTGTCTCGGTGCCTCCACGGGTCTCCTCTTTTCAGGGACTGTGGATCGGGCGGTGAGAGGTCTGGAGGTCCAGGTCTTGTCAGTCTCTGGGCTCGGGCTTCGGCGGGAGGCGGCTGCAAAGCAGACGTTGATTCGCTGGATGGTGCTTGCGTTAGCAAGGTGGTCACTCCCTGACCACAGGGGAGATTTGGCTTCAGTCCTCTGTGCAGCAGAGCGTCGAAGTTCCCGTCTTCTTCTTAGTGTTAAGTTGATTCCAGGATGTCTGAAGTCTTAGGACACAGCTCCTACCTTTAAGCGGATTCTAGGGGCCGGACTACCTGCTAGGTCTCTCCCTATGGGTGGGACCAGGAAGGGGGGTGGTTACACCCCCAATCCTTTGTCCAGCTCGCCCCAGGCCCGGGACTGGTGTGCCCCAGGACCGGTTTGAACTGGCATATGCACCGAGGCTCCTTGTGAGCCACAGGCATGTCTGGTTTCTTTCAAGCCCTACCTGACCAATACACAAAATCCTGTCTGGGGTGGTGCACGCACCTCCCCTGGCAGGAAACCCTTTGTCCACACCTCCCAAGCTGGAAGGACTCCCAGCAGCAGGAGGGCAGACTTGTGTCTGTGGTGGCAGCATCCATTTTGTGGAGCTGAGGCTATGTCTGATTTTACCCAGGTTTCAGGTACTGTACATGTCGTGTCCCTCTAGAAGGGTGGAATGCTAACCCCGTCGCCAGAATTGGCGAGGAGTTAGTATTCCAATTCGTATGACACCTTACTCGACATGTTTTGATAAAGCCAAACCAAAGATAGCATTTAACCGCGAGGTTCATAATGCACTTAAGAGTATATGGTATGACGATATCTGGAAACAGTAGAAGGAAGTTGTTCCGACCACTGCAGACAGGCTCAGCTCATGCCAGAGCACCATCTCACATGGAACCAAGCACTCTGCCTTCAGGATTGTTAAGGCCTGCCATAGGAGTGACTTATAGGTTACCAGGTGTCCCATTTAAGGTTAGGTATAGGTATACTACACCTTAGTATGAGGTGATTACACCAACTTACCCCAGCTGAGTGATCAGCCAGTTTTGTCAAATTGTTAGGCCAAGCCTGGGGTGGCATAATACATGTTTCAGCCCCTGGCAGGCCTTGGGTACACCAATGCCCTGGGTACCTAGTGTACACTGGTACAGGGGCTGACAGGGTGATCCGCTTCCAATTGGTTATGCACCTAGGGTGCATAGTTTTAATTTAGTAGAGAGAACAGCAGGCTGGGGGTCTGATTGGCAGGCCCACAGCCTCAATATGTCAAAAACCAGTGAAGCAAAAAGCAAAAATTTGGGGTGACCATAGGATAGCAGACCCTACTCTCCTACACCCTCGTTTCTCTCTTTTTAGCTGTTATCATGCATGATTGTTTGAGGTGAATTGAAACTTAATATATTGCCATACTGATGCGTGATCTGTTGCTTTTTACTTACAACCTTTGTAAATAATATACTGTGCATTTTTTAATCTGTTATTTAGAACCATACTAATTACAGCACTTTTGTGTGCTTCCACTGAGTAAACACATTTAGAAATACTGGAACATGACCAGTTAAAAACATTGTAGGATGTGCATTCTTCATCTGACCCAAGGTATTCATATGTTTTGCTCTCGTGTATGGCTTTTATAGTAATGAGTTGCCTGTGGTCTCCAAGGTGTTTTTTTCCTTTGAATTGAACTGTGCCATCTGCTTTCATAGTATCCTCTATTTTCCATTTTTTCTCATCCATCATCGCCAAGCTAACCTTGAATAAGGCTCAAGGGTGCTTTAATATTTGAGGAGAAAAAAAACCTTTATAGAATTATATGGAAAGATACAGGAAAACATGACCATGTGAAATCGATTTGAATTGAAAGCAGCCATGTTGCCATTGTTTTCTAGACGTGCACTTAATATATATTCTTTTACCTGGTGCATCACTATGTAGTTTATATTGAAAAACTATTTTCTACAAGGTCATTGGTAAATTCGATTGAAATGAAAGCAGCTACTTACCAGAGTTTCGAGCAGTGCCATGTTCACTTAATGTCAGTGGTAAATGAATTCTTATATTATAGCTGTATACTTCCTTTTACTATCTGAAGCAGCTGTTTGTTCTAAGATTTTACGTCTTTTATATTGTTTTATTTGCTGTCAAGCGGTTGCAGCGCTGCCGACCTCCTGTCAGGCTGAGGGAACAAAGGACCCCCCTGAGAAGGAATGTGCAAAATCGCGTACTTTTTTTAATGCAATAGATCGGAAATTTCACAAAATGTTGGTAGTATCTTTCTCAAGCGACTTTTTTTAAATCTAGGGGCATATTTACAAGGAGGCGATAATAAATTATCGCCGCTTTTGCGGCCGATTTCAGCCGAAAAGTGGCGATAATTTTATCGCCTAATTAGCAAGGTCACGCTAAAACGTGAAACCTTGCTTTAACGACGGGATTCCTAACGCCCAGCTTTGCATCTCTAATGAGATGCAAAGTGGGCGTTCCTGACCTGACATGATAGGAGAAATGTAGCTAAGCGACATTTCTCCTATCATCAAGCCCCACGCTATGAAGCATAGCGTCAGGAAAAGTAGCGATAACCCGTGTTATCGCTACTTTCCTTACGCCTGCTTCAGGACTGACTTAGCCATGATATCCTATGGATGGTGGATATCATGGCTAAGTTTGTGAGTCCCTATCAACAAGCTAACGTGAGATTATCGCTGGGTTTCCAGTGATAATCTCACGTAAGGCAGTTAGCGTGAGGATTTTTATTGCTTTTGAGATAAGCGTTGCTAATAGCACGCTATCTCAGCGATAAAACTCCACGCTAGCCGGCGATAATTATCTTAGCGCTAAGTGCGCTTAGCGATAATTATCGCCGGTTGTTGTTGATATGACCCTAGTTCGCACTTTGCGCAATAAAGAGTTGTGAGATACTGGCAGTAAACTGGGTAAAGAAGCGAATGTCTCTAAGCGAGATGTTTACTACATGAAGGAGCGCCCCACATACCAAAAATATGCAAAATTGCGTAATAAGAAATTTTGCATACACATTGAAAGATAAACAGCATACTGTTTTTGTCATCATATTTGCATTCCAGTGGAAATGAAAAGAACATTCACAATGCCTTGGTACGTGTTAACTGAGTGATAACGGAATAGACCTATAAAGAACTCTGAAGTCTTTCAAAACGGTCTGGCTATTTAGACAGCATCCTGGAAAAGCAAGTGGCGGCATTTACGTCTAGTAATACAATGTGATGATTGCCTGCAGCACTTGTTATGTTTTCCCCATCATTTATCAGCACCTTAGACTTTTATTTGGTTAGTATTCAGCTGTTGAATCACCCGCTGCTGTTTCATGTGTTTATCAGCAGCGGGGATTTTTCAATTTCATAACGCGCATATATTCCGTTTACCTGTACTTCTTTTTTATTAGAATTGAAATCACTCTCCATTACAATGTTGTTGCTGTTTTACGTTTCTATGAATGATTGAATTTTTTCTCTCATGGATTTTCGACCTGCATAAAGGCTCCTTACTCCTAGAACAGTTGTAGGGCGACCTTAGTTTCTGTATGCTGGTTACACGTGTGGATTATTACTCATTTAAAGTATTGACAGTTTTAACCTATTTATCAGTTATGACCAGTAGCGTTAGCTTGGAGGGGCAGAAGGGACATACGCCCACACTTACACACTCACTCACACCCAACATTCACACACACATCCATTCATAGCACTCACTCCCAAACATTCATACACACAGACACATGCGCCATACGTTAAAATAAAACATTAAAATAAAATCACACTTACCTGCGCAGCTCTACCTTGGAGAGCCCAGGAGGGTTGGGATGGCTACCTTCTCTTACTGGCTGACCTAGTCAACCAATGAGGGGAGACAGTAGTCCCTACCTCGTCACATAGTGGGATGGGGTCAGTGACATTGCTGTCCCCGCCCCACTCTGTGACAAGGTTTGGGCAAATCAGGGCTTAAAACTGACATGTCCAGGTCTGAGTCAATCAATGACGCTCCCCCTTGTCACAAGGTGGAGGGCCTTGAGGTGCTTTGTCAGGCTGATGAGGTCATGCCCCAACAGTGGCTGGCAACATTACAATATGGGGCGCGATGCACAAAACACTCGCCATATAAGCTGGACCTGCTGGCCGCAGACTCAGGATGTGGTCTCCTTCTTCCTGTGTGAGCCTGGCACACATTATTAAAATGGTATTTAATATTTTATTAATGTGTGTTCCTGCTGCACTCACAGCAGGTGAAGCGACAATCCTCCGCCATAATGGATGAGCTGCCGCTGTCATGCCCACAGGAGCTGTGACATCTTCAGCCATTCAAAGTTCATCTCAGGCTGCCAGGAGCCTGCACACTTAGTGCATCTCTGGCTCCTGGCTTCCTGACTTGAAAATAAAGCGATGAGCAAAGGTCAGCCTGACAGACACTCTTCTTGTTGGACAAAATGTGAGGGTACATGGCCACTCAGCCCTTTAGGATGGTTGACAGCTACTGTGTATATATCTATATCATTTTGTAAATGATTTTGCATCAATTTGTGTGATAGCTGTTTATTCTGAAAAAGTGTTTTCTTGGTATTTATGATCAGGGTTTGTTATGTTTTTTCACTGAACAAATTAGGAAAAGGGTAATCAAGAAAATGTGCACAACCTATTTATTCCTCCTTACCATTCATATTCATCAATGCAGTGTCACTTTTGTGGCTTTCAGGATTAGAGAAAAACGAGAAGATTTAAACCAGTGTGGGCACTGGCTTCAAAGAAAGATAATCCCTTGCGCAATAAGAACAACCACACTATTATTTGCACTTAGCAGAAAAGGTCACTTTATTAGGCCAGGCAACAGAAATTAGCATCTTGTTACAATAGCAATTATTGGTACAAAAAATACTCCATTGTCATTACTCTTTGCAACTTTTTTGATATACAACCAAATATTCCCCACGAAACTTCTCATCAAAATACCCCATGAAATGTACAATCCCAATCAACCTTTCCAAACCCCCCTCCCCCCTCCAGAGGGAAGGATAAGCCCGCTCCAGACTATACAACCCCCCAAAGAAAAAACGCCTCCAAGGAAAATCAACAATCAAAGGAAAAATTGTCACCCGGCCTAACATGACTTTTTTTGTTTTGTTTTGTTTTTTAAACAGAAAACAGCAAATAACACACAATTTTACGGGAGGGTGGGTGGGTCACAAAAACGACTGCCTTCCAATCTCCACAAGAAAAATCCCCTTTTGCCTCAAACCGCCGCCCGCTAACCTCGCGCTATTAAGCCCCGCCCACCACCTGCCTCGAGCCCTAACGCACTGTGTGGACTGTTCCACCGCGCGAAAATCCCCAGGGGACAACGGATCGAGCTGCGATCCCCCTGGGACCCCATTGCGCAATAAGAACAACCACACTATTATTTGCACATAGCAGAAAAGGTCACATTATTAAGCCAGGCAACAGAAATTTGCATCTTGTTACAATAACAATTATGGTACAAAAAATACCCCATTGTCATTACTCTTTGCAACTTTTTTGATATACAACCAAATATTCCCCACAAAACTTCTCATCAAAATACCCCATGAAATGTACAGTCCCAATCTAGCTTTCCAAACCCCCCTCCCCCACCCCAGAGGGAAGGATAAACCCGCTGCAGACTATCCAACCCACCAAGAAAAAACGCCACCCAAGAAAAACAAAGAGTTTTCCTGCCCCCCCAACAGAAAATGTTTTGCTGTCTTGATAATTAATTAAAATTAAAACGAACACCAAAGATTTTCGCACCAAAAATCGGCCAATAGATCCCTCAACTCCATCAAATAGTATGCCTGGCCCATTTGTGACAAGTATACCCCATCTGCCCTGAAAAGATGATATTCCCCACCTGTGATATTATCATGAGCTAAAAACTTTATACAAAAGATTTTCATTTCCCGATTGAGTTTCCTGCGAGCCCTTTCCATTGCTGTGTGGTTGCGAGCTCCCCTCCAATGGTGCCTGTAAATAAATTCAGTCCAAACCAGAGTTGTACCTACCCAGTTATTCTTGATCACCGCCAAGTCCAATTTCATTTTCTTCAAAAGGGATAAACCAGACAATGAAACAAGATCATTTTCCCCTAAAGGAATAATTAACAAATCTGGGAAACCTCTAGCAGAAGACAGCTCAGAGAGCATTGGAAATAAAGCCTGCCACCTAATACCCCCTTTTCCCTGCCACAAAACATCATGTCCCTTGCTAGGCAAACCAAGGGCTCGGCCATAAATCTGCTGTTGGGCGAAGCTGGCTGACCATTTAACAAAAGAATGGCCCACTATCTATGTCCGCCTCTTTGATGATATTGAACTTTTAACACCACCTAGGCGGGAAAAAACAAAATTAGTCTACATATTATTAAAAACCTCTCATTTTCTCACAAAACGTGTACAGCAATCAGATTTCCATCTCCCAATCTTTTTTATGTCCCCTATACGAAAAGAGTGAGTCCCAAATAGCGAGGGTTTTTTTCCCAACAATGTCAAAGCTTTACGTAAAACTGCCAATAGTTGTCCGCTAGTAATTTTGCTCCCATTACTATGCATGAATATGTCCCCCTGTTGCAAACCTAAAGAAACAGAGAATGGCTCCCATTCCCTTAACGGACAACAATCCTGAACTCCGCTACTATTCAAATAAATACAAGTGCCTTTACTCAGCTGGTCAGTTTTTGACTTCCTCAAAAGAATCCTCAGCTGGTCTCCTTCTACCTGAATATCCTCCACTTGCATACCTTTCTGATCCCGCAAACCTAACAACTCGGAAACTCTAAAAGCGCAGAAAAGCAACCAAATCATACAAAGTCTAAAACATGATACATCCCACAAATCATAACAGCAAACTGTTAGCTGCCTTAGAATTTGTTGCAAAAGTTGGAAAGTGATTGGCTCACGTAACAGCGAAGAAAACAAATGCTCCTTCCCCAGACCCTTCAACATACGCCTTAATAAAAACATACCCCGTCAAATCCTGTCCCCACCACAACTGACTATAAAATGCAGTACCAGCCAGTTTCCCTGAAATTGTTGCATGAGTTAAACCCAAATTGACCAAATACAAAACAAACCTTAACAACCTTTCTGATACCCTCCGTAGAAAGAGCAATTTTGTGTAACTTGATATAACTTAAAAACTCCGTCCAGGCATGACGATAACTGCGTCTAGTAGAAGGGGCTATAGATTTCTCCACCAGATCAATGATTCTCATTCCCCCAGCTGCCAGATGTCTTTCGGGATCGAGGTTTTGCAGCTGTCCGCCCCCGGCGCCAAACTGCGGAATTTCTGCCAATTGAATCGAGACAGAGCATCCGCAATAGAATTATTAACTCCTGGAATGTGCCCCGCTCTAAACACAATATTTAATCTAAGAATCTGCAGCATAAAAAACCGCAACAGGTGTAATACATGCACATCCTTTGCCTTCTGCTTGTTAATTAGCTGCACAACTGCCATGCTGTCCGTGTGAAAAAGAACGCACCTGTCCTTAAACTCCTCCCCCCAAACCAACACAGCCACAATGAGAGGAAACAATTCAAGAAAGGCTATGCTTCGG
The DNA here is from genome assembly GCF_964204655.1 of Triturus cristatus. Taxonomy (NCBI): domain Eukaryota; kingdom Metazoa; phylum Chordata; class Amphibia; order Caudata; family Salamandridae; genus Triturus; species Triturus cristatus. Next base: position 248,572,259 of record NC_140582.1, on the reverse strand, counting down.
CCTTGCTGTAGCCAATGTGGAGGCCATTTCTCCGCGCACCAACGACCCTCCCAAAAAATGCCAAAACCGTGTGCTCCAGCAGCGTCTGAAAAAATGTGAAAATGCCAGATGGTATCCTCCTCCACAAAATATAGAGAGACTCCATTAAAATCCCTCAAAAAATGCAGCCAAATTAGTAAATCTTCCTTAATCTGCTTGGTGAGCCTAATCTTGTGATGAGGCAGAAATGCCCCAGACATCGCCATCCCCAAACACCTACAAAATGTCCTGCCAGCACGCACCACGCGGCAAGCGAAATTCAAGTAGCCCAACAAACGCTGAACCTGCCTGAGCTGAATTTTGTCCTTGACGATGATCTCCAATAAAAAGGACCTAATCTCACTCACCTTAGCCGCTGGCAACCTAGCCATCATGAGCTCCGTATCAATTTCAATACCTAAGAATGTAAGTTTGGTGTCTGGACTAGGCCTGGGCTAAATTTCCGTTCCGCTCGCGAAAATTGCGATAATTTGACATTTTCGCGTTCCGCGGAGAGTGCGAAAATGTCAACATTTCCGCATTCCGCAGCTTAGCGATAATTTGTTTCTTGCTCGCGCTGTAAAATAATACATTCTTGCACGCGCGATCGCCTTACCTGAATCCCCGCGTTCGCCGACAAGTTTTCACGATCCGGTCGCATTCTTCACGAGATGTTGGATTGTTGGTAGCCATTTGCACTGTCTCGCGACAGTTCGCGCCCGCAGTAATGTCATTGGTCGCGCGATCACGTCTTTCTTCTCGCGATCATGCACCGCGAGAAGAGTGAAAACAAGATGGCCGCGCCCGCGAGCAACCACATGGGTAAGTTGGCGAGCCGCGACCACGCAGAAAATACCGCGAATGGGCGGGAAAAAAACTTCCGCATCTTCGCGATATTTCCGCGTGTTTGCAGAGGTTTTTAACATTTTCGCGATAATTTGCGAAAGTCACTTTCGCAAATTCCGCCCACCCCTAGTCTGGACCCTCATTTTTTTCTGGAGCCAGCGGAACGCCAAACTCTGCAGCCAAATCCTGGAAAATGTGAAAGCATCTGTGGCACTGACCTGACAAGGCCTCGCCAAGAAACAATAAATCATCTAAATAGTGACATACTTGTTTGTGACCACTTTTTTCTGAGAAACACCACTGAAGAAAAGTACTGAACATTTCAAACAGTACACATGACACTGAACAACCCATTGGGAGGACTCTGTCTATGTAAAAAGAATCATTGAAAAACATGCCCAGCAGCTCAAAGTCCGACGGGTGAATCGGCAGTAAACGAAAAGTCGACTGGATATCACATTTAGCAAGCTCCGCATCACATTCAGCCATGCGTACCATCCTCAATGCATCATCAACAGATATGTAGGTTACATTAGAGTCTGACGGGGAAATGAAGTCATTAATAGACTGGCCCTCTGGCCATAATAAATGATGGATTAATCTAAATTCACCCGCCGATATTTTAGGAACCAAACCCAACGGGGATATCATCAAAGTCTTCAAAGGACAGTGCTTAAAGGGGCCTGCTATCCTGCCCTCCTGTATTTCCAAATCCAGTTTCTTCTGAACCACTTGAGGCAATTCCTTAGCCGATTTTAAATTGTCAGACCATCTATTGTAACGTGGACCCTGGTAACCTATCTTAAATCCCTCTTTAAAACACCAAAAGAGTTTTGAAGCGGATTCCGCATCAGAATAACCTTCCAACCACTGTGTCATGGCTGATAGCCCAATTGGCATATGAGCCCTTTGAAATAAACTGTGGAAATGCTCCCTTACCTCTTGATGATTTCACTTGATCCCCAAACCTTTGGTTGGCAAAACACTGTATGATAGCATGTCTCCCACCGCACTGTGAACATTTGTGCTTAAACCTGCAAAATTGCCTGATACATGAACCTCGATTAAAGTTCCAACATGCTCCCGTAACTTGCAGTTGTCCTCTAAACCCAGCCCACCTGTCCCAAATTGGGCGGGGCGAGGCAGAAAGGGCCGATAAGTAATTGGGAGCCCGCTTACAGTATGAGTTGACGCGGACGGTTGAGTCAAGGACATCCACTGGAGCCACAGTTCCTGATCAACCTCCCCCCAAGGCTTAGCATGAAAAAGACTTACTCTAGCCCTAGACTCTTCGTCATAGCTGAGCCATGCGAAACCCCCAAAATGTAACTGTGCTTTGCGTATAATATCCATGTACTTAAACATGGCCACAGCCCTGTCCTGATGCTGTTCACAATATTTTTATTTATTTTTATTTATTTTTGGGTTTTATATAGCGCCTGAATCACCCCATACGGGGTATCTCTGCGCTGAGACAGCCATTGACCACCAAGCGAGTAAAATTAAAAAAGCTCTGTTTTCAGCAGTTTCCTGAAGACTAGAAAGTTGGTGCACTGACGTAGTTGTAGCGGGAGGAGATTCCAGTATCGTGGGGCAAGGTGAGAGAATGACTTCCCTCCCATCCGCGCCAGTTTGATACGGGGAGTGCATAAATATGCGAGATGGCTTGATCTTAACATTCTGGTAGGAGAATATCTGACTAATTTATGAGTCAGGTAGCCAGGGCCTAAGTTGTGTAAAGATTTAAAGACCATACAACAGATTTTAAACCTGATTCTCTTTCCAATAGGGAGCCAGTGAAGGTCGTCATGGAGCAGAGGAGCTGAAGGGGTCCTGGGAAGTGCATTGTTGAGCAAACGTGCTGCAGCGTTCTGAACAACCTGTAGTTTATTTAAGGATTTTTCTTTGGCTGCAATCAATAGAGCATTGCAGTAATCCAATCTACTGATAATCAACGATTGAACAAGAGTTTTACGAGTAGTTAGAGGAAGAAAGGGACAAACCCTTCTCAAAATGCGAAGAGTGTGAAAGCAGGTACCGGCTGTAGTGTTTACATGATCTTCCAGAGTTAGGTCCTGATCAATACGCACTCCTAGATCTTTTACTATATCTTTGGGGGATGGAGCAGAGCCTAGCTCCTCTGGCCACCAACTAGGGGACCATATTAGTTTGGCCTCTCCAAACAGCATTATTTCCGATTTATCAGTATTTAATTGAAGGAAGTTCTCCCTCATCCAGTGCGCAATACCCTTCATTCCCTCTGAGAAGGTATCTTGAGTATGTGGATTTGATTTATCAAATGACAGCAAAAGTTGCGTGTCATCTGCATAGGATATGGGGAGGAATCCAAGCCTTCTGAGGTGTTCTGCCAAGGGGGTCACATAGATGTTGAATAAAGTGGGGCTCAAACAAGAGCCCTGTGGAACCCCCTTGTTGATGTAGGTGGTTTGAGAACGATAGGAACCAAGAGTAACTGTTTGGGTCCTGTTTGTAAGGAAGTCGATTAACCAACTCAGCGCTTTACCCCCAACACCTATCTCCTTGAGGCGGGTAATAAGAACCTGATGGGATATGGTGTCGAAGGCAGCGGACAGGTCAAGCAGGACCAACATCACTGCTTGACCTTAGATTTATGCAATAGACACTTGCATAAATTAAAAATGCCGCCGTCCAGTTTTCTATATCTTTTGGAACCCTGGGACGCCTCGACAGCTCCCACTCCTCCTCTTTGGACCCCTCTTTCGACTGAATGTCCCTATGAAGGAGCTTGAAAACGTCAACAAACTCATGGTCCCAGATTCTCTTCTTTGTTTTTTCAGCTAAATGTGTCCCCAGGGGCATGGACAGACCCATGTAAGGCAATGTCTTATGTATGGGGGGAATGGCACCCGGAACTTGCCCTGATGAAGAGTTTGACCGATCCAAAACCTGTTTATCAGTAATTGTCACCTTACTCAATTCCGTGGCACCAGTACCCACTCTCAACTGTTCTGAAGACTTTTCCCCCGTCTCACCCACTCCCAAACTTCATGTACTGAGCCATCACCCACCCCCACGGAACGTACCCTGTTTTTGCCCGCCATAGCTTGTGGCCACGAAGACCACCACTGAGGCCTACCTGATGTCAACTGAGTAGCCCGTCTCTGAAACTCCTTCGGATCCTCTCGCTGTTGCTGACCATGAAGCCGTTCCTGCTCTGCTGTCTTGTCCATTCGTGACCTCTGTAAAATACTACCAACAACATTTGACCCCGACCCCTTTTGTGACACCACTTGTTCTTGACCCATGGCTCTTGAATCCAAAACCACATTATCGAACAGAAAACCTTCATTTATGTTATCAGCCACCAGCCCCTGACCAGCATCTTCAAAAGGTATAACCAAATCCGTATTACTACCATTTGGCACTTCCCCGTCTCCCACCCTGCCATCATAACAATCCCAATTGGGCACAGCAAAATCCGCATTTGATCCGCTCTGTGTATAAACCCCCTTACCAGAAGCCGCACCCTGCTTCACCGACTTGAAATTGGAAGCACACGCCGCCATCCGCTGGACCTTTTGTGATGAAGACCTCCAGCCACTCGTGCCAGAAGACGCTACCAACTTACCACCAACCCGGACTTGTGTTGCACTGTCCGCACAGAAGATGGCATGATCTACCCAAACCCATTGCCCTCGCCGAGGCCCTAATGCAGAGTCAAAAGAAAACTGTGAGAAACAAAGAGGAGAACGAGATTCAGGAAAAATGGCCTGTAAGCCTGAAGAATAACCAGCCGGTTCTAAACGTGAAGGAGGGTATAAGTTGTGAGACAGTAAAACAACGTCATCCAAATCCCGATCCTCCTCACCCACTGCTGACTCCGGTAAATCAAACGATGAAGTGGTCATGCTGTCTTGTAAATATACATTAGTATTGTTACCAGGCGGGCCCCTAGGAACCGGAGACAAAAACATCTCGGAAGCAGCTCCTTCCCCTACCGGACCCAGCACCTGAGCATGGTTAACGTTTGGGAGATTGCGAAATCCATCTGATAAAAAGTGTGCCCCATCACTGTCCTCACCACTGTCACTGGAGTAATCCACCAATACAGCAGAGCGTCCCTCAATAGACACAGGCAGCGCAATATTAATGGAAGACATTCCTTCAAAATTAGTATTATTTTGAAGCACCTCGTCCCTGATGTGCCCTCTCTTGGCTACCAAAGGAGAGACTGGCAAAACAAAATTGTCATTAACCCCAGTGGCATCGCCAAACCCACTCCCCCTGCTTGACAAGGATCTTGCTGAAGTAAGGCTCCTAGAGGAAGTACCACCCCTGCCCATAGCTCTCCTTCTAGAGCGTACCACACGATGAGGAGCTGCTGCCCCCGACTGACCTGAAATCCTGTCAGGGAGCGAGTGACATCTGGGAGCCTGCAACCTGCTGCCTCCGCTTCGACGCGCCGCACGACTTCCGTGTTGCAGCAGCATGGGAATCACCTCAGTGCGACCTTCAAGCACTTGTGACTGGCTCTTCGCAGGCAAACAGGCTGCCACCGCCTCAGAAACTCCTTGGGCTGCCACACGCTTCGGGCGTCTCCCTGCCACTGCTAAAACCGATGAGACACAAGGCTTCAATAAATCCTCACAGCCCGCATCATAAATAATGCAGAGCGCCTCCTTAACTACCTCTGAATCTGCCATCCTGAAGCTCACTACCAAAACTTGACAGAAATAAGTGACAATTGGAAAGGCTAGGGTCACAAAAACGACAGCCTTCCAATCTCCACAAGAAAATCCCCTTTTGCCTCAAACCACCACCCGCTAACCTCGCGCTATTAAGCCCCGCCCACCACCTGCCTCGAGCACTAACGTGCTGTGTGGACTGTTCCACACGCGAAAATTCCTAGGGGGACAACGGCTCGAGCCGCGATCCCACTGGGACCCCTTTCTCCTGCCATTATTTTTTTTGTTTAGGCCAGTGCCTGAGATTATGGTGGAGCTACTCGATCTACGTCTCAGTTACTCCAATGGTAGATAGCTCGCACCCATTTGTTAGGTCTTTAACTGCTCGTCAGAGATCATGTAAGCACCTAAATGAATTTTACAACATTATAGAGAGAAGGGTTTAGGCTCTGCTCCTCTGATGATTTCCTTCTTTACTGACATTTTATTGGATAGCAACTATGTTAGCCCATCTATGAAGTAGTTTACTGATCATCCACACTGCGCACATTGTTATCATAGGCCACACGCCTTGTAGAGTAAAAAAGGGCTATGTGTTTTATAATGTTATGGCAAACCCTGTATAAAGGGTTCTATTTTTGAATTCTCTGACAACTATATTTGGGAGGGTTTTACATGGTAAACTCTCCACAGCAAATGGTAGGAAGTGGCTTTATATTGTGAGCTATGCAATAAAAAATAGAAAGAGATTTTCCATTCAAAACTTTGCGACAAACACCTTAGAAAGGGGCTTTACCAAAGTTAGCACCGGAAGGCCTTCTTACACTGTTGCTAGTTCAGGAGAGGTTAGAGAGGTCTGTTATTCAGGCCCAGATTTACTAAAAAGTCACGTAACCCAGCGCAGCAAGACAACTTGTTGCGCTGTGCTGCGTGACAGGGAGAGAGCAGTAACGCACCATATCTACTAAGATATAAAACATTCCTGCTCTCTCTGCGCTGGCCTAATGTGTGCTGTCTAGCGCCTATGCAGATACCCTTGCACCTTGTTGCAACGGTGCCTGTGTTACAGGCAGGATTGTTTATGTGCTGGAAGGGACCTTCCCGCAGAAAAACATTTGTCAGGGAATTTTAACTCTATGTGGTCCACAGAATGCAGTACACATAGCAAGTAGAAATAGCAAGTAGAAATAAACATATTTCTTCTTGTTAAACCTCTGTTATGATGGCATAGCATTTTGATGCATTCCCAGGTTTACTACCCTTAGTAAATCTGGAAATGTGCCAAAATTCATGGGTGGATGTGTGGGAACACCAAACTCCACCCATGGAACACCTTCCCAAAGCAGAGTACGGCAAGGCAGCAACTTGCACTGCCTTACATTACTCTGAATATACTAAGCCAGGAAGAGCCACACAAGGATACATTGTTTGGCTTAGTACATCTGACTTAAGGGCTTGCGTTGTCTTGTGTTGCTTTATGTGATCCAAGGACAATGCAAACCTTTAATAAATCTGGGCCTCAGGGTGTACAAGTGCTGCTTTCTCTATTTCCACAAGCTGACTTCCCTTGTTCTGATGCTCCTTGTCCCAGATGGATTAGCGGAGGATGGAGATGGTGATGGGATTCCTTATGGCTTTACATGATGTCTTGAGTGCCACTTGCACTCGTATACTCCAGCCAGAGACACCTTGTTCAGCTAGATTGGTTGAGGATGGAAATACACTTCCTTCTGACTTGGACATGATTGTCTTGTGCGCCACTCCTAGACATACACTTGGAGCAAGGCATTGAGATCGGAGACCTCAAGTGGTGGTGCAACATGCCCAGCTATGGGGAAGGATGTGCATCTGGATACCCCCATTACCAGGAAATGGAGAGCAATGCAAAGAAGAAACCAGTGGAGGCCATACGTTATCCCATGCTATGAGTGGAGTCTTCCACCGAGAACTTTAAGATTATGGCTTGAATGCTCCATCCACAGTACTGTGGTGAGAAAGTCCCAGCATGAAACACAGTGATATCTGGTGGCCATGTTGGATGGGATTCCACCTGTATATTGCCCAAAAGGATGACTGTTAAAGGGAAAAGGGATTTTAAAACACTCGGAAAAGGGAACATTGGTAAAGTCTTTAATTTCTACACACAACCAGGTGAACATATTCTTATTTGACACTGCTCTTTCATTACTTTGAAATTAAAATGTACTTATATAATCAGGCAGAGGAAACCTCTCCTCTTTAAAGAGCTCTGATACCAATTTTGGTCATGGTCACACTATATAAAACTGCATACTAAATAAATATTTCATATTTAGTTAGACATGAATAACACTGGCTGGGATTTGATTTAGTAAGTCTTGTTATGTGCTTTTAGGAGCTCTGATTTTGAAACCTACATCACATCCAAAGTAAGGCTTTGAATATCCTGCCTCGCTACATTGTGGGGGAAGCACAAAGGGAGTGTTCTCCCTGCTCAGATTAGGTCCATTAATTAGAAACCGTCCGGACTTCAGAGGTAAATGGCTACAGTCAGAAAACTGGTTATTAATTTGGGAAGGGAGTACCATTATTAACATTATAAACACACTCTGGTAAGGTCCCAGCATAAAGTCTTGGGAATATTATGTGCAACCCCTGTTAGTTGTGGCACAAACGGTAGGCAATTCGTTAGAGAAATGAACCATAAGTTGAAGCTGTGTCAGCAATTTTAAATACAGTAAAACAAGATTTTTAAACAAAATAAAATTCCCAAACCAACATAGAGAAAACAGCGGGCGGAATTAGCGGCGAACTTTATGCTCTTTATATTATATACCTTGCCACTCTGACCCTGTACTTTAGAAAAAGAGAGGGAACGGGATCAACACTCACCAGTGGAAGTCTGGAGCACCTCGCACCCTATGATCTCCCAGGTCCACCGCCAGTCATTAGCGGACTGGTCGAAGTGGAGGGAGATCTCTGGGTACGGCCATCATTGTTGAGGTGCTCTACTTCCTGGTTGGGCCATCTAGAACCGCCATCTTGTTTGGGTTTGCGGTCTAGCCTTCCGCTACTCGAACAGGCAGGGCAACATAAATGGAGGGAATGGCGCGAGTGCGCAACTGATTTTGAGAACAGAACACTGTAACACAGGCTCCCACTCGGTTAAGCGGGCAGAATTAGTGGCGAACATTTCATCTAAGTATAATTTTAATTAACGATGATTTTTACTTGGCTAATCTTTGCACATGCAAATTTTGCACTTTAGCACTTAAAACTGGGCTTTGATATTTTAAAAATAGCGGCAAACTTTCTGCTCTTTATTTGATATACCTTGCCACTCTGACCCTGTACTTTAGAAAAAGAGAGGGAACAGGATCAACACTCACCAGTGGAAGTCTGCAGCACCTCGCACCCTACGATCTCCCTGGTCCAATGCCAGTCATTAGTGGACTGTTCGAAGTGGAGGGAGATCTCTGGGTACGGCCATCATTGTTGAGGTGCTCTACTTCCTGGTTGGGCCATCTAGAACCGCCATCTTGTTTGGGTTTGCGGTCTAGCTTTCCGCTACTCGAACAGGCAGGGCAACATAAATGGAGGGAATGGCGCGAGCGCGCAACTGATTTTGAGAACAGAACACTGTAACACAGGCTCCCACTCGGTTTAGCGGGCGGAATTAGCGGCGAACATTTCATCTAAGTATAATTTTAATTAACGATGATTTTTACTTGGCAAATATTTGCACTTGCGAATTTTGCACTTTAGCACTTAAAACTGGGCTTTGATATTTTAAAAACAGCGGCGGACTTTATGCTCTTAATTTTATATACCTTGCCACTCTGACCCTGTACTTTAGAAAAAGAGAGGGAATGGGATCAACACTCACCAGTGGAAGTCTGCAGCACCTCGCACCCTACGATCTCCCCGGTCCACCAACAGTCATTAGCGGACTGTTCGAAGTGGAGGGAGATCTCTGGGTACGGCCATCATTGTTGAGGTGCTCTACTTCCTGGTTGGGCCATCTAGAACCGCCACCTTGTTTGGGTTTGCGGTCTAGCCTTCCGCTACTCGAACAGGCAGGGCAACATAAATTGAGGGAATGGCGCGAGCGCGCAACTGATTTTGAGAACAGAACACTGTAACACAGGCTCCCACTCGGTTTAGCGGGCGGAATTAGCGGCGAACATTTCATCTAAGTATAATTTTAATTAACGATGATTTTTACTTGGCTAATCTTTGCACATGCAAATTTTGCACTTTAGCACTTAAAACTGGGATTTGATATTTTAAAAATAGCGGTGCACTTTATGCTCTTTATTTTATATACCTTGCCACTCTGACCCTGTACTTTAGAAAAAGAGAGGGAACGGGATCAACACTCACCAGTGGAAGTCTGCAGCACCTCGCACCCTACGATCTCCCCGGACCACCGCCAGTCATTAGCGGACTGTTCGAAGTGGAGGGAGATCTCTGGGTACGGCCATCATTGTTGAGGTGCTCTACTTCCTGGTTGGGCCATCTAGAACCGCCATCTTGTTTGGGTTTGCGGTCTAGCCTTCCGCTACTCGAACAGCCAGGGCAACATAAATGGAGGGAATGTCGCGCGCGCGGTGCGGCGAAGGCGCGCCAAAGGCAAGCCCGTCTGCGCTTGTCCGTGCCCAGATTGCGCCAAGCGCCAGAATCTTTGGTCCTGGAACGTTACATCACAATTATATTATTGAATATACGCATTAAAACAAGGTAACGCATCTGAAATAATCGGTGTTTCGCCTATTGTTCCTCCATACACTTTGCCTCTGGCGCCCATAAATTTATATCAACCCTCCACAATAGACAAACTGAGTATTCACTGCCTGCTTCTTAACACCAGATCTCTGGTGAAACATCAATTAGAGTTTCACGAACTTGCTCTCACGTTAAACATAGATATTGCCTTTCTAACAGAAACATGGGCAGATGAGAGCTCCGGCCCTGATATTATTGCTGCCACACCCCCCGGATACACTATCGCTAGATCAGATAGGCAACATAAAAGAGGTGGAGGTTTGGCGATTTTGCACCGGGACCACTACAAGGCTAGATTTGAACCACTACAATTGTTGGACCTTGAAGCTATGACATTCTCAATCGAACCCCCAGACTCACTTGCTATTAAAGGATTTCTGTTGTATCGTCCTCCAGGAGATAGAAATGGCTTCATAGACAAACTTAGCTCCATTATGGAAACCGTTATTACGAAAACTATACGGTGCTGGGAGATTTTAATTTCCACTTCGAAAATATGGAAGATCCTAATACACGTAAACTCATTGACATAAAGGACTCATTTGGACTGTCCTTAGTCAGTAAAGGTCCTACACATAAGGCAGGTCACATGCTGGATGGCATATTTTCCAATTGGGAAAATTTTAGGTTAGCCCCATCCCTTCCACTAACCTGGTCAGATCACTGGGCAGTTACCTGGTCTATGATGACCATAAAATTAGGACAACACAGACCAACTACTCTACATACCACCAGTAGATCCTGGCACAGAATCAAAACAGATGTTTTGGCGGAGGCAATTATCACTGCCCTTGCCAACTCGAGCTGGGTGAAGACGCTGAGCGCAATATTGATATCCTCTCAGACTGGCTACACACCATACTAGATAGAATAATCCCCATTTCTCGAGCATCTAAAAAAGAAAGGAAGCTGTCCCAACCTTGGTACAATGAGAAGCTAAGGTTATCCAGGCAGGAATGCTGCAGACAGGAACAAAAATGGTGAAGAAATTATGAGGCAGTTGAGAAGATAGCATACAAAGTGAAACTTTCTAAATATAAAAAAGATATAATCACAGCAAAAACTGACTATTTCACGAAAAAAATAAGAACTGCCTGTGACACCAACAAAACTCTCTTTTCGGTGATCAACAGGTTGGTTAAGCCTAATAAGGCCAACCACAATGAATACAGTCAGGATTTCTGTAATGGGCTGGCAATTTTTTTTAAGCAAAAGGTGACAGATATCTACGATTTGTTCACTAGCACCGATAGTCAAAATAATCCCAAAGCCAACATCAAGAAAGATCTAATTAGTTTCTCTGAATTTTCACAGCCGCTAGATGAACAACTATCGGACCTTATTTTATTAATCAAGTCAGGATCACCCTACGATCCATGCCCACCCAACATAATGCGTTTAATTCCTACACAAATGACAAAGTGCTTGGGTCCCATCATTAAGATAGTATTTACCAGCGGAATCTTCCCGACTCAATGGAAACGAACTTCCATTCTTCCTCTCTTGAAGAAAGACAATCTTGATAGCTCGGAACCTGGTAACTACCGCCCCATTGCAAGACTACCCTTTGCTGCTAAATGTATTGAAAACATAATGAATAAACAAATAACTGTGCATATCGAATCTAATGCCCTGCTAGATGAAACACAACATGGTTTTAGGAAGAATCACAGCATAGAGTCGGCCCTAATTACAGCCACTGAGGACATTCGGTCTATTTTAGACATTGGGGGTACGGCCGCTCTGGTGCTGTTGGATCTCTCGGCGGCCTTTGATACGGTCAGCCATGAGATCTTGGCTGACCGTATGCAAGAGGCAGGAATTAAAGGCTCGGCACTTGAACTGTTGAAATCTTTTCTGAGCAATCGGCAACTTAATGTAGCAATGGGGTTGGCAACCTCTAAACAATTTTCACTACCTTGTGGAGTGCCGCAGGGATCAGCCCTGAGCCCTACGCTCTTCAATCTATATGTGGCACCGCTCGCCTCAATTGTAAAAAAAGCAGGTTTTGTTTTGGCTTCCTACGCTGACGACACACAGATCGTTGTGTCCCTAACCAAGGAAGAAAAGCACCCGGGTGAGGCATTCAAAATCTGCATGAAGAATGTGAGTGATTGGATGGATGTCAACTGTTTGAAGTTGAATTCAACAAAAACAGAGGTAATCATCTTGGGGAACAAACCTGCCCTTTGGACATCAAATTGGTGGCCACCTGCTTTGGGGGTACTACCAACACCCGCTACCAAAACCAAGGACCTGGGTATCATCATTGACAAAGAACTTAAATTTAAAGCTCAAGTCAACAAAGTCACAGCTATCTCTTTTTGTGCCATTAGGCTAATTAACAAAATAAATCACTTCATACCAGAGGATCTCCTGAAAACAGTGACCTTGGCTCTGGTCCTCTCCCGATTAGATTACTGTAATAGCCTCTACTTTACCATCAATTCAGGTTTGATCAATAGGCTCCAGGTGGTACAGAATGCAGCAGCTCGCCTCATTATGAATATCCCCAAGCACGTCTCAGCCAAAGAAGCCATAAAGAAATTGCATTGGCTTCCAGTCAGGCAAAGATGTAAATTCAAGGTCCTATGTTTGGCTTTTAAGTCACTACATAATCTGGGACCAGCACAGTTCAGGAACAAGCTAAAATGGCATGTTCCCAATAGGACCCTACGGTCTGGAACAGCCAGGAACATGGTTATCTCCCCTTTTAAAAAAATAACGTGGGGAGGCAGGAGTCTTTAGATCTGCAGCTTTGCTTTGGAACACACTTCCCACCTCTCTAAAATCCGCTTCCTCTTTGATTCACTTTAGGAAAGACCTGAAAACATGGCTGTTTACACAAACCATCTAATCCGCTTAACCAGACGACAACCTGTGCTTTCTGTCCCACTGTTCTTTTATCAGGCATAGTGCCAAGACGCCTCAGGGTATATGCTGCGCTTTATAAATTTAATTCAATTCAATTCAATTAAATTCAAATGACAAAAAATGGGACTTGGGGAACCAGAGACATGAGTTTTTAAAGGTTTAATGCATAAAAGCCCTTAGAAAAAATGTAAACCACTAATGTAAAGTTTCAGTTTTCACTTGAGCAAGACCTAGGCGTGATTTTAGGCTGACCACGATGGAGCCGAGGTCAGATACAACAAGGAGGGGGAGGAAGGTGTTATCTTAGGGCATTCTACTTTTTGGAGCTCAAACTCTTGTAGTGAGGCACGGTCAAAAGTGAAATTAGCAAGAGTCCATCAAAGAACGTTCCGAAGATGCGCGGAGCAATTGAAGTGAGTTGGATGGTTTCCCACCAATACCGTCAATGTAGTATTTGTTGGTGTTCACCTGTGGTTGGACCAAAGGGCCTACAGATGGCTACTTTAGATTGATTGTGTTTACGGTGAAGTTTACGACTTGGATGAATTTTTTACCTTTCAGCAAGACATCTGCTTTATTCTCTGAGGTATCCTCTATCGATCAGTGGGCCCGTTTTACATCTATGCTCGACTGTCTAATATGTGCGTTAGGTGGCCGACTGTGTCCTGAGGAGACCTCGCAAATCATTCAGGGTTGAAATGTCCACAATAACCTCCCATGTGGTTAAGGATGACGTATGAGTTGAGCGGATAGTCTTGACATACAGACTGCCCAATGGACTTGGGATCTTGGTAATAATACCACTGCGATTTGTGTTATAACTTATGTGCCATTGTGATTTTCTTTTATATGTTTTGTTCTATATTCATGTAAGCACTGCATTGTCTGCACTATTGATTCACTTTTTCACACACTGTTTATGTTAATTTTGTGATATACGACCAATAATTGGAACTAATATATATTCATTTCTGATAAAAAACACATTTTATGTCCAGCTTCTTTTTGTGAATTGTGCTATCATCATAGAAATATGCAAATTGATATCTGATTGAATTCTGGATTGATGAAATAATGAAATAAGTTTACAGGGCTTATTCACCACTTGGGATAGGAGACCTGACCTAAATAAGTCCCACATCACTATTGCGTTTATTGATTGTATTCACCCCAATCCCATGGGTGTAACGGGTGGTCCTTGTTATTGTTTTGGACTCCAAGTCTTTAGGCCTCCATCTGGCAATGCAGAATGAACAAAAACACAATCTACAACAAAGTAAAAGTTGAGTGAAATATTTTAAATTCATTTTGAAATTCACTATGTGAAGTAGAAATGCTCGTAAAGTTAACTCTATGAAAACCAAACCCTATCTGACAGCAATTCACCCAGCCTCCCTGTCTGGCCACATGCCTCACACTACCTCCCCATATTAAATACTCACTTAATTTCAATTTCACTACTCCCACACAGATCAAGTCAGTAAGTCAATGCAGATTTTTTACACATTTAAATTGGAACACTGACACATAATGCTAACACTCTATAACTAAGCTGTTTTAAATGTTATAATAATAAATGTATACTAATTCTGGAGAATTTATCAGAAAACCACACAACTACTAAGATTTTAACCACTATCCCACTTTACTGATGCCTTTGCTTTACTTTCAGTTAGGTTTCATTGCAAGTCTTGCTGCTGGAGAAGCAGCAGCCTCTACTTTATCTGCTGTGGAGGGTGTTGCAAAGCTGTAGGATCAGCCTTTTGAAGACTGTATTCCCACAGCAGAAAGACTCAAACATGTTGTCGTAGAGTGCTGAAAACAAAGAAAGAGACAGAAGAGTCAGGATCACTGTCCCCAGGGCACAACTCAGCCAAGCTTATGTTTTCCAACTTTGTACAAAAGTGAAGTATTGGAACCTTGACTGAAAGGGAGCTGCCCTTTTGATAGTGAATACATTTCCATGGCTGTGCATTGATACAAACATTCCATCGGCCACTACTTCACTAGGTAACCGGTCTTTCAAATTGCTTCTGCTTGGTGAGAAAATCACGGTCTTGCATTTTGGCCATCTTGATACCTCCATCTGTCTTCAGAAAGTGGTAGATCTTCTGTTCGCCATATGACAAGTGCATTACGGCCCCAGCACTGCACATAACAGTGGACAGAACATATGTCATGTTGTCACTGAGTACCCTGTGCACCAAAACCTAAAGTGCTTAGTAGTTTTTCAAGAACTCTTTAAGGGAACTTAGTTTAGTCTCCACCAGCATGTTATCCTTAGTTTTAAAGATAGGTATGCTCATGCAGTTCAAGGAATATAGGGCATGTTCTCAAGGTATTGTCAGACACCCCCAAACTTACATCCACAAACTGGAAGTAGTTGGATTTAGCACAGTGTGTGTGCGAAACGCACATGAAAGACACGTCTTCTTGAGTATCAGATAGCTGCCACCTGAGGTGTTAGTAAATGATCAGTTGGCACACATTTGGTGTCATTCAGGGCAAGCTGTACCTGGACAGGTATTAAAAACTTAGTCTAGGTTTGTTTTCATTTGGAATATTGTGAATCATGTTGGGGCACCAACCTACAACATGCCTAGCCATATGTGTATAGAGGTTTGCTTGAGGTTTGTTTGTTTGCAAGTTGGTCGATGCCTGGGTGAGAGGTGGTGTGATTGGTGATTCAATCGCCTGTGGTATATTAATTTGATAGGTCCTTGATTGGCGATGGTATGTTGATGCTACTGTTGTGCTATATTGTATTAAGCCTGTGCCTGTCAAAGGCATGGGAATAGCCCATAAGATGGTTGGGACCTTGTCGTGGCTTTAGGGCTCGCCACCAGCAGTCATAGGTTCAATATTTTGATACTTCTATTAGAATTTGCTCTTTGAACCTATCACGTCTGGAGGTGCTAAAACCAAATGGGGTTAGTTTGTACTACAGTATTGTATGGACTCTGAAGAAACAATAACAGCCACTCCCATTTTTTGAGAACTGAACACCCATAGGTGTCCAGGGTGATGCGCTTGCATTGATCCTACTCACTTTCAACAATGGCCAGCAAACTTGAAAGTTTTCCTAAATGGCTAAAATCATGCATTGTCCTTACATTGACTCATTGATCCTGATTTGATCCATTCCTGTCACAGGCACTTAAACCCAGCAACACCAGGGGTGTAACGTTTTTATTGGGACATGTTGAATAATTCTAGGTGGTAGGAATTTTGTAGATCCCTGCAGATTCCAGAGATTTCAATCAAAGAAATGTAAGAAAATTTGTGATTTGTGAAAAGTTTTAGGTTCGCAAGGTATTGTGGACACAAAAATGTCATGGTAACCACCCAAGGCACACCATCTCTGAATCCACTTGGTGTCTAGTTTTAATAAAAGACAGTTACTGGGAAGTTTTCTTAGGTGGGGCTAGTATAGTATAAAAATAACCTGACATAGAACAACGTGAACATAAATGTAGCCAAATGTGTTTGTATAATGCTGCTGGATATACTTTGCATGCACACTTAGGGTCATTAATACTGTTGAACCATGAATGTTAAAAGAGCAATGCTGGTGTTTCGTCTGATCTTAAAGTTGGAGGCTTGGTCTTCGCAAGAGATCATGATGCTGACTTGAAAACCTTCTGATCACTAATGAACTGTTTGAGAAATATTATTTTTACTATCATTTTTGATCAGTTGATATTTCAGATTGTATGTTAGATTATTTTATTAATTTGTTACTATTCCTTTTAGATGACTTTTGTTATACTCATTTCCTAGACTGTTTCTTATCTCACTGACTTGAGATGTTACCATTTGCCAATATGAAGGGTTTTATTCCTTTTATTTAGACATATGGGGCAGATTTACTAAGAATTCATGCAATGCTGTGCAGCAAGGTGAGTTCCTGTGCTGCGTAGCATGATGGGAAAGGAGCTGAAGAGACCATATTATGAATATGTACGACCCATATATTTTGTGACTCGCAAATTGCGTTGCTTTGACACTTGAAATTTGCGACTTGCAAAATGCAATGTACAACAGTGCCGCAGACACTGTTAGCATTCCTAATGGGGGCGTAAATTTCCTGTCTCATTAATATTCATGAGGCGAGTGCTATTTGCATTAGGAATTTAAATAAAAGAGATTTTTTTTGCTAACTGCAGCCCGTTTACCATAAAGAAAAACGGGATGCATTTATAAAAGAGTAGGCAATGGTCCCTGGGATCACTGCCTGCTCTTAAAAAACATTTTAGCACACACTCACAAAGGGGAAGGGGTCCCCTGGGGACCCCTTTCCAATTGTGAGTGGCTTACCACTTACTTGAAGTAGGTGGTGAACTGCGAGTGTTTTGCGTCTGCATGTTTTGCGACTGCAAATGCGGTCACAAAACAATCATTCATTGCAGTTAGACTGGCTATTAGAAAGGGACGCCCTTGGCATGCCCCTTCCTAGTACCGAGTTGCAAACCATATTTTGCCAGTCGATAATAGGTTACCGGTTTGCATTTTAGGGTTTGTACATGGGACAGATCAATTTTGCTGCCGCAAACCAGAAAATTCCTTTTTGCAACTGCACAAAATTTTTCGTACAACTGCCCCATCTCTCTTCTCAGCTCTGTTCCAGTGCAGGTGCACTTGTGGCTTCTTAGTGCCAACCCAGGCACCCTAGCACAAGTGCAAGGGTGCCTGTGTTACTGGCAAGATTGTTTTTGTGCAGGCAGGGACACCTTCATGCACAAAAACAATCCTTAAAGGCATTTTCCTGTTTCTATGTGTGCTGAAGAAAGCAGCACATGTTGAAAGAGGAAATAACGAGGAGAAATAGTATATTTCTCCTAATATGCCTCACGGTGGAAGGCTTCCCATTCTGATGCATTCCCAGGTTTGCTAGCTTTAGTAAATATGGAAATGAACCAAAATCCATGGGTGGATACAAGGAACGCCAATGCCCCACTCATGGAACGCCTCCCAAGCTGAAATGTAATTTAAGGCAGCCCACGCAACTCCTTTGTGTTATATTTCTTTAGAAAGCAGTGCAGGCAGCACAAACTGCCCCTTTCATGGCTTTGTAAATACTACTGAAGCATTTGCGGTGTCTTTGCATCACTTTGCACAACAAAAGGACTACGCAAAGGCTTGATAAGTCTGGGCTGTGGTGTGTTTTCCTAATTTCTAATTCAACAAAAAAAGTTTAATCTTTTTATCCACTGTCCTATGGGGGCAATGGTTATGTTTGAAGTTCATTTTAGTTCTTAATAAAGTTACTCATATCGGACCTAATATCCTAACTCCTGTTCACAAGCATAAATAGTCCTTCTAGTGTGATACGTCTGGGCAGTTGAAGTTTAGTGAGAAGCCAGAGCTTGCTGTCTTCCTGTTCTATCTTTTCAATAAATATTAACACATTGATTCAAGAAGGGATTTGCGAACCTAAAGCAGAACTATATGACCAAGGGCCAGATGTATCAAAGGGTTTTGCCCATTATGTGTCTATGGGGAAATGTGTTGATACATATGGCCCCAAGTCTATAATTTCCAAGTGTAAACGGACATATGCCATTCACAAATATGAACTTACACTGTTTTACTAATACAGAATTACACCAGTACAGAGTAGCTTTGGATGTGAGCAAATCTGTTCCCAGGCGCAGGTTGTAGTTGTTTAAAGGACTCCGCTGCATTTCTTAGAATGGGAAAACCCAACAACCTGCAAGTTGGTGGGCTTTCATAAATGTGAATAGTTAAGTATCTGAGATGGGAAAGCAGCTCCCCCAAACTAATGGTGATACATGTGAAGGGACGAGTATACTGGCAGTGATATTTACCCTTTAAAGGAAAACAAATCCAGTGTTCAAATGCATTTCTGCAGCATATTTGGGCACATACATTTGCTATATTTATACTCCAGAAAGAGCTGTGCAAAAAGGTAAAATTAACAACGCATTTGAAAAGTTACTCTTAATACTGCTAAAAAGAGTTTTCCATGAAACATATAGAATTAATATGTCCAAGATCATACCTTGCATACAAGGAATAACTTTATTTCATGATTAGCTTTTGAATTTAAATCTGTAAAAAGGTATTTATGTGCAACTTGTAATATTTAAAGATGGCCTATTCAGTGTCAGATTGATTGCCTTTGATACGGTACATCCCTAGTCTGTGGTAGGTGCTCCATCGTCTTATGCCAGAAATGTATAGTCAGCATGTTTCAACAGTCAAATAATGTGCAAAAAATATACTATGTGTAGAGTAGTGTAAAGCGTGTCTGAGATCAGCTGATCGATATGACTAAGCAGTGCATATTTGTCAGGTACAGAATATTTGAAAACTAAAAGAGAACACTAAAATGGCTGTAACGCAATTATGTCCGGTCATGTCATTCCAAAAGTATATGTTTCGTATGAGAACCTTTGAAGCATGTAAACACGTGATCAGGGCCGGACTGGGAACCGAAATCAGCCTTGGGAAACTGTTCGGCCAGCCCCCCTGGGGGAAATGGGGGTGCGGCCGATCTGTTTGCAAGGGCCAGTTTCGGCCGATTTCGTTACAGGGGGCCGATATTGCCGGCCCCGGTAACAAAAACAGCCCCCAGGGGCCCATAACCAGCCCCCAACCTGGCGGCCCACCGGGGAAACACCCGGTGTCCGCTACGGCCAGTCCGGCCCTGCATGTAATGAAAATGCCAACCCACATAGCTAGGCAACATCATTACACTCAGTAGGAATGGAAAAATATAGTAAAATTTCATCCGGCATTCCAGAGAGTAATACTTGCAGATATTTTATACATGCGCCAAGTGTTTCTGTCCCTTGGAGAGGATCAGAGTTGAAAATTACACAAATTACTAAAGAACGGTTAAGAAGATACAATTGGATTATTATTTTGGGCGGGCGACTAGCTCCACAAGAAATAATCACAAATCGTGTCAGGGTGAACCCTAAAAGTCATTAAATTACCATAAACTCAATCCCCTGGAAGCTGTGGCACAGAGCAGGCATGCTTAAATCAGGGCCATGTGTAAAGTATTTATGCAGTACCCAAACAGTAACAAAGCCAAAACACCAAGCAATAAAAATCCTAAACTAAATTAGAAAATAAAGCATAAATTGATAAACAAAATGACACCAATACAACAAACAGAACTCCAATAAAAGGAATTGTAGGAATTAATCTTTAAAAATGTAAGTAGAAATAATGCCATTGGGCCTGATTCACAGAACTAACTTAAGACAAAATCCTAAACTTACTGCCATTTTGGTGTTCACAGAAGGCACTTACTCAGTTTGATATTCACAGAAGGCACTTACTCATTTTGGTATTCACAGAAGTTAGGAGTCCTAACTTTAGGACTCCTGAATGCCTTCTGTGAATACCGAAAATCTTAAAGTTAGGATTTTTCTCAGTTTAGGAGTAGTAAAGTATTATGACTCCTAACTTTACTACAAGAACAAGAGTACCTTAATCCTCATTGCAAAGCGATGCGAAGTCCCATGTTGAGGATGTGTCGCGCAGTAGAGGTGATACAAGGAACTTGTGTGGAGATGCGTCATGCTGCAGTCGATCTGATGCTCTGCATTAGGTGAGAAGATGTCCTTGCCTGGAGAATTAAAGTGGCAGTTCCGATGGGCTTTGCTGGGCAAGGAGATGTCCTTGTGTGTAATGAGGTAAATGAGTCATGCAGCAGCAGTTCCAATGGGAAGGGGTAGGCGATACATAGTCATTGCATCAGGGAAGTCCGTGCAGGAGAGGACATACATTGGTTCCAAGGTCGATGCGTCGAGCAGCAGAGGTGATGTGCCGGATCTGCAGAAGATACGCCTCACCACAGAGGAGATGAGTCAGTTCTGCTGGATCGACATATGGTCTGGTAGAGCACCTTCAGGTCCACTTACAAGGGTCCAGCATTGGGGTGGCACCACTTAGGGGACAGGACTCACAGATGGAATAGTCCAGGTGCTAGGTTAAAGGTTGTTGAAAGCCTGTTTTCTCCATGAGACTTCTGATCAGGAGATCAGCCAAATAGCCCTTGGTGTCACTTCAGGGTCCTGTGTTTAGAGATGCAGGTCCAGACCTTCTTACCTATGCAAGACGGCAGCAGGTTAGCACAGCAGTCCAGCAGAGTGATAGTGCTTTCAGCAGCACAGCAGTCCTTCTTCCTGGCAGAGAACACAGGTCCAGAAGTGTACTGAAGAGTTGGGTCTAAGGTTCCAGTATTTATACCAGGTGCCCACTTTGATGTGAAGGAAGCTTCAAGAGATTCCCACCCCCCTGAGGTGTTAGGCATCCCCCTTCCTCCCTGTCCTGGCCCCACCTTGGTTGGGTCACAAAAGACCAGTGTCAAATACTTTGTGGGTGTGCTCAGCCACAGCCTTTGTGATGTGCAAGTGTGGTAGGAGACCGCTCAGCTTAGAGTGGCTCATCCTGCCAACACCTAGGTTCCCTTTGTCTCACTGCCTGGGAGCAATACACAAAAAACAACTGCCAGATATACCTAGTCATGTGACCCAGGATCATACTGCAGGGACCAAATGGTTAGGACAAGAAAATGCCAACTTTCTAAAAGTGGCAATTTCAGAATTGTGACTGAAAATCTAACTTTACAATGAAAGAGGACTTTTATTCACAATTCCATAGACACCAAACTTGACATGTCCACCTGCTCCCAATTGGAAGTTATAACTTAATAAATACAATATGGTAACCCAATGTTATCCTATGGGAGAGGTAGGCCTTGCAGTAGTGAAAAACAAATTTAGGGGCTTTCACTATTATGACATAACAACTTAAAAGTACACGTTCAAAATTTTAAATACACTGCCCCCGTCCCTCCAGGCTGCTCAGGTTTTAACATGTTTGACTTACATACATGAAAAGGGAAGGTGAGGGCCTACAAAATTTTTATTTTGCCAGGTCGAAATGGCAGTTTAAAACTTCACACACAGGCTGCAATGGCAGGCCTGAGACAGGTTTAAAGGGCTACTTGAGTGGGTGGTGCAATCAGTACTGCAGGCCCAATAGTAGCATTTAATATACAGGCCCTGGGCACATGTAGTACCACTTTACTAGGACGTACAAGTCCATTAAATAGGCTAATTGGATATAAGCAAATTCTAACATGTTTTAAAGAGAAAGTACGAGCACTTTAGCCCTGGTCAGCAGTGGTAAAGAGTGCAGAATCCTAAAGCCAGCAAAAAATTATGTCAGCAAAAACAGGAGGGTTAATGGTAAAAACCTAGCAGAGAGCCAGTCCACGGATGCCAGTCCTAACAGTCCCGCTAAATCCCAAAAGTTGCAAAGTTCAAACAATGTTTAAGTCCCAGTTCAAAAAGGTACTTTGTCACTTTTTGAGTTGAAATTCCTCTCCTCTAAAACTGTAGCCCCCGCCATGGAATCACACATTGGATACTTAAAGCAGGTTAGTGCACTGATGCTCTGGAGCTTTTCAACTTTTAGTCAATAAACCTTCTAAGTCCCAACACAAAAAGGGATTTTGTCATTCTTTCAGCTATGCAGAGGTCTCTGTACAGGACTAAGGTGAAATTCAGTCTGATACAGTGGAACTTCTGGTTGGATATCTTAAACTGTGGGTCCCGCTGAAGCTCTGGAGCAAAGGTTTTTCAAAGTTTCCAAACTTACTTCTGGTGCCCAAAAAGCACAGGAGTACACTTCTAAGGCCCCTAAGACCTCAGAAGGGGGAACTTAGTGTACCGTGCAAAGGCAAAAAAGGAAAATCCAGTCCACGTACACTTGCCACTGGACAGGTGTGCACTTTTAGGAAAAAGGCCTCATGAAACTTGTTGAGTCTCTCAAGTCACACAAGTGGTCAGCCAACCGACCCCTGCAGTCCACTTCATACAGAGGGGAGAAGTTCCAGGCCTTCAGTTCCAGAAAGTGTTCTCTGGAGGGTGCCTTGGGGTGCCACATTCTTGGTTGGCATCATCTGGTGGATGGTTGGAACTCCTGAGCCCTCCTGAACTAATGGGGTAAAAGTTTATGGGGGCAAACCTCACCACTGCAGATAGAGTGGATGTGACATCCACTGCTTTTTGACCGATGTCCTGCATCTGCCAAACTCCAAATAATGCACTGAGTTTTTCATCCTTCTAAAGCTGGTAAGAATCATTCATTTAGGGTTCTACTAATAAGAACAATTATTGGTGCTTAGAAAATGGCAAGTAGGGTATTATAATAACATTGTCCCGATCTTATTAAATTGCATATTATCATATTGATTTTAATTATATCAAGCACAAAAATACAAAAATGAATAGTAGAGGTTAAGGACATCAAATCCGCTGGTGCTGGTGGATTCCAGTATGCACTGAAAACGTGCTTGTGGACCAGGTTTCCAGAGGGAGTCAGGCACGGACTTTAGGTCTGGCACCAATAAAAGCTATATAAAGAACAAATGAAGTGACAGATCTATCCTCATATACTCACTCTTCTGCATTCATAATTATGGACGCATATGTCTACTGTGCAGAACAAATCTAGAGCAAGGTGAATGTAAGTCAGGAGGGTCAGAGTTATCCCTTCCTCCTCCTCCCAGTAAAGCTACAACTGTGACACCAGCTACAGAACTACTTCAAGTAAAGAAATTATAATTTATATAAACTATCTCCCTCCTCCTGAATTGGATTCATTCAGTGCTCAACTGCTTCACAATTCCTATTCATGTTATTAATAATTATCTCAATCTCTTTCTTGCTTTTTCCCTCACTCATTTCTCATCATGATCAAAGTAATAATCTATTTCAATCAGTTGATAATAAAAAATAAAGCAATGCCAATTTTAAAATTAAAATATGTTGGCTACATAGTCCACCTCCATACTCCACATAATCAATATCATCCTCAGTGATCAAATTGCCCATTATCCCTACACTCTGTTTTACTATAGAGCCGGCACAAGGGGGGAGTTTAGGAGGAATATGCCCAAACCCTATATGATTTCCAGGGCCCCTATCTCCTTTAGTAACATTTAATTATAGATGTTTAAGTGTAAGCAGGCCTACTGCCTTCATTAATATTTAGGCAGGATGTGTGACCAGCCGGCTAGATGGTGCAAGATGCTTTATTTCACTTTCCCTGAAGTGCATTTTCTAATACTCATAAACAGGTGCTCTGTATTTCACTTGGCCATAATGGGAGAAACGTCCGGAGAGGTTCATGTTTACTTTTGGCCCCAAGTCTTGCACTGTCTTCTTACAAGACTGTTTATTCCAACTGATGATAATAAAAATGCTAAGCAATTTAGGTAGGACTTTTACAATGAGATAGCACAAAAAGATGGTGTGCAACGTCGATGCCCCAATTAGCCCATAAACGGCTTTAGCAACTGGCGCCTTAGCACTTTGCATAAACTTGCCAAAACAAAAGGCATGTGATATTGGGTAGATATAGAATCTCAAGCACACAAATTATCTTAATTAGAGGTCTGCAGACAGGGTACTCTTTAGAACTGTAGTACCGTATTTAGAATGCCAGTGTCTATAAAGCTCTTATAGTGCATTGGACAAAATATCTGCTACATTTTTGATGGTGTACCCTGTCTGTCTAACTCAAAATAAGGCCGTACGTGTCAAGTCAAGATAACATCTCCTATTTAAACCCATGTAATCATGCCAAATTATATATTTCTAGTGGGCTGAAAAGCCTGCTTAAAGCATGCTTAAGCAAGACTTTTAACTTTGAGAATTGTGTGAGCCTTCTGCAACTTCAAGATTAAATTTTTCACAGCATAATGTGTAATACTTACTGGACACACTTTTTTGTGATAAAGCTAGATATTGTCCAAACTTTGACATAGATTTCAAATGATAAGCCAGACACTTCAAAGCATCTTTAATGAGGAATCTTTTGAAGTGGAAGGTGAATTTGTTCAAACCAAAGTCCAAAGGGCTACAGGTAACCATGTCTTCTTATCCTCTTTATATACAATCCCATCTTTTTGTTCGACACTGGAAGGGAAACATCCCTTACCATGCAGTCTTTTTCAGGCATGCCTTTACCAAGAGTAAGTTTATAAGGAGGTGCCTTTATATACATATTGTTTGTAAATAATAATTAAATACCAATAATTTGTATGGGGAGGTAATTTTAGGGTTTAGGGGTGGGTAGTAGTAAAGGGAGGAAATGCTTATTTTGCACATCATGCTAACTCAGTTTAGGCCCAGCCATATGCAAATCAGTCTTGTCCCTGCTCCAATGAGAACAGTCCAGCTCAAACAGATAGGCCGGTTTATTCTTGAAACGGAACACAAGGAACCCAGGACTAGTTTTGTTCTGATTGGGATCATCAGCCAGCTCCAGGAATACAACATTCTTCAGAGACCCCCTGCTCTCTGCAACTATCCAGTTGAACTGACACAGCTGGACCTGCCTGGACTTACACCTGGCATGCCTGAGCCCTGCTGGCCTCGGCTGGAGTGAGTCCTGATTCTCAAGAAGAGCCTCGGCAGGTCCCGAACCCTTGGGTGGCATCAGAGTGTACTCTTTCTAAGGAAAACGTGAAAAGCTTGAAGTTTGGGATTTTCATGACTGTGAATGGGACGTTTGCACCGTAACTCTGCCACCTGCAACGACCTACAATGAGAAGTTCTGATGAAACCTGCTGTTCTTGCCAACAATGACAGTATGCAGAGATCGGCAAAGCTAGATTTCCACTTCACTCTACAGCAACAATAGTCTGTAATGACTGCCAACACAAAGCTACATCAACAACCCTCTGCAATGATTGACCGGCACTTCAACACTACAGCAATGACCATTCACAATGCCTGACATGCTCTTCGCGCTACATCGATGACCATCTGAGATGCTCAGCCTCCTTTTGCAGCCTCCTCCACCACAAACTGACCTCTTCATGCAGGGCTAAGGAGGTAGCTTTTCTGTGGGACTAACCTCGTCCCTGCATCCAACCAACACTCCATCGAGGTTGACCTGAACTTGTGACTTTCTCCCAGTCTAGCACGACATGATGACAGCAAGTAGCTCTTCTGACTTTAGGAGTCGTTGTCCCTAAAAAGATTTAAATTGAATATCTCTGGTTCTACTGATTGGATTTTTGCTATTCTGGTATATTTTATTTATTAAAATTGTATTTATTTTTCTAAATTGCTTTGGAATTTTTCCTGCACTTTTTTCACTTTATTACTGTTTATGTGCTGCATTGCCTCTAGGTTTGACTGACTGCTTTGTGCCAAGCTTCCAGAGGTCTAAGCACTTTGTGGTTTTCAGTGGCAAAGATTGTGGTTGTTGCCTGAGCGGGGCTTCCGCCCCTTCAATTAATAAAACATTTTCTTACACTTACCATGTGATTGGTAAGTTTCTATTTCACTTTATTTCGACCGCCACTGTGTTACTCCTTGTTTTAGATCATTTGGATAAAGGTTAGGAAAGCATGACAAAAATAACTCCGTTCTCGTAGAAAAATTGTGAGTTTCTATTAGGAAAAGCATGTGCTTGGGAACATTCACAAAGCTTTCCAGATTTCTAGACAATTAAAAATCTACCAAAACAGAAAGGAGCTGTGGAATTGCTTGCTTGATCTTTTGAAATCTATTTTATCGCAACATAGATGAACCTCCTTGCTGAATGGTATAAAACTCCCCAGCGTCAAAGACAATAATCTTTAACAAAACGCAACCCTGGATCCTTTTGGGGTGTTCTAATGGTTTGAACGCCCACTACTTGCATGTTCTCATTTTTCATATGCAAATGGGTTTACGTTCCACTCTTGCAAAATGTATGTGCAAAGGGACACGTCTTCACTGCACATATTTGTGGATATTGTAAAGTGTAGACATACACACATGCATATTTTTACTAGCACCAATCTATTGTGGAGTAGAACATGCCTTTGTGAACTGTCCCACTATATTATTCTCAGCACTCGGTGTAACTTGTGTATAGTCTAGATGGATTGCTACACTTTCTCCAACTGTGGGAAGGCTTTCTTATTTGCAATTTCCCTAGTTATCTGACAGGCTATGTATTTAAGATTTGCTCCTGCCCTATATTTCCTTAGTGGTTGAAAGCTATCTATCAAATGATTATATATTGTTCATATTTTCAGAAGTGTCATTTTAACAAATTAAATTTTTTATCAGACACATGTATTCCAGACCAAATGGATAGGTGATAGTTTAGACTCATTGCTAGCTAACAAAATTACTGAATTCACATTTATGGGTCTCATGTATGAAAGCAAATGAGCTTTTGGCTATGCACAAAACTCAAATTAAATATGACCGAATCACAAAACAGGTATCGCAATGCATAACAAATCTCTAATTAAAAGGGGCGTGTTTTGGGCATCCCTTACTTGCCATTCCTTAAGGTATGTATCGATGGTTTGCAACTGCAAGCAAACCATTAATGAGTTCATGGTACCTGAAAGAAGGTGGTGACCCATTTGCAACGGAATGGGTGCCCAATGGACCCCTGCCCCCTTGTGAATGTTCAAAAAAACATGTTTTAGAAGTAGGCAGCATTGCTTACTCTTAGAAAAAGTTTGCAGAACTTTTCCTTTTTTTTAAACACATCCGATTTTCCATTTTGAAAAACGAGCTGTACTAAAAAGGATTGCTTTATTTAAAAAATGATCACAGACATGGTGATCTGCTGAGACCTGCATGCCACCATTTCTGTGATGGCAGTAATTTTCGGAGGGATTTAGCATTTTCTGAAACCACCTATTAGTACTTAGGTCAGTTCACAAAATACCAATACATTTGGTAAAAGTAGGTGCGAAAATTGGGACCACTGTACCAAATGCCTTTGTACATCAGATCCTCAATCATTCCCTTATGTGCTCTTCTATCTCCTTCCTTTTTCTCAATCTGAGGATTTATTTTAAGACCTAAGGACACAAACGCAATTAGCCACAAATCCACGTTTTAAGGGAACCATTACAATCTACATTCATACTAAATTCTTTGTTGACCTTTGGTCTTTCCAGCTAGCATATGATCCTACTGCTAACATGCAACTTCTTTATCAAATATTTGTCATTTACTTTCTAATTAAAGTTCACCTTTCATGTTGCCCTGTTAGAGAGTGTTTGAAGCCTCCTCGACCTAATAAAATATTTGCTTAGAATACACAAGTCATGTTTTTGGCTTCAGGCTTCCTTTTAACAAGAGTGCTTTCTTGTACCCATTGAAAGAATTGGTGCATGTAATGTATTGATTTGTGTCGAGGCTTTAATTGAATGATGGCTTAGTAGTTCAAATTTAAGATGTTATCTGCTCAGCTCCCTTCACAGTGACCGCTTAAATTCTGCATTAGAGAGGAATTTTAAAGACTGCAAATGTTCTTCCGAGGAATATAATTAACTAGATGGTGGTGTGTCAACAGTCTGCACTGATATCCTCCCATTCTGTCTTGAATAAGTACCTTCTGACGATATGGTGAAAGAAAATTAGTATCAATAGAAAAACAACCAATTAAAATAATAGAAAATAATGCATTGTCGGTGCATTAGTTCACACAAGGCACAACTCACAATGCTATTTTGGTGGGGAACATACATGGCTCCATTTCCACGTACCAGGAATCCATACTTTGCAAAGTAAAAGGGTTATTTATGGGATTTTGGTGTAGGACAGCGCACCAAGGCACCTTGCTGCACTGCCCTACGCCAAAGTGAACGGGCAGGAATGCACTGTGTTTAAACAATACGGTGCATTCCTGTCCTTCCTCTCTGAAAAGTTGCCATTTCAGCAGTCTATCAACAGTGCAGACACTCTTGCACCATGGTGCAAGCATGCCTCCGTTACATGCAGCATTGTTTTTGTGTAAGAAGGGGCACCTTCCTGCCAAATAGCAATCCGAAGAGGAGTTTTGCTCTTTCTATATGTGCTGCAGAATGCAGCAGAAATGGAAAAAGGAAAAAACAAGGAGAAATAAATATATTTCTTCGAATAGAATAATAAAAAAATTGAAGAGTAAGACGAAAAAAGCATTGGATGTAATGAAACAAGACTACCAATTAATTGATCCATGGCGCAGGGCCCATTTGGAAGTCTCCCAGTATACTTGCTATTGTTGTCAATTTTAGTCTGCCTCACGAATTGATATTTTTCTAATTTCCCACTTTCTTAAGTGTCTTAATTCAGAAATTAGGGCCAATTCATTCTCCAATCATTCACTGGTTAAAATCGAAATATAAGTAGATGCGGGAAGAAGGGAAAGGTCCAGGTGGCAGATGAATTGTCTCTTTCTTTCCAACCAACAATGGATAACTAGTATGACAAAATGGATAAAAGAGTTTTATCAGGAGAATAAGGGCACTGCAACATTCTTCTTTGTTTGGGGGGCTTTAAAGGCCACAATACGGGGGCTGATGGTGGCTTATATGGCCGTGCAATCCAAAATTCAGGGGCCCTGTATAGCCGAACTCCAGCTGGCAGTTGACACATCTCTATTGAAGAAGAATAGGTATTTGGGCATGCAAACTACAGCAGAAGCGCAATTAACCAAAGTCAAACAGGAGTTAAAGGAATTTTTCATCATAGAGGAAATAAATAGGTCATGAATGTTCAACCAGCAAGTATATGAGTAAAATCAGATGGTAGGCAAACTTCTAGCATGGTCGACAAGGGTAAAGCAGGAAGCATCAGCAATCACTGAACAGCAGGAACCAGGGACAGGGACCTCGGTTATCAATAGGGATAAGATCACTAAAATCTTCTTAGATCATTATTGTAAGCTGTATGGGACCAAATATACAGATTCAAAAGATCCCAATCCATCAATATTTTCAGAATATCAACCTTCCGCAGCTACCAAGTACTCAGGCAGAGGGAATAGTAGCTGGTATTGCAGTAGTAAAAATCCAGCAAGCCCTTGCCACAAAGCCCTATGGGAAGCTTGCTGTAACGATGACCTTCAAACAGAGTTTTAGAAAGCATTTTTAGAAGAGCTAATACCATTTTTGGCTGAGGATTTTAACTTTGTAAAAATAGGAAGTGAGGTCCCACCAACTTTTAAAGAATCCACCATCAGTAGTTTTGCTAAGAAGGGCAAGCATCCTAGAGATATCAACTCATATAGGCCGATCAGTCTGTTAAACTCTGACTACAAACTTTTAATAAAAATATGGGCAAATCGATTCACCCCAGTTGCACAGAAGGTGATCCACAAGGATCAGCCAGTGTTTGTGGCTGGAAGGTCATAGTCATCCAATAGTACAAGCACTCAATTTTTTTAACACTAATCAAACAACCAAACTTATAATGATGATCGATGATGAGAAAGCATTCAATCTTGTGAATTGGGACGCTTTTTTTTACGGCCTCAGAAGGGTGGGGTTTCCCTCTCAAATCACTAACATGCTACAGAATATTTATCAAGGGGCACAGTCTCAGGTCTTCATAAACTCTAACTTAGCAAGGAAGGTTGATATAAATCGGGGAATCCGACAGGGTTGTCCCTTATCCCCTGTGCTGTTTAGTTTCTTTATTGAACCACTGGCAAACAGGATTAGGGCAAATTTGGAGACAGAAGTACCAATAGTAGGGATGTCCAAACTAAAATTGTTTGCTGACGATGTAATCCTTTATCTAAGACCCGAAAAGCAGAATATCAAGACAACGTTGACAGAATTTGCGCAGTTTGAATCAATTGGGGGATAGAAAATCAATCACAATAAGACAGAAATTCTGTTGCTCAATACCGCTCGTGATGTTCTCCCATGTAATCTTCAACGGCAAGCTCTCTCCCCCAACCCGATTCAACATCTGGGGATATATGTCACCAATCGCTAGGCGAAAATATATCAATTGAATTATGAGGGAACGTTGAAAAAAATCAAAGACCTACTAGACAGATGGAAATTTAATTAATTGGCCGTGCAGCTCTTATAAAAATGTCTATTTTCCTTTATTGATTTTTCTTTTTACAAATGTCCCGATTAAAATTAATACAATATACTTTAAAGAACTGGAAGTAATTTTTGGACAGTTTAATTTAAATAAGAAGGTTTCCAGTGTAATATTTCTAGTGCTTCAACTGGATATTGAAAAGGGGGGGTTGGCACTCCCCCAAGTTCGTACGTATTATGAAGCCTCTTTCTTGAATATTTTAGCCCGCTTAATTGATTGTTAGGGATCCTTGTATAGTTTCTATCTCGATAAGATGATACAGATCCTGGTTTTCATAAAGACTGCTAAACTCCCTAAAAAACTAGATATAAGACACTACAGGAGTACTGTACCAGAATCCAGGCATTCTATTCCATGAAGGCTCATTCAGCAGGGTATGAGTACTTGCAACTCATAGAATGGAAAAGCCTGGGCCTCCATATCCAGAATAGTCAGTTAAGGTTTTGGAAAGCAAATGGTTTTCAAGAGCTGAGACATTTTATAGAGGGAGGGAGATGTATTAATTGGCAGGAGATCCATGGTAGTTGTGGAAATCGGTGCAAGCTTTTCTTTTTGGGGTATCTGCAGACTGTACATATATTGAAAAAATACTGTTTACCATCCAGTACAGGTCCAACATCCACAGTTGCCGTTCTTTTAAGAACAGAGTTAAGAAGGTTGGGAAACTGGTACAGACTTTTATGGAGTCTATGGGAGTGTTTCTCATTAAAAAGTTTTTTAGACAAGATTACTCAGGCAACGCAATGTACTTTCACTGAGCTCGAGTGCCAGGTGATCTCGCAAGTTGGTAACAAAGCATTAAGAGTGGCAAATTTTAAAAGAATGTCATTTTTGTCATGCTGAATGGCATACTATACTCCCAAAGTGCTCCATAAAATGTATCCAGAAGTAAAAGATATATGCTTTTGTTGTCAGCAACTAGGAGAAGGAGTCTGGCTTCATATATTTTTTTTCTTGCCCGATGTTAACACAGTTTTGGGAGTGAGTTTTTTTCGCTCTTGGCCTTGCCTACAGAGAAGACTCGAACCTGAGATGGCAATCTCGCTTTTTGGATTAGCAAGGCAGAGACAAAATCCACCAATTTCGAAAGGGGAGAAAACATTCATAGTAATCGCCTCTTTAGTGGCACGATCCTTGGTCCTCCAGAATTGGAGGACAACAAAAATACCAGCCTACTTAGAATGGCATAGTAAAATGATTCAAACAAAAACATTTGAAGAGGCCTACGCTAAAAGGGTTGGTGCCATCAAAATATGTACTGCTATATGGAAATATATGGATGAAGTAGAAAGCCTTTAATTGCAAAAGCGAGGTAAAAAACTGGGCTTAAGAAAATGTGTAGCCACAATTACACTTTATTACAAAAGATGTCTGCTACTGAATTCAAGTTGTTGCACTGTACTAAGGTTTAGAATAATTTTATTGGGAGGCAGGGATAAATGCACTTTATGAGAGTCAAAAGCATTTGCACTTTGACAATAGTACCTTGCTTAGTACAAAATGTGTGAATGAATGTGTTTACTAATGTGTGCTCGATTAATGTGAATTGGCATAATACTTGATTTACTTTTTAATATAAGCAGAAGTATCTTGAATGTTGTTTCTGCATATTGCACTTTTTCATTAGGGAAAGAAACAACACATGTGTATGCAATACAGTGCATTCCTGTGCTATCTTCCTGTGCTGACACTATTCCAGCAGCCTAGCGCCAATGTAGAAACCCCTTCAGCATGGGGCAAGGGTGCCTCTGTTGCATTCTGGATTGTTTTTGGGCAGGAAGGGGTACCTTCCTTCACAAAAACAATCCTAAGAGGCGTTTTCCTCTTTCTATGTGTGCTGCAGAATACAGAACACACAGAAGAGTTCAATTATACTGTTTGTACCGTGCAAAATCAAGGGAATAGGCTCTTTGAAAAATATCTCATGAAATTCACTGTAGTATGCCTGGAAAGCTGTGACTGGAACACCTTTTCATGTATATCACTTGCAATGTAACTGAACTGAAGATATTGGTAAATTAACACCCATGCAAATAAGTACATGAAGTGTGTACATTTGCAAGTGTTCTTTGTGAATTAGGCCACAGGCATTTCAAACTACAGCCATAGAATCAAAAAATTTATGGAATTTCAATATAATATAGAATTTGCGCGGCAATGCATTATTTGCATTCTTGTTATACTGGATGAAAAATGGAGAAAGGTGATGGAGGCCATCTTATGCAGTCTCTAAAGCCTCCCTGTACTTATGGAATCCTATATAACTAGTTAATGAGTGGTGTAGTAAGGTTCAAATACAGCTGCAGACAGTCCTGGCTCATGGTGGGAGTGGTGAGCCTAGGGACTGTTTTGATATTTGTAAAAGATTAGTAAAGTCTGCCTCAATCAAAGTTAAGTGCAACTTTTTGGAGCGCATCAACATGAAGACCAATCTGCAGTGTTGGACTTCAGCAAAAGCTGACTTGTTTTCTAATGTAGTGATAAATAATCCCCAAGTTACAAGTTTGAATTGCTTGTTGGTAACTCCCTGTTCTTAGCAAATCAGAAAAACACATTACTGATATTGAAGCAACTCTACAGCAAATATGGAAAAACAACATAGAAGTATGACATCACATTATCAGCAAATTTAGATGGTAGCCTAATCAAACTTTTTTTATCAGAAACACAAGATGTAAACCTTGGTATGAAATCAGAGGATAACTTGGAATCATTAGTTGATAAACAGACAGAAAGCAAATTAAATTTCCAATCATATACGACTTTCACTTGATCAACAGTGATAGGAATAAGACTATTTTTACTAAACCACCCTTTTCCTTCTAATAGAATTGAAGCTCTTGTGACTTTCAATATTTTTGCGTGTCCTCTGTACCTAGAATTCCTCATAGGTGTTTTAAAAGGTTTCCTAATCAACACCCAATCTCCAACACCAAAATCAACAAACTTGGCTCCTCTCCTTGAGCATACAAGTTACTTTTCCATTGTCTGACTAAAAGAAACATGTGTCTTATAAGCCCCTCTTCACTGGAAATACTTTCTCTCTTTTGCAACTCTCTAAAGCACTCTGGTAATAACTTACTCTTGGGTTCTCTTCCCCTTAATAATTTAAAGGGAGATACACTAGTTCCAAATTGTGGAGATACAAGGTACAGCCAAACCTTTACCCTCAAAAACTTCTGCATATCCAAACCAGCCGACAGAGCTGGTTTGGATGTTGGGGAACCCATGCAAGCCATACATGGGTCGGTCAAGTACCCGCGTCAGGCAAGGGCCCAAAACGTATTGAGGAGACATCAAAATGACCTGGATTTGCAAAGGGGGTCACCTGGGTTTTTGGCCCCGGGCTCGGCGGCCATCTTGGGAAACTTCCAAACCCACACATTTCTGAAAAGTAGACCAGTGAGGTATGGCTTGTGTGGGTCTCCCAACATTTTCCTACCCAGAATCCCCTGCAAACCTCAGATTTAGCTGAAAAAAATATTTTTTTTCTCAAATTTCTGTGTGGGAAAGTTCTGGAATCTGCAAGGATCCACAAATTTCCTCCCACACAGCGTTCCCCCAGGTCTCCCGATAAAAATGGTGCCTCACTTATGTGGATAGGCAATGTGTCTGAAACAGGAAATGGCCCAAATCGTATTGTGGAGACTTCAAAATTACCTATAACAAAACTACCTGGTTTTGGGGGGGGCACCTGGGATTTTGTGCCCAGGCTCGGCGGCCATCATGAAAAACTACCAAACCCACACGTTTCTGAAATCTAGACACCCTGGGGAGTCCAATGAGGTATGGCTTGCGTGGATCCCCCAACGTTTCCCTACCCAGAATATCCTGCAAACCTCAAATTTAGCTGAAAAAAACATATTTTCCACATATTTTTTCATGGAATCACCGTGCTGGCACAAATGTCCTACTACTCAGCATTCCCCTTGTGCACCCAAGTAAAATGATATGTCACTTGTGTGGGTGTCCATAGCAGAACTGGCTAAAAACGTATTTTAAAAAAAATGTAAGCACTTTGAATTCTTGGTGCTATACTCTAAATCCCTATGTTTTGGGCTCTTTCTAGTCACAGGCCTTTGGCCCACCCACACAAGTGAGGTATCATTTTACGTGGGAGAACAAGGGGAATGCTGGGTGGTAGGACATTTGTGCCGGCATGGTGATTCCACGCAAAAATGTATGGAAAAAGTTATTTTTTCATCAAAATTTGAGGTTTACAGGGGATTCTGGGTAGGAAAACATTGGGGAACCCATGCAAGCCGTACATCGCTGGACTCCCCCACGTGTCTAGTTTTCAGAAATGTTTGGGTTTGGTAGTTTCCCAAGATGGCCGCCGAGCCCGTGGACAAAAACCCAGGTGACCGCAATTGCAAAACCAGGTTGTTTTGTGATAGGTCAATTTGATGTCGCCTCAATACGTTTTGGGCCCTTGCCTGTCGCGGGTACTTGACCCACCCACGCGAGTGAGGTATCATTTCTATTGGGAGATCTGGGGGAATGCTGGGTGTGAGAAAATTTGTGGATCCACGTAGATTCCAGAACTTTCCCACACAGAAATTTGGGGGAAAAAGTGATTTTTTTCAGCTAAATTTGAGGTTTGCAGGGGATTCTGGGTAGGAAAATGTTGGGGGACCCAGGCAAGCCATACCTCACTGGACTCCCCCGGGTGTCTACTTTTCAGAAATGTGTGGGTTTGGTAGGTTTCCCTAGATGGCCGCTGAGCCCAGGGCCAGAAACTCATGGGGCCCCCTTGCAAAAACAGGTTGTTTTGTGATAAGGTCATTTTGATGTTGCCTCAATAGGTTTTGGGCTCCTGCCTGTCGTGGGTACTTGACCCACCCACGCAAGTGAGGTATCATTTTTATCGGGAGACCTGGGGGAACGCTGGGTGTGAGGAAATTTGTGGATCCACGTAGATTCCAGAACTTTCCCATACAGAAATTTCAGAAAAAAGTGGGGTTTTTCAGCTAAATTTGAGGTTTGCAGTGGATTCTGGGTAGGAAAACGTTTGGGGACCCACGCAAGCCATACCTCGCTGGACTCCCTGGGTGTCTAGTTTACAGAAATGTATGGGTTTGGTAGGTTTCCCTAGACGGCCGCGGAGCCCGGGGCCAAAAACTCATGGGACCCCCCTTGCAAAACCAGGTTGTTTTGTGATAGGTAATCCTTATGTCACCTCAATAGGTTTTGGGCCCTTGCCTGTCACTGGTCCTTGACCCACCCACGCAAGTGAGGTACAATTTTTCTCGGAAGACTTTGGGGAACGAGGGGTGAGTGGAAATTTGTGGATCCACGCAGATTCCAGAACTTTTCACCACAGCAATGTGAGGAAAATATATTTTTTTGACAATTATTTAGGTTTGCAAGGGATTCTGGGTAACAGAACCTGGTGGGAGGCAGTCAAGTCACCCCATCCTGGATTCCCCTGGGAGTCTAGTTTTCAAAAATATATAGGTTTGCTAGGTTTCCCTACCTGCCAGCAGAGCTAGTGTTAAAAAACTAGAGGTAGGCACATTGCTAAAAACAAGTCCGTTCCTAGTCTGCTTTCTGACACCCTGGGTGAGATATTGGGGGGGGTGGGGTTGCCCCGATATGCCCCCAAAAGGGGCAGCAATACTGTGGCTATTTTTTGGGGGGGTGGGGGCATTGGTATGCCCATTTTGGGCAGCCCCCACCCCCACGCATAAAAAGAGCCAGCGTAATCGTTGGTGCCTAGTGGGCTCTCTGCCCCATCTGCTCCCCGGGGCAGCAGAAAGACTTGAATTTCTTTGGGTTGGTATTGTCATGCCCATTTTGGGCAGCCCCCACCCCTACATGAATACAAAAAAAATCCCTGATTTCTAGTGGGCTTTCTGCCCCTCCGGGGGGGGAGCAGATTGGGGGCAGAAAGACTGCAATTTTTGCGGTGGGTTGGGGGCATTGGCATGCCGGTTTTGGGCAGCCCTCACCCTAATTTGACTTGGCAAAAAAAATCCCTGATGTTTAGTGGGCTGTTTGCCCCCCGGGGGGGCAGATTGGGGGCTACTGCCCCATCTGCCCCCCAGGGGGGGCAGAAAGGCTGTAATGCTTGCAGGGGGTGGGGGCATGGCCATTTTGGGAAGCCCCCACCCTAATTCATATATGCAAAAAAAAATCCCTGGGATCTAGTGGGCTTTTTTCCCCCCTGGGGGGCATATTGGGGGCTGCTGCCCCCATCTGCCCCCCAGGGGGGGCAGAAAGAGTGTCATTTTTGTGGCGGGGTGGGGGCATTGACATGCCTGTTTTGGGCAGCCCCCACCCTAATTAAAATATGCCAAAAGAAAATCCCTGGTGTCTAGTGGGCTTTTTGCCCTCCCGGGGGGGGGCAGAAAGGCTGTAATGATTGCGGGGGGTGAAGGCATGGGCATGCCCATTTTGGGCAGCCCCCACCCTTTTTTTTATATCCTATAAAAGAATCCCTGGTGTCTAGTGGGCTTTTTAACCCCCCGGGGGGGCTGCAAGGCTGTAATGATTGTGAGGGGGGCGGGGGCATAGGCATGCCCATTTTGGGCTGCCCCCACCCTTATTTTTATATCCTAAAAAAATAATCCCTGGTCTCTAGTGGGCTTTTCGCCCCCCCCGGGGGGGCAGAAAGGCTGTAATGATTGTGGGTGGAAAGGGGGCATGGGCATGCCCGTTTTGGGCAGCCTCCACCCTTATTTTATATCCTAAAAAAAATCCCTGGTGTCTAGTCGGTTTTCTGCCCCCCAGGGGGGCAAAAAGACTACATTGAGCCAATTTTAATTTGGGGGGGCGCAAAGATCCTTGCCCAAGGAACCGCTCCCCCCTCCCTGGTGTCCAAGTGGGTGGATCCCAGCTTGGGGATCGCCCTCCTGGGGCGCTCCTCAAGCAGGGATCCACTGGGGAGATTCTCTCCTTTCCAACAATACCTCTCCCGTCTTTCTACGTGCCCAGGGGGCTGAGATAACCCCCTGAGCACGTAGAAAGTGAAACTGAAATGAGCCTAAAGGCTCATTTCAGTTTCGGTTTCAGCGAAATGACGTCAGCGCGACGTGCGAGCTGATCGTCATTTCACTGAAACAGGAGGGGGGGGTCTCGGGGGCTGGGGAAGCTCTTCCCCAGCTCCCGAGGCTCTTTATCTGAAAAGGGATTCCCTCTGGTGCCCGCACCAGAGGGATTTCCAGGGCGTGTGCTCATGACGGCCTGGAGCCATCTTGAGCACACACCCACTGTGTCTCATGACGGCTCCAGGCCGTTATGAGCACTGAACAGGTTAACAGGTACAAATAAATACTTTATGTTGCCTGATTGTACTCTAAAGGGACCAGAAAAATCCATAGTCAGTTTTCACAAGAACCCTCAGGAAGAGATACAGAAATAATTGGTTTTTTCTGAAGTCTTCCTGTGTTTGTCAGAAAGCAAACACTCCGAACAACTGTCAATGAGACCACGTGCTTGAACATCCATATTTGGCAACTAATAGAATTGATGTACAGTTTAACAAGTGGATGTGACACCCAAGTGACAATCATCTGCACATTTAATGAGAGATGTAAGCTCACTGGTGGTACAATCAGATCACACCATAGTCAGATACCATACTCATACGGGAGTTCAGAAGACACTTGAGCAAAAGATTCCTAATCACCTTCTAAATTCCTCAAATTAGACCAAACTTTTCTGATATAAGAAATAATTTGTTCAGTGGCATTAATCCAATCCGACACACTACAGATTCCAATTTTTCACTCCAAAAGGTATGAACATTTATCTGCATGTAGATAAAAACTCCAGCAGTAGCATGTTTGTTTATATGGTTTCAGGAAAGAAGAGTTGACATGCCAGATAACATCCAGCTCGAAATGGTATTCAACGCCAAACACTTGATGGAAGAAAAAAAAAAAAAGATTTTATAATGTACCTTCACTGCACGCTTTCCCATTTTAACCTGCACTTGGCTCAAGGAGCGTCTTTGCCCCCATAAAGTCTGCCCACCACTTTTGAGATTCACATAAGTGACGTCGACACCGAAGATCCCTTACTAGGTCAGCGCGGCTTCAAGCGTGATGTAAGCTGCACCGGATGGCTAAAGCAGGACAAACGTAGCCCCACTACTGGCATGGTGTCACCAAACATGAAATGGCGGCACACTGTTACGAATGCGCCGGGTGGCTTGCGGTTATGGCATGCTGCAAAGTATTGCACAGTGAGCTGACTGTGCTGCGTAGAAGAAAAGACATCACTGTGATGCCATGGAGACATATGCGAAACTCCATTGGGAAGGTAAGAATGCGCTTGCACTTCTAGACTCGTACCTACATTTTGTAATGTCCATTCAGCGGTTGAACTGCCAATATTGCCCCACCTCACATGCCGCCAGAATGAAGACCAATTTGATAAAACAAAGCACAGTGTAATTGCTTGAAGCCGGAAAACATGCCCCTGTAGGCAGCACAAAAGGTCAGACGTCACACTTCCTTTGCCGATAAAGACAAATGCAAACACCACGTTTGCAACGTGTCGAGCAGAATCTCTTCTTGTGCACAATTATAAATGTACAAGCTGCATGTGGGATACTCCAAACAGGTCGTCTGTAGACACACGATCCAAAAGCTGACAGAAACATAGGTCTATGGTAAATATGTACATTAGTCCATCAGCCTGGTGTCCCTTAATCTTCAGCCCCACCAAGAGCAGCCTGCCTGCTGCTCAGCCCATCTTCCAACTGTCAACACTCATCCACACAGGCACCCAAGCATTCCAAGCATCACAGTCACACCAACATTCCACTGCCAACACTCATACTGGCTGGGCAGCTGGGAGATAGGTAACCAGCGATAGATATGATAGCATAAGCAGGATAACAGTTTCCAAACCACTAAGACTTGGATGCACATTAATCACACACTTCACACCACTCACAGAGTGTTTAAGAACAGGTGCTCTCAATTAGTTCTTTAACTTCTTGAAAGGTTTACTCCAACCTGTTGAGGTCACACTAACTTTGCTCCCTTTTTAAGTAGATCTCTCAGTGGTTTAACTAACAAAGAATATCCTGAAACAAAATGAAAATGTTCTGCAAGCCCTGAAAATGAGCGTAAATCATCTGTGTCAGCAAAAGATGCTTTGAGAATTGCCTCTAGATTGTCAAATTTAGACATAATACCTTCTGATGATATGGAATACCCTAAATAATCCACTTGTTCCACCACAAGTTTGCACTTCTCCGGTCTCACGATATTACCATTATTCCCAAGAATGTGTAACACTTGCTCCAGCACCAGAAAATGCTCCTGTGGTGTTTTTGTAAAAATCTAAATATTGTCTTGGAATGTTTGAACATTGTTTAAGCCAAAAAATAAATGGTCCATCTACTTTTGGAAAACACTGGCTACCAAAGCCAGTCCGAACAGTATAGGTAAATATTTGTAGGTCCCGTATTGAGTCACAAACAAAGTTAAAACCAGTGATTCACTCATCAGAAGTATCTGATGGTAAGTCGAATGTAAAACAGTGATGGAAACATGTCTAGCCTCGCCCTAATTTGCTAACATTTCCTGTATTTTTGGCTGAAGATGGCATTTCACCAAGATGTTTTTATTCAAAATTCTTCAATCTACGCAAAAAACACAAATCCCCAGAACGTTTCTGTAATAAAGTAAATCCACACCAGATGAAGATATGTGGTAAGAGGTATTTATCACAGCCTCAACCAACAGCCAGCATATCAACTTTCATCATAGAACCCTCACATGACAGAACCTCAGAACAAGCTGGTTCCATGCCTAGTGTTCTGGCATGGAGCCATGTTACATCATTACACTTCTTCCTCTTTACATTAGAACAAAAGTAACATGAGAACAATAAACACATTTGAACAACAAGAAAAAGAAGGTAGAAAGAACTACACAAAATCACGTAAATGCAAAGGAAACCTGCGTGTTCTGACACCCCTACAAGTACTATCAGACCTTACATCAATGTCTGAGGGAAAACGATAAGAAGTATCATCCCTCCTGTCGGCCACACCACACCCCCGAAAATGTGCTACACGACTATGATTCCAGATGCGACCATCATCCGTCTTGACAGCATTTTTAAACAGCTTAATGATAGTTTTTGGAGAGGTATATTTTGACCAATTTTGACACCCAACAGGAGCTTTGACCTTTACTTTATCTCCAACCTCAAAATTTGTAACTTTCGCATTATTCCTTCTATCAACATAAATCTTCCTTTTGTTTTGCAGAGACACTTCTTTGTCTCTCCATTCCCCAATATCATTGTTTTTCAAACCCTTCCCAGCAACCATCCAGCCAGGACACAAACAAGTATTTGGAGACCTTCCCCTGAGCAGTTCAAAAGGAGTCTTCCCCGTTGATGCATGAGGAGTGTATCTGTAGGCTGTTATACGACACTGCAGTTCTTTTCTCCAATCTAAACAGTTTACCTTTGCTAATTGTATACTCTCCTAAAAAAAAAATATAAGAAAAAATTCCTTCTTCCTCATCTAAGATGGCCGCCACAAAACATTTGGTCCATTTTCTTCAGGCAGTTGGGCTTGCTTTCTCTTTGAGCAATCTCGGATCGTTTTCCTCACTCAAAATGGCCGCAACCAAACTCTTCCTCATCTAAGATGGCCGCCACAAAACATTTGGTCCATTTTCTTCAGGCAGTTGGGCTTGCTTCCTCTTTGAGCAATCTCGGATCGTTTTCCTCACTCAAAATGGCCGCAACCAAACATCCGGTCTATTTTCTTTAGTTAGTCTGGCTTGTTCTTCTCCTTTCACCACACTCAAGATGGCCGCCAACCTTTCCCACAGCCTTCAGTCCTTTTTCAATTGCTCACTGACCTTCAGACGTCGTGAAGCATACAGAGACCACTTTGATCCTCAGTACCTGCTCAAACAGCTTTCCACAAAGCTCTTACAACCGCAATTTCCCACTTTTCACTGCTTGAACATGCTTCAAAACGCTCGATCCTCATCCAGCACGTCTCTGTAAGTTATCACCTTTTTTTCTCTTTAATAATCCAAGCTCTTCCTTCTTTGTTGTTGTTGAGGCTGTCCCTTCCTCTGGGTTCTTTTCTCCGCCCAAACGTCGCCAGTGTAATAAAGTAAATCCACACCAGATGAAGATATGTGGTAAGAGGTATTTATTACAGCCTCAACCAACAGCCAGCATATCGACTGTCATCATAGAACCCTCACATGACAGAACCTCAGAACAAGCTGGTTCCATGCCTAGTGTTCTGGCATGGAGCCATGTTACATCATTACAGTTTCCTGCGAAAACAACAGGTGAAACCTACTCTGAAGAGTTCATTGGCACTGTAATGCCTTCTGAACATAGATTATTCAGCATTACTTTAAGATCTTTCCTTATACTCAAAGGCACAACTCTTACCTTGTGCACAACAGGCACAGAATTTTATCACAGAAAAATGCCAGGAAATTTGGAAATGACAGTTTGAACAGAATACTCATTATTCTCAAGACTCAAAGCAGGAATATCTCCTAAAATTATTGACGGATCAGAACCTGGTTTGAGCATCAGCCTCAACAGTGCCAAGTCTTTCCATCCCAATAAATCTAGCCCCTTCTCAGCTACATGCATTATTTTTATGGCTTTTCTTCCTAAACATTCAGCATGCCAATAAAATAACCAATCATTGTGATCTCGTGGTCACCAAAAGCCCTGGG
This sequence comes from Triturus cristatus, assembly GCF_964204655.1. NCBI lineage: Eukaryota > Metazoa > Chordata > Amphibia > Caudata > Salamandridae > Triturus > Triturus cristatus. The sequence continues at coordinate 248,529,512 of NC_140582.1, read as the reverse complement.
ATTTATATCAAAAGATTGATTTTCTTGAGCACTAGAGCTTTAGAAGATTCCTGAGACGTATTAATGGTTTTACTTACATATGCCTACTACCCCTCTGGGGTATAGCCCTTCAGCCAGGACTCTCTAGCCTGGGTTTTTCTTTTAATCTTTTAATCAATGGTCCGCCAAACTCATAATCAGGCCCTAAGTGTGGCCAAAAGGCTACATTACTGATGTTATAAAGTTCCCACAGATTTATACATTATAACTGCAAAACGTACCTGTTTTAAACAGTTGTAGGGTCATACATGGAACTGGCTGAGTAAATTAAAATCTTCAGTTTGAATAGTGGATGCACAACCTATGAAAAGCATTGCAGTGGACAGGAGCAGGGACTGTGGGCAGGAGTACAGTCCATCACCTACTAGCCCCTGCTCTTATTATTATTATTATTATTATTCATTTGTAAAGCTCAATGTTCACCTAGCAGGCATCTTGGTGCTATCAGAAATCATCAGTTGAATACGGGCGAGACCCTTTTTATTCTTTTACTAATAAATTAACTTAGAGCTATATTATTTAGGAAAGAGACACATTTTTAGGTTCTACCTAAAGCTTAGTAGAGTTCCATTTGCTCTAAGGGAGATTGGCAGGCTGTCCCAAAGTTGTGCTGCCTTGACTCCGAAGGCTCCCCCTCCTCAGTCCACAGAATTGTGAAAAACTGCATGCTACAGGACCCGCTATTCCCTGGTCCATGATGTTATTCTTCATTCTGGGGGCAAACTTTGACTAACTAGAATAATGTGCAGGAATACCAGCTGGAATCAGAGATTCCTGCTCCCAATATCCCTGCCTCAAATTCCAGCTAACTCAAAATGAGGGCCTTATTAAGCAACAGGAAGGTAATGAAGAGTCTAGGTGAATTCATGAGTCTGTACAATCAGATGGCTGGCTGGTTTACAAGAGTTCCCCGTACCAAAATAGAGCACTTCATCTATGCTTATAAACATACTTCACATTCCAGCCATGTCCAAACAAAATGTTGGCTACCTTAAAAATTCAACCCTTCTTCTGATCAGGGTTGAGTGAATCTCCCTGAATCTTTGAAGAACAGAGTTAGCGAGTAAGGCTGGCTAGTATCAAAGGGTCAAAGTTGTGGGCCTATGGTTTGTTTTTGACTGATATTATATATATATATTCAAGCAATGTCCTCACTTTCCTTTGTATCACTGAATAGAACAGGGAAGGTAGGATGGGTGATCAGGATCAGTAACAGGAAAAAAACTGGCATGCAAATGCGCTGTTGGAAGATTCTTCCTGCTCATCAGGCACTCTTAGAATTTTGGGGTGGTGACTCAGGGAGCGTTGCACTTGCAGGTTGTCACATCCTATGTGGAGGACTAAAGCAGCAACCACCATGTGCAAACGCTCACTGTGTGCTTACTTCATGGATACCATGTATTTGGTATACATTTTCCAAGCCATACATCAAGTGTGAAATACACTGCACTCAGTTCCTAGCACATCAGAGGCCATGAAAGGACTCCATTAACTAAGGACTACACAAATTTTACAGGAGAATGGCCAACAGGTTTCTGAGCCTACGAGATTAACAGTCAGTAGTTTTAGATACATGTATGTATGGCTGAGTCTAGGTGGGGTACACGCCCTACTGTTGGTCAATAACCAAATTCATGGACACATTCAGGGGCCTCCCATATTGTTCTGGTCTCTAGAGGAAATCATAAGGCAGGTAGAAAATGTCAAGCAGGCCCAGAATGATGCAGTTGCATAGTCATGCAAAGACATTATTTTCCAACTTTATTGCCTATTTTGTCCAAGTAATGTTTATGTGTTCATGTTATGATCAAAAGATGGATTGCAAACCAGGCACCAACAGGGACTCCTGTCTTCTTTGCCAGTGCAATGCCTCTGACCACGTATGACTGGAGCAACCATCTTACTCCTACAACATTTTCTCATGTTTCTCATGTTTGCATAGTGACAGTATCATGAAGCTATGTTTATACCATCATGCCAAGCCCCTCTTTTTTAGGAAAAACATTTTTGGGGATTACTGCATTAAAACAAATGAAGACAGGGATGGGTAATTGAGGGAACATTGCTTAAAGAAAATCACAATGCATCATAATATTGACCTAGTAGAAAATTATATGCAACTGTTCAGTTATTAGGGCATCCGTAGATTACAGATGCAGATCATACAGAGCTTGATTTGGGTAGTTTATTCCAGTAGGGCTGAGGTCTGGGCTACCTTGATTCATGTCCTAGATTGTCCTTCATGGAGTTAGTAGTTTCAGCTTTGCTGACATTGCAACTGTCTTGTTCATTTGTCAGGGATTTTTCGTCATTCTAGAAATCTGGATGAGGCCCTAATGTGGCCTAGAAAATTGGGAAAGTTGTTTAGGAAATTTCCATACCAGTGAAACATCTTTGTCTTTATGGCCATGTTTCAGAAGAGATTTATTATATCCATATCGGCGTTGAGGGAATGTTATAGAGCTCTCCAAACTTCTGGATTGCTTACCATTACCATAGCACTGAGCATGATGCAGGGCTTTAATGATTCACTAACAGACTAGAACTGGGGCATTTCAAAGTGGCTTGGCTCAGAAAGTGTGTGCCTACAAAAACAACTTGTGTAGTACTTCACGAATGTTGACATCGTTCAAGCAACCATATGTTCAGGTATACAGTGACCAAACCCTTCTGGAATGAAATGCCACGTAAGGGACGCGTCACCCTGCGTGGTAGTGAACCATACCGGAAATTTGCTCATTCCACCCCTGGCTAGATCTGTTATATTAAATATATGCAACCATTGGGTATATGCTTTTTAATATTGTGATGTTTACACGCCACAACCTTACATCTTCATTTTAAATCCATTTACGTAGTTTTCCAAAAATTTGGGTACATCTTTAAAACCAGTGAATTCATTCTGGGTTGGATTGCCTTCAGAAATAGATCTTTGGGACGCTCAGTAAAAAGCCTTGTCCTGAAGATGACCATTTAATTTTACAAAGGTCGAAATGCCGTTGATGCACATATGTGGCCGTAACTAATGAAGGACGCATCGTCTTGCTTTATGTTGTTTCGGTTTTGTCCTGAACCTCTTTTGCTATGTTATCCCTTCTGTCTGTCACTTGTCTGGTTTTGTATGGTATAACACATTTTTTCTGTACCAGTATATTGTTCTGAGCGTCACTGTCTTAATTGTTTTACTATTTATAAATTGAATAAAATTGATATACTTTTCTAATTCTTTTGTATATGGGGTTCTCTATATAGTTTCCCCAATATAGTTTCTTTTTCTCCTTCTTTTTTAACAATTTAATCTGTTTGTATCACTGACTGTTCGTAAAATGTGTATGTCTATGTAAATAGTATCTTAATCCGCTGTTAGGACTAAATATTGATTGTCCCTGGTTCAGGTGTTCACAAACCTTACATCCAGGCACTCAGTCACTCACCTGTTAAGCCACCCTTGCCTTCACTCATCCATCCATTTTTCTAACCTCCTACTCATTGACACAGTCAACCCCTCAGCAATATGCGCAACAACACACAAAAACTCACCAACCACCGAAGAAGCACTTTCGTTATGAAGGAAATGAAGAGCCAATTGGCTTTGCCACTGTTTGTTTTTAAATGCATTGACACGTTCACATTTAAAACAACAGCCTTTCTTATAATAAGGCTGTTGCTTTTAAACTTTCATACATGTGGTTTACCAAAAACTGGATTATTGTTGTTTTTACTGTTTTTGTTTTCTTAATTATTTCATTCTGCTTTTGTATGTTAAAAACTGCACATTTCAACTGTGCTTAAAAAGAAAAGCAGTGCCAACAACAAACCACTGTTTTAAAAACTACGCTATTCACAGTTTCTTCCCACTCCTATAAAGGGTTAATGTAAGTTATAAGACATCTGGTGGGATGGCCTAGTGCCTTATTCCTTCGCTGCTGACTCAAGCAGCGATCTACAGGTCATGATTCTGGATCAGCAAGACTAACTCACTTTTCAAGGATGGTAAAAGGAGGAGCAATAAATTGGAAATAACTCTTGGGGGGCATATTTACAAGCCCTGTGCACCACCAGAACATCATTGTTTGTGATGATACGGTGACGCACAGGACTTAGCCATATCTACAAGGCTACGTAAAGCCATCCTGCTTAGCATTTCATGGCCTTGTAGATATGGAGTACGGCAAAGCAGCGCAAGTAGTTGCCTTGCCTTACTCTGCGTCACAGAGGAGTTCCATGGGTGTTGCTGTGGGTATTCCCAAGCAACACCCATGGACTTTGATGATGCCCCAGATTTACAATATCTTGTAAACCTGGAGCAGCGCCAAAATATTGTGCTTCCATAGAGCAGGCATAACGAGGAGAAATGTTTACATTTCTCTTTGTTTTTTCCTCTTTTCACTTGTGCTGCATTCAGCAGCACACATAGAAAGAGGAAACACCTCTTGTGATTGTTTTTGTGCAGGGGAGGTGCCCCTTCCTCCACAAAAACTATCATGCCAACAACTCAGGAACCCTTGCATCATGTTGCAAAGGTGCCTGCATTGGCACACGGCTGCTAATTGTGTGATGGCTAAAAGGACAGGAATTCACTGTATCTTGTAAATTTAGAGCGTTCCTGCCGTTTTTTATTGGTGCAGGGCAGCGCAGCAAAATAACTTGCAGCTCTGCCCTTCACATATTCTTTTTAAATATGCCCCTTGGTTTTTTGCAGCACTTTGTAGTGCGATATAATGGACTACACAACCATGCCTAACTTTCTGAACATAGATGGTCATCACTGAAATTTGTGAAGGACACTCATCCACAATAGATTTACACTGTACAAATGATAAGTCCGCGCAGCACAGGTAATGAGACATCTATATAGGTAAGGGATTCACATTGAACAGCTCTACAGTAATGCAAATATACCATGTGAACCTTCTGAAGAGATGGGCAGACCTAACAGAAGTAGTGCCTCACCCAGGCATAACCTCTTACTTGGTCACTAGTACCAGATTAAGTGAAGTTTGAGTTGATTCCTACTACTCAAGAGGAAGATCCCATAATAAAACGCTGAAAGGAATTAAATGAGAGATAACAAATAGATTAAAGAACATTACTGGAGAAATTTTCAAATTTCTTTTCAAGCGAAACCTAGGAAGATAACATTAATCCATTATGAGAACGTAACCCCTCCTCAAACAGTGGTAAGCAAAAGACCATATAGAATATCAGAAACAAGGAGGAAGGCTTGAGAATGACAAGTGAGGAAAATGTTGGAAGATGCGATTATAGAAGTATTTCATAGCGCTTTGGACACGCTGGCAGTATTAGTAACAAAGGCATACAGGAGCCTGAAATTATGTATCAACTTTAGAAATCAATTCAAATTGGTCAGTTTTTTACATATCTGTTATCCCAAGTTCAGTGGTGGTCGATAATGTTAGTAGGGATGGGGTGAATGGGACACACACACACATAAACACTCACTCACTCCTATGCATTCACAAACAAATGCACACATAGAATCTATTCATAACACTCACTCCCAAATATTCATGCATACATGCATTTAATAACATTTTTTTAAAAATCACAATTACCTGCAGAGCTCTGCCTCTGAGGTCCCAGGAGGGGTGGGATTGCTGTCTTCTCTCATTGGCTGTCCCTACATCACCCAATGAGAAAAGCAGTCCCTACCTTGTCACAGAGTGGGATGGGGTCAGTGAAAGTTGCTGACCCCACCCCACTCTGTGACAAGGTGTCAGTGATTGACACTCAGCCCTGGGTACTTCAGGGCTTAAAACTGAAGCACCCAGGTCCCAGGCAATCAGTGACACCCCCCTCGTCATAAGAGGTAGGTTCTCAAGGTGCTTTGCCAGGTTGAAGAGGTCACACCCACAGAATGTGTGACATCTTAAACCTGATAAAGTTCACCCCATGCAGCCATGGTCCTGCACATTCAGTGCATGTCTAGCTCCTCGCTGCCTGACCTCAAAATAAAGAGTGTGTGACAGGCTGGTCTTTCCTCAGACAGGTTAGGGGTTGTGGCCTCTCTGCATCTTAGGATGGGCCCACCTGCCCATGTTAAAGAATTGAATCAGGCTAGATATTTGTCATCAATTGACTAAACATATGGTGATGGCAAACATCACTGTAAACATGGCCAAGAACATGAGTTGCAACCCACTAGGGATTGTACCACATTGCAGATCTTCAATTCACCCTGCATGGGGCCTCAGCTATGTTTCAGATGATGATGCATCAGGTGTTCAGGGGACATAAAAAGTATATGCCAGAGTATTTGGATAATAAAATGGTCTACAAATTTGGATGGGATAACACTGTGTTTTTTAGTGTTTCCTGGAATGACCATTTATGCATCTGGAAAAAAATGTTTCAGGGCCCTTTAAACACTAAAACAATTAAATTAGGGAACAAAGGAGTATCATAGTTGGGATATATGTGCGGTACAGAAAAAAGTAAAACCACACATTGATATGCCAATAAAGAAATATTACAGCCAAAGACTAAACAGAATATTGCTCCTTTTAGATTTTGTGGGGTACTGTCATAGGTTCATTCCAAAGTTTGCAGACATAGAGGAATCCTTTACCAACCTTCTGTAGAAACAATAACTTCACAGAATAAATATTGTTGATTCCAAATGTCGACAATTTTAGGAGAAATTATAACAAAGGCTTTGTAACAAGTCAGTTATACAATGTCCGGACTAATGACAACAGTATATTTCATAAACATCTGAGAAGGGGATATGGGCAGTATTTGTCTATAACTAAGGAACAAAGGTTGCTGCAACCAATTTTATACATCAACAAAGCTGTTGCCAAGAGAACAACGTTATTTGACTGATGAGAAAGAATATTTCACAATCAAATAGACTGTGGCGATGTTGCAATATTATTTACCGATGTGAATTCACATGAAATAAAGACCATGCACCCCTAGAATGGCTGGAAAAGCACAAAGATATGAAAAAGAGTGACAATATTGAGGTGGTTTTGATTCTTCCACACTTTGCATTTCAAACTGTACACCAAGAGGGGAGGTTGAAGACCAACTTGGATTTTTTGTCCAGACATTCCTGTGAAAAATGGCCTGAATGGCAATTAGCTTGTGTAGAGAAATGCGAAGGGGAGAGAGCAAATGCAAACATAGGGGTCATCCGTCTTAAAGCAATTGGCAGTGTGGAAACTAGGAAAATATATATAACATGATAGCCAGTCATCTGGAGAAGGTTTTAAGGGTCGAATGAGGTCAGAGGACACTACCACCTGGAATGAGAAAGGGGTACACAACAATGCAACAGAAATGTGAATTATTTAAACTTGTCTGAGAGGCATCTAGACACAGAGGAAAAGGATGGTAAGAGCTGCAAGAGCCATTGGATCAAGATGGGAAAGAACTGCAGCAAAAAGAATAGGGATCCCGGAAAGAGAAAGGAGGGAGGTGTCAGGTCCCCCTTTGCCATTGCTGAAGATTCAAACAGTCGACTGTGACATGTGATTGGGAAATTGTGGGCAGCCAAATGTAAATGCGGATGATAAACATGAGAAATAGAGACTGTCAAGAATATTAGAGTCGCCGGTAATGTCGGAGCTGGAGGAACATGTAGTAGCCAATGCAAAAGTCTTTTTATGTTCTAAGGATTGGTTTTCCTGTTTTCCTGATGGGACTGGCCTATCACAGCTCCAAAAGGCAGCGTCACTAACAATGCTTGAGCCAGTCCAGCACCTTGACATAGCCCAACTAGATTGGGTGGCCCTAGTGAGAGCAAATTAAACTTTTTGTTTTGAAGAACCCTGTCTGTCAAGAATATTAGAGTCACCGGTAATGTTAAAGAGACACAGTAGACCAACAGGCAGGGGTACAGTAAATTAAATGCTCTGTGAGCTGGAGGAACATGTAGTAGCCGAAGCAAAAGTCTTTTTATGTTCTAAGGATTGGTTTTCCTGTTTTCCTGATGGGACTGGCCTATCACAGCTCCAAAAGGCAGCAACACCAACAATGCTTGAGCCAGTCCAGCACCTTGTCATAGCCCAACTAGATTGGGTGGCCCTAGTGAGAGCAAATTAAACTTTTTGTTTTGAAAAAACCTGATTGTTGGAAAAAGACACTGCTTGGAGATATTGGAAATTCTGGGACATGGTAGAAAGTATTTAATCAATAAAATCTGATACTTGACCTTCATAAAGAAGGCCTCTCATTGCTTGGGTATGTCCCTTAATGGGTTATAGAAATGTTTGAGGCATTAAACATGATTATTTCCCTACCAAACGGATTGGCAATTTTTGAATAGCAAGTGGCAGCTGTCTAACATGTAAAGTTCTAAGGCATTTTCAGGAGGACAAATTTAGGGATATTAGGGAGGACATTGACCTTACCAAAATACATCCATTTATCCAGTTCCTGGAAAACAATGAAGTGCCATTGTTAGGCCTGTCAGCCTTATGGTGGTATTCCACCAAACGTTTTGACTGTTTTGCCTCACTTTTTGCTGACCTGTTTTTGCTGGCCTAAAGGGCATATGCTCACTGCCCTAAACATGTTACCATTGGTGTACCCACAATTGAAATATTTAATTTACTTAATTTCCTAATAAAGTGCACTATATGTGCCCAGAGCTTGTAAATTAATTAAGTAGCCCTTTAAATATGTCTCAGGCCTGCCACTGCAGAGTCTGTATGTACAGTTTTCCTGCCATTTTGACTTGACATTTAAAACCTCTTGCCAGGCTGTAAACTCACCTTTTATAACACATAAGTAACCCCTAAGGTTGGCCCTAGGTAGACCATAGAGCAGGGTGCTGTGTAGGTAAAAGAAGGGACATATACATCTAAGTTTTCTATGTCCTGGTACTGAAAAACTCCTACATTTATTTTTCACTACTGTGAGGTCCACCCCTCTCATAGGTCAACATTGGGGATTCTGTATTATATTTAATACGCCTAATTCCTGATTGAGAAGGAGTAGAACAGTCCTTTTTGGACCTATAGTCTTGTGATAATAAACTATCTTTAATGGTAAATTTGGATTTATTGATACAACTTTAAAAATGCCACTTTTAGAAAGTTGGCCTTTTTCTTCTCCTAAGCCCTGTGTGCCTGCTACCTGTCTCCAATACACGTCTGGGTGAGTGGCAGCTGGGCCTTGTGCCTTCTCTCTAGACAGCCACATGCAAAATAAACTTGGATGTGTCTGATGGGCCATTCACATCCTGATGGGTCATCCTAGACAGGATGGGAAGGAGGTCTTGACAATCACACCTGAATGGGCTGTGTCCTGCTCCCACACAAAGAACTGCTTAAACACCTGGAAGGTGTCTGGAGCCAGGACAGGAAGGGAGGACCTCTGTGCACTTCAAATCCCCTCTTTGAAGTTTCTTCCACTTCAAAGGCACCACTGGTCATAAGAACTAGACTTCTGACCCTGCCATCTCAGTACACATATAGACCTGTAGATAAGCTTTCAGGAAGAAGGACTGCCATTCTGCTGAAGGACTGCCACTCTGCTGAACTGTTGCTGTAGAAGAACTACTTTTGTGCTGTGCTGACCTGCTTGCCTGTCCTCCTTGCCTGGGTAAGAAGGACTGGACCAAGACCACTTGAACTCAGAGTGACTCCAAAAGCTTGTCTACTAGCCTCCTATTCTGAAGTCTCAGGGACATTAAGGACTTCCAGCAACCCTGTGATAGCACCTGGACTCTGCCATCTGTGACTCCTACCCAGTCAAGTGGTGCCAATCCGGTCCTGAGCCCTTGGAATTAGGTTTTCTGTGCTGAACCAGAAAAACCCACCCATCACAGTCATTGAGCCGTTCGGATCTGACGCATCTCCTCTCAATGCTGACTCATCACTGCAGCCGCTGAGGACAAAGACATCGCATCACCGGCTACGCGGCGCGACGGTGACGCATCACCTTCATAGCAAAGGGTTCGCTGACGATGCTGACTGTGCGGATTGGAATCGACCCATCACCTACATACAGCCAGATGACCCATTGCCTCTTCTGCTCCTTGCATTGGGTCTTCAACGACGAAGCATCCTCCATCCAAAGGTACTTTCTCTATAAAACTAGGTTGGTCCCTGTATCGAACCTGCACTCCGATGCGGTCAGCCTGAACTTTCAGATGAGACCCAGTCAAGGCAGACCAGAAAGCTTACACACTGACACACAGATTTGCATATGAAGAACACTGCTCAGTCATACAGACCACACTTCATCTTACATGCTTCAGGGGATGGGTAACTGCCTTGTTGGATGGCAAGGCTGTACAGGCTTTTTATTCCACCTGGCATTTCCCTGGTAGGCTTGAGTTCTTGGAGGTTGATTTTGAAATCCCAGTGCCACTCCGGTGCCTCTGTCACTTTCCACAACTTCCCAAGGGTAATTGCAGCAGGCCCCAGGAGGCTTCAAGACTGAAAGAAAGAGTCAGATGGGAGTGTAGAGAGAAAGCAATGATAGAGAGAGAGATGTGGGAGAGAGAACGGATGCAGGGAAAGTGGGAGATAGTGCATGGAGATGAAGGGAGCAGGCTGGTTTGAGCATTTTTGTCACGGTCCTTTTGGTTCCACAGTCTGGCTCTGTTCACTGCTAATGAACCAACGGCTTTACTCTAAGCTTTTGAAAAAAGATTCTAACAACAACTCAGAAAAGAAAGCAGTATATTGGGGGTGAGAATAAGAGGGCAGCACACATTTCATAGAACCTTCAGATGGCAGTATATTTGTGGGTGATTTTCAACTGTGGTGCCCAAGGCAAGCCATCCTGCATTCTCTGCTAGGAACTGATATTGGAGGGGCAGGCCATCATTGCAGTGGTCCAAGCATCATTGATAGAGTGAGTGACCTTGTAAATGACATTTGTAACATTTCCCTATCCAGGACACACTGCATTTATCGATGTTCTGTGATCACTACTGCTTTCTTTGCCAACGTTTTATATTATCATTATTAAAAGAGAAAGGCTTTTTGCAAGTAAGACCAGTGTTACTTTATCTCCAGATGTTATCCAGTCCTCTGGAATGTTTTAGTATTCCAAATTATTTAGTTGCAGCTATAAGGAGAAGAAGATACAGGCTGTTTTAATATTTCGAAAAATAGATTATGTATGATCTTTTGTGTTGTGCTTTTTATCACATATATGCTGTGCTATTTTTATTAATGAAATTTTAAGGATTATGTAGCATGATTTTATGTCTCTCTTTGATTTTATTGTATGTGCATTTATGGTTTAACTAACCGAATAAAGTATTTTGACTGACTGACTGGCTTGGGTAAATTGAGAGAGTTACTCCTTTATTCAAATATAAAAGTGCTTTGTGGCTAAAATTGACCCCTCGGGCCATGTAGATTCTAAATTGTTGATGAGTGTTCAGTCATGGTGGTTTTTCAGTGCTTCTGGTGTAATAGTGACTGATAAAATGTTTGAAAAGAGAAGCACTGAATGTGGACATTTATCAAAGTGAAACAAGATAACATATCCAAGAACTTTGCACTTGTGATCAGATTTGAGAATGAAGACACATTATGGGGTGAGATTGCACTGGATGCTTTATCACATAAGCACGGTACACTTTGATGAATTAAAAAGTAACAATAAACAACTCTAATAGTGCACATTGCATTTTTTTTATTGCTCATACTTTTTGACTAATGACAAATATAGACTAATGTATGTTCTGTGGGACAGTGACAGTCTTGGTTGGTGGTAAATGGCTGTAATTCCACCACAGTATTGCCTTCAAGCACCTATGTAACCTTATATCCCCATAAGGGTTTGAATGATGTGTGCCCTGGCTCTATTATATACAATGCTAGCATTACCTCCTGTGAGAAAGTGGGCTGTTAGGGTAGATGGTAGGCCACCACACATTATATTGTCACTATTCCTGTTGGGTCCAGTAAAGGATTCAGTAATTTAAACCTGAGCTCAGACCCCGGTAGCCATGGCAGAGATAATACAGGCTTAACCTTAGAAGTACCTTAGAAGTACAAAAACAGTTAAAAAGTTGAAAACACAACACAGTAAAAATCGCAGTATCAATTTATAAAAACAGGTACGTTATGAACAACATGACATCAAAATGACGAAAATCCAATTAAGGGAACCGGAAATATGAGTCTTGAAAGTTTTAAACAAAAACAGTCCCAAAGGGTATGTTAGCCTTTAGACCAGCTAGTTCACAGTGCCACCATAAGCCCCCTAACCTTACCAAGGGGCAAATAGTTTCGGGCAACTATCAAACATGACAATCCTTGATCTTTCAGGGATCGTAGAAACAGTACAGTACTTTTCGCTTTGTCAGTCCTGCTCACTTCTTCTGAGAGAGATACACAGAATAAACGATGGGGACGTTTTCAATAAGCATTTATTGTACCAGCGCCATTCTAGTATAAAATACGTGTGCTGCAGCAACCATTAGACAAAAACATATATATACGATTACGAGCACCAACACAAATAAATAAAAGGTAGAATTCTACCATGGTGCTAAAACAGTAAATATATGCAGCCATATAGATACATGGCAGTAATCAAGCGTACTCCTAAAATGCAAACCCTAGCTAAGTGTACCTACGTTTACCTAGCATGTATGTAGGTGTAAATGCAAGAACGCCCTAGGGAAGAGCCAATCCCATTACCTTATGGGAGAGAACGAAGGACCCTGCCTTGGTCTCGAGTCGGACACCGCGCAAGGGATCTTAGACTACTGCGTGCTGGAGTTTCTGTGTGCAGGAGTCTCAGGATCTTCTGTCAGCATGGAAGCTTCTTCTTCGGTTGCCCAATGAAGATGTTCTTTTTTAATACCCACAAGGTACCCTCAGGGGTTCTACCTAGTTGTGTAATGATACCTGCTATCCAAGGATGATGATAGAGGTGACTTTTGTACATAGTTATTATACAGAAGATGGAAATCCTGCAGGTAGGGGATTAAGATTTGATACCAAGAATCCTCATGAATATTAAATGAGGCTAATCTTTGAAGAAAATCACACAACATTTATTTGGCATGCAACTAGGTAAAAGGTCAGCGCCAGAGATGTTATGTAGAGCAAAGTAGGACAAATGTGGGTTAAAGGTCGTGTAGCTACCTAAGCCTATATTGTGGTACATTGGGGCTAATAACACATTGTTATAACACAAGTGTAAAAACTACTAAAAACATGGTACATGTAAAAAATTATGCAAAGGTTAAAGAAGCTCTATAAGTCCTCTAAATAGTGAATATACTGTTTAGACCAACTGAGCACTCCAAAAGCCATGGTGCCCAGTGAGAGCAGGAGAGACAAATAAAACAAAAACAATGTTTTTGAATTCCAATTTGGTTTATTTTGGAAAAAGGATGAACCGTTTCCATCACAAAGAGACCCTAATGTTTATGTGTCCTGTGTGGGAGACACAACATCACTGTCGCTCGCATTCACAGACAACCATCCCTGTAACACCTCTTGTATCAGGTCAATGGAACAATGGTGATCATCTTCAGTTCCCGCAGCAGCCGCCGAGCTGAAGCATCCCTGCATCCTTTGGAGGCTCTAAGAATGCCATCATCAACATTGGAATATGCAGAGGACACTGTAACACATGGTCCTTTAAGGGGTCCAGTAGTACATCAACGTCCGGTGGCACAACCGATGGAAGGTTCAGACATATGTCCAACATGCATTCGTATCCACAGAATAGGCAGCGGAGCACAGGCAAGATGCATTCAACCAAGACTGATCTGAACGATAGGAACCAAAGCTCACTTAGCTCCCGAAGCTGAGGTGCACCCAGATGTAGTACGATGCCTATACGTCAATGTCACACCAGGGCAGCTTTTTCCATCTCTTTGGAAACTGGGCCGTCCAAATACATGCAACTTCACTGAGCTCAACTTCTGGCCTGGAATTAATTGATTTGAATGCTCACCACAGTGAGCAAAGTAATATCTTGGCAGAGACAACTCTTTTCAACAGTAACAGTAACATTACTTTGGGAACCATGTATACTAATGACGCTTATGTGAAATGGAAAATTTAACACCTCCCTTAATTAACTCAGTTTAGAAGATGAATGGCTGGAGTTTAAAGTCAACTCAGATGTGCAGCAAAGACAATATTTAGATTTGCGTGTCATTGAGAATTTTGAAGATTAGCCTGTATGGTTGAGCCACAAAGAGAAATCTTTTACTCATATATGTTAAATGTCATCCAAAATCACCAGAAAGTACCTATTAATGAGACAGTTTTTATGCATTTGGATGCACCTGCTTAGATTCAAAACATGTAAATGCAAACTTTGGACATGATTCGCAAAGGAAAACTTACACTTTTGTGTACCTTTACGATTGTTTGCTATTGACAAATGGTATTTTACTAGTAGTATCTTTACAACTGCAAAGTCTCCGCATATGAAAAGATTGAACCCTTGTGACAGGACACAGGCCAACATAACACTGAAAATAGAAACCACCCACGGTTCCATAACTCAAAGAAAGATGTGGGATTTGTCATTACAAAGGGCCGCTGCTCGCTGTATGAAATACATGGCATAAACAGCAAAACAAACACACCACCATTCAGAATTGTTAATATATATGCTACGTTGCCCTTGCTCCAGGATGTATTGAGGGAAGACAACAAGAAAAATAAGGAGTGTGCTCGCTACTCTACTAGAGACAAGGACTGTTTAATAGTCTACTTGTAGTCACTAAAGGCCTTGTCAATTTGGCCTGGTGGTTTTTTATAATTTGCTTTTAATTATGAGAATGTTAATGTTATATTATGCAATATTTAGAACAATTCTATTAGAACATTACTATTATTAGTTAGGATAAATACTATCCTAACTAATTGATAATAATCTTTTAGCCCTCTTGCATTGGATATAGACCCACTATTTTGCACGCTTTGTATCACATGCCGAAAATATTGCACTACATTGAAACCATTAAATTGTAGGGTAAGCCTACTTAAATCGATTTAGAGGTAGGAATAATAATGATATACTGTCTTTGACGATGTAGTGGTAGGTAATGTGGAGGATGCACTATTTTCGTAGCCTGGTATGATTGACCTCAATATTGTGTTGTATTCAACCCAGTATTTTTGTGATAAATTTCAAGCTGATTGTAAATGTGTACTCCTATTGTTCTCTCTTTCCATATATTTTTTAAATTGAAAGAAGATCATTACATTATTAAATAATGACCCATCAAGTGCTGTGGAGTTCCAATGGTGAATACATTCAGCAGCATTTCTCTTTACTTAATGTTTCCATGTGGTAGTGAAGTTGATCCCACACCTGTCCATGCCCTCCTCTCTTTAGGATGGTAGTGCTGCCACTGCTGCCTGCTATTGATGAAATTAGATATTATCCTTAAGGTGCCAGGTGTTCTTATTCCAGTTGTAGCGTTGATGGTGAAGATGATTCTGGAATCTGCAGACATCGCCCGGTTTGTAAACGCTGTGCATGCTTAGCAAGGCTGTTTCAGCTTTGCTCAACTGATATCTCTGAGTCCGGGTCAACTTCTAAAACAAAATAAAAATAAATGAATTAACAAGAAAGTGAAAAAATCAATAAAATTGGGGAAAGAAGGGGGCACAGCGATATGTGAAGTTTGAGTGCAGCGTCTGTCTGGTAGATAACTGAACGTTGAGGAGAATAGGGTTCCGGGGCAAGTAGAGAGGAGTACAGTAGTGCAAAACAGTGTGAGGGAATAATGACGGACAGAAGTTCCACAGAAAAAAAAATCAAGTAATCCTGGTTCTTTTGCACTTGTGGTAGCTAGAGCAGATGTTGCTTGCAACTGCATATTGTTTTCGGGCTCGTGGTGGTGGTCACCTTCTTGTCTTTTATTGCATTAGCCTTTTTATGAGGAAATGGATTGTGTTGGGTGTTTAGCCAAGCACATACCAAAGCAAGCAACACGTGAACTCGAGGTGCACCTCACTGCCGAGGCCCAACATGGCAAAAACATGCCTGGGTTGCCTGGGTTGCTTGCGTTTCTGTACAGGCTGTAGGTGCGCAGATCATCGAACTGGGCTTGACAGTCTCTTGAGTCAAGACAAGGCTGTAGTAGTAGCAGTTGAAATTCTTTATCCGGTTAATAATTTAACCATAAAAGACTAGACACGGTATAAACATACAATCATAAAATCCAGCATCGCAATGCTTATCAACACATTACTATAAATAAAATATTGCATAGTCTTACAAAAGCTTACACAGACAATATAAAAACCTTCTGATAAATAAAAACATATCAATAAAATATTGGATCATAAGCATAGCCTGCTTGAGTTGCCTGAGGGAGGCACGCCTCAACATTGAGGTAAGACACAGAGCCTAATAGGCGCATACAATTTGTAAAACCGCAAAAATGCATCGTGGTCTGGGGACAAACTGCTAAAATCACATTATAAGAAAGAGATACGAAAAAGGCAAACTTTAAATGCACAGTGTTAAGTCTTAATCGTGTCAGCAAACGCCTGTGGCGTCCTGCCCATCCCAGGACTTGTTGTTATTTGTATATTGCTTGTCATAGTATATTTCAAAGTATATATCATCACATAACAAAAAGAATTGCCTTTATAAATTCTCCCAAGAAGGGGACAGATCGTCAGAATTATAAAACAATTCTGGCATATTCAAGCCACCATAAAGTTTCTTTACATAAGGTAATCACAGGATCTTCATCACCGTATCTAGTCTGATACAATCTTTCAGTAACAGCTGAGTGAAGAATGTTAGATTTTTTGTCCAAATGGACAACCATAAAAGAAGCTTAGTATGATCATTAATATAATCCATCATTAATTCTGAATGACAAAGAAAGTAATGTGCACTGGGGACCTGCCAACAATCTTTTCAGGAATCTGTTCTCAACTTTCTGAATAACATCATAGCCATATAAGTTGCGACTGAGAGGCACTTAGACTTGTAAACCATAAGCAATTCTTTAATGGGTTTGCCACCCAGCTTTATGGCAAAGTTAAACAGTGCCTGTATACTACCCCCCCCCCCCAAAGCAGCCATCCCCGTAAGATTCAAAGGGGTTCAACTACAGGTGTCATCAAATAAGTCTCCCAGATGAGGAAAAGTGGGAACTGAGCTAATCTTGGTTTGATTAACAACATAAGGGTTGTGTTTATATAATTTTTCATACACAAAACATAATATGGGTCTTGGACTGGTTTATTGTAAGATA
Source organism: Triturus cristatus (assembly GCF_964204655.1). Taxonomy (NCBI): domain Eukaryota; kingdom Metazoa; phylum Chordata; class Amphibia; order Caudata; family Salamandridae; genus Triturus; species Triturus cristatus. The sequence continues at coordinate 248,512,285 of NC_140582.1, read as the reverse complement.
CAGATACACCATAAAAAGGGAAACATTATCAATAAGTCTCTGCAACCCAAGCGTGGTCCGAGCTATTATCACCACGTCGTCTGCATAATGAAGTGCGGGTATAGGGCGGGTGCCAACACACAGTACTTCACTGTCAAAGTTATTAAAAAATGTTCCCAGCCCATTAATGCACAAAGTGAACAAAAAAGGAGCTAGGACACAACCCTGCCCTACTCTCCTCAAAATATGAAAGTCGCCTCACCGTTTGGACCGTATCTGACACCGGCTGTCACCTCACTCTGCAGTTGGCTAGAAAATGTACACTATTGGCCTCAACCCTCAAGTTTGACATAATGTATAATAGTGTGTTACTGTTTACATGATCAAAGACTGAACTTAGGTCCATGAATGTCTAGTAGGCACAGTCCCTTGCTTATGAGATATCTATTAATATCATTCAGTACATCTTTGTAATCTACCTCAAGACCACCAAACATCAGTGACTTGTTTCCTATGGGCTCTGCAGTTAAAATGACACCACTATTGGCTTGCAAAAAATGAAATGACTAGACCAATTGTCAGGGGAGACAACAACATCAAGCCAGGCTCAGATAAGCCTTTAAAAAATGGAGATTAATCACCTGCCAACACTCTCTACTTTCTTATCCTGAGCATGCTGCTAATAAAGATGGTATACCTCCTCCCTTATCTCTTTTTTTCTTGCAGGGACGTCCCTTTTATATTCTAATCTACAGAAGCGAACATGGTTACCATTTCTGTAAACTGATTTAAGCACTTTAATTAGACTCCTGTGGTTTTTTGAACAGTTAGCATGGAACCATCATACATATTTAACTCTCCGGGACGGGACCAACAGAAATGTCCTAACTGATCCACATAGCACAGAAACATAAATGAATTAATGTCTTCAGCACGAGCTTCTTCATCTAGGCATGTTAATTGCTCCATCTTATTATGTTGAACCAGATTTTTTAACTAGGATTCCCCTCAATACACTACAATTTAAACAAAACTCCCTTATTCTTCACCATTGCATGTTGTAGACCATTAGTTGCTGAAGCCACAGCGACCCTTCTCCTACAATGAGAGATTGATAATACGCTGGGACCACTGTGAGCACTAGAACAGTGCAATCAGAGAGGAGCCCCAACATGTCTGAGGAAAACATACTAAGGTCAATGAAACTACTGTGATCCCTATCAATAAGTGTTAGCTTTAACACCAGGATGGTTGTCAAAGAATCAAAAGGAAATGAAGAACTTAACATATGATGTATTGCAATACTTTGTGAAAGCATCCCTGGTCTGGTCCATGATCCACGAGGAGGCTGAGCTAGGAAGGAGGCAGTGCTTATGCTTAAAATTCTCCATCCATAAAAATGATACACCCCATTTTGACCGGCTACAAACCCCTCTATTTCCCTAGAAAGGGAATTAACAATATCAGAATTATTCAAACCAAAGTTAGTATTATAAAAGCTGCTTAATAGAAGATTCATGGGACTACAAACAAACCACAACAGTTGGAAATATAGAGAACCAAAATATGACCAGGCAATATTCCCAGAGAATAAATTTGAGACCAACGTTAGAAAACTTCCCTTTGTTGTCCGCCAGTGTGAGGGGGACAGCAGCTATAAAAATGAACTACAGATATGTATATGTTGTGCTCCTAAAGCTTACGATTCCTAGCAATAAATGACATCAAAATCTTTTATGAAGCTCAGCCATTCCGCATTGCACAACTTGGACCTGAGACTGGCTAAGTTCCTTGTTGCAAATTTAAGAGCAGTCTCAGATGTCAAATGGCCACTGCCAGCAGGAGTTGGAATACAATGAGCACCTGATAGCAATGTGTGGGACAAACATGCTTCATTTTGATGCGTTGGAACAACCTGATTAAAATCCCCCTGGGCATTCTGTACGTTGTCAGGTCTCGTCTCTTGTGGTCTAGGATCATAAAAATAGCCAAGTGGAAGGTGCCTCAATCTTAAAATACCCCTAAGTTCGGGAGTTGATCCTAAAAAAAATCGAGAACAGCAAATTTGATACAAAAACTGATCATAATGCTGTCATTAGTATCACGTTGTTGGCACATTCCCTACCCATGGAATCCAACACACAATGATTATCTCGATCGCTGTGAAGTGAATTACTAGCACCAGTTCTCCCTTTCAAGCAGTGACCAGCTGGCGATGTCTCTCAAGTTGGAACGGCCTAAGTGGGGGTTACCTCTTTGAGGACAATACTGAATGGGGTTGCTTCAGGGAGCTATTGTAATACTGAAGGTTTCACTTCTGTAGAAGATTTGAGGACAAAAGACACAACAGTATAAGAGGTATGCAGATGTTGAATTAAAGGCATATTAGGCACATGAGTAGGAGAACAAGGGTTGTGATTACAACCATTATGATGGTGCCAGTCCAAAGATGTCAAAGTGAAGGAAACAGACTTCATGGTAATAACAACATGCACGTCATTTTTCTTTAACTTTGATATTTGACTTTCAATGGTAACCATCCAGCTGATAACACGGTCCACAGAAGCTTTAATCTGACACTCCAAGAATTCCAATTTGGAACTAATTAAAGTAATATCCCTGGCCTCTTTCCCTTCCTTTATAAAAATTAAGGGATTTTCTGTGTGGATTTAGTTACAAATTTACCTTTCCTATGTGGTACAGGTGTTGCATGTCTTTCAGCTGAAGGAGAAGAGCATGACAGGCCAAGAACTGATGTAGAAACTGCGTCGTTAGCCTTAATAGGTATCAGAGGGCAGTCAAAGGTACAGGGATTGGATCCTCTGTCCCTCTCTAATGTACCAAGACTAGACAACAATGGGCAGTACCACAAGTTGATTTGCTCTTGACATAACTTACTGTATTTTCAGGGCACAATTTGCTTACAATGGACAACTGTTCTTCCATAGAATCAATTTCTTGGTCCAAATCACCCACTGCATTTGTAAGAAAGTTCACAATTCAATTAGATATAGGGTGATCCTTAACAACAGTAGCTGTGGATTTTCTTTTCGTTATGATCCTTTGTTCAGTAAAAACCAACACATCAAGAACTTAAAATCAAGATGGATGGCCCAGCCTCATTCAGGCTCTGACGGGTGCAGACAGGCCTGCACTTGGCACAGTCATTGTTATGAAATGCCAAGGAATGCCCCACCCAGTGAAAATCCCAGGTGTCTCATTTCGCACCAGCAGCAGCCCCATCGAGAAGCCCAGCTGGAGCCTGGGAGATTGAGTCCAATGGCGATGATACAGCCGAAAAGCTATTAGAACCTTTGCTTGACACATAAACTGATTATGAAACATTTTGAGTAACCGATGAATAGATGTGCACTAAACACACATTAAAGAAACATGAGAAGTTAATGAAAGAAGACTCAGTTACTGCATTGTAAAAGCATGCAGCTAATTATAGAACAGATGAAATCATATTTATTTGAATAATATAGGTTCATATAATTATTAACTAGCTTCAACATATTATTTCAATGTTTATTAAAAAGTTAAAATCGTGTACTCATATGTTATGAAGTTCCAATTAGCCATATTAAAATAGTAGTGTGTGTGTCAAGAATTCACGAAATCTAAAGTAATCTAGAAAATGTTATGAGTGACATTCTGAGTTTCATCATTTGCATATGTGAAATTGTGCACTGAATGATTAAAAAAACTAATCTGCATAACTATGTTAAATGCAAATGTCCTGCAACCATCAAGTACTAATCTTCATATATGTACTAATGTAAATCATTTGAAACAATATTAGTATTTCATGATTTGAAATAATTTTATACGTTAGCATTTTAAAAAGGCAGTAATGTGTCATCGTTATGTGTGCTCTTTGCGCTACAACAAATATCATATTTTGAGTGAAAGTTGAAAGGATTTTTAGAATATTAATTTTCCCTATGAAATGTATATTTCCATTACTTTATATTCTGCATATTTTAAATTAACTTTATTATAGGCTTGCATTTTGCCTACTTTGCTTTGTCCTACATTCGTGCAACATTTTCCTAAACTTTCAATTTGAAGTGAAACTGCGTCGTACAAGAAGAGTTCCCACTTGCTTTCAAGGACTATTGCAACAAAAGTTAATACTTTGGAAATATCTGCTATGGGAATATGTCCTCTTGAACCCACTCATGTGCCTTATGCTAACGGATCATTATTTGGAAGTTTACGTATACCGCAAGATATGACAACTTGCGTGATCAGCACCACCTCCTTCTTTGATATGTTTCTTCCGTTATGCTGTATGGCAATCATCTTATATGAACTGACTACTGGACTGAGTGGTCTGAAACAATGAGGTGACGGAACTGGAGGATTATATTATATTTTGAGTTGATGGATGAACAAGACTTTTTTCTTTTGCCTGGCTGTCTCTGTGACAGACATTGGAGACTGCTCTTTGGGAACCTTTCTGGACTCTACTCCCTCCGTCCCAGCTTGCGCATACACTGTGTGCGCTATTCTTGGACTATGTCTCGCTGGGACACTACCCATGCGCTGTCCTGGCTCATGTCCGTGCTGAACTTTCCAGAGCTCCTTTTCTATTTTATGGCAAGCCCAAACTAATTAGACTGCCCTGCACTGTTTAAATTCTAGATGTTTATTAATTATGTATTGCCCATTTTCAATATCGTCCATACATTTACCTTTAACTAAACCGCAGACTCTGTTTCATCATGACTTGTCTCCCTATGTTGATTGTGCATTCCAATTGATTTACTTTTGACAGGGAGAGAGCATAGAGAAATGTCTACTCATTGGGTACAAATGTTATTGTTTTGGATTGCTTTTACATAATTATTTGTTTGCATGATTTTAGTCTGGCTACATTTCCTCAGAAGGCTCGGATTAGCAGTAATACTTCTTTACTTATATAGTCTGGTGTTGAGAGTCATATACATAAACTTAATTAAAATTTGTGAATCGGTTATCCAATTCCTGATCCTCATTGGATATCTGGATGTTAGATCTCCTATGTCCAACCCCCTCAATTGTACAATACAAGATCCATCGGAGGATCAAGTGAGTGTCAAGAAGAAGAAAAAAAAATAATAATATTTATTTAAAAAGGGTCTCAGTATCTGCTGCAACAATTGTTACAGTGAGGAAACAACCACGGAGTTTGAGGCCAAGGTGCCCCTTATGTGGCCGGAAGGAGCAACCTCACTTTCCAGATGATGAGGAGACCAGCTGGACGCTGGGAAAATGAGTCCAATGGTGGTTATAGTGAAGAAACACCAGGGCAGTGGGAAACCCAGGCTCCTCCTCTAGTGTCACCAGCAGCATCCCAGCCTTCCCAGATGATGAGGAGACCAGCTGGAGCCTGGCAGAATGATTCCAATTGTGATAACAGTGAAAAAACATCAGTGCAGCGGGAAGCCCAGGTGTCTCTTATAGCGCCAGCAGCACCGCCCCGGCCTTCCCAGATGACAAGGAGCCCAGCTGGAGTCTGGGTGACTGAATCCAATGGTGGCAACAGTGAAGAATCACCCATGTGGCAGGAAGCTCAGAAGCCTCTTGTATTGCCAACCACAGCAGCACCTTCTTCTCAGATGACAAGGAGCCAAACTGGAGCCTGGCTGATGAAGTCCAACTGCTGTAACAGTGAAGAAACACCCGTACAGCGGGAAGACCAGGCACCTCTTATAGCGCTGGCAGCAGCAGCCCCACCTATCCAGATAACGAGGAGCCTAGCTGGAGCCTGAGAGACTGAGTCTAATGATGCTAACTGTGAAGAAACACCCACACAGCAGAAGCCCAGGCGCCTGTTATAGTGCCGGCAGTAGTAGCTCCGCTTTACTAGAGGATGAGAAGCCCAGCACAATTGTTGCCCTGGACGCGGAGTTATTTGGTGGTAACAGTGAAAAAATATGACTGTTTCAATATGGTTGGTCTGTGGAGACACAATGAAAAAATGCATTGTACCGGAAATTCTACAAGAGTGAGATGATCCAAGTTTGTTAGAGGCATGTACAGCACAACTGAACTGGTCTGTGCTGGTCATGGAACCCCGTGAATCATCACAAATTGTTAAGTTGATGGTATGTGGCAATAAAGCTAAAGACTAAAATATCCATCCATTGTAAAATTAAGTAATTAAATAAAACACGTACATTTGAGCTCCCCTGCATAACAAAGAGGACCAATGACAGGATCTGACTAGACTGTCCTCCGTGTGACTATCTGCTGAAGAAATATTTGCATAGGCTTTTTTGCCTGTGTTGCACGAAAAACAATTTACTTTTCAAATTAACTAACAAAACAGTTCTACAAGCTTGAAATCTGGTGGGCCTGTTTTTAATACAGAGGCAAATTAGAAGGACAGTTACATAACAGACAAGTGTTATTGTTCTGTGCAGATCAAAGCGAGGTTCAAATTAATCTCTGGCAGGGCTTTTAAAAAGTTGCCTTAAAGGCTCACTTCCAGCACCGCTGTTTGTTGTAGCGCAGGCACTGCATTAAGGTTGACAGTTCATGGCACATTCTGCATGGTGCTTGTCTGTTTCGATTTGCTTCTTTAAAGACCTTCTCAGAAGGAAGAAATTCAAGGAGGACTTATAATTACTTATCCATCTTCCCTGTGCTGAAGAGAGCATATGCCTAGAATGCCTCAAATAAATATCCAATTTTTCTGTATTAGAGCTTGTATTTAAAATATGTGTATATATGCCTTTGCAGCAGTCACTATTTTCACTCACTGTTGCTTGGTAAGAACTCAAAGGCCCGCTGTACTAAGGAGGAGTGGTAAAAGCAGTCTCAAATTGCTCACTGACTTTTACTGAATCCATTCTATTTTTGCTAACCTATTCCTGTACTTAAGGGTCAGTTTGCAAAAACAGTTTCATAGTCGGTGGTAATTTGACCTACCCTATATTAATGAGGTAGGTCACAAATTGCGACCCACTAGGAATCACAGCCATGACAGGGATTGTGGCCTGCTGCGGTGAGCATATGTGCGATTGCTTTTAAATGACGTTGACATTTTTTTTGTTTTAAATGCAGCCCCTTTTCCTTAAAAAAACTGAGATGCGTTTAAAAAACAAATAACAGTGTAACTAAAATTTTGGGGGAAGGGTCTCTCAGGGATCACTGTCTATTTATAAATGTCATACTGTTAGACCTGACATTCCCTAGGGTGGTGGTCTTCACCCAAATGTTTTTCCCCTCCTTTTTGATGACATTTGTTTTTGTTGTCCTTAAGGCACTGCTAATCAGTGCTAAAGTGCTTGTGCCCACTCCTCTAATTGGTAAATTTGGCTTACACCTGATTGGCATATCTAATTTACTAGTGTTAAAGTGGTAGTGGTAAAGTGGTACAGCATGAACCCAGGAACTGCAAATTAAAAGCTACTAGTGGCCTGCAGCATGCTCATTATGCCACCCACTTAAGTAGCTCTTTAAAACATGTTTCAGGATTGCCATTGCAGCCCGTGTGCAGTTTTTAAACTGCCAATTCGACCTTGCAAGCTAAAGATGTTGCCAGGACTAAACCCCATTTTTAATACATATAAGACACCCTCTCTACACAGCCCATAGGACAGGGTGCATTGTATGTAAAAAGTTGGGTGTGTAATTTCCAGTTTGGCATGTCCTGGTGGTGAAAAACTACTAAATTAGATTTTCACTCTTTGTGAGGTCTACCTTTGTCATTTGACAGCAGTGGGCTACCTAATTACATTTAATAAGTGATAATATTTGATGGTGAAAAGGTAGAAATGCCATGTTTGGCTTCAAAAGAATTGTAATTTAAAATCCTCTTTTTTAAATAACCAAATTGTATTGATTTTATTACAGAGTAACCTACACACAATACTGTTATAGCAAGGAACAATGGTGAATATAATGGACACAGGGTTACAACTCAGTATTTAAGGCATAAGTATATGAAAGCAAGACTACCACTTTCACCAGATCTTCCAACATTTATGTGGGCAGACCCATGCAGCACAGATCGGTTACCCCATTTGGCACACCAATCCATTGCATCCCGCCACTGGGCCTCAGGAGGGGCCTGGCAAATTTCCAGTGTCAGCAGCAAATCCTGTTCAGCGTCTCCTCTGCAGTATAGATCTGGCCCCCTGGAGCTCTCATTGGCTACATCCTGCAGCTTCATCCAGTTGAAGATTTTCGAACTGCTAAAAAAGAGACAAGTCTGAACAGATGAATCTTCATCGCGACTTTGTCCAGTGGCTTCCTGATGACGACGCCTCCGTCTTGGGCTCCGCTTGCTGCCTTGCCCCATTGAACTTTATTTTCTCAGTCATTTTTCATCCAAAATTATTCTAAGTCTGAAGGTAAGTGGCGAACGTACCTAGTCCTCCTCATATTTCTTAACTCTGCTCCATCGCGATCAGCCATAACTTTCGACTTTGATCTTATAGGTGCTCGTTTTCACTAAAAACAATAACAAGTCATAACTATGGGTCTACTGATTAGATGTATTTTGCTTTGGTGTCAAATTATTTATTAACATTAACTTAATATTCCTACATTGGTGTGGGATTTTACTTGTGTTATGGTTTTACTTTATTATTGTTTGAGTACTGCATACATTCTTAACACACTGCCTCTAAGTTAAGTCAGAATCCTTTTGTGCCAGGCTACCAGAGGGTTAAGCAAGGGGTAAACTAGTTATATTTGTGGTTCACCCTGACAGGGTTTGGTATTTCTCTTTGAGAAGTGTTCTCACCTCCCTCAACGAAAAACCCAATTTCCAATAGTTCCCATTACCTTTTAGTAGTTTTCAAAACATGAATGTTTTGTTACCAGATTTCGGTCACAAAATAATAATATATGCCATTGCAAATCAGTTCAGTGCTCAGACAGGCACTGGGAGGCGGTGCATGCTCCTCACCAGGCTGTTCATTACAGCCTGGTGGGGAATATGCAAAGTGAGCATGACTGTTTGGCCGGGCCAAGGCGGCCAGCCAAGCAGTCATGCCCACTTAAGTGCCCTCCACTCCTTACCTTGCTGACTGCTCGAAATGCAGTGGGGCAATGTTCCTCCACCTTAGCGGAGGAATCACCACTGGATTTAACCCAATAGTTCTTTGAGTTATGGTTTGAAATGTAGAAAGTACAGCTCAGAAAAAATACATAAAGATTGACTCTTTCTGTTTCTGAGCTGTGTGCCTAAATGAATGCCCTAACTCAGACAAGTAAATTAATTGACTTTACACATTGCAGGAACTTAAAAAAAAAATGCTCTGCTCTGAACTGACCCAGTGAAGCCAATCATGATATAGTCTCTGGTGCATAGAATATGTGGCTGCATGGCCCTTTTGTGCACCAACATAATATGGAAGAAAAGGAATTGCTGATCGATTTACGTGATGTGCACAGACATTTGTACACAAAAATGCACATTGGGGCAGAACACAGGTGGGTGACTGTGTCAAGCAAGCCCAGTTTGTCCACATGCAGATGCAATAACTTGCTACCTGTATGAGTTAGTGCAATAAAGGTGTTGACAGTAAAGCTCAGAAAAAAGAGGCTGTGTATCTTATGCCAGAGATTGCAGGTGAAGGTCCTGTTAAAAGTTGCACAGGGCAGAGGTCCTTGCTATGGTTGGTTATTCCATTCCAGCACCAATCAAACACGAACTGACAGGACCACAATGAAAAGCTTAATTTGTAAACACATAAATGCCAGAAAACAGGGTATTCCACTGGAGCTATCACCACCCACAGCTCCTGCCACTGGTGGCCAAATAGCAGTGCCAGCATTACCTGATAACTATCACACCGGCACAAATTAAGCACTGTCACAATGGGGAATAACATGTTATTCCTGAAATTACTGGGACCGTCTCACGTTTTTAAATTTGCCTCCATGTTTCCATGCACAAGTTCCTTCTTTTAGTGGTTCCACTTTAGGTGAAACAAAGGATTTAGGTGGGTTGTATCTCAAAAGGCGGTACCACTCTGCCCGACTCATATTTGGCCAAATGGATTTGTGCAGTAAAGAGCGCTATTAGTTTCAGAAAATGCACAGCTCCTTTTGGCAACTATGCACATTACTGATATGGCCCCTTACATATCTCTATTTTGTTTCAAGTTTCTGTTCTACCAAAAGAGCAGAATTAGTAAAATTCTAGTCCTAATTTGAGAACAGCATCTTTAAGGCAAGTGAAGAATTTTAAGAACTAACCTTTGTACTAATAGGTCGGTTCTAAAAATTCTCAATTGTAGTACATCAGATTCTGATATGCCTAATGCATATTAATGAGAGAAGTCACAAATTCCGACTCACTGCAAATTGAGGTCATAATAAGGATGGTGGTTAGCAGGGGCCAGCAGACCACCATGTCTGTAATTACTTTTGGAAAATAAAACCTTTTTTTTAAAAGCAGCACGTTTTCCTTCAAGGAAAGGGGACTGCATTTAAAAGTTAAAATGTTGCTTCAGAGGAGACAGTGGGCTCCTGAAGGAAGAGCCTTCCAGTCATTAATGTTCTGTTCACCTCGGTGGCAACACCTTTTGAAAGGTCAGAATCATGATATCATCTCCTCTGTGTTCAGGGGTTTCCTGTCATCTCTTGCAACCTCAGGTAAGCCAGGCCTCAAAGTGAAGCATTAGGTTCATAAGATAGATATATGAAAACAATAATCACTCAATATTAACAGTTATTTTCTGTGAGGAAAGAAGAACACATGGTCCTCATAAAAATACATATCTGGTTTCACTAAAGCATCAGATGCTTTTTCTATTGTTACACATTTGAGTCGGCACTCGCATTACAATTTGTTCATTGATATGTTAAAAGTGAAATTAAATGTTTGAGATCTCTATAACTGTCATAATAATGTCAAAGAGAACAAACTGCTAAAATTAGCATTTATAGCACCCGAAACAGTGAGGAGAATGACAGATGTGATGATATTACATGACTTAATGGGATCCATGGATATTTTAAGTTTGTTGATCACTTTCACCAATAAAGTTAGCCAGAGTGCTCTGAGACACTGTAAGGTCTATCTAAACAAAACATTGAGAGTTTGTCTAGGTTCTCAAAATTGCATTAAATAGGATATTTAAAAAAAACAAAGTTTACATCGAGAATGAGGATCGATACTCAAAGGAAGCAAACATAATGAAGTTAAAATTAAAACAAAAGCAAGAAGATGAAACTTGATATACTACCCGTATGTCCAGAACAGGTAATATGAGGACATTTTAAAGATATATGGCATTGGTATATGGTCCTGTTGTGCCTAAGGATACTATTACAATAAATGAATCAGATAGGGAAAAATTTATAAAACAAATGGGTAGTAGTAATGGAAAATATGGCAATGGAGGCTGGATTAACATAATTAATGGCCAGGAGGTTTAGTAAGTATCTGTGAGAAATATTAGTTAGTAAATTGCTAATTGTTGGACCTGGCCCTTTTTGCAGGGTTATCCCCAAACTGTTTGCCTTCCTCCGCCTATTTTTCTGACCTATTATGTTGGAGTTAGGACTCTGGACACTTTACTACTGCTAATCAGTGCTAAAGTGCATGTGCTCTCTCCTCTTAATGCGGTATGATTGGGTTACACCTGTTTGGCATATTTGATTTACTTATAAGTCCTTTGTAAAGTGGTATCCCATATATATACTAGTGGGCCTGCAGCACCGCTTGTGCCACCCACAGAAGTAGTCTTTCAACCCTGTCTCAGGCCTGACACTGCAGGGCCTGTGTGTCCAGTTTACTGCCACTTTAACTTGGCACTTAAACGACTTGCCAAGCTTAAAACTCACCTTTTATTACACATAGGTTACCCCTAATGTAGGCCCTAGGTAGCCCTATTGGCAGGGTGCTGTATAATTAAAATGTAGGACATGGGCCTTTATGTGTGGCATATCCTGGTAGTGATAAACAGCCTATTTCATTTTTCACTGCTGTGAGACCTACTGCTTTCATAAGCTAGCATTGGGAATTCCCTTATTAAGAGATCATTTCTGTTCAAAAATGAATTATGTTGCCATGTTTGGTATGTTTGGAATAGTGGTAATACATCTTACTTACTTGGGTAACTGAATTATATGTTATCTTTTTAGAAATGCCACTTTTAGAAATTGGACATTTCTCTGTGCTTATGATTTTTTGTGCTTTGCATCCTTACTCCAATACATGTCCGAGCTAGGTTGACAGCCACACATGGTGCATTCTTTCCAGACAGCCACGACACAGGAAGGACTGGGTGTGCAAAGGGATACATCTGCATTCATCTGCATACTGATAGTCTTCCTGGGCTGTGAAAGGGAGAGGTGGTTCACACTTTACATTGCTATAGGTTATGTTCTGCCCTCACTCAATGGGCAGATTCACCCACTATTGATTGTCTGATGCCAGGGCTGAGTTGAAAAGGGATGTTCCTCACTTTGAAGTCACACCTTCATCAAAGATATGTTTTAGTATAAGTACTGCGGCTCTGACCTCATGTTTTGAGACACTGCATGGGACTTGTAACCAGATGCTGCAGTCTCTACAAACTGCACATTGCCAGAGAACTTGCTTTATTGGGTTGGCCTGCAGACAGCTGGCCTGCAGGAGGGACTGCCACTTTGCATCTTTGCTTATGTGCTGGCCTCCTGTCTGCCTGCCTGCTCTTTGTGCCCGAGTGCTCTCCATGAGCTTGTTGACTTGCCCACTCCCTGTTCTTGTGGGATCTCAGGTATCTAAAAGGATCCCATTAAACAACCTAGAATCAGTTGTGGGACTCGTAAGTCCAGCCATCATAGTATTTTAAATCAGCGTGTGGTGAGCGCTTCACTTACAGCGTCTGTTGAGCGCTTTCTCCCTCTCTAAAGCCCTGTGTCTCCCCCAGCGTTGCCACCCCTCTTAAATGGGAGAGCAGCGCAGTTGAGAGGAGGGAAGTCATGGCTTTATGGACATTGGGAGTGCCTAGCTCTGTGGAGGTTTTTTGAAATGCAAATACCTCTGACACCATAAATCACAATTTCTACTTTTCTCAGCAAGCCTGTTTATTGACTGCAAGTTGTATTTCATTTATGACAATCTAAATTACTTTGAAACAGGGAGAACACTTCTTCATTGTGACAAATACATGTCCTTTACATTTAACATTAAACAGACTTTACTTTTTTTTTCACAGTAACTTAATGACAACTCGACGAACATAAACAAAATACTTCAAACAGACAGTACTTTAAACAAACAGTAAAAATGTTACACTTCAGTACTCAGATATCCTGTTTTATAGAGTGTGGGGATTCAAACTCATTGTTGCCTCCACGTTAAATGATTGTTGTGGTCCTATGCAGGGTCAGAGAGAAATATTTCATAATAGTCGTGGAGAGCGTTGACTAAGTATGTTGTTTTCGCTCTTCTGGGGACGTTATTGTGTAATTTTTATCCCAAACGTATCTCGTTCTCTGCTAGCCGACGCGTTTCGACCTGTAATATTGTGGACCTATATTTTATTCATAAGGTTTTCGTCAGGGCTCATGTATGGTTCCAAATGGACATCTTTTTCGTACTAGCGGGTGTGGGGTGCTGTCATCTTCTTTACCCGTTTGGTTCGCCCGTGGGGAAGGGGACTGACTTATAGTTCTGGTGCAATCTCGCTTTGGGCAGCTGAAAACTCTTGTTGTTCGGTAGAATGTAGGTGCCGCCTTGTATCTTGTGCGGTGTTCCCTTCGTCTCCGTCCTCAACTGTTTGAAAACGCCCCGTTTCCCCTCTGTGGAGAACCACTGCGACGTCCTGTTGTGGGTGGGGCCATCTACCAGAGGAAGAACGCCGAAGCCGATGCACCAGCCGATTCCACACTGGGTGCCAGTTGCTGCCCTGATCTGTTAGGAGATGCCACACTGCAGCCACCAGCAACATGCTGCCTTCGTTAACCTAGGTACCGTGCCCCAAGGCTGGGGAGTCCCAGGGAAGTAACAAGGCTTCCCCTCCCTAACACCTAAGGGACAACCCTCCAATGGTAACATTCTGCTACTGTGTAACTGATTTACTCTGACTAGAGTGGTGTGTTCTGTCTGGCTTAGGTGCATAGACTAGCCAATCAAAAACCCCATTTGTAACACTAATAAAATCTCAGAACTCACCAGCACAAGGACCTGAAAGAATATTGTTGTGTTACCCTCAAATTATTGGGGAACACCCAATACATTTCTTTAGTCCCTAAAGGAAACTGTCACATTTCCAGTGAAAAAGAACACTGCCAGGTGTCTCTCTCTTCTCCCATCTCATCTGAGTAGAAGTGTTAGGAGATAGACAAAACCTGTAAGATAATCTTTTATCTGCAGGTGGTATTGCAGGCAGGTAGCTAGCTCGCATAATTCTGTGCATCTTAATCACGCAGAATTTTGCAAGATTACACTTGAATGAAATGTAAAGAGTAATTTGTTTACTGCTATTTATTAGTGCAAAAAGGCTTCCTTACGGCCAAATTGAAGCGAGGAAGCATTTTGAGCTAAGAAATAGTGCTAAAGGCAACAGGACACAATAGCAAGCATGAGCGGCTGCTCACACTCGCTAAATGTGCTCTTGAGGTATGATTTAAACCCCCCAGATGGCTCTTATTTTTGCAGGCAGGAGTAATTATGTAATTATTGGTAATTCTGCACCAAAGAAGAACATGGAATTACCGAAATTACTCCGAATTCTCTGACATAAACGAAATTTTAATTACAGGACAACAAAGCAAAAAATATGAACATAAAGGCATAGGTTGATTTGCACCAATTATTATGGATCCTTAACTAATTAGTCGAATCCCTACCTAACTATAACTAAAGGATTAAGAGGCATATTATCAACAACCAGCGATAGTTATCGCTGGCCGTTCATAGCGATAGAAAAATTATCGGCAGCTATCGCTGAATATTATCACCATGATAACGCTATATTTACAAAGCATAGCGCTATGGCGATAATATTTCAGCGATAGCAGTGTTTTCAATGGAACATCGCTGGTTTTCCAGCGATGTTCCATTGAAAACTGCGATAACATTGCTGATAGGACCCTGTGGTCCTATCAGCATAATCCATATCCCATTAAAAGTAAGCCTTAGTCAGGAATTTAACAGGTGTTAAATTCCTGAGTTAAGGCTGAGGTAGCGCGATTTGTTTTATCGCTGCACCTCCTTGTTAATATCGCGAAGCTGCCTTCACGATATTAACATGTGTTGTTTTCACAGCCACGCCTCTTTTGCATCTCATTAGCGATGCGAGGCGAGGCTGTGAAAACGGGCTCTACATCAAGGAAAAACGCGCTAGCGTGTCCTTGATGATATTGCGATATAATTATCGCCACTTTTCGCCCAAAAACGGACGCTAAAGCCCTTGCTAATATGCCCCTTCGAGTTAGTTGCATTGGTTATTCAAGTTATGCATTTCTCCCACATACCTTATTATGCCATAATACCTGAGCTCTGAGCTTCATATTTCAGCATCCCTCAAGCAATCGATCTTTCGTTCTAAACCCCTTCCTCAATGCTGTTTTCTTGATCTCATAAATCCTGCTTGTATACGACGATCAATGGTAGGGGTTAGTTTATGTCCAGCTCCTCTTTTACAACACTTCTGTTTAAAACGTGGGACACTCAACGAAGTATAAAGGCCTATGATCATAATATCGCATCTTCTTGCACACTATCTCCTGGAAGTCAAATTTCAGCTAGCACATTTGGTAAAGCTTCAAGAAATGGGATGTTTTCTTCCGTGGTCAGTTACCATGGACCCCAGAAGGGAAGAACAATCAAAAACCTGTTTTGTTTTAGTTTGCACAATTTTGAATAACCTATGTTAAAAAAACAAGCAGGCCATTCTCTAGACCTTAGGCTTTTATCAATCACTTTCATGAATTCAATGCATACAAGGTGACTATATTAACATACAGGAAAGCATGTGTTATATGTAATATTATAAAACACATTAAAAAAGCCAATTTTAATAATAATGTAAAGTGTCCAGAGGTGGTCTTCCATCAAGTATTAGTTGATCCATAGGCAAACAGTATAGTAATCTTGGAAGGTAAGTGTACGTGTGCCTGTAGTTTCTATATGTCAGAAAGTTAAGTACACAGAGTCAGCTAACAAAACACCGATTGTCTAACTTTACTCCTGCAGCAAAATCCTATATAGAAATGAATATTCTCCCACATTTTCAAGCTTGGGCTCATGAAAAACCTATAATCTTATCGATCAAGCAGGCTTCAGAGAAAACCAGAGTGAGATGGATAGCGTTTTATTACTGCATCCCAGAAGAACTGTTTGAGTAATAAGCAGTTTGTGAGGGCCCAACAGTAGGAGGGAGGACCATGGAGATGAATGCTGGGGTGCCCATGGTGCATCTGCAGGAGGGGAAGAGTCAGGCAGAAGACAATGAGGTTTTCCCACAAACTTGTTGACTCTGAAAGCCTCTGTCTTAGAGGCTCGTTAGGGATGAGTGGGTTCTGCGGCTCTCATGCTTCTTGAATAGGGAGTAGGTGCACAGGAGTAGTGGAGTCATGGCCCTAGCATGCAGGAAGCAGAGACTGGAGGCAGGGAGCTGAGGGACAAGGCAGACCAAGGTAAAGCGTATCTGCCAACTAATCAGGGAAGGAAACAAGGAGGAACTAATGTGATTCATGGTCAATGAGGAGAGGAGGTATACAAAACATCTTAGTCCCACAAGGGAGGTGGTTCCAGTCAGGGAGAAGAGAAGGGTCTGTAAGAGGAGGGCTACAGGAGAGAACTGGTATATAAAGGCAGCTCACTTAGGACAATAGTCGAGTAGCAGTCAGGAGGAAAGGCCTGAACATTTGGGCCCAGATTCAGAAAGGTGTCTCGCAACGCAGTGCAGCACCCAAAGCGGCTGCGCTGCATTGCGTGACAGGATAAGAGCAGGAGAGCACCGTATTGGCAGAGATATGGCTCTCTCCACCCCTTTCCCCAGGGCCAGTGCAGCTTTTTGCTGACATGTGCCAGGCACACATCTTAGCGCCATAGTGCTAGGGTGCGTGCCTGAGTCTACCATAGGATTTGTACAAGAAGGGTGCTCTTCCTTTAGAAATGACTAATGCTCGACAAGTATAAAACCTTTTCCTATTTTGAATGTGTGCTGCACAGTGCAGCACGCAAGCAAATAGGAAAAGAAAGGAGAAAGCAAAACCTTTCTTCTTTTAATGCCTGCTATCTAGCGGCGTTCACTTTTGTCGCTAAACCTTGTCTACTAGTGTTAGAAGATAGGATTTGGCGTCAAATACGATGGGTGGTTGCATGGGAACGCCTATTTACCTCCCATGTAACACCGCCTTAACTCAAAGTAATGCAATGCAGCGTTTCGAGCTGCTTTGCGTTACATTTCGATACACACCACCATTAATACCAATTTGCATTGGTTTGTTAATCCCCAATGAGTTTTAGCGTTGGGTTAGCGTTACAAAAGTAATGGCAAACCGGCGCTAAACCTTTGTGTATCTGGTCCTTGGTTTGTCTTTCTGGAATCTACTTAGCAGTTCCAAGATTCCTGAAGGACATCACTTAAATTTTGGATACAACAGTGGAAGAATGGAGGAACAAACTTTGTGATCCGTTAACAGGGGAAACATTGTGTGAAATCGGATATGAAACAATATCTTGGGATTTGACCTCACAAATAAATGTCCTGTGAACTGAATATCCACTAGTGTCATGAATTGTGGAATGGCTTTATAGTTGTCTTTTGTTGATTTTAGTTCAGATTTTGACTGTATTGATTGGGTCCTTTTTGGGGTGAAAATGATTAATTGAAGCATATCGGATGACTTGTTATCAGGAATATAGGAGCTTCATTCCTGGACCTAGATAAAAACCATCAACTTTGATTAACAAGGCAAATCACATTTGAGAGTGGTTTAAGGCAAGAACGCATATTGGAACTGTCCTCTTTTCAATTTTGCCATCTAGTACCTTATTTTTCAATCACATTTAATCAGCCATATCTGTCTGATATTTATGTATGCTGCTAACGGGTCTAACTCTCAAATGACTACAGAAGAATGGGAATGCAGGTGAAGACTCTGCAAAGAGAATTTCTTTTAACTATTAAATGCATCAACATCTTAAATAAATCTGGTGACTAAGGGCCATAATAAAACAGGTTTAACTTGGTAATTGAACAGGATACCTATTTGAAGGAGAACCAAGTGTAGATGCCTTTACATGCTAGTCCCCTATCATTTAAAGGTAGTATCTCACACAACAAATTACGTATGTGCTCTCAGTAGAGAACAGACAAAATCAACTTTTGGAAAGTATGTAAGAGACAATAGCACCAATAAAGTAACTTAATGGATCCACATTTCCATCTATCATGCTGATGGTCTGGATTTAATATATAAATATAAATATATTGTCACTAATCTTGTTTAAGGGAAATATTTTGTATTTACTGCTGTCTATTGTGTAGTTAGATTTGGGGCTAGTAGGGGTGAAGTCAAAAGGCATTGGCAGGTTATACCCGAAGATGGCTTGCACTGAGCAAGACCTTTGATGATCCTTCAGCAAGGGTAGATTTTAAAACATTAAGTGATAAGCACCAAGGCAGTATATATTTAAGAAAAATTATGTCCTTACAGCACTGCCTCTTGATCCAGCTCAATATATCTGATGCACTGGGACAAAGCGGGTCTCTAAATTAACATTTGGAACTGGTGATCAAATGTTTTAGTCGCATCTGCGACCTGTTCCATTGTGAGAAACGTATTTATAACTATTTGAACTGCGAAGTGAAACTTACTGTCTTTTTTTGAAAACGTTACCAAAACTGTAAGTAAACAAGTCAGAATCTTACTCAGATAGAAATGGGCATGTCATGTGAATGCACTGCATTCACACCTATGCAGAAGGTATTGCATATCCCATATAACTAATGCTCTAATGGCATCAGATATCTGGAATCTGACCTTATCCCTTGTGGCTGTACTCTAATTTAGTTTTAATACATTTAAAAGTGGCTAGTCAAATCAAAATCAAATCAAATCAAAATACGCTTTATTCGATTTAAAAACAATTAAATCATAAAAGCACATCATAAAAACAAAGACTTAAAAACATGATGTATCAATCCATGTAATAACATTAAAAATACAATACAGATTTCTTTAAACATCCCTAACGTGAATAAAATCGAGAATCAGTTACGAATAAAATCGAGAATCAGTGGCTAGTCACTCATGGTTCCTCTGCAGGAATGCAACCGCTTTGTTACTGCTCTATTTTGTTCTCTCTGGTTGGCTATCTTCAGCAAATGCCTGAGGTCATGGGGGTGGAAGGGAAATGTTATGAAATATGCTGAGTACCGCTCTCTGCTTGCCATGATAATACATTCTTGATCTCATGATGCAGGATGATATTACTGGTCTCACAAATCATTAAGGGTCAGCATTAAGAAGCATTAGTCTTCTCTATCACATAAGCCACTTTAGTGACTACCTCAACAGGGACACTAGCTCTTCACTAAGGTATATATTGTGAAGAACCTGCAGAAAGTCACCAGAATATTTCTCCTGCATTACATAATATCATTGATCAATATTGCTCTCAAACTCCCGTAACCTCCATCTTGCCTCCACTATTGTAGTAGGTATATCTTAAATTAATACTATCAGATGGCAAAAAGGATATCATGTGTGAATGACGGTCACCCGGAAAAGAAACGTAAAGTAGATCTGTTGCTCTTCACAACTTTTAGGGTTGATGTGAGAATGTTCTTTGGGGGTTTTGATGTTTACAATCTAAGATTTATCCTTGATTTCATGGGATGCCAGATAGCATATCATATTTAACGTTCATAAAAAAGAGGTACTCCAAACAGCACACTTTGGAAGCATAATCCGACACAGTTACAAACTGATCATTTTTGCATCTGTAGGACCACTGAAAGTGGAAATACAGCAGCGCTGTGATCAATGGATGATGATATTAAACAGTAGCAACCCAATAGAGGTAGGTGGGCTCTGTTTCCACTGAGATGTGAGCAACCAGGCCAAAGACGTTTGTATCTTAACTTAAACTACTAGAATTCCGAGATGGCTACTGCAAATAAAATCACATCTATCAGCTCGCAAACCATGACTCCTGTTTGTGTGGCAATTTATACCATCTTGGGCTGGGAAATAATACAACTCATTAAGCTTGTTCTAAGTCTTAATTGTCTACTGTCTTCGAACTGGTAATAGTAACAACATCACCAGCAGAATTCATACCTGGAGGATTATCTCCAAATGTGTCAGCTGCGAAAAAATGCTGAAGAAGCACGGGGTATATTATCAAGGACGGCGTTAAAGTTATCTGGTGTGAACATGGGCTTCTATTGGAATTCTTCAGGGCATATTATCAAGCCCATTATCGCCGCTTTAGCCACAGTTTTCTGCCGCTAAAACTGCAATAATTTTCAACGCTGTCCTTGATAATATGCCCCCACAAGTTTAGAAAACAGATATGCGTTATCAAGGTCTAATCTTCATGTGTACTAGCATCCATCTGCCTTGATTAGTTCCAGTGACAAATCCTCTATTCAGATTACAAGTAGTTAGACAAATTGTGATGTAATGGATGTTCGTCGTAGTCGCAAATGTCACAGCAATTGATATAGAGAGAAAATATCACTCATACAGCACTGAGTGAACAGAGAAAATGTGGCCTGACATATTAGTAAGATGCAGTCACTGCAGAAGTCAACATAACCAATAATATGAGCAAAAAAGGAATAAGGGGAAAAAAACATTCAACTATTGTTTTCCTTTCATAAATATATGGAAAATATTTCACAGAAAACCAAGGTACAGTTCAAGAAGCAAGGCGGAGAATGGTGTGGTGCAAGTTTTGAGTTGAGTTGAATTGAGTTTGATGAACACAAGGCAGCCCGGGATTGGAAAGGAGATGGAGGTGTGCATCATGTGTATGAGGAAATAATGACATAGGTTCCGATGGAGATATGGAGGTGAGGAACAATGTATGACCTTTAGTGGCATGATAAACAATGTGTGGATCTCTCTGATACAAAGGTGGCCCTTTGATGACTTGAATGACTTAAATGTATACCTAGGGCACAGAGTTGATTAATTCATCGAGTGGCAGGAAGATATGCAATGTGAAGACGAGTAGGAAGTTATAATATTATGCTAGCTCACTCAAGACCAGAGTTTGATTTTGGATTATGCTGAGTGGAATGGGAAATGCAAATCTTCAATGTACGAAGGTCACCGTTACAATTGGTTACAGTGTTATAAGACATAAAGGTCACACTTCTGATGTCATGATGTCATAATCCCCTGTCAAGCCGAAGTAAATAAAATAGGTTGGGGCCCTCTGGTCCAATTCACTTAGTAGGCTATGAATCCCTGATATATTTAACGCTGATGCTTATCAAGGGACATAAATGGATATGTCCATTTAATGGCACAAGTGGAGGAGGCACTAGTCACCAACAAAATGGTGATCACTGACAGTAGCTTTAAAAAGGGGCATTCAGCTTGGACTACTGGTAATAGTAATGTCCTAACCACAGGTTCAGATTGGGAGGTGTCACTTCTGTAACCATCGGTATACTGGTGAATCAGCGTCAATGCTTAAACCACCTTGTAAGGGAAACTTTGTTTGTATTATTGTTCATATGAGAAATCTACTGCTATTGTCAGAAAAAATGGCAAACCCGGCAGACTGGTGGATGGAAGTAAAGTACGACAAGCAGTGTTTCACTTCAACTCTCCTTGATTGCAACCTAAAAACAAATAAAAACTGAAATAGCTCTTAACAGCAGAATGTCTAAAAAGCAAGTGAGGAAGTGCTAACAATACAGGCAGCTTCTCAGCGCCAGGACACCCTTGGGTATAAGCGCGCTTTATAAGCTCCTAGTAATAATAATACAAAGGAGCTCAGTTTCATTTCACCAACCCTTCAATCGATTAAATTCAATGCAAAGTTCAGTCTGAGTTTCGAGTCAAAAACACGAAGTTCAGTCTCATAGGGCTTATGTTGCCCATCACCCCTGCCACCCCCAGCCATAGGGCATATGTTGCCCATCACTACTGCCACCCCCACCCATAGGGGACCTGGTGCCCATCACTACTGCCACCCCCAGCCATAGGGACCTGTTGCCCATCACTACTGCCACCCCCACTCATAGGGCTTATGTTGCCCATCACCCCTGCCACCCCCAGCCATAGGGGACCTGTTACCCATCACTACTGCCACCCCCACTCATAGGGCTTATGTTGCCCATCACCCCTGCCACCCGCAGCCACAGGTGACATATTGCCCATCACCCCTGCCACCCCCACTCATAGGGGACCTGGTGCCCATCACTACTGCCACCCCCAGCCATAGGTGACCTGTTGCCCATCACTACTGCCACCTCCACTCATAGGATGGGTGATGCACCACACATCCATCATACTCCAATATTAGGTATGTCAGCAACATGCATCCCCCCTAACATCATGACAACAGTGTGTAGTCTGTGACAAATGCCCACAACAGTGATTATGACTTTGAACATACAATGTAACTAACAGCACATGTGTGACCAACAAATGAGTGTGTCCTACACAAGCCAAACATCACCATAGCACTGTGTCAATGTAAAAAGAACCCACCCTCACTGTGTAGAAAAAAAGTTAAGTGTGGGCTTCCAAACTGCAACAGATGTTGAGCATTGTGGTGATGGGGTCTAAACCCCCCTCATCACAGTGACCAAAAGGTGTCATCATGGTCAAATCTGCAAATAACAAACAGCATGTATGATCCCTGCTCCCAACACATTAAACACTTCTGGGGTGAAGTAGTGGTTGTGTCCCACTCCCACAGAGATGTGGTGAGTTTAACAGTGCTGTGAAAACATAACACACTCTCGGCCATGTGCAGACAGGCACCACACATGGGGGATGACAATGCATACAGTGTACAATGACACAAGAGCAGAAGTGACCATCACAAAGCATACACACATCTCGAAAATAGACACACTAATCAAAACAACCTGTGTAGACTGTAGGTGTCAGCTCACAAATTCCCATTCCATGCCAGCAATGGCACCTACCAACCAGGATGAATGTGCACAATGATGTGATATGACTCACAGGGACAGCAGGGAAAATCACAGAAACAGCATCCAGACAATGGCCCACAATATCAATACCAATGCACTGATGCAGATGCACATTCACAAACAGGCAACCTCACACTGCACATCTGACACAACATGTGTGTGTGTGTGTCTCAGCATCCCCAGGCGCCTAGACAACACATGAGGGGGTTTGAACCACAGTGACACAGATGTGGACACAGTGCCATACAAAAGTAAACCATCATTGGGACACCCTTAGTGGGCAATCAGGCATTGTGAGATGAGAGGGAGCACAACAGACACATGTGACACAAGCCAGAATGAACACCAACTAACACTGCAAGAGACTGACACACAAAAGCACTACCCCCAGTGACCGGACATTGGGGTGACACAAGCATGCTTGACACCTCCACTGTGATGAAAAAGGCAGATGTCGTACAAACTGGGAAATCCAGACATATGTCCTGTTCCACAAACGTACATAACACATACACAAACACAAATCACTCAGCATGGCCCTTCATCCATGGACAAACGGGAGCTAGGGGACCATCCATGCAAACATTTACATCAGTCCACCCTCAACACCACACACCCTGAACTGCAACAATGTGCATCTGTGAAGCCCACATGGACAGGTGACATTGCGCATGCACACATGACAAACACAGAAATGTTGGGAGGAACTAAGGTGCACAGACTCATCACACAAGGACAGTTTACAACCCTGGGGAATAACAGACATACTGCACAGTATGCGGTACATGGCCATGACGTCAAAGCTCACGTAACCTTCAGAATACCTAACACAGTCCCAGGACAATGCAGAAGCCAAGGAGAACCACAAGGCACACATGCTGACACCTGCCAACATTGCAGCCCTGAACCAGACAAGTGGGAGCAGTCACACACACATACACATGCCTCAATCACTGAAAGGTACCACCTAGGGACAACTACATGACATTGCAAATAAACAAGTGCCTTGGGGAACCCTGACGGTGTCCCATCTGTGTCTGACAACATCATCACCACTCAGAACTGACAAATCCCAATGATGATACACCAATTAACAGTAGTGTGTCATGCACCCACACATCTGGTAGCCCATGGCAAAGTAGTGGGATTAACCAAGTACCTCTCAGCAAGCATCAACAACAGGAACATATCAAGGGAACACTGCCTTTGTTTGAAAAGGGATGTGACACACACACATGCTCATACAACACAAACCATTGGCCCAGGCTATGTCACGGGACAACACACTTACTTGAGGGGACCCAACCCCTGTGGAAGCCCAGCTGTGCCAAACATATTCACAGCATGTCTCACTCATGTCGGCAGAACACTTGGTCAGTCAGCCATCAGTTACCACACAATGAAGGCTCTGGTCACAACAGCCTGGGTACGTGAGTCTCCCCTAAGTCATCTGCACTTACTCAATACATATGTACAGCAAGTTGCACAGAGGACCCAGTTGCTCCTATACCAATGATGCCCACACCTGTAGGTCCAGTGGTGATGCGCACAAAGTCTGTGAAATTGACAAATTGGACACTGGGAAGCACATCATATGTGCATGGGTGCAAGCCAGAGATGTGACCACTGTCACACGTTGCTTGCCTGCACTGCTAAGGACCGGGGTCATCCCCTCCGAGGGGCATACATGGGGCAGGCCAGGCACCGCAGGGACAGGATCAGGGCACAGCGGAAGCTGGCAGTGAAGAGGTGGTGGATGCAGGTGAGACACTTGCAACTGCAGTGGAGCTGACTGAAGTGGTGGGTGCAGTCACAATTGTGAGGCACAAGTCAGATGGGGTGGGTGCTGGCACAACTCCAGTGGGCAGGTCAGATGGGGTGGTCGTGGACTCCACTGCAGTGCCTACATCCATGTGAGAGGAATGGGGTGTAGGTGAGGTGGGCAGGACGGGAGGATACACGGTCCCCACATCAGTGGCACTAACCGTCTGACCAGGTGTGGAGGAGCAAGTGGTAGGAGTGGAAGGCCTTAGCATTTTGGGGATGGTGTATCTGTGGGTGGGAGCCCGGGGCAGGGAGTGGCAGGGGAACCTCTGGAGTGGTGGCCTGGGGGATGGAGGACGGAGACTTTGCCTTGGAGCTGCATGGTGGTGGGGGTGTCTTGCTCTTCTGGCTCCTAAACTAAGAAAAATCCTAACTTTCAGACTTTGGGTATTCACAGAAGGCATTTAGGAGTCCTAAAGTTAGGAGTCCTAACTTTACTACTCCTAAACTGAGAAAAATCCTAACTTTAAGACTTTCGGTATTCACAGAAGGCATTTAGGAGTCCTAAAGTTAGGAGTCCTAAAGTTAGGAGTCCTAAATTTACTACTCCTAAACTGAGAAAAATCCTAACTTTAAGACTTTCGGTATTCACAGAAGGCATTTAGTAGTCCTAAAGTTAGGACTCCTAACTTCTGTGAATACCAAAATGAGTAAGTGCCTTCTGTGAATACCAAAATGGTAGTAAGTTTAGGATTTTGTCTTAAGTTAGTTCTGTGAATCGGGCCCCAAGTGAGGAAGTGCTAGAAATGCAAAGGAGCTCAGTTTCATTAAACCAACCCTTCAATTTCTTAAATTCAAACCACTGTTTTTCTATAACACATGAACGTTTTGTATCAAGAGGGGAACATGTATATCCCAACCTAAGGGAATTCTTTACTGGCTCATCATTAAAAACAGTATGCTACCAGCACCAACTATCCCCATAGTAAATAATAATTCTACTCTAAAACTAAAGATTAATAATTTTTCTAAAAATGTCTAAAATGTCTAGGACCACTGTCAGCAGTAGTGCAGCCAGTCTGTCAATGTTCCTAGTGCAAGGCCACTGGTTGAACTGTGAAATACAGCAATAATCATGGTTCATCGGGCCCCTTTGGCATCTGTGCGTTGGTGCCACAGCACCTGCTGCACCAATGGAAACTATGCCCCTGTCTGTCAGCAGAAATACTAGGCGTGGTAGGTGAAATTCTAATTACGCCAGAGTAATCCAGGTAACTACCCATTACCTTTGTGACACAAAATTACCACAATTACACAGTTACCCCAGCTTCAGTAATTAAGAGGTATTTGGGGCAAAACGTCTTCCACAGGAGTGTAGGATTAAGATACGAATGCCCAGACTTACTAAGAGCTTGCATTGCCATTAGGTCATGAAAAATGACGCAAGGCAATGAAAGCCCTAAAGTGAGTTTAACTAAGCATTGCAAAGCACCTTGTGTGGCTCTTCAAGTCTTTGTAAATCTAAAATTATGAAAGGCAGTGCATCTTGCTGCTTTGCACCACTCTGCGTTAGGAAGGCTTTCCATTGGCAGAATGTGGGCGTTCCCATGCATCCACCCATGGATTTTGTTGCATTCCCAGAATTGCTAAGAACAATAAACCTGAGAATGCATCACAATGGTACCCCTTCCCAACAGAGTCATAAGGAGAAATATTTGTATTTCTCCTTTGTATTTCCTCTTGCTCCGTGTGCTGCATTCTAAAACACACGTAGAAAGAGGGAAACGCCTCTGGTGCCACCTTCCTGCACAAAACAGTCCTGCCTGGAGTGCAGGAACCCTTATATTATGGCACAACAGTGCCTGCATTGGTGCTAGGTAGAACTCAGTGCATAAACGGGGGTAGAGAGCAGGAAAGAGGCATATATTCATATATATGGTGCATTCCTACTCTCTCCCTTTCACATAGTACAGCGCAGTAAGTTGTCTTTCTGTTTTGCATGTCTTTTTAGTAAATTGGGGCCCAGGAGAGAGAGAGCAGCTATTGGCTACTTTCCCGCATAATTAAGTGCTATTCTCTTAGTGCAAAATGCATCCTTGGGCCCATTTTGGATGCAAAGGTACATTTTGCACTAAGGAAATAGGGCTAAATGCAGGATTTTGCTTCTCACATAATTGTGCCTAATTCTGAGTACATTTATCACAATTACGGTTAATTAAGCTAGAGAGAATAACCCCAGTTAAGCCCACCCATAGAAAATACCAAAGTACATGTCTAGGATGTCATAGGAATCAATCATACCAAGCCAAGTGGTCAGGGTAGAGTATACATGCTTTTACGATCATTACTCATGAGTGGTCTTCACTTTTAAATTGCTTTTAAATTGTCCAGCTGTGATAAACTTGGAGTTGTTGATTACTTTATCGCAAAATATAGGGACAGATTTAATAAAATATATAGAGCAATGCAGTGCAGCAAGAAAAGTTGCTGCACCGTGCGGCCAAATGATAATGGAACAGAGCAGAGCTATGTTTACTAAATTTGGCCTGCTGCTTCTCTCTTCCCCTGTGTTGCCCCCTAAACGGGTTGCCAAGTGCCTTGCGGCAACTTCGCACACTGGTGCAAAAGTGAGAGTCTGATGTCTAGCATAGATTTCTTCCTGTACAAAATCCTTTGCCTATTTTTTTTTAAAACACTTCACACATTGGATGTGTGTATTGTACAGTGCAGTATACATGCAATGTGTGAAACATTTGGAAACATTTTTTATTTCTCCAAAGATGCTGTAGCATCTTAGAGGCGTTTTTTAAATGTGTGGTAAATAATTTTCCTTTACCGGGACTTAATTTGATACGGAAACATAATAAAACAGCTCAGTAAAATGAGAGGCAGAATCCGTGGTATTAGAGGTTCGGAATGGGCTTTATTCCAATGAACGATTATAATCGGTTGCTCCAAGTTCCGTCACCACGAAGGTTCAGGAAGTGAAGTACATACATTATTGACATGAAATGACTTTTATAGATCATACATTACAATGAAGCGAATGCAATAGGCGTAACAATTGATAAGGAAAATGACGATTTATCTGCGTAACCAAAAATGGGTGTAATAAGGAGTAAAAAGGAACATAATTGGTTATGATGTCATATATAGGTGGATCTATAAGATAACACTTGGCATAGATGCGCGCGCAGCAATATGACGCGTAATTGACGTGTAACTAGGGGGTGAAGGGGACTTGACGTTTAGCTCTACATGTGGAGACGAAAAGTCTGGGGGGTCAAGTCAACCTAATCCCAAATCATATCTAACATCCTATGTTTAAAGAACTATGTTATCCACAAAAGAAGGACTCTCGAACAGAATCTATTCTATACTGACTGTGCGTGCGTGTACAAGCGTCTAAGTGTCTACACTAGATGCGAGGGCAGGAATCTTCCATAGTAACAGGGCTATGAATTACTTGTATAAAGACAGAGAAGCCGGGCCTTTTGCTTGGTAACTGGAAGAATGTTTACTTAAACTACTGGACAGGAATGCATCGGCTGAGGGGGGAAGCAGATAATTCGAAGGTGAAATACAGTTCTTGGCAGAGAATAGGCTGATGTCAGGCTTCGTGAGCCGCGCAGAGAATGAGACAAAGTTCATGGTCACAGATGCAGGCTCAGACTGGAGGTTTCAGAGGCAGAAGGCAAGAAGAGTTTGATGACAGAATCAGGGCCTACTTGCCTGGACTGTAAAATGGCATAAGTGAACCATATAAAGGCGGTGGCCTTTCGTACTTAGGAATGGAATATCCGGCCTATTCATGGCGGATCTGACAGAGGACATGTTGACGGTGGACGCACATGTATTTGCGTCTTCATAACTGGAACTGGAGGGAACATACATGTACTTGTGACATGCACATAGAACCGTTGGGGTCCAAGATAGGGGACATAACTGACCAGAAAAATCCATATTTCCACATTCCCTCCTTGTCCCCTACTTGCCCGTCAAGAGATATCAATCTTCATTAATCCATTGATCTGTTCATATAGCATCATTTGTTCTTCTTTCTTCTTCCGGGATCTTGAATGAAAATCTTGATGTGGAATGCACGATGTGGCACACAGACCACAGATCGCTGGTCCACATTGTACACATAGACAGCAACTGAATAGTATGAGAATGCCAATACCTATGAAGGATAGAACTTTCCATCCCCAGGCTGATATCACACTCCAAAACCAACCGGACCAAGTCCAGGTGCCTGGATTCTGGTGTATCTGGCTTACAATCTTGTGAAGGCGAGTTATAGCTTTATATACAGATGGCGAATTTTCTGGTATGAATACGCAGCAGCTTGATCCGATGACCCTACAAGCTCCGCCCCTATCAGCCAGGATGACGTCAAGGACAAGACGATTTTGAAGCACAACAATCCGCATAGCAGACTGCTCTTCTGTTAAATTGCCTAGGGCGGAAATAGTTTCATTTACTACTGCTTCAAGGGTTCTAGTTAATCTACGTATCAGCTTGCTATTAGTAACAGTACCTATATAGGGAAAGATGCCTTTATTGAAATCTGTGTATTTTTCCCATGCTGTTTCAGTGTAATCGACAATTGGGAGATCTCTCCGCTCTCTGTTGTGTACTAAATGAATATTTCTATAATAATTAGGAGGAGCTAGGAAAACAGGTGGCAAAAGGAATGCAATGTAGCAGGTACCATCCCAATCTAGAGGTAGACGCATATATGCAGTCTGTCCACATATAAAGTAAGAGTGGCGATAAGCTCTAAATGAAGATTTGCCTTGATCACTGAATTCTACTGTAGTAGTGCATTTACTATGGCCCATATGTATGGAACCAACCTTTCTTACACACAATTCACCTTTCGCTGGGAATACTGACATGGTTGGTAAAACTAGTTCAACTTCGGATTCGACATTTTGAACCATGAGATTAGGAGTAAAGTTACCTAATCCATATACTTCATTTTCTAGATCAGTTCCTGTTCCTTTGGGGCGACCCTCCTTATCAGGGTAACAGACTTTGAATAAAACTAGGTTCAGATTTCCCCATACCCACTGGTCTTGGTAAACTGCTGTGTCTGAGTCTATGGAATTGATTAAACTAAACCATGCTCCACAGGAGCCATTATGTGTAAACGGATGTGGAAAGAAAGGCAAGACTCCTTCATAATTCTGATAGGGAGGGAGCCGGCCACACACCCAACAATTAGTTGCATTACTAGTCTGATGGGAATGATGTAACATACTAATGAAAGTGTTATTGCGCAGCGCGAGTCTATAAGACAATTCATGCGGAGGTAAGTCACTAAAAGAATGTTCAGCAGTAACATTGTAAACATTTCTGGCAATAGGGTAATATATGTGCAACAATATACTTGCAGTAATTATTAAAAGACTTAAGGAAAACAAGATTAATAATGTCACTATGCAATGGCTACGCAGTGATTTACAATACGCCTGTCGTTTCAACATTTTCCGCGACTGTCCATGATTCAGGTCTAGAGGATACATGTCAGAGACAAATTCAACCGCTTCACCTTGGAGAGGACTTAAACAATCAAATTGTCTGACGTTCTAGGCCTCAATTTTACTTTATAGAGTTCGGTTTTAGTCTTTTCAACCAAAGGAAGTTTTGAATCAGTCTGTGAGGGAGTGCAGGGCACAATGTCTATATCCGAGGATAGTCCATGAAATTTCTTGATATGACTTGAATGAATCCAGCCCTTGCGGCCCTCGATCTTCACGGCTGTCCTTGTAGTGAGCAGAACCAACTTGGGTGTCTTCCACTTGGGCTCCAGCTGAGTCTTTCGGTCGAAATTTCTCACAAATACGAGATCACCCGGAACTACGTCATGGGGTTTCACCTCAGTGTTGTCGGGAAAGGCTGCAGCTACCTGTGAACGACAAGATTGTAGTGCAGACATCAAGGAAGCCAAGTAATCTGTCAGCATATTACAGTCAACATCAGTTATTTTGCGTGGTATAGGCGTCCCCCACATATTTGGTGGTCTGCCAAAGATCACCTCATACGGGGATAGCCCTGTTCGAGAGTGTGCTACCATTCTCATGTAAAAGAGTGCAACTGGTAACGCTACTACCCAGTCGACACCTTTCTCTCTGCATATTTTGGACAATCTGATTTTCAGTATTTGGTTGTGTCTTTCTACGAGACCTGCTGCCTCGGGGTGTCGGACACAGTGGAATTTCCACTGATAACCTAACAGAAGTGAAACATGTTTCATTAATTCGGATGAGAACGGCTGGCCGTTATCTGAGTGAACAACACGTGGTAAACCGTATCGTGGGAAGAATTCTCGAACCAACTGTTTGCCAGTAGTCGGGGCAGTGTAATCTGAAACCGGGTATGCCTCCGTCCAGCGGGACAGAGCGCAGACAACTACGAGAACATATTTGAATCCTCGACATCGTTCCATCTGGATATAATCCATCTGGAGGACTTCAAAAGGGTGATTAGGAGGATGAAATCCACCTTGTTCTATGGGAACACTTTTTCCTGGGTTGAACTGGCAACAGATCATACAGGTACGGACCTTTTGTTTGGCTGCTGCTCGTAAATGTTTATTGAACCAAATGTGTTGAATGCTATCTAGCATAGCTTTTTCTCCTAGATGCGCTGGACTATGGATAGTGTTAATAATGACTTGGACCATTGAATCAGGGAGGAACCACACAGACTTTTCCTTCATCATCCATCCTTGGTCCGTTTGGATCCCTCCTAATTCAGTCCATTTCTTTATTTCGTCTGGTGTAGCATGTGTCTGTATGTCAATTACGTCAAGAGTAGGATCTTTAACTGTCATACAATGTGTCGGCATCGGGACTATTGTCTTTGTCATGTCGGATGTTTGGGTTTGAGCAGTCTGTTTAGCTGTTCTGTCGGCTAGATCATTGCCTTGAGAAATGATATCAGTAACTTTCGTATGAGCTTTACATTTCATAATTGATATTGCAGTCGGTAGATGTATTGCATCTAATAAGGCATGAATGAGGGGTCCGTGCTGAATGTGGGCACCGTGGGAAGTTAAATAACCTCTCTCTCGCCACAGCACGCCGAAGTCATGTACAACTCCGAATGCATAACGTGAATCAGTGTATATGTTGACTTTTTTATTTGTAGCTTGAATACAGGCTTGTGTCAGAGCGATGAGCTCTGCGGCTTGAGCTGACAAAGTATTTATACGATTAGTTTCAATGATTTCAGTATCTGTTGTGACTGCGTAAGCGGCCACTAACTCTCCTGTACTTGTTCTCATACATGAACCATCTACATACAATGTCAGGTCTGGATCTGACAATGGGACATCGGTTAAGTCTTGTCTGGGTTTTGTCGTTATAGTAATAACTTCAATACAGTCATGAGCTAGTGGGTCTGTTCCGGTTACTGGCAAAAGTGTGGCAGGATTCAATGTGTTACAGCGTCTGATTTCTATATGTGGCTGAAACAATGTAAGCTCGTACCCTGTAAGTCGCGCTATAGTCAAGTGTTGTGTTTGCGTTCTATTTACAAGAACCTCTACTGCATGTGGTACTTGAACTGTCAATGGATGTCCTAACACTATGGCATCGCTTTGTCTGATTGCTAAAGCTGTCGCTGCCACTGATTTTAGGCATGCAGGCAAAGCCTGAGCTACGGGATCTAATGTGCTAGAAAAATAAGCACATGGTTTGTGTGCTCCTGCTTGTTCCTGTGTGAGTACTGACAAAGCAGTACCTTCGCGTTCTGTAACAAAGAGTGTAAACTGTTTTCTGTAACATGGTGTTGCTAAAACAGGTGCTTGACATAAAGCTTTCTTTAGGCTTTCAAAAGCTTGTGTATGTTCCTGAGTCCAAGGGAGAACAGTCGATGTGGCTGCCTCCTGTGTTGTCAACTGAATGAGTGGTTTTGCTAGAAATGCGTATTGAGGGATCCACTGTCTACAATATGAAGTGAGGCCTATGAAAGCCCGCACCTCCTTTTGTGTCTTGGGTATTGGCATGTTCGCTATTAACTGAATGCGGTCTGGTGTAAGCTGCCTTCCCTCCTTGGACAGCGAGTGTCCAAGATAAATAACTCGCTGGACACAGAATTGCAGCTTAGAAGGGGACACCTTGTGCCCCTTTTCGGCTAGAAATTGTAAAACTGTCAGTGATGCTTTTTCACATTCGGGTTCGCTTCGGGCGGTGATCAGCAGATCATCGACGTATTGGAGCAGAGCAGTGTTAACTGGCATGTGGATACTATCTAGTTCTCGTTTCAGTGCTTGGCTATAGATGCTGGGGCTTTCTGTAAATCCTTGAGGTGCGCGTGAGAATTTAAAGCTACGTCCATTTAAACTAAATCCGAACAAATATTGGCTTTCCGGATCTATTGGGACGCTGAAAAAGGCATTCTTGAGATCGATTACAGTAAAGAATGTCGCTTCGGAATCAATAGCTGTCAGTAATGACGAGATATCTGGGACCACAGGGAATTGTGGCACAATGCATTTGTTTAACTCGCGCAGATCAATAACCAATCGATAGACTGGCGGGGCCTTTGGATCTGTTCGTTTAAGAATCGGAATTATCGGTGAATTACATACATTGGAGTCTGTTTCCACAACCACTCCTTGGGCAATGAGCTCGTCAATGATTTGTAGTAAAGCCACTACAGCATCTGGTGGTAACTTGTATTGTCGCATTCGTGGTAGTACCACTCCTGCCTTTAATGTGACTCGATATGGTGTAATATTCATGCATCCAACATCAGTAGGGCCTTGTGCCCATAGATGTGTAGGTAAAATCTGCAATCGGGGATCCATGTCTCTAGACACATAATGACCTTTAAAATCACGTAAAAACAATCTTACTCCTTCCGGAGAACAACATATTATGGCTCCTAGAGCCTTCAGCGTTTTTATTCCTAATAGATTTTCTGGACATGATTTAGTAAGCAATAAATCGGTAGTTCGGGTCAAAGGTCCTATCGTAAGTGGGAGAGGCTGTGACACTTCATTAACAATAGGCTTTCCTGAAAAACCAAGGGAAATATTCTGTGAGCCTGAGAGGGGTGCCCCTGGATCTTCACTACGTTTTATGGTTGTTCGACTTGCCCCTGTATCGAGTAAAAATTTTCGGTCTTGGCCTAATAATTCACTATGTATATAAGGTCCTTCTTGATCTACAGGGATCTCGATAAGGGGTAAGTCAACTTCCCTCTCTAGGCTTGTTCATGCGTATCGTTGATAATCAGGATAGTCGTACTGTGCGGTCTGGTACAGTTGTCGTGTCGTGGTTTGTGTGGCAGCAACAGGCAGCGCTGGTGCAGCTGGCACAAACTGTATTGGCTGTTGTGCGGCTGGCATGGACTGTGCATGCTGCGGAGCTCCTTGTTCATTCTGATCTTGTCTGAGTGGCCGTGATCTTTCTTGTGTTTTACCTATGCTGATATTATGTTTCAAAACTGGACAATCGTGTACGTAATGACCTGGCTTTTTACAATAATTACATGTCCCTTTTACAGGTCCTGCTGAATCACCGGAATGTGTCATACCCTTCTTATGTCCTTCAGCTGGAACTGTCTGGGAAACTAGCATTTTCATTTTCGTGTCTTTCATGCGTCTGTGTTCATGTTCTTGTTCCTCTCTAATTCTATTGTGATGGTATTGTAACATTTGTAACATTTGTGATGGAGTGTTACCTTGCCAGGTACTCTCGAATTTTAGTACTCTATTCTTTACTTGGTGTAGAGCATTTTCTACTAGTTTTGTTACAAACAGATGTGGGTATGATTCGCTACTTGCTTTTAGGCCACTATTTATACCAAAACATTTTTCAAATCGGGCATAGTAATCACTAGTGTCCTCATCTTGCTTCTGTTTACAGGCTGAAATTGTACCCCAATCTTCCTTTTTCGTAGTTAATAAACGTGGCAGTACCTGTACTAGTAAACCTGGTAATGCCTTAGTTTTGTCCCCAAGCCCTGCTCCTGCAGTTCGGGCCTTTTCTTCTTCTTCTAATGCTGACCATTCTATCTTTTGGTCTCCTACCTCCCACTCTTTTTCCTTGAGTTTTTCGTAAATGCCAGCAGGCATCAATACCTTCAGTATTGTCATAATGTCGGGATAGGTATACTCCCCCATGAGTAACATGTCTTTAATTTCTCGGTGAAAACCCGCTGGGTCTTTGTCATGACTGGGTACCACTTTCTTCATTTGTAACAATTCTATTTTCGATATGGGCGTATATACAAATACGCGTTTAAACTCATTGTCCTCGCCCTTTATTGGGTGCACTTCTCGTAAGGGATTCTGTCTATCCATGTAATACGTAGTTCTTTCCTTGACGGGTAATGAGACACGGTCTGAACATACAAAAAGAATATACTGCTTTCTTGATTCTAGAATTTCTTTAATTAATTTAGTACCTGAACCTCTCCATTTATTCATAAGCAATTCAGTCAATATGTCAGGTAAGGGACCAGGATCTGAATGTTGACTCCGATATAGTATAATGAGTTGTTGAATCATATAAATCCCAGCTAACTTCTGTTCATCTGGGGTGAGATTCAAAAACGTGCGTGCTACTGTATCATCACTATATTTTCCGGGACTGTCCACCCAATGGACAGCTGCCCTAGCTAAATCTTGTTCATCCATAGAATCGAGGAAATGATAACCCCTACGTTCTCGGAGTAGTTTGTCGGCGGTTTGGAACGAATGCTCGTTAGACCTTATATGGACTATGGGTGTTGGGAAACCCCTGTTATTGTCTGGACATATCGGACGTATCGGGTCAATAGGACATCTATTACTATTACAAGATCTTCCTCTACCTACATAGGCTATAGTGTCTGACTGTCCTGTGGGCAGTCCTGATCCTTCCTCCTCGTTTTGCTCGAACTCATCTATCGCTAATCTTTCTTCGTGTAGGCGTCCTATTTCTTTACGGATCTTTCGGCACATGGCTATTATACAATTTTGTTTATCATGTCTACCTTCTGATATATTCTGGCTCCATCTGGTAAGAATTTGCATTGCTTCCGGGTCTACCCCCGGTCGGTCTTCATTTCTGATCACACAATTTATAAGGAAACGCAACAGTTCCCCCTGTATTTCCACTTTCTGGTATTCCATAGCTCTGTTAATACATTCTGGATCTCGCCCTGTTTGGACAAAATGGTATATTTTATCTAGATGCGCAGTCATTCCTGGTAATTTCCCTAAATACACTGCGGCTCGTCTGATACGTAATGATGCTAGGGTCATTTCGTCCTCTTTTCCGGGCACAGGGTCATATCTACAATCTATCAGAAGTTCCTTAAGCGTACGGGCATTTATGAGTTTGGGTGTACGTGAATGTGCTGACTCTTGAAAAGTAAGTTTATTTATTCTGGGTGGCGTAGAAAAGATGTTGCTAGCACCTCCCGTAGCCCCATCTGGGGTGTCGGGTGTGAAAGGATTCGTTGAACGTGATACAGCAACTATAGGTGTGGACACAGCTATAGAAGCAGCTGTGGGAACAGATGTAGAAACAGATGTGCTTGCCGGAACTCGTTGCTGTAGAGATACGGGTACCGGATCTTGGCGTTGAACCTCCCTGATAGGTGGTCTATGTGGGGCGGAATTAGCATACTCGGGAGCTGCGTCATCTAAATATGAGGAAAGAAAAACATCTTCTGCGGTTCTAGGATGCCCCTTAGGATGTACCTTTATCGGGAACAATGGGGTTGGCAAGTCTTTCGGTATTTCTGGAGTAGCCTTAGGTAATCCTTCGGCCAGAAGGGGATACATACCATTCATAAGGGCATTCCTTTGTCTGTCTACTTGTTCTGATTTCACTCGGATACCTTCCTCAATTAATAGGTTTTCTCGGACTTCATTAGAATTCTCTTTACTCTTCTCTTCCTGTCTACGTGCTTTTTCTGTTCGTCTATGTGATTCTTTACGCCATAATTCAATGGCGTCTTTCTGTGACTGTCTGACTTTCCTTTTCCATAACTCTTCTTCTACTTTCATGATGCACTCTGCATCCCAGGTTCCCGCTGTGGGCCACCTCTGACTTTCTGGTAATTCCTTGGTGTAGTCTACCCATAAATCAAGAAATAATATAGCATCTAAGCCATGTTTATGATACATGAAGTACCCTGGAGTGTCCCTAGGAGGAATAGGAACGGCTTCTTCGAGTACCCCTTTTCTTGTAGTGATCTGTCTTAGTTTCGAAAAGAGCGGCATATTGAGAACTGATCTGATACTTAATCTTGAACACACTTAGTACAAAAGCACAATAATGAACAACCATTCATACCACAATATGCAGGACGTTTAACACATTAAACATTAAACATTAAACCTTTAACTGAAACAACAATGATGATCGTCTGCATAACTAATCACCAAGCATAATTCTTGACAATAACTAGATACTTCGGAATACTTGATATACTGCTAAACAGTACATATACACTGCTAAAACAGTGCAGACCGGATTTGTGTACCCAAATCCGTCTTGACCGGCACAACCTATGTGCACGTCAGAAATGCCTCCCCAGCAATGGTACTCACCGGGTAGCTTCGGAAACGGAAGGCCTCGGAAACTGGACTTGGACCGGACTGGACTCGACTCGACTCGTCGGAAACTGGACTCGACCTGGGACTTCGGAAACTGGTGGGCCTCTGTATACCTCGGATCTTGCTCTCTCAGCTAGGCTCTGGTCGGGATACTTCGCACTTCTCACCGCCTCGTCTGGGTGTTGATCGCAGCCTCAGTCGCCC
This sequence comes from Triturus cristatus, assembly GCF_964204655.1. Taxonomy (NCBI): domain Eukaryota; kingdom Metazoa; phylum Chordata; class Amphibia; order Caudata; family Salamandridae; genus Triturus; species Triturus cristatus. The sequence continues at coordinate 248,474,689 of NC_140582.1, read as the reverse complement.
CCGCTTGACCGGAGGGAGACACAGGAAATCCTGCTGGTACGCGTTATTGTCCGTCCAGCTGTGGCAGGAGACCGGGCCTGCAACTCACCGCCGGCGCGTGAGATGAGAAAGTGTCCCTGTTCGGGCGCCATTCATGTGGTAAATAATTTTCCTTTACCGGGACTTAATTTGATACGGAAACATAATAAAACAGCTCAGTAAAATGAGAGGCAGAATCCGTGGTATTAGAGGTTCGGAATGGGCTTTATTCCAATGAACGATTATAATCGGTTGCTCCAAGTTCCGTCACCACGAAGGTTCAGGAAGTGAAGTACATACATTATTGACATGAAATGACTTTTATAGATCATACATTACAATGAAGCGAATGCAATAGGCATAACAATTGATAAGGAAAATGACGATTTATCTGCGTAACCAAAAATGGGTGTAATAAGGAGTAAAAAGGAACATAATTGGTTATGATGTCATATATAGGTGGATCTATAAGATAACACTTGGCATAGATGCGCGCGCAGCAATATGACGCGTAATTGACGTGTAACTAGGGGGTGAAGGGGACTTGACGTTTAGCTCTACATGTGGAGACGAAAAGTCTGGGGGGTCAAGTCAACCTAATCCCAAATCATATCTAACATCCTATGTTTAAAGAACTATGTTATCCACAAAAGAAGGACTCTCGAACAGAATCTATTCTATACTGACTGTGCGTGCGTGTACAAGCGTCTAAGTGTCTACACTAGATGCGAGGGCAGGAATCTTCCATAGTAACAGGGCTATGAATTACTTGTATAAAGACAGAGAAGCCGGGCCTTTTGCTTGGTAACTGGAAGAATGTTTACTTAAACTACTGGACAGGAATGCATCGGCTGAGGGGGGAAGCAGATAATTCGAAGGTGAAATACAGTTCTTGGCAGAGAATAGGCTGATGTCAGGCTTCGTGAGCCGCGCAGAGAATGAGACAAAGTTCATGGTCACAGATGCAGGCTCAGACTGGAGGTTTCAGAGGCAGAAGGCAAGAAGAGTTTGATGACAGAATCAGGGCCTACTTGCCTGGACTGTAAAATGGCATAAGTGAACCATATAAAGGCGGTGGCCTTTCGTACTTAGGAATGGAATATCCGGCCTATTCATGGCGGATCTGACAGAGGACATGTTGACGGTGGACGCACATGTATTTGCGTCTTCATAACTGGAACTGGAGGGAACATACATGTACTTGTGACATGCACATAGAACCGTTGGGGTCCAAGATAGGGGACATAACTGACCAGAAAAATCCATATTTCCACAAATGCAATGTTCAGTCTGAGTTTCGAGTCAAAAACACGGGTTGCCAAGTACCAGCCAGACAATGCCCTCTTGACTCAAAGTAGAGCAAAGACCTATTTGCACAAAAAGGCAATTTCCAGTGTAAAAGGATTGAGGCTATGAAGTATCTCAGAAGCGGCTGGTGTCAGAGGAGATGGGAGCGGCGGAGGAGAGGAGGTAAAAGACGACGGACATTAAAAAAAAAAGAAATTACCTGCAGCCTGCACCATCACCGTCTTCTGCTCTTCTCCTGTCTCCACTGCAGACAGAGACTCCGAGACTCCCCTGCCGCCAATCCTGAAGCTGCTCTCGCGCATAAGAGGAGCTGCAGGATTGGGCTGAGCGCCTATGATTTGCGCTCCCAGGGGAGACCAGGAGCCCGTCCTGTGCTTTTCTGTATCCAACCCAGCAATGCAGCTGGGTGGGAGAGAGCATCAATGCTCATTGCAGTTTGGCCGTCCTGAGAGGGCCGGCCAAACCGTCATGCGCATTGATAACAGTGCATACCACTCCCTGTGGTGCCTGTTATCCCCTGTCTCTGCCCCCTAGACTCCTGTAAACAAAATAAAACGGTAACAAATGTTGGGTTATTATTGTTTTATTTAAATTTTTGTACGTTGCTGGTAAGGGGGGTGACGCTCCTCCACCATAGCGGAGGAGCTGCCCCTGAAGTAAATATCCTTCGAAGGCTTGGAGCTACTTTGTGTTACTCTTTGTGACTGCAGAGGCACAAAGTTTAGATACATTTACCCTATGGCTACGTTCTTTGTGCTACACTACACACACTAGTCCAGCAGAAAATTTTAAAACTAATTGTGGATTCCCCTCCAAATCAGAGTATCAGGTTTCCGTGTAACAAAGGCCTGAAAATAGAGAAAACGTACCTATTTCTGTAAAGGAAATTAAAGGTTTTGAAATTAGTTTTACAATTGCCGAAATTAAAAATCTGTCTTTAGACTTTAATCCATTGGTCTTTTAATCCAAGAAAATAAAAACAGCAATTCACGTTGTTAATAAATAAAAACAAGAGATTGGGAATACATTTACATAGTAAAAAGGTTATTATTTCCGTAACTTTTTTTTAAAGTTGAACCTTATTTGTTGATTCTTATTGTGAGAAAGTCACTGACAGGATGGAAATGAGAGAATGGCTGGAAGATTAATGTCCCTAAAATGATATGTCACAACATTCTAAACCAGTTTAACAAGAAAGGTTGTGAATCAGGGAACAAAGGCCTCAGCTCTTGGGGAAACTCTAGGTGGCAGGTGCCAGTCTCGATGCATAGCATCAATGTAGGGTGCAGTGAATACCATTACACACAGTTCTATTATGTAACTATTTTAATCTAAAAAAAATCTTCCTTTTTCCGCAAGGCAATTTTATCTGGGAGCGTGTGCAGGTGTGGATTCTACCAGTAACTGGCTTTGGAAGCAGTGCTTAATTTGTAAAGTGCTAGGGCTCATCTCGGAAGGCAACTGCAGCCTACACCATGCATTGCCCCTGCCAGCCCTGCACATGAGAGTGCCCATATAACACCTAACCATCACACTCCGACTATTTCAGGCCAAACACAGTTACAATAGTGGCGTGAGAGGCTGGTATTATTCATTTTCAATGCGCTTTGACTTAATAAACACGGTTGTTGTGCTCATCTTAAAATTAAGCAGACACCCCCACCATGTAGTGGACTGTCATTAGGGCGGTGTTGACAAGTGAGTGCCGGTGCCGAGCACTGGAAGCCACCAACTCAAATTAAGCACAGTGAAGCATAAAATCATTTTTGTAAATTGCATTATCTGGTTTGAAAGTTAACAACCCAGCATAGGAGTGGGGCAGGATAGTATTCCCTCCTCATTCAGATTTTTATACATGAGGTCACCAATGCAAAGCAAATTTTCACAGGAGTATGTGTCTTTTTCTGTTGCAATTTGTTTACCTGCACTCTGTCCATCACAGCAATTGGTTAAAAGAGGTAGCGTCAATTACTGCTGGTGGAGCCTCAGCTTCCTTAAAAGCATCAATTTGGCGCACAGATTCCCCTAACAAAAAACTGCTATTTACTTTCCACTTGAATTGCAGGGCAAATAATATTGTGTTTGTCCACAGGGAGCCAAAGGTTGCATTAACACTAGAATTAACTTTAAGCAAAAAATCGCCTAGGAAAAAATAAGTATTGAGTGCATCTACTCGCAAAGAAGTATACATGACTTTAAGTTTTTGATGGAGCAATATTCCCAAAGTCTGTGTTTGACTGTCTATACCCTCAGTCTGACTTGGCAGTGGCCTTAGTGAGAGGGGTGAGGGCAAGATGGAGAAAATACTGTTAGTGGATGCATAGGTCTTGTGATGTACCTACCAGGATACTTGGCTAAATGTTTTACTTTGTTTACCCCTGGTTGGTTTTCAAGATGAGCAAATAAATCTTCAGTGGAAATAGGTAAAAAGCAAAGTGCTAAAATGGCTGCAAAACTCAGACCAGACTGACAGCCTATGTACTAAATAATCTATGTTGAAGCAAAAACGTTACAAGAAGGAGTAGGTATGGCCAAAGTTGAGCAAGGCTGTAACTTGTGACAGTGCTCCTATCTGCCTCCTTCAGGTTATGCCCTAAACCCGTTGATCTGTTTGCCATGCTCACACTCTAAGTGCTCCCTCACTTAGTAGTTTACTTGGATTTGGACGCGTAAACATATTTAAAATGATGCTGTGTGGCGGTTTGGCAGCAAATTTAGGGGCATATTTATGTAGGTTTTGCATCGCCCTTGTACCTTGCATGGAGGCGTAAGGTTGACGCAAAACCTATGTCGGATTTAACAAGCCGCACAAGGCCATCTTTTTGTGGCCCTGAGTGGCTTGATAAATCCAGAGTGAAGCAAGGCAATGCAAATCGATGTGTTACGTTATTCTGCACCAGGGAGGCATTCAATGGGTGGAGCGTGGGTGTTCCCACGCATCCACCCATGGATTTTGGCACATTTCCAGATTTACCATTAGCGGTAGACATGGGAATGCATCAAAGGGCCACACCTCCCCAGGTGAGGGGTAACGAGGAGAAAGATCTATATTTCTCCTCATTACTTCCACTTTCTTTGTGTGTTACATTTTGCAGCAAACACAGAAAGGGGAATATGTGTCAGGGCTTTGCTTTTGTGTAGGAAATATTTCCCTTCCTGCAAAAAACAATCCTACTTACAATGCAGGCACCCATGAACCTTGGCTCAAGGGTGACTGCATTGACGCTAGGCCACACATTGTGCGCCAGCACTGTACAATTACAGGAATGTGGCGGATATTGTTAAGTACTGCAGCACATTCCTGCTCTTTCCCTATAACTCAGTGCAGTAAGATGTGCCCGTTATTCGCTAGGTGTTTGTAATAAAATAAACCAGGATAACGTTCTTGTGAAAAGCTTGAGTATGCTTAATTCTCCATAGGCAAAGCAGGCAACATGGCCACGCACAAATCTCAACTCCCAAAGCCCCACCTTGGAACATTTTCTATGTCATCTAGAATGCTCAACATGGCATAGCAGTCCTACTGTAGCTGCCTAACCATATTATAACACATCTCTTTACTTTCCATAACAGCTCTATATAATTCACAAAATGCTGATTAGGTTCGTATAGAACCTCGAAAGCCCACTTGGGACAGAGGACAGAGGAAACAAATTATGCATGACAAAAACCATACTAAAACGTAAAACAAAAACATAAAGAAACAAAGTAGCCTTCATGGCAATAAGGCTATGACACTAACTAGATTAAAATGCCATTCAATCAATGGAATGAGAAGAAAAACTATGGCATTTGTGATGCCATTTATTACATAGTTTGCAGTTCTATTCAGTCATAATGTCGCCTTTGAGCTTACACTGAGGGGTCGATTCCGATGTTGCTAAATATGCCTTCCCAATGCTATTTGTAGGCTTACCTGACGACCGACTCGTATCCGGATCTTCCCCCTCCAAACCAGCAAGTACGATGCGTCTAACCTGCAAAATTCCGACCGAATCATCCTCTCCCATTCGTGCACTATGTCAGTAGTGAACAGGCTCTGGAAACACTGAAAAACAATAGCATTTATGATGCCATTTATTATATAGTTTGCAGTTCTGTTCAGTCATAATGTCACCTTCCAGCTTACACACAGGGGTCGATTTCGATCACGGGTCAGACAGCTCTCCGAGAGCTGTCCGTAGCCTTACCGTGCGACTGACACGTACCCATAACCGGTCCGTCCTGTAGAGGAAGTACGATGCGCATAACTGCCAAAAACACGACCGACACGTAGGCTGTGATTCAAGCTCCATTCTCCGTCCGAGCCGTAACTCCTAACTCTGAACCGAGTCACCCGGAAGCAGTATCCATAGCAGTTTCCCGCCTGACAAGTACGATGCGTACTTCCTACGCGCCAGACGGGTCGCCACGTACGGCACGTCACAGCATCCGGAAAGCTACGATTCGCCCCACAACTCAATCCACGGCTACGAGACGGACCAGCTTGCAGCGGGTACTAGACGGAGCAACAAGCAGCGTGTACGACACAAACACATCATGAATTCCACCGCGCAGGTCATACCAGTACTCTACATCTATGACTGGATCAGGAACCAACGGCGCAGGCGGTAAGTCAGACACCTACCACACAAACAAACGACACGTACCCGTAAAATGGCACACAAACACAGGGGATCCACATTCTGCCCACTAACAACAGGCCACCATAGGGGTTGTATGGCCAGTACCACTACCACCCCCACCCATAGGGCTTATGTTCCCCAGCACCCCTGCCACCCCCAGCCATAGGGGACCTGGTGCCCATCACTACTGCCACCCCCACTCATAGGGGACCTGGTGCCCATCACTACTGCCACCTCCACTCATAGGGCTTATGTTGCCCATCACCCCTGCCACCCCCAGCCATAGGGCATATGTTGCCCATCACTATTGCCACCCCCACCCATAGGGGGCCTGTTGCCCATCACCCCTGCCACCCCCACTCATAGGGCTTATGTTGCCCATCACCCCTGCCACCCCCATTCATAGGGGACCTGGTGCCCATCACTACTGCCACCCCCAGCCATAGGGCATATGTTGCCCATCACTACTGCCACCCACACCCATAGGGGACTTGTTGCCCATTACCCCTGCCACCCTAAGCCATAGGGGACCTGGTGCCCATCACTACTGCCACCCCCACTCATAGGGCTTATGTTGTCCATCACCCCTGCCACCCCCAGCCATAGGGCATATGTTGCCCATAACTACTGCCACTCCCACCCATAGGGGACCTGGTGCCCATCACTACTTTATTATTATTATTATTAGGAGCTTATAAAGCGCGCTTATACCCAAAGGTGTCCTGGCGCTGAGAAACTGATCATGCCTGGAGAGCGAGTGTCTAATCCCTAAACAACCAAGTCTTCAAGCCCTTTCTGAAAGAGAGAAGTTCCTCCATTTTTCTCATATGTGCTGGCAGACCGTTCCATGCAGTAGCAGCACCATATGAAAACAGCTTTCCTCCCCAGCTGGCCTTTTTTATCCTAGGCACCACTACTAGATTGCCCTCCAAAGAGCGCAGTGCCCTCCCCGGCACATACTGCTTAAAACAGGCCTTAAGAAACTCCGGGCCAGTGCCTTTTAATGCCTTGAAGACTGTACACAAGGCCTTAAATTGGGAGCGTTTGTGAATTGGTAGCCAATGAAGTTTCCTCATTCCTTCTCGGATTGAGACATGTTTAGGAGTACCTGTCAACAGTCTCGCTGCCGCGTTCTGCACCAACTGCAGTCTGTACAGGTGTTTCTTTTGCAAGTTAAGGTACAGACTGTTGCAGTAGTCAAGACGCGAGAGAATGAGAGCCGACACTACTAGCCGGAGACCATCCGTGGGAAGCAATGTTTTAACTTTCCTCAGAATCCTGAGGATGTGAAAGCAGGATGAGACTACACCACTGACCTGATTTCCAAAGTCCAGTTTCTGGTCCATAATCACCCCCAGATTCCTAGCTTTGGGTGTGGGCACCGGTATCTTCCCCAGTACCTCGGGCCACATGGCTGGGGACCAGATGTTGGGATTATTTCCGAATATCATTACCTCGGTTTTTCCAGCATTAAGTTTAAGGCAATTTGCAGCCATCCAACTCGCTATACCTTGAAGACAGTCATGACACCTTGCTGTCAGATCAGCTTGGGACCCTCTTTGTACCGATAACACAATCTGCGTGTCATCAGCGTATGAGGTAAGTTGGAGTCCATAGGATCTAATCAAAGCTCCCAAGGGACTCACATATACGTTAAAGAGAGTGGGACTCAAAGATGAGCCTTGCGGGACCCCACAGGGAAGGACAAAAGGTTTAGATCTCTCTGCTCCCAATTCAACACTCTGGGATCTGTCGGCCATAAAAGACTTAGGGCCTCATGTAGGTAAATAAATTTTACCGGTTCTTAAATACCGAGCCGTACCGAATCGGTAAATTAGAATCGGTAAGTTACATGTAGGTAAAAATTCGGTAACAGTTACCGATTCGGTAACAGTCGGTAAATACGAATCGGAATTCACCGATTCGGTAAATACCGAGGTGATAATTACCGAATCGGAAAATACCGAGGTGGTATCTACCGAATCGGAAAATACCGAGGTGGTATCTACCGAATCGGAAAATACCGAATCGGTACGTACGGATTCGGTAAATAACATCACATGACTTGACGAAACCGCTAATCCTGTGCAACGACAGCCCACCCAACCAGGAACTGCCCACACCCAGGCAGGTGTACACAATTAGCCGAAGTGGCCACACCCAGGCAGGTGTACATAATTAGCCGACCCTGGAGAGGCTCGGAGTGCAGAGGAGAGGCAGGGAGCAGTTGCATGTGCGAGCGGGAAACGAACAGCATGTCCAGCCAGAGCACACAGAAAGACGGAGGGGAAAGGAGGAGGAAGCTCAAATTCAGCCCCAAGGAACTCCAGGTGCTGGTGGAGGAGGTGGTGAAGCAGCACCAGAAGCTGTTTGGGAGGCAATCCCTGCAAGTGCCTGAGGCCGAAAAGCGCAACATATGGCTGGCCATCCAGGCGCAGGTCAATGCTGTGGGAGTGACCCACAGGGAAATTGAGGTCCTCAAAAAGCGCTGGTATGACCTGAGGATTGTGACCAAGAGGAAGATGGGCGACATCCAGAAGGAGGCCAGCCAGACCGGAGGTGGAACCAACAGGGCACCTGCCCTCACCGAACTGGAGGAGCTGGTGGCGGCCACACTCGAGCAAGAGAGCGTCGTGGGTCTTGGGGACGCCGACAGCTCTGCCAGAGCCGCAACACACCAAGGTAAGACGAAAGCACAGCAATGTAGCCGCCCCTACCCCTATCCCACATCCCCCATTGTGACACGAGAATCACACTGCAGTCCACACGTGTCAGTGCAGACAGGCAATGCATTCCGGGAGATGTAGTCAGGGCAACACTAACCATGACGTAAATGTCACAGGGCAACAAGGCATGTCACGCACTCGAGGCACAAGGAGACAGAGGACAGATTGGAATGTGAAATGATTTATTGTGACGCTTGCAATGCAGCCCTTCGGGGACACTGAGCCAATGTTGTTTTTCTGTCCACAGATGTGACATCATGCAGTACAGGGCATGCTGCAGGGGAGACGGCACACCGGCCACAAAAATCACCTCTAGCCAGCACGAGTGCAGACCAGGGAGCAGGCCCACTTGCAGCCGCACCACCTACGCAGCCAGCCTCGCCGCACACAGAGCCAGCATCACCTCACCGAGAGCCAGCATCACCACCACCAGAGCCAGCATCGCCACTCATGTTCGATTCACCGGCCACATCTCCGCTTGCAGGTGTGAGAATGAGGAGGTGTCCAGCAGCCAGGCTACGAGCCTTAGACACCTCGTCAGACGACAGCATGGGCCCAGAAGACCGCACCGGGCCCCAGGAAGGGAGCCATCCCACTGTGCCCCAAACATCACAGGCAGCACAGACGGGAGCAAGAGGGCGCCGCAGGTCGCGTGTCCAGAGTCCACCAGCACCCACTGACGGCCATGGTGTCTTCTTGGGGCTCGAGGGCCAAATGTTGAAGCAACAGCGCCTGCAATCAAAGGCAGTAATGTCAGTCCAGAGGCACATGCGGGTGATGAGGACAAGCTTAGTCAACATGGACACAAACATTGGCGGCATGGCTGCGGGCATTCGGGACATGTCCCAGTCAATCCAGCAGTTGTGCAGCAAATTAGATGCTGACATCGAAGCACGGCGCCGGGAACGCCAGAGAAGGGACACTACCAGCAGGGCACTCAACCGTCTGGCAACTGCGACTTCCCTACTTTGCCGGCGCTCTGTGACGATGCAGGAGGGCCTAACACAGTGCTGCAGCGACCTGTCACGGGGGATGGTGCAGGTGACAAGTGCACTAGGGGTGCTATTGACAAGTCAGGCGTCGACAACTGCTGCAGGGGATGCTGCGGAGAGCATCGACACCAGCAGCAGCATCACACCCCCCGTCCCCGAAGCACGCAGGAGCAGCAGGCGGCTTGGGGTTGGCTCTAGTGAGGATGCACAGGCCGTGCAATCCACCACTGCAGCGCGTATGCGCAAACATTGATGTGGCCCTGCTTATCCACTTGCCATTGGGTGACGTAACCCTGGACATACTCATTGTATAGATGGCATATTGCCAGATTGGCCTGTTCATGTGTTCATGGCGTGGTGCCACATTAAACTACGTCATGACTTCTCACGACTCGCTGTGTCCCCTCACTTACTCAGAAATAGTTGCATGTGATCTCTGCCCGTCTCTCTCTCCCATCGATTGCAGTTGGCACTCTAGCTGCGCTGCCCTCTGGCTGGCCTGACTCATCCTCGTTGTCCTCAAAATATGTTAGTTCCACATCTGTACCTTTTTTCGTGGCAAGGTTGTGCAGCATTGCACAAGTGGCAATTATCTTGCAGCAGGTGATGGGTTTGTACCGGCGTGCGCCTCCGCTCTTGTGGAGGCAGCGGAACCTGCTCTTCAGCAGTCCAAACGTGCGCTCCACCACATTGCGTGTAGATTTGTGGGCCACGTTGTATCGTCTCTCACTCTGGGTTGCTGGGTGTAGGTAGGGAGTGAGGATGAATGAACGGCATGCATATGCACTGTCGCCTGGATGAGTAAAAGGGAACCATCAGTTACATGCCTCTATACACTCTGATTTGCAGGTTTCAAGGGGCGTCACTGTTACTTACCCAGCAGGTATCCCTCTCCGAATTCTCCGGCTCTCAGTCGTGTGTAGATCCCACTATTCTGGAAGATGTAAGAGTCGTGGGTGCTCCCAGGAAACTTTGCAACAATATCTGTGATGATGTTCCCTGCATCACAGATCACCTGCACATTGATGGAGTGGGTGGACTTCCTGTTCCTGTAGATGTGCTCTGTGTCAGCTGGAGGACAGATTGGGATGTGTGTACCATCAATACAGCCGATGACATGGGGGAACTGTGCCATGTGATAAAAGTCTGTTTTTGTTTTCTGCAGTGCAGCCTGTGTGTTTGGGAAGCTGATGTAGTGGTGCATTCTCTGCATCATGGCATCCAGGAACTTCCTGAAGAAACGTGACAGGCAACTCTGGGATACCCCACCCACCGCAGCTATCACCACCTGATAACTGCCGGATGCCAACAGATGTAGGCTGCAGAGCACCTGCACATGTGGGGGTATGGCGTGCGCCCTTCTTATTGGCTGGTCCAGGAGTGGGTGAAGGTCCCTGATTAAGTCCATGATGGTTTCGGGGTGTAGCCTGTACCTCTCATGTATCTCTGCATCAGTCAGCTGGAATAGTGTGATGCGCTGTCTGTAGATTTGTTCCTCCCGTCGCCACACCCTCAGTCCTGCTGCCTGTAGACGTAGGCGCCTTGCAATGACGTACATGGCGGCCATGTTGTCCACGCTGTTGCATTTTGGGATTGCTTATATGCACTGTTGATGGTTACCACCTGCTTTCCATCCGTGTTAATTACCGACTCTTATTTACCGATTTTCCTGGATTTCTTAATTACCGACTGCTCCTACATGTCATTTTCAATTTTTACCACTTCATATTTACCACTTCATATTTACCGATTCGTTAATAATGTATTCGGTAAATATGAATCGGTATTTTAGAATTAGGTAAATATGAATCGGTATTTACCGCCTCATATTTACCGAAAAGTGGTTTTTGGACTCCTACATCTCACTTGTCTGAATACCGGTCGGTAACGGCATATTTACCGAAAATCGGCCGTTACCGACCGGTATTTGGCTACCTACATGAGGCCCTTAAGGAGGTTCCAGGCAGTGCCTTCCACCCCGGCCAGAGCCAGTCGGTCCATCATAACACCATGATGGACCGTATCAAAGGCCGCCGACAGATCTAACAGAATGAGGATCGCCTCACCCCCTTGATCCACTGCCACTCTGATTTCCTCAGTCGCCTTAACCAGGGCAAGTTCTGTGCTGTGACCAGCACGAAACCCAAACTGTGTGGGATCAAGGGCCCTCGACCTTTCAAGGAAGGAGGTAAGTTGCTTGTTTATGGCCTTCTCTAATAATTTCGCTGGTAGTGGGAGCCGCGAAATAGGCCTATAGCTATTCGGGTCACACTTATCTAGAGTGGGTTTTTTAATTAATGGTAAAATGGAAGCCGCCTTCCACCTCCTGGGATAGCTACCTGACTCTATAATAGAGTTAAACAGTGGAGTGAGTGTGTCGGCAATAACCTGTGGACAATTCTGAAGAACCGCCACCGGGCATGGGTCACTGGGGGCTCCAGAACGTGCCGTCACCAGTAAACCCCTAACCTCCTCTGCTTGTAGCGGGCTGAAGCCACTAAGTTTATCCTGCGTCTCTACTGACCCAGCCTTCGTACTCCAAACTGCCATTCCAACCTCTTTGTAGACTTCAGAAAAGGAGGAAAAAATCCCTGCTACCTTGTTCTGAAAGAAAGTGGCCAATGTTTCACAAAGGTCAGGGCTAGTTGAGGAGATCGGTTCAGCTGGGATCGTGAGTTTAGTTAAAGTTTTAAACAGTTCTCTGGAAGATGAACTTGCCAACTCAATTTGCTCCGAAAAATATATTTTCTTTGCCTCATGTATTTTATTTTTGTAAATAGAGAGGCTATTTTTATATTTTTCTTTATCGGACGGACTGTAACCCTTCCGCCATAGTCTCTCCAATCTTTTACAGTCCGATTTCATGGTCTGTAGCGCATCAGAGAACCATGGCGCCGAGGGAGAGGCCCTTCTGGGCGTAAAAGATTTAACAGGTGCAAATATATTGCAGGCCCTCTCAATCCATTCAGAGTATGAATCTGCAGCCTTATTTGCATCCTGTGGGACACCAGGGGCGCTGGCCATTAGGTAATTACCGAACTTTGTCCCATCTATCTTTTTCCAAGCTCGGGTCACAATCTCCTCACTAGGCTTAGTCTTTGGTAATGTCTGGGTTCCAGTAGGGAGTGTGAAAATTATTGCGGCATGATCAGACCAAGGGAATGGCAAGACTTCCACTACATCCAGATCCGTTCGATTGGTAAAAATGCCATCAAGGGTGTGGCCAGCCGTATGCGAGGGGCCCACCACCCTTTGTTCCAATCCTCCGGCATCCATAAAATCCAGCAATTGCCTGGTATCCGGATCTAGTTTATCATCCAGGTAGAAGTTAAAGTCGCCCACAACAGTAAATGAATGGGCACAGAAACCATCCTCTACCAGGGTGCTGAGTGACTCCAAGAAGGGCGCTCTGGGACCTGGGGGGCGGTAAATCAACAGTGCTCTGAAAGTATTTTTGTGAGAGAGGCGGATAGTGATAGAAAGTGCCTCGCATGCTTGGTTAGATGCCGTGGAAAATAAAGGCTCAAGACTATTGTGATAAATAACAGCAAGTCCGCCCCCCCTTCCTGAGGGACGGTCCAACGTAAAACACATGAAATTAGCAGGGAGAGCCTTCACAATGTCTGGGCCTGCGGCACTGTTAGTCCATGTTTCCGTAATGAAAGCCAACTTAACCTGATGCTGTTCCATGAGCAGACAGCAGTCCATGCTGTGCTTCACTAGTGATCTAACATTCATCAGCAAACACTTCCATGGTACGGGTTTTCTTAGAAGTTGTGGGCCTGAATCCAGACTACCCCCTCCTCTACCCTTGCCTGCGAGGGTTTCTAGCAGTGGGGCCCTGCATGACCTGCAAGCAGTACCTGCATTTCTGATGATCATTTCAGGATGGTATTTAGGACAGTCAGCCCTCCCCCCTTCAGGGTCGAGAAGCCTCAGCTGGGCAGAAGTATAACTCACCAACCCCAATGTGGCAGAGCCAAGGTGATTAGCCCTCAGCCCGGACCGAGCGCGGACGGGCGCAGACGGGCTTACCTTAGGCGCGCCTTCGGCGCGCCAGCGGCGCGCCCGCTGCGCGGCCGAGGCATGCTAAGTTTAAATTTCCCCTGCCGGCTCCCGCGCCCAATCACAGCCCAGTTCCCGCCTCCGGTCTCCACCAATGACCCGCAGGTACTACGTCACTGGCGGAGCCCCGGAAAGAGATCGGCTCAAGCCCCAGCCGGTAAGCCTGTACAATCAGTGCAATGATAAAACCAATTAATACTTCCTACTAAAATGCAGCGTTAAAAGCTTTCTAAAATCAGTATTTGTTAAAAAAAGGAGCGTGACCTGGCGGGTATAACACACAACCCGTTCTCCAGGGATCAGCCCCGCGCGCACGAAGCAGCTGAGTTTAAATTTCCCCTGCCGGCTCCCGCGCCCAATCACAGCCCACTACTGCCACCCCCAGCCATAGGGGACCTGTTGCCCATCACTACTGCCACCCCCACTCATAGGGCTTATGTTGCCCATCACCCCTGCCACCTCCAGCCATAGGGCATATGTTGCCCATCACTACTGCCACCCCCACCCATAGGGGACCTGGTGCCATCACTACTGCCACCCCCAGCCATAGGGGACCTGTTGCCCATCACTACTGCCACCCCCACTCATAGGGCTTATGTTGCCCATCACCCCTGCCACCCCCAGCCATAGGGCATATGTTGCCCATCACTACTGCCACCCCCACCCATAGGGGACCTGTTTCCCATCACCCCTGCCACACCCAGCCATAGGGGACCTGGTGCCCATCACTACTGCCACCCCCACTCATAGGGCTTATGTTGCCCATCACCCCTGCCACCCCCAGCCATAGGGCATATGTTGCCCATCACTACTGCCACCCCCACCCATAGGGGACCTGGTGCCCATCACTACTGCCACCCCCAGCCATAGGGGACCTGTTGCCCATCACTACTGCCACCCCCACTCATAGGGCTTATGTTGCCCATCACCCCAGCCACCCCCAGCCATAGGGCATATGTTGCCCATCACTTCTGCCACCCCCACCTGTAGGGGACCTGGTGCCCATCACTTCTGCCACCCCGAGCCATAGGGGACCTGTTGCCCATCACTACTGCCACCCCCACTCATAGGGCTTATGTTGCCCATCACCCCTGCCACCCCCAGCCATAGGGCATATGTCGCCCATCACTGCTGCCACCCCCACCCATAGGTGACCTGTTGCCAATCAACCCTGCCACCCCCACTCATAAGGGACCTGTGCCCATCACTACTGACACCCCCAGCCATAGGGCATATGTTGCCCATCACTACTGCCACCCCCACCCATAGGGGACCTGTGTCCATCACCCCTGCCACCCCCAGCCATAGGGGACCTGGTGCCCATCACTACTGACACCCCCACTCATAGGGCTTATGTTGCCCATTACCCCTGCCACCCCCAGCCATAGGGCATATGTTGCCCATCACTACTGCCACCCCCACCCATAGGGGACCTGGTGCCCATCACTACTGCCACCCCCAGCCATAGGGGACCTGTTGCCCATCACTACTGCCACCCCCACTCATAGGGCTTATGTTGCCCATCACCCCTCCCACCCCCAGCCATAGGGGACCTGTTACCCATCACTACTGCCACCCCCACTCATAGGGCTTATGTTGCCCATCACCCCTGCCACCCCCAGCCACAGGTGACATATTGCCCATCACCCCTGCCACCCCCACTCATAGGGGACCTGGTGCCCATCACTACTGCCACCCCCAGCCATAGGTGACCTGTTGCCCATCACTACTGCCACCTCCACTCATAGGATGGGTGATGCACCACACATCGATCATATTCCAATATTAGGTATGTCAGCAAAATGCATCCCCCCTAACATCATGACAACAGTGTGTAGTCTGTGACAAATGCCCACAACAGTGATTATGACTTCGAACATACAATGTAACTAACAGCACATGTGTGACCAACAAATGAGTGTGCCCTACACAAGGCAAACATCACCATAGCGCTGTGTCAATGTAAAAAGAACACACCCTCACTGTGTAGAACAAAAGTTAAGTGTGGGCTTCCAAACTGCAACAGATGTTGAGCATTCTGGTGATGGGGTCTAAACCCCCCTCATCACAGTGACCAAAAGGTGTCATCATGGTCAAATCTGCAAATAACAAACAGCATGTATGATCCCTGCTCCCAACACATTAAACACTTCTGGGGCGAAGTAGTGGTTGTGTCCCAATCCCACAGAGATGTGATGAGGCTAACAGTGCTGTGAAAACATAACACACTCTCGGCCATGTGCAGACAGGCACCACACATGGGGGATGACAATGCATACAGTGTACAATGACACAAGAGCAGAAGTGACCATCACAAAGCATACACACATCTCGAAAATAGACACACTAATCAAAACAACCTGTGTAGACTGTAGGTGTCAGCTCACAAATTCCCATTCCATGCCAGCAATGGCACCTAACAACCAGGATGAATGTGCACAATGATGTGATATGACTCACAGGGACAGCAGGAAAACTCACAGAAACAGCATCCAGACAATGACCCACAATAGCAATACCAATGCACTGATGCAGATGCACATTCACAAACAGGCAACCTCACACTGCACATCTGACACAACATGTGTGTGTGTGTGTCTCAGCATCCCCAGGCAACTACACAACACATGAGGGGGTTTGAACCACAGTGACACAGATGTGGACACAGTGCCATACAAAAGTAAACCATCATTGGGACACCCTTAGTGGGCAATCAGGCATTGTAAGATGAGAGGGAGCACAACAGACACATGTGACACAAGCCAGAATGAACACCAACTAACACAGCAAGTGACTAACACACAAAAGCACTACCCCCAGTGACTGGACATTGGGGTGACACAAGCATGCTTGACACCTCCACTGTGATAAAAAAAGACAGATGTCGTACAAACTGGGAAATCCAGACATGTGTCCTGTTCCACAAACGTACATCCCACATACACAAACACAAATCCCTCAGCATGGCCCTTCATCCATGGACAAACGGGAGCTAGGGGACCATCCATGCAAACATTTACATCAGTCCACCCTCAACACCACACACCCTGAACTGCAACAATGTGCATCTGTGAAGCCCACATGGACAGGTGACATTGCACATGCACACATGACAAACAAAGAAATGTTGGGAGGAACTAAGGTGCACAGACTCATCACACAAGGACAGTTTACAACCCTGGGGAATAACAGACATACTGCACAGTATGCGGTACATGGCCATGACGTCAAAGCTCACGTAACCTTCAGAATACCTAACACAGTCCCAGGACAATGCAGAAGCCAAGGAGAACCACAAGTCACACATGCTGACACCTGCCAACATTGCAGCCCTGAACCAGACAAGTGGGAGCAGTCACACACACATACACATGCCTCAATCACTGAAAGGTACCACCTAAGGACAACTACATGACATTCCAAATAAACAAGTGCCTTGGGGAACCCTGACGGTGTCCCATCTGTGTCTGACAACATCATCACCACTCAGAACTGACAAATCCCAATGATAATACACCAATTAACAGTAGTGTGTCATGCACCCACACATCTGGTAGCCCATGGCAAAGTAGTGGGATGAACCCAGTACCTCTCAGCAAGCATCAACAACAGGAACATATCAAGGGAACACTGCCGTGTTTGAAAAGGGATGTGGACACACACACATGCTCATACAACACACACCATTGGCCCAGGCTATGTCACGGGACAACACACTTACTTGAGGGGACCCAACCCCTGTGGAAGCCCAGCTGTGCCAAACATATTCACAGCATGTCTCACTCATGTCAGCAGAACACTTGGTCAGTCAGCCATCAGTTACCACACAATGAAGGCTCTGGTCACAACAGCCTGGGTACGTGAGTCTCGCCTAAGTCATCTGCACTTACTCAATACATATGTACAGCAAGTTGCACAGAGGACCCAGTTGCTCCTATACCAATGATGCCCACACCTGTAGGTCCAGTGGTGATGCGCACAAAGTCTGTGAAATTGACAAATTGGACACTGGGAAGCACATCATATGTGCATGGGTGCAAGCCAGAGATGTGACCACTGTCACACGTTGCTTGCCTGCCCTGCTAAGGACCGGGGTCATCCCCTCCGAGGGGCATACATGGGGCAGGCCAGGCACCGCAGGGACAGGATCAGGGCACAGCGGAAGCTGGCAGTGAAGAGGTGGTGGATGCAGGTGAGACACTTGCAACTGCAGTGGAGCTGACTGAAGTGGTGGGTGCAGTCACAACTGTGGGGCACAAGTCAGATGGGGTGGGTGCTGGCACAACTCCAGTGGGCAGGTCAGATGGGGTGGTCGTGGACTCCACTGCAGTGCCTACATCCATGTGAGAGGAATGGGGTGAAGGTAAGGTGGGCAGGACGGGAGGATACACGGTCCCCACATCAGTGGCACTAACCATCTGACCAGGTGTGGAGGAGCAAGTGGTAGGGGGGAGGGCCTTAGCATTTTGGGGATGGTGTATCTGTGGGTGGGAGCCCGGGACAAGGAGTGGTGGGGGAACCTCTGGAATGGTGGCCTGGGGGATGGAGGACGGAGACTTTGCCTTGGAGCTGTGTGGTGGTGGGGAGGTCTTGCTCTTTTGGCTCCGGGGGGACTTGCGGGTGGGAGTCTCAGTCTGACTGCGCCTGGGAGGAGGGTGTCTGGGTGTGAGGGGCACTCCCCTCTGTGTGTGGGGACTTCCTCTTCCCCTTGTAATAAGGATCTGCTGGGTCGGTGGGGAAGAGGTCAAGGTCACAGAGAAAGAGCTTCTGGAGAGATGGGGTTGCAGATGAGGCAAGGGAAGGGGGCTGGGAGGGAGAGGTTTCGGAGGACTGCGGAGTGGTTATGGATGACTGTGTGTGTGTCTGCAAACCCGCCCCTGTGAGTGTGGTATCAGTCCCCTGCGCTTGCTTCTGTGAACGTCTAGACCTTGGTTTGGGTGTTTGTGTGTTGCCCGTGTCTGTGGCTCTGGGAGAATGTGCAGGTGTTTGTGTGCTTGGGACAGGTAGGCTGCTAGAAATCATGGGTAGTGCAGGGGTAGGAGGGGTGCGGGACTGTTGGAGGAGGGACACTGCTATCGTCAGGGAGGAGGCCATGGACTGATTGGTGCTCTGTAGGGCAGACATGCCTGATGAAATGCCCTCCATGAACGACACCAGTTGTGTCAACAGACTTGTGTGTGCATGGAGGACCTTCAGCATCGACGTCTGCCCTACATGGATCTGTCTAAGTAAGTCCACAGACTCCTCACTTAGGGTAGCATGGGACACAGGGGCAGGGGGTGCGGTGCCTGGCACAAAGGAGACATGCTCACGAACACGTGAGCCTACATGGACCTCTGGGATGGAGCCGATGGGAGGGTGGTGATGGTGGTGATGGTGGTGATGGTGACGGTGGCAGGGACAGTCTCACTTGCTGGGGTTTGTTGGCTGCTGACACCCGCCTCCACAAGGGAGTCGTCCTCAGAGCTGCTGTGGCCCTCAGCTGGGGGATGGTGCTCTCGGCTCCTCTGTGTGGCTCCACTCGCCCTCTGTGCCGCTGGGTCCCCCGACTCCTCTCCTTCTGTCCCTGTCAGGCTCTGTGGCTCCTCCTGGTCCATGGAGCTGTCACCTCCTGTGGCCGTGGATGTATCTGGATAGGAATAGGAAGTAAGAGAACAACATCAGTCACCTGAACCGACTGCACACACCACAGTGAGTACATCACATCACAGGGCAAGCCCTGGCATCATCAGCTGAACACAGCTCAAAGTGTCAACACTGTTCAGAATAAGCCAATTGTCATTCTCAACATCAACCATGGCACACATATCCCTCCTTGACTTGCACACATATGTCTAATGCATGTTGGATGCTAATACCCCAATGTGCCGACATGCACCACCCACACATTATTTGGACATGCAAGCGAACATGTATGAGTATGTCACTATACACAAAACACATCTCTTGCTACTGACTCAGTACAGGTGTCCGGATGAAGGGATGGGCAGAGACTCATTTCACATGCTTGTGATGCATGCCAGCAACACACACTATGATTTACTCATGTCCTGATGGGCAATACCACAATGGGGTGCATGGTGCACACTTGAACACAATGCAGGATCACTCATAGCAAGTTAAATGCCATGGCACTGGGATACCCTGAAAGTCAGTCAACACTGTCTCCTGTCACAGGGGCAGGGCATCCAGACAACAACAATATGCACTGACTCACAATCCTAGCTCAGGATTAAAGCTAACTCTGCAGATGACCGGTGCACTTGCCCATCCCCTGCAAACAACATATACAGGACCCAGAAGACCCCACATCATGCAAATCAGACATATGAGTCTCTGCAAACACAACTCCCAGTACATTAACACACCACAGTTTGCCATGCATGTAACCTAGTTGCATGAAGGACACAGTTGCATACACCATTGTGCGATGTCAGATGATCACACACCTATATGTCACACAGGTCTTGTCTCTCACAGTCACATCTCAGATGTCCTGCTGACCCTCTGAATCACGGACACCCCAGTTGTATGTAACAACCAGCCACACCCTAATGACACAGAGGCAGACACCTGAGGGCACATGTCACTAAGCACAACCTGTAATTTAATACACAGGAGTGGGATTAAAGAGTGTTTCTAAATGTCCTTGAGGAGGCCTGACTGCCCAGGTATCCATGAAACGGTGTTTGGCCCTGGACAGTAGTCAGGTGGCTAAGCAAGTGTGACATAATTGATATACATACTCCTGAGGCCCCAAAATTGGAGTCCCCTGCTGCATGGGTTTGTTTGGAATACCCCAGCCACATGTGGCGAGTCAGACCAGCAATTGGAACACATCATAGGGGCACATACAGATCATATGTCAGATCTCAGGCATTGTGCAAACAATTGACCCACCCATGAAACACACAACAGAGTCACGGAAACATATGCTGTCCGGTAGATGAAGCATAGCTGACTGCAGGGACACAGTGCCATAGTGACAAAAGCAACAGACTGTGGGGGCCACAACTGTGGAACAGATGAGGAGGGTGCATCACACAATTTAGGGACCTGAGTATTGGACTACAAGACCTACGTAATGTGGAAGTGTGACCAGGCCAAAAGACTGCAATTAGCATGTCAGACATAGTACACAGATTAGGCATGGACTTACCCCCTTCCTGCTGCTGTCTGGCCTTTAGCTCCCTATCCAGGTCCGGGAAGACCACTGCCAGTATCCGGAGAATGTGGGGGGTCAGGGTCCGGTGTCCGCCCCTCCTGCACGGAGGTGACAGCTTCAGCTGGACTCTAGAAATCCTCCGGGTCCAGCCCCGAAGGTCCTGCCACCTCTTCTGGCAGTTGCGGATCCGGCGCTTGTAGAGCCCCACCGAACGAACAGGTGGGCATCAACCTGTGAGGATGACAAAGTTAAAAGTACATTAACACACATGCCCCAGAATTATGCTGCACACATTTGGATATACATGTCATCATCACAAAGGGAAATGAGATACACAGGTAGTGCAACCATGGGGAAGGACAAATCACCTGCATGTCTGACATGTTAACAATGCCTGGATATTTTAAGCTTGCACTAATGCACTTTAGCAGCAGGACACCTGTTCATTACATGTACCTACACACTTTGGGGGATGAAAGTAGTCAGTGAGAATGCTTGCCACTGGTTTACACACTGCTAGTACTGCTAGTCAGACAACATGCATAATTAGGAAGGCAGTGGACTGCACACTCACCTGCTCCCCTGGTTTCCCATAGAGCTTGCTGTACTGTGGAAGGAGCCCATCCAGCAGGGCCTGGTTCTCCTCCTCAGTGAAGGCTGGGGCCCTCTCCAGAGTACATGCCAATAGCAGGAGCCAGAGGATGCAGAGACAGCAGCAGTGGTAGCAGGGATGTGGTCCAGTAGCATGTAGTGAAGGCAAGTGAGCTCCCTAGGGTCCAGCCAGCCTTATATCTGTGCTGCAGAGGCAGACTCTGTGCCATGTGTCCGAAGTGATAGGTCCCACATGGTTGCATTCTATGAATCTGGCCAATCCATGGAATTGTACGACTCGTACACGCCTTCCGCATCGTTCAAATCTTCACCTTCATGAAACACTTGAAATACGCATTGTCACCCGCGTCGGACCTCATTGCATTCAATGGCAAAGCGTATGCACGGCTCGGTAAGGAACCGTGCAATGCGTATGCATTGTCACCTGTGTCGGACCTCATTGGTGTGACTATTCTATGGATTCAACACACAATTACTTGCCAGGGACACCTGCGCACACCTACCACACTACAGCATTGGCCACACAGTGTCCCATGGCATATAATGCTGCATTCCCTGGGTGTTTGGGGGGGCACATTTGGTTTGTTGGGTGGCACTTTTGTGCAGCCACTCCCAGGCTGTGCATGTGTACGTGGGGGCAGAATTCTTTGTATGTCGTGTACATTACCACTGTGATGTGCAATTGTACAGTAACGGGCATGAGTCACGGACACAGTTTCATGTTGGATATGTTTGGGGCATGTCACATACACCCTGAGTCCAGGGGGTGATGACATGTACATCACAGTGAGACCTGTAGCCACAATACTAATGTGCACCCACAGCCTGTGTGCATGTTGTGTCTCAGATGTGTCTGATCAAATGTGCCCAATGGGTGACAGTCTCCACATCCTTGTGGTATGTGCATCAAACTTGATGGTGTGTGCGTGTCTAAGAGACGTACATGTAGGGCCTGCAGGAACAACAGTGGCCACTACCTGTGGGACTTACGCTTGCCTTGTGGTGTGTACGTGATACGCTATGTCCATGCCAGTGTCGATGTGGCAATACAGGGACCCTGGGTTTCTGCATGGCACAGATCTGTGATGCCTGGGAGACATCAGGCCTCAGTTGTCACTGTGGTGTGTGTTTGGAACATCACAGCAGTACATTGGTTGGGTGACACAGCCAGATGATTGGCCATTGCACTACATGGGACTCATATGGACATGTGGAATTGAGATGTGAGATGATGGTCATGTAGGTGACATATGTGTCCATGCCCAACAGCACACACCTCAGTACATTGTATAATGTCATGATCTAGCATGTGAAATTGAGCCTGTTCATGGCCACATGGGTGGATCAACTGACAATTTTCCTTTGTGCATCTCTGTACTGCAGGGCACCAGCTGTCCATAGACCATTCCCAGACCTTGCGACCATGCAGGAACACGACTGCATCAGACGGTACCGCTTTACCATGCCACTGATTGAGGAGTTGGCGGAGCAGTTGGCGCCACATCTGCTACTTGGCCGGACATACCCTACAGTACTGACCCAAGAAGTGAAGGTGATGGCAGCCTTGCACTTCTTTGCTACTGGTACCTTCCAGTACACTGTGGCTACTGCTGGTGGTATGTTGCAAACGATGTTTAGTCGGGTGCTACACGATGTCTTGGAGGGGATGTTGCATTTTCTAGACCTGTACATCAAGTTCCCTAGCCCAGCTGAACTCCCTGAAATAAAGGATGCCTTTTATACACTGGGGAGGATGCCGAATGTCATCGGATCTATTGATGGGACACATGTGGCCCTGATACCACGCAAAAACCAAAGGAATTGATGGACGGAGTGCTGAACATTGCAAGCACTCACCCCCAGTCAACTGATCTGGGTTTAATCCATCACTGTTCTTTAGCCCACTCTGCCACCCCAGTTCAGACATGGCCATATGCAAATCAGTCTGACCCTGTGCCTCATGGGAACAGTCCAGCCCGAACTGCCAAACCATGTCTTCCCTGGACCGGAAACAAGCTTCCTAGGACCGGTTTCTGGCATTTCAGCCGTCTTCAGCCAGGCTTGCTTGAATCCAGTGGCAAAGTGAGCAAGGGACTCACGTCTGAGCATACCCTGCCAACTTATGGCGAACAAAGCAAAAACCAAAGGAAATGATGGACGGAGTGTTGAACATTGCAAGCACTCACCCCCAGTCAACTGATCTGGGTTTAATCCATCACCGTTCTTTAGCCCACTCTGCCACCTCAGTTCAGACATGGCCATATGCAAATCAGTCTGACCCTGTGCCTCATGGGAACAGTCCAGCCCAAACTGCCAAACCATGTCTTCCCTGGACTGGAAACAAGCTTCCTAGGACTGGTTTCTGGCATTTCTGGCTGTGAGTGTTTGATTGGTTCTGATGCTCCGTCCATCACCACCCCCTTTTGTACCGCTTTGTTCGCCATAAGTTGGCAGGGTATGCTCAGACGTGAGTCCCTTGTTCACTTTGCCACTGGATTCAAGCAAGCCTGGCTGAAAACGGCTGAAATGCCAGAAACCGGTCCCAGGAAGCTTGTTTCCGGTCCAGGGAAGGCATGGCTTGGCAGTTCGGGCTGGACTGTTCCCATGAGGCACAGGGTCAGACTGATTTGCATATGGCCATGTCTGAACTGGGGTGGCAGAGTGGGCTAAAGAACGGTGATGGATCAAACCCAGGTCTGTTGGCTGGGTGTGAGTGTTTGATTGGTTCTGATGCTCCGTCCATCACCACCCCCTTTTGTACCGCTTTGTTTGCCATAAGTTGGCAGGGTATGCTCAGACGTGAGTCCCTTGCTCACTTTGCCACTGGATTCAAGCAAGCCTGGCTGAAAACGGCTCAAATGCCAGAAACCGGTCCTAGGAAGCTTGTTTCCGGTCCAGGGAAGGCATGGCTTGGCAGTTCGGGCTGGACTGTTCCCATGAGGCACAGGGTCAGACTGATTTGCATATGGCCATGTCTGAACTGGGGTGGCAGAGTGGGCTAAAGAACGGTGATGGATCAAACCCAGATCTGTTGACTGGGTGTGAGTGTTTGATTGGTTCTGATGCTCCGTCCATCACCACCCCCATTTGTACCACATTGTTCGCCATAAGATGGCAGGGTATGCTCAGACGTGAGTCCCTTGCTCACTTTGCCACTGGATTCAAGCAAGCCTGGCTGAAAATGGCTGAAATGCCAGAAACCGGTCCTAGGAAGCTTGTTTCCGGTCCAGGGAAGGCATGGCTTGGCAGTTCGGGCTGGACTGTTCCCATGAGGCACAGGGTCAGACTGATTTGCATATGGCCATGTCTGAACTGGGGTGGCAGAGTGGGCTAAAGAACGGTGATGGATCAAACCCCGATCTGTTGACTGGGTGTGAGTGTTTGATTGGTTCTGATGCTCCGTCCATCACCACCCCCTTTTGTACCGCTTTACCACCACAGGCACATGAGCAGGCATACAGGAACAGGAAGCACTACCACTCCATCAATGCTCTGGTGGTATGTCTTGCTGACATGTCTATCACACATGTGTGTGCACGGTTCCCTGGTTTGGCGCATGATGCCTACATAATGAGGAGTAGTCGCATTGCAACGCTGATGTCACAGATGCCAGCTCAGCATGCCTGGCTTGTCGGTGTGTACTGACTGTTTCTCATTGTGTGTGTTTGTCAATGTTGTATTCCGCACTCCTACAAAACTCAGCTACTTGTTCATTTTTGTTTGTGTAGGTGACTCCGGATACCCCAACATGCCGTGGTTGCTGACACCCCTCCGGAACCCTGTGACACCAGTCGAGATGCGCTACAATGAGGCACATGGTCGGAGCAGGAGGGTGATTGAGCGGACATTCGGCCTCCTTAAAAGCCGCTTTCGCTGCCTGGACAAGTGTCAGAACTCTTAGGGCGGCATGCGGTCTAGGGCCCGCCCCACCTTGCTTGCCATGTGTTAAACAGCGCATTTCTGTTGTTTTGCCATCCTGCGCCACGAAGCATTGCATTTCTGTTTTGCCATCCGGCGCCAAGAAACTCTGTGGCAAAGCTCATGAAGCCGCTTCTTTGGCAAAGCGCAGACTGTTATGCTTTTATCTAAGGTGACTGATAATGTGTTGCTGCATGATTTCACATTGTTTATTTGTTGTTATTTAACCATGAACCTTTTAGTTCAGGAAACAAAGAAACACTGTGTTCGTTTAAACTTGATTCACAAGACTAGAGCTTGGTCCTCTTTCCCATATTGCTTTGCACATGGGTGTGCTCACGCTGACGTTAGCGGCAACGCCCATGTATCCCTGCTCACTATTCCCGGGATTTTGAAGAGTAAAGACCTCTGGTTTCCTTTAGTTTCTTTGACCTTTCTTGGAGCAATTCATTTTGAAGGTCGGAAGCTTGGGACGATTTCTTTCATTGAAGGCAGAGGTACACTCCAGTTTGTTTCTGTTTCAGGAAACCTGCCGTTTGTTTTTTTCTTTGCGTGTGTGCCAGTTTCCTCATTTCCAGCTGGGCCGCTTTAATGTTTTGATGGCTGCTAATATTTTATGTCTTTGTAGAGCCTTCATTGTTTTTGTGTGCAGTTTCCAGCAATTAGAACGTGATCTCCCATTTCATTTAAGAGGCTTGTGGTAGTTTTGGCTTCTAATACAATATCTACTTTTAGTGCTGCCTGATTAGCAGGGCATTTTCTATGCATAGTAAATAGGCTCATTTAACATTACTATAACTGAGACAAGTACAGTTCTTTATTTGAATCATTACATGACTGTGAACGGATTCATATAACACTGTGTTGCTTTCAAGTAAGTGGATTCTTTGAATGAATCTTTCTGAATGATTGTTGAGTGTTCTTGGGCACAATTTGTGTTGATTTCTTTGGGCATTATATTACGGATTTTGAGATTGCAGTTCATATAAATAACAGAAGGTAAAGCTGAAACAAAGGGTTATTTTTGAAGGATTATAATATTAAAGAGAACACCCTAGCAATTTCGGATTTTCTAGGGTAGTAGTTGCCTTCATCTTGATTGTATATTAGCGAGAGAATTATGAGGAC
Organism: Triturus cristatus; assembly: GCF_964204655.1. Lineage (NCBI taxonomy): Eukaryota > Metazoa > Chordata > Amphibia > Caudata > Salamandridae > Triturus > Triturus cristatus. Next base: position 248,448,132 of record NC_140582.1, on the reverse strand, counting down.
ACATTGCTAATGTTTTATGTTGTATAGCCATTTTCCTTTGCAGATCTCCTTCCCAGCTGTTCCCTTCCCGCTTTCCCTTTCCCCTCGCTTGATCACTTCAATCCTCTGTAATATATAATCGCAGAGTTGAAGGTATCGAGAGAAGGGTCCTTGTATCTTCACATCCAGACCCTGAGGAAGGAAGCTCAATCTGACAGAATAGTGAGCCCACGGATAGTATTTCCTCCCGGTCTGCACGAGACGGTACAATGGCCACCTTGGACGACTTGTTTAAAGTTATTACGCAAATGCAGAGAGATTTGGCGGAAGCAAAGTCCGCAACAGTAGCTCTTAATGCTAAAGTTGATCGTATGCAGCAACCAGGTATTGGTAATCCATTTCCTACGACTTCTACATCGGCGTCTTGAACTTATTCGCAATCCTCGACCAACATTGTGGTTAATGTCCCTACGCAAATCCCTTTGGCTCCTCCTGTGCGTTTTGCGGGGAACCCTTCTAAAGTACAATTTTTTTTAACTCAGGTGGAACTTCATTGTACGTGTAGACCTGCCGCGTTTCCGGATCCGCAATCCAGAATAGCCTTTTTGATTTCATATTTGTCAGGAGATGCAGCCACTTGGGCAGTCCTTTTAGTGCGGCAAGATAGCCCACTTTTATATAATTGGCGACGCTTTGTGGAAGAATTTGAGAAAATCTTTGACAGACGAGCAGTTACGTTGTCAGCTGATCGAGAATTATTGGAACTTCGCCAAGGAAATAAAGACTTAATTTCGTACTTGTCACATTTCAATAGGTTGATAGCTGAAACGTCATGGCCAGAAGAAAAAAGAGCAGCTCTTTTTTATCAGGGTTTGAAGGACCAATTAAAAAATGTACTTGCACAAATCGATCCTCAACCTACAACTTGTCCTGAGTTAATTAATCTCACATTGCGTTTAGATCATAGACTTGTGGAGAGAAAAGCTGACAGGAAAAAACCTGAAAAAATTGGTTGGCGTTTTGAAAAACTGAAAACCCAATCGAGCACTAATGACACTGCGAGTGAACCTATGGAAATAGGAACGTTACGACAACCATTATCAAAATATGAAAAAGACGCTCGTCGTAAGAATGGACAATGTTTATATTGTGGACGAAAAGGACATTTTGTAAAGGAATGTCCGGTGAAACTAAAAGGAAAAACTTTTAATTCCAAAACAGTGGCAGTTACAACTGAGAGAGTGGAAGAAAACTGATCTGCCCAAGATGTTTTTCAAGGGGATCTCTTGGGTACTCTAGCCTTCCCTTCAATAAATTCTTGTATTTCAAATTATAAGGCTCATTTTCGTCAATCTGTCCAAATCACTTTGAACACCATTGTGCATCAAGTGGAAGTTTTAGTGGATTCAGGAGCCACAGGGAATTTTGTGGATTTGGAAACAGCTCAAAGATTACAAATTATGTGTACAAAAAAAGAAACACCAGAAATTGTACAAGCAGTCGATGGAAAGATGCTTTCTGGAGGACCAGTAACCATGCAAACAACAAAAATACACATGTCGTGTACTGATGCTAAAAAGAATATACATTACGAAGAAGTACAATTCGATGTTATTCAGGCTCCACAATACGGCTTCATCTTAGGTATGCCATGGCTTTGTTTACACAACCCTATGATTGATTGGGGGAAAAGAGAATTGACGTTTCTTTCCACATGTTGTACCTCTTATTGTTTAACAGTCAACCAAATAGCCACAGCTGAAGATAAAAGACATTACTTTGCCAGCGCAGTACCAACAATTTCAAGACGTTTTCAGTGAAGCTAAAGCCTCTGTTTTACCTCCACATCGGACATATGACTGTCAGATAGATTTGGTACCAGGTTCTTGTGTCCCGAATTGTCGTATTTACGCTTTATCTGAAAAGGAAAACCATCACTTACGTCAATACCTAGATCAATAATTGGAGAACGGATTTATACGCCCATCTCGGTCCCCAGCAGCGTCTCCTCTTTTTTTCATTCCAAAGGCTAATGGTGAATTAAGAACATGTATAGACTATAGAGCCTTAAATAAGATCACTATTAAAAATAAGTACCCACTTCCTTTGATCCCTGTCTTATTGGACCAGGTGAAAACAGCGGTCATTTACACAAAATTGGATCTCAGAGGAGCTTATCACCTGGTTCGGTTACGACAAGGTGATGAGTGGAAAACTGCTTTTAAAACAAGATATGGACTTTTCGAATATTTGGTAATGCCTTTTGGGCTCTGTAACGCCCCAGCCGCGTTTCAGTTCTTTTTAAATGACGTTTTGCGAGAATTCTTGGACATTTTTGTTATTGTGTACATCGATGACATCCTGATTTATTCAGATTCTGTCAAAAGTCATACAAACCATGTCACAAAGTTTTTAACTGCTTTACAGAAAAACCATCTATACTGTAAATTATCAAAGTGTGATTTTCACGTCACTCACGTTGAATTCTTGGGAGTGATTTTGACACCATCCGGGATGAAGATGTCACATAAGAAGATTCAAGCTGTAGCAAACTGGCCAACTCCAACATCGGTTAGAGATGTGCAATGCTTTTTAGGTTTTGCGAACTTCTACCGTCGTTTCATAGATCACTTTTCCTCAGTTGTAGCACCCATCACAAGACTGTTGAGGAAAAAGGTAAAGTTTGAATGGACGTCCGAAGCTGATTCTGCTTTTCAAGCTCTTAAAAGAGCCTTCACAGCAGCCCCGATTTTACGCCATCCAGACGTTCAGGAACCCTTTGTCATTGAAGCAGATGCATCTGATGTAGCCATTGGTGCGATTTTATCGCAAAGACATCCTAACACGGGCCAGTTACATCCTGTAGCCTATATGTCCAGAAAATTAAATGCTGCGGAGCAGAATTATACAATAGCTGAAAAAGAGTTACTCACCATCCACGACGCATTCAAAGAATGGCGTCATTACCTTTTGGGAGCAAGGTTTACTGTTACAGTATATACAGATCACAGAAATCTGCAATTTATGAGTGCGGCTCAAGTATTAACACCTAGGCAAATGTGTTGGATGATGTTCTTTGCTGAGTACGATTTTATAGTGACTTATCGGCCAGGACTTGATAATAAAAAAGCTGATGCTTTATCCAGGAGAGACTCTTCTTTACAAAAACTTGAAGGCCCACCACAATCTATTATTCATCCGGACAAAGTTGTGTGTGTATTAACAGCAGAACACTTTCTTGAACACATTCATACACACTTTCCTCCTTTGTCTTGGTCCCAATGGATGAAACAAAGTAAAGAACAAACTGTTAAAGAAGGAATACCTTTTCATGGACAACAAGTGTATTTGCCCACTGAAGAGTTACGAGAGACGGTATTTCATTGGTTTCATGTTCTTCCGTTGGCAGGTCATCCAGGACTAAAAAAGACATTGGAGAAAATACAAAAAAGTTTCTGGTGGCCCACATTGAATAAAAACATTACAAGAATGATTCAAGACTGTGAGGTGTGTGCACGAAACAAATCCGATCATAGTAAACCAAAAGGTTTATTACAAGTCCTTCCCACGCCTACCACACCATGGGAACATGTGTTTCTGGACTTCATTACTGGACTGCCTCCAGTTCAACAGCATTCAGTAATTTTAGTGGTTGTAGACAGTCTAACCAAGTATGCTCATTTCATTGCCTGTAAATCTTTACCAACATCTAGTCAATTGGCACAAATTTTGTTGCAACAAATAGTGCGTTTACATGGATTGCCCACAATACTTGTATCAGACCGTGGCTCCCAATTCTCATTTAAGTTCTGGCAACAATGGTGTCGTACTTTACAGATCACGTCAAACATGTCAACAAGTTACCATCCACAAACAGATAGTCAAACGGAGCGCCTCAATCAGACACTAAAACAATATTTACGATGTTATGTCTCAGAAGCAAAAGAGTCTTGGTTGAATCTTTTATGGATGGCTGAAATAGCATACAATACCTCACCACATTCATCTATTGGTACGTCCCCTTTTGTTGGGTTATATGGTTACGAACCTAATACTATTCCTGTGACTTTACCAAAAATTAGTTCCAATACACCAGTTGTACAAGATTCTGTTCGACTTATGCAAAGAATGCATCAACAAATCCATAAAAATCTTCTTCAAGCAAAAAAAAGGTACAAACTGCAATATGAAACCTGCCAGTAATACCTGTTCTGAGCGCCCAGCACCTCTTGTGCAGGGACAGTGGGGATATGAGGTACGTGACATTTTGGATTCCAAGTGGAGAGGTTCAGTGTTATGGTATTTAATTTCTTGGAAAGGGTATGGACCTGAAAATGATTCATGGGAGCCTGCACGTCATGTTCATGCTCCACGTTTGGTGAGACGCTTCCACCTCCGTTATCCTCAAAAGCCGGGCCCTAGACCGCGCTGGGGAGGGGGAAGTACTGTCAGAACTCTTAGGGCGGCATGCGGTCTAGGGCCCGCCCCACCTTGCTTGCCATGTGTTAAACAGCGCATTTCTGTTGTTTTGCCATCCTGCGCCAAGAAGCAGTGCATTTCTGTTTTGCCATCCTGCGCCAAGAAACTCTGTGGCAAAGCTCATGAAGCCGCTTCTTTGGCTAAGCGCAGACTGTTATGCTTTTATCTAAGGTGACTGATAACGTGTTGCTGCATGATTTCACATTGTTTATTTGTTGTTATTTAACCATGAACCTTTTAGTTCAGGAAACAAAGAAACACTGTGTTCGTTTAAACTTGATTCACAAGACTAGAGCTTGGTCCTCTTTCCCATATTGCTTTGCACATGGGTGTGCTCACGCTGACGTTAGCGGCAACGCCCATGTATCCCTGCTCACTATTCCGGGGATTTTGAAGAGTAAAGACCTCCGGTTTCCTTTAGTTTCTTTGACCTTTCTTGGAGCAATTCATTTTGAAGGTCGGAAGCTTGGGACGATTTCTTTCATTGAAGGCAGAGGTACACTTCAGTTTGTTTCTGTTTCAGTAAACCTGGAGTTTGTTTTATTCTTTGCGTGTGTGCCAGCTTCCTCATTTCCAGCTGGGCCGCTTTAATGTTTTGCAAGGCTCCTAATATTTTATGTCTTTGTAGAGCCTTCATTGTTTTTGTGTGCAGTTTCCAGCAATTAGAACGTGACCTCCCATTTCATTTAAGAGGCTTGTGGTAGTTTTGGCTTCTAATACAATATCTACTTTTAAAGCTGCCTGATTAGCAGGGCGTTTTCTCTGCATAGTAAATAGGCTCATTTAACATTACTATAACTGAGACAAGTACAGTTCTTTATTTGAATCATTACATGACTGTGAACGGATTCATATAACTCTGTGTTGCTTTCAAGTAAGTGGATTCTTTGAATGAATCTTTCTGAATGATTGTTGAGTGTTCTTGGGCACAATTTGTGTTGATTTCTTTGGGCATTATATTACGGATTTTGAGATTGCAGTTCATATAGATAACAGAAGGTAAAGCTGAAACAAAGGGTTATTTTTGAAGGATTATAATATTAAAGAGCACACCCTAGCAATTTCGGATTTTCTAGGGTAGTAGTTGCCTTCATCTTGATTGTATATTAGCGAGAGAATTATGAGGACACATTGCTAATGTTTTATGTTGTATAGCCATTTTCCTTTGCAGATCTCCTTCCCAGCTGTTCCCTTCCCGCTTTCCCTTTCCCCTCGCTTGATCACTTCAATCCTCTGTAATATATAAACGCAGAGTTGAAGGTATCGAGAGGTGGGTCCTTGTATCTTCACGTCCAGACCCTGAGGAAGGAAGCTCAATCTGACAACAAGACCGGAGGGGCCCTCCCATATGAGCCTGCAAAGGTGTGCAAAATAATCCTTGTATGCTGCATGCTAAACAACATGGCAGTGCGGAAGGAGGTGCCTCTCATCCAGGATGACGATGACAATAACCAACCTCCGGCACCTGTGGAGGATCCCGGCCTGGGCCAAGATGCCAGTGATGATGAGGATGAGGGTGATGTCTGATCACAGCTCATCTACAACTTCTTCACCTGAATGTGAGTTTCCAGGGTTGTTATGTCAATGTATGGAGGTAGCTTGGAATGTGTTGTGGCTGCTCTGTTGCTGTGTGAGTGTGTCTGTCTGCCACTTGACTGGATGCATGCAGTGATGTGTCCATTCAGGTGGTGTGTCCTCCACAATAGGGTAGTACTGCTAACTTATTTTTGTGTGGGTTTCTTGCAACATGTTGTGTGCATGTGTATTGCATTTCTCTCTGGTTCTGCTGTGCTTTTGATTGTGTCATGTGTCTGTCCTTCCCAGGGTACTTTGCCTGTTGTTTGGTCAACACTGACCCCCAACACCCTGAATCCAACACCAGTGTGGAAGTTGTCAATTCCCATCAACTGATGTACCACACATCCCTGGACTTCAATTATCCAACACTTTGTGAGCGTGTGTCCACTATTACGTAGAATTACCGTGCAACTATTGTGGAATAAACATGTTGCTGATGTGTAATGAACCTGTGCTACGCTTTGTTATGTGCGTTGTCTGTCTTCCCACAGCTGACTGACATCTGCTTACCTCACCTGTGGACTTGTTACCACTGACTGGGGTTGGTGTTGTGTCTGTGCATGCCAATGTGTTTCAGGTCTACATCATTGTGTGAGATGAGTAACTTGGCCATGGTGAGTATGTGTTCTGGTGCCATAGTGGTGTGTCTCCCTCACATGTGTCACATCACCATGATTCACGTTACGTTGGTCATATTGTTGCAGTATTTGGCATGCACTGTGTTGTGTAGCAGATCGACATCTCCATGACACATGACAAGTTGGAATCACAACAGAGGCAAGTATGGTGTACTGGTGAGTTTATTTTCAAACATGTGTGAGGAAAGAGCACAGGATGGTGGGTGCTGTACATTGGTTTTGGAATCCAAAGTTCACATTAGAGTTGGATGTGCTAGTAGATGAAATTTCCAGAGTAAAGTCCACAGGCATCTGCTACATTGGCCCAACATGAATCCTCCATGTCATGTGGGCGAGTTGTGTGCAATTGGACAAGGTGAACGGGTTGCGCACAAAGAACATTATCCAGAACAGGTTTAGAGGCCCTGGGGGATGTGCTGGGACATCTGCCTCTCACATGTCCTTCTTCGGATGACCCCACTTCTTCCTGGGGGGGGGGATCCTCAGGTGCAGGCCTCTGCGGTGCAGGGGACTCTCCACCAGAGTCCTCCTTCCTCCCTGTGGCGCTGGCAGATGGTGTTGCAACCGATGTTGTGGCTACACAGGGAGGTGTGGACAGGTTTGTGTTGATCTGGCGGAGGCATTGGAGTATGTCCCAATGCACCGCAGTAAGGGCATCCCACTTGGCCTCCATGCGGGCATGGTGGGCAGCCTGCTCCTGTTGCATGTCCTTGAGGATCCCCACTACCTGGCCAAATCCTCTGGTGCTATCCTGGTACGCATCTATGATGCGTGCCAGGTGGGAGTCATCATGCAGCCCAGACCCCTCTGCAAGGCGCGCCCTCTGCCTCCCACCCCTCCCAGCACCCCTATCAACACGGGCAGGACCAGCGGCGGGACGCACAGGTGACCCTGGGACCCCTTGGGTGGTGTTGCTGGTGGTGTTTGCTGTTGCTTCCGGGGGGTCCTGTTTCCCTGTGCTGTGGGTGTTCAGTGGCCTTGGTCTGTCCGTGTTGGCGGGGGTGCCCTGTCGGTTTTCATATGCTGGAGGCGTGGGTACAGGGGGTGCAGATGTTGATGCTGCTGGTGCTGCATGATGACTCACACCGGAGGGGCCAGGTTGGTCGCTGTCATCCGAAGAGGACAGAGACAGAGTCAAACCAGAGAGCTCAGTGTCCGCCAGAGTTGGGGACTAGGAATCCTCTTCATTTGGTGCTGGCTGCCCAGCACCACCTGGGTTTGGAAGAGACACACGATGTGAGTTATGTTTCTACATGCATCAATGGTTCACAAACATGACATTTTCTAGTTTACGAACAGATGCCTGCCTGTACACTGCTTTTTCCCAGCTTGTCACGGACAGACTTTGATATCGTTGTTGCCCATTTCCCAGCATGGCCTTGTGCTCCCCACAACAGAGCCCAGTGTCAGACATCCTGTCAGTCCCTTCCCACTCCCTGTGGGGCGAGTATAGTTCAGTGTGAGCTTGCTGGGCCATGTGGGTGGGTGTAGATTGTCTGTGACTGCAACTCCCATCATGCTCCTGGCTACACCCCCCTTCCCAGCATGCCCATACTTCCTTCCTCTTGACTCTGCTTCCCTGTGAGGGGGTGTGACAGCAATGGCAAGATGGCTGACTGTGTAGTCCTGGTGTTTGTTGGTGCCCATTTCCCAGCATGGCCTTGTGCTCGCCACAACAGAGCCCAGTGTCAGACATCCTGTCAGTCCCTTCCCACTCCCTGTGGGGCGAGTATTGTTCAGTTAGAACTTCCTGGGCCATGTGGGTGGGTGTAGATTGTCTGTGACTGCAACTCCCATCATGCTCCTGGCTACACCCCCCTTCCCAGCATGCCCATACTTCCTTCCTCTTGACTCTGCTTCCCTGTGAGGGGGTGTGACAGCAATGGCAAATTGGCTGACTGTGAAATCCTGGTGTTTGTTTGTCTACAAGTCCAAAGAGTGCCCCTGTGCTTCACACAGCAGCACCCAGTATGGTGTTTCTTTTAATGATATTTCACAGAGGTGTGGGTCAATGCATTCTACCCAGTGAGCTCTGTGGAGTTTGTGTTGAGGGGTGTGTGTGTCTCCACATGCTGCTACGTATGGTCAGAGCTGTCAGTCCTCCTTCCCACCCAGCCAGACATCCCACCATGAAACGTGCTTCCATTGTGGGGCATGCAAGTTGTCTACCAGGATGTCAGTCAGTGGTGTCCTGCTTCTGATTTGTGCACATGCCCTAGTAGGCCTTGTGCTCCCCACAGCAGGAGCCAGTGTCAGCCATCTTGTCCGTCATTTTCCACTCCCTGTGATGTGGGCATGTTTCAGAGAGGTCTTGATGGGTCAATCAGGAGGGGGAGCATTATCTGTGACTACAGGCCCCATCATGCTTTTGGATACACTCACTTCACCTGCATCCCCACAATTACTTCCTGTCAGTCAGCTGCACTGTGAGGTAGTGTGCTTGTGGTGGCAAACTCTCTGGCAGTGTCTATTTAGCTTTGTGCCACTGGCTTGCTCTATTTGTTTGTAGGTTGGTGCATGTCATGACACAGTTCCAAGTCACTATGAGATGGCAGGTATTGTGTTTGTCTGACTGGCATACACATCTTGGTATGATTATCTATTGGTTAGTGTAGCTTTGCTTGCGGTGCATGGTTTCACTGTCCCCTTGCCACACAATCTTGGGTATGTTGTTTGTGTACTCACCAGGCTCTGGTATGTCTGTTAGCCCATGGATGCTCTCTGGTGGTAGGATGTCCCGCACCTTCTCCTCCCAGGTCCTGAAGTAGACTGGTTTGGCAGGAGTGCCACCGCCGGTGCAATGACTCAGGGCGTGATCTTTTTCGATGAGTTTCTTGACCCTCCTGTGCACGTCATACCACCTGTTCTGGATATTGTCCTTTGTGCGCATTGCTGGTGCTTGAGCGTTAACTTTGTCCACAATCCTCACCCACATCTTGGTTTGCTGTGAAATGGGGGTCCTTTGGACCAATGTACCAAACAAATGTGGCTCTACTCTGATGATCTCATCTACCAGCACTTCTAACTCACTATCTGTGAACTTTGGATTCTTCTTTGGGGGCATGGTGATGGGTGGTGGTGGTGAGGGATGTGTGTGTGAGGGTTCAAGTGAGGGTGGGTTGGTGTTGGTTTTGCTGGCTGTATGTGTGTGTGCTTTTGGATGAGGTGCTGATGGTGTGTGGGTTGTGTGATGGGTGAGTTGTGAATGTGTCTGTGGTTGCTGTGTAATGGTGTTTGCTGCTGGCTGTGTCTCCTGTTTGCAAGGGATGATGGTAGTGATTGTAGTCCTTTATATAGTTGGAGTTGTGGGTGTTTCTTTGCCCCAGTTATTTTTATTTTATATTTGTTGGCTTTGTCATTGCTTGTTTGGTCCTTTTTTTGTCTTTTTTCCTTTGGGTTTTCAAGGCATGAAGGAGACGTTCATTTGATGGAAATGGACGCTGATGTTGGCTCGTGCGGGCTTCTCCACTTCGTTCACGCTGCCTATCTTCTGTGTTTCATGCGCGTCGGTCGCAAAGGTCTCTATTGCTTGTGGGCCCGGTTGTCTGTGCGTTTCGGTCGTGTGGCTTGGTCTCCGTGCAAGTCGGTCTGGTTCTACACGCATTGCATCGTACTATGCGGATCGGATATCACGGGTACGGGTCGGTCGGGTTCATTCCGGGTTTGTGTCGGTCGGTGAAATTCGCGTCAGTTTTCTGGACGGATCACTATTTTCCCTATGGCTCGGTCGTACGACTTGTATTCCGTACGTGTCGTATGTAACTCACATGCGTTGCATCGTACTGCACGGGTCGTACGGCGCTGGTCCATGTCGGTCGGTATCCGGTCCGGGTCCGTGTTGGTCGGTTTGTTTTGCTGCCAGAATCGGCCCCTGAGTGTTGAAGAATAAACTGAGTTCTCCTGGTGCGAAATGTAGAGTTGTTCATGACAAACTAGATGTAAGGAGTAGCAAACATTCAGTATCCATCCTTTACTGTCCTATTGGTACTAGGTTTTTGGAAGAATGCTGTCTTAAAGAGAAAAGGGTATAGCTTTCAAGAGTTTCTGAGACTCATTTGATTTTGCTTTCAGGCTGGGATTCAAGGTGTTCCAGAGTCTGAAACCCTGGAGACTCAGAGATTGACTACCATGTTATCATCATTTGAAGGTCCCTTCTTGAGTAAGGTGCAAAGTGGTCAATCACAGGTTCTTGACCTGGGTATGATGATCTGTCCTCTGTTCCAAAAGTCCTTGTGAATAGTACAGATAATCATTGTTTGGATCTTTAGTTGCACAATTGGCTCCACAAGGGATCAGTAGAGTGTATTTAAGGCTAGCTTGTTGTTGTCACATTTCTGAAAACAATTTAGGCACAATTTGGTTACCTAGTCCTCTAGGTGTTACAGTATGTCTGAGATTTTTTACAAGATCAGTGATAAATATATTTTATTAGTTGAATTAGCTCATTACTAATGACCTAGTGATCGCCACCCTGTTGTTGGATTGGAGCAGTGAAAGTATTTTCCTGATTCTTATAAACTTAGGCCAGTGAATTATCTGAACGCGTTTAATTAATTTAAAACCAATTACAGGAAATTGTTCTCTGAATCCAAAGCAGACTTGAATACATTGAATAGATTATACCCTTCCATTGCAGAGCCCAAAGCCATGATTAAGAACATGAGCCCACATTCTTTTCCCACTGTTTTCTGATTTTCTTCCTCAAATTCAATTCAACTTTCTCTCGCTACTTTCACATAAGCTAGAGGAAACCTCGAATAATAAAAAAAAAACTCCACTGATCCTTATTTAGGGGCCGATTCCGATACCGGTTCGGACAGCTGTCCGTAGCCTTACCTTGCGACCGACACATACCCGTATCCGGTCTGTCCTGCAGAGGAAGTACGATGCGCATAACTGCCAAAAACACGCCCGACACGTAAGCTGTGATTCAAGCTCCATTCTCCGTCCTGGCTGTAACTCCTAACGCTGAACCAAGTCGCCCGGAAGCAGTATCCATAGCAGTTTCTGGCATGACAAGTACGATGCGTACTTCCTACGCGCCGGATGGGTCGCCACGTACGGGACGTCACAGCATCCGGAAAACAAGCATATCAGCTACGATTCGCGCCACAACTCAATACACGGCTACGAGACTGACCAGTTTGCAGCGGGTACGCGACGGAGCAACAAGCAGCGTGTACGACACGAACACATCATGAATCCCATCGCGCAGGTCATACCAGTACTCTACACCTATGACCGGCTCAGGAACCGATGCAACGGCGCAGGTGGTAAGCCAGACACCTACCACATAAACAAACGACACATACCCGCAAAATGGCACACACACACAGGGGGATCCACATCCTGGCCACTAACAACAGCCCACCATAGGGGTTGCATGGCCAGCACCACTAACACCCCCACCCATAGGGGACCTGTTGCCCATCACTACTGCCACCCCCACCCATAGGGTTAATGTTGCCCATCACCACTGCCACCCCCAGCCATAGGGCTCATGTTGCCCATTACTACTGCCACCCCCAGCCATAGGGCTCATGTTGCCCATCACCCCTGCCACCCACACCCATAGGGGACCTGTTGCACAGCACTACTGCCACCTCCAGCCATAGGGGGCCTGTTGCCCATCACTACTGCCATCCCCGGCCATAGGGGACCTGTTGCCCATCACTACTGCCACCCCCAGCCATAGGGGACCTGTTGCCCATCACCCCTGCCACCCCCAGTCATAGGGGACCTGTTGCCCATCACCCCTGCCACCCCCAGCCATAGGGCTTATGTTGCCCATCACCCCTGCCACCCCCACTCATAGGGCTTATGTTGCCCATTACTCCTGCCACCCCCAGCCATAGGGCTTATGTTGCCCATCACGACTGCCATCCCCAGCCATAGGGGACCTGTTGCCCATCACTACTGCCACCCCCACCCATAGGGGACCTGTTGCCTATCACTATTGCCACCCCCACCCATAGGGGACCTGTTGCCCATCACCCCTGCCACCCCCAGCCATAGGGGACCTGTTTCCCATCACTAGTGCCAGACCCAGCCATAGGGCTTATGTTGCCCATTACTCCTGCCACTCCCACCCATAGGAAATAAGTTGCCCATCACTCCTGCCACCCCAGCCATAGGGGACCTGTTGCCCATCAATACTGCCACCCCCACCCATAGGGGACCTGTTGCCCATCACTACTGCCACCCCCAGCCATAGGGGACCTGTTGCCCATCACCCCTGCCACCCCCAGTCATAGGGGACCTGTTGCCAATCACCCCTGCCACCCCAGCCATAGGGCTTATGTTGCCCATCACTACTGCCACCCCAAGCCCTAGGGCTCATGTTGCCCATCACTACTGCCACCCCCAGCCATAGGGCTTATGTTGCCCATCACCCCTGCCACCCCACTCATAGGGCTTATGTTGCCCATTATTCCTGCCACCTCCACCCATAGGGCTTATGTTGCCCATCACCCCTAACACCCCCAGCCATAGGATGGGTGATGCACCACACATCCAGCATACTCCAACATCAGGTATGTCAGCAAAATACATCCCCCCTAACATCATGACAACAGTGTGTAGTCTGTGACAAATGCCCACAACAGTGATTATGACTTCGAACATACAATGTAACTAACAGCACATGTGTGACCAACACATGAGTGTGATATACACAAGGCAAGCATCACTATAGCACTGTGACAATGTAAAAAGAACACCCCCTCACTGTGTAGAACAGAAGTTAAGTGGGGGCTTCCAAAATGCAGCAGATGTTGATCATTGTGGTGATGGAGACTAAACCCCCCCCTCATCACAGTGACCAAAAGGTAAGTGTCATCATGGTCAAAGCTGCAAATAACAAACAGCATGTATGATCCCTACTCCCAACACACTAAACACTTCTGGGGCAAATTAGTGGTTGTGTCTCATACACACAGAGATGTGGTGAGGCTAACAGTGATGTGAAAACATAACACACGCTTGGCCATGTGCAGACAAGCACCACACATGGGGGCTGACAATGCATACAGTGTACAATGACACAAGAGCAGAAGTGACCATCAGAAAGAATACACACATCTCGAAAATAGACACGCTAATCAAAACAACATGTGTAGACTGTAGGTGTCAGCTCACAAACTCACATTCCATGCCAGCAATGGCACCTAACAACCAGGATAAATGTGCACAATGATGTGATATGATTCACAGGGACAGCAGGCAAAATCACAGAAACAGCATCCAGACAAAGGCCCACAACAGCAATACCAATGCACTGGTGCAGATGCACAAACCCAAACAGGCAAACTCACACTGCACATCTGACACAGCATGTGTGTTTGTGTGTCACAGTATCCCCAGGCAGCTAAACAACACATGAGAGGGGCTGAACCACAGTGACACAGATGTGGACACTGTGCCATACAAAAGTAAACCATCATTGGGACACCCTCAGTGGGCAATCAGGCATTGGGAGATGAGAGGGAGCACAACAGACACATGTGACACAATCTGGAAGGTAAACCACCTAACACAGCAAGAGAGTGACACACAACAGCACTACCCCCAGGGTCCAGACATTGGGGTGACACAACCATGCATGACACCTCCACTGTGATTACAAAGGCAGATGTCGTACAAACTGGGAAACCCAGTCATGTGTCCTGTGTCACAAATGTACATAACACATACACAAACACAAATCACTCAGCATGGCCCCTCATCCATGGACAAATGTGAGGTAGGGGACCATCCATGCAAACATTTACATCAGTCCACCCTCAACACCACACACCCTGAACTGCAACAATGTGCATCTGTGAAGCCCACATGGACAGGTGACATTGCACATGCACCCATGACAAACACAGGAACTAAGGTGCACAGACACATCACACAAGGACAGTTTACAACCCTGGGGAATGACAGACATACTGCACAGTATGCGGTACATGAACATGACCTCAAAGCTCACGTAACCTTCAGAATCCCTGCCACAGTCCCAGGACAATGCAGAAGCCAAGAAGAACCACAAGGCACACATGATGACACCTGCCACCATCGCAGCCATGAACCCGACAAGTGGGAGCAGTCACACACACATACAAATGTCTCAATCACTGAAAGGTACCACCTAGGGAAAACGACATGATTTATCAAATAAACAGGTGCCTTAAGGAACCCTGACTGTGTCCCATCTGTGTCTGACAACATCATCACCACTCAGAACTGACAAATCCCAATGATGATACACCAATTAACAGTAGTGTGTCATGCACCCACACATCTGGTAGCCCGTTGGAAAAGTAGTGGAATTAACCCAGTACCTCTCAGCAAGCATCAACAACAGGAACATATCAAGGGAACACTGTCTGTGTCTGAACAGGGATGGGGACACACACACATGCTCATACAACACACACCATGGGCCCAGGCCATGTCACTGGACAATACACTTACTTTAGGGGACCCAACTCCTGTGGAAGCCCAGCTGTGCCAAACATATTCACTGCACGTCTCACGAATGTCTGCAGAACACTTGGTCAGTCAGCCATCAGTTACCACACAATGAAGGCTCTAGTCACAACAGCCTGGTTACGTGAGTACTCCCTAAGTCATCTGCACATACCCAAAACATATGTCTAGCAAGTTGCACAGAGGACCCAGTTGCTCCTACACCAATGATGCCCACACTTGTAGGTCCAGTGCTGATGAGCACAAAGTCTGTGGAAGTGACAAATTGGACAACGGGAAGCACATCATATGTGCAGGGGTGCAAGCCAGAGATGTGACCATGCAAATGAAATGCTCATAGAGAGATGTCCACAAATAGTTGATCCTGACACACCCAGGTAGCTGCATAGGATGACATGGATACCCACCAGAATAGGATACATATCTCATGGACCACAGGGAGTACCTCACAGCAACACATCAGTATTCAACATTATAAAAAAAGCATCACAGGTGCAAGGGCATGTTAAACATCATAAACATAATGTACAGCTAAATCTAGTTAACAAGGATAAAGAAAAAAGCTTTATTCTGCATATTAAAAGTTAAACGTCTGTTCAAACAAAAGGCCAATTGCCAGTCCATGTCCAAATGCCAACGAGTGAAGTAGAATGACAACTGTCACACCTTGCTTGCCTGCACTGCTAAGGACCGGGGTCATCCCCTCACAGGGGCATACATGGGGGCAGGCCAGGCATCGCAGGGACAGGATCAGGGCACAGCAGAAGGAGGCAGTGAAGAGGTGGTGGATGCAGGCGAGACACATGCAACTGCAGTGGAGCTGACTGAAGTGGTGGGTGCTGTCACAACTGTGGGGCACAAGTCAGATGGGGTGGGTGCCGGCACAACTTCAGTGGGAAGGTCAGATGGAGTGGATTGGGTCACCACTGCAGTGCCCAAGTCAGACGGGGTGGTCGTGGACTCCAATGCAGTGCTTACATCCATGGGAGCGGAATGGGGGGCAGGTGAGGTCGGCAGGGCAGGGGGGGACACGGTCCCCACATCAGTGGCAGTAACCGTCTGACCAGGTGTGGAGGAGCAAGTGCTACGGGGGATGGCCTGAGCATTTTGGGGATGCTGTATCTGTGGGTGGGAGAACCCGGGGCAGGAAGTGGCGGGGGAACCTCTGGAGTGGTGGCCTGGGGGATAGAGGATAGAGACTTTGCCTTGGAGCTGCGTGGTGGCAGGGGTCTTGCTCCTCTGGTGCGGGTGGGGGTCTCTGTCTGACTGCGCCTGGGGGAGGGTGTCCGGGTGTGAGGGGCACTCCCTCTTCCCCTTGTAATCAGGATCTGCTGGGTCAGTGGGGAAGAGGCCAAGGTCACAGAGGAAGAGCTTCTGGGGAGATGGGGTTGCAAGTGATGCAAGGGAAGGGAGAAGTCTCGGAGGACTGCGGAGTGGTTGTGGATGACTGTGTGAATGCCTGCAAACCAGGCCCTGTGAGTGTGGTATCAGCCCCCTGCGCTTAATTGTGTGCACATCTAGACCTTGGTTTGGGGGTTTCTGTGCTTGGGACAGGTAGGCTGCTAGGAATCATGGGTGGTGCAGGGGTAGGAGGGGTGCGAGACTGTTGGAGGAGGGACACTGCTGCCATCAGTGAGGAGGCCACGGAATGATTGGTCCTCTGTAGGGCAGACATGCCCAAGGAAATGCCCTCCATGAATGACACCAGTTGTGTCAACAGACCTGTGTGTGCATGGAGTACCTTCAGCATAGACGTCTGCCCTACATGGATCTGTCTAAGTAAGTCCACAGACTCCTCACTCAGGGCAGCAGGGGACACAGGGGAAGGGGGTGCGGTGCCTGGCACAAAGGAGACATGCTCACGAACACGGGAGCCCACAGGGACCTCTGGGATGGGAGCCGATGGGAGGGTGGTGGCTGTGGTGGTGGTGGCGGTGGCGGGGACAGCCTCACTAGCTGGGGTTTGTTGGCTGCTGACACCCGCCTCCAAAAGGGAGTCATTCTCAGAGCTGCTGTGGCCCTCAGCTCGGGGGGATGGTGCTTACAACTACTCTGTGTGGCTCCACTCGCCCTCCGTGCCACTGGGTCCACCCGACTCCTCTCCTTCTGTCCCTGTAAGGCTCTGTGACTCCTCCTGGTCCATGGATGTATCTGGATAGGAATAGGAAGTAAGAGAACAACATCAGTCACCTGCACCGACTGCAAACACCACAGTGAGTACATCACGTCACAGGGCAAGGCCTGACATCATCAGCTGAACACAGCTCAAAGTGCTAACGCTGTTTAGAATAAGACAATTTTCATTCTCAACATCAACCATGGCACACATATCCCTCCTTGACTTTCACACATATGTCTGTTGCATGTTGGATGCTAACACCCCAATGTGCCAACATGCACCACCCACACATTAGTTGTACATGCAAGTGAACATGTAGGAGTATGTCACTATACACACAGCACATCTCTTGCTACTGACTCAGTACAGGAGTCCGGATGAAGGGATGGGCAGAGACTCATTTCACATGCCTGTGATGCATGCCAGCAACACACACTATGATTTACTCATGTCCTGATGGGCAATGCCACAATGGGGTGCATGGTGCACACTTGAACACAATGCAGGATCACTCATAGCAAGTTAAATGCCATGGCACTGGGATGCCCTGAAAGTCAGTCAACACTGTCTCCTGTCACAGGGGCAGGGCATCCAGACAGCAACAATATGCACTGACTCACAATCCTAGCTCAGGGGTAAAGCTAACTCTGCAGATGACCGGCGCACTTGCCCCTCCCCTGCAAACAACATATCCAGGACCCAGAAGACCCCACATCATACAAATCATACATATGAGTCTCTGCAAACACAAATCCCTGTACATTAACACATCACAGTCTGCCATGCATGTAACCCAGCTGCATGAAGGACACAGTTGCATACACCATTGTGCTCTGTCAGATGATCACACACCTATATGTCACACAGGTCTTGTCTCTCACGGTCATGCTGACCCTCTGAATAATGGACACCCCAGATGTACGTAACAACAAGCCACACCCTAATGACACAGAGGCAGACACCTGAGGGCACATGTCACTAAGCACAACCTGAAATTTGATACACAGGAGTGGGATTACAGAGTGTTTCTAAATGCCCTTGAGGAGGCATGACTGGCCAGGTCTACATGAAACAGTGTTTGGCCCTGGACAGTAGTCAGGTGGCTAAGCAAGTGTGACATACTTGATATACATACTCCTGAGGCCCAAAAATTGGAGTCCCCTGCTGCATGGGTTTGTTTGGAATACCCCAGCCACATGTTGCAAGTCAGACCAGCAATTGGTACACATTTCAAGGGCACACACAGATCACATGTCAGATCTCAGGCATTGTGTAAACAATTGACCCACCCATGAAACACACAACAGAGTCACGGGAACAGATGCTGGCCAGTATCTGAAGCATAGCTGACTGCAGGGACACAGTGCCCTAGTGACACAAGCAACAGACTGTAAGGGCCACAACTACACCGCAAGAAAGTGACACACAACAGCACTACCCCCAGGGTCCAGACATTGGGGTGACACAACCATGCATGACACCTCCACTGTGATTACAAAGGCAGATGTCGTACAAACTGGGAAACCCAGTCATGTGTCCTGTGTCACAAATGTACATAACACATACACAAACACAAATTACTCAGCATGGCCCCTCATCCATGGACAAATGGGAGGTAGGGGACCATCCATGCAAACATTTACATCAGTCCACCCTCAACACCACACACCCTGAACTGCAACAATGTGCATCTGTGAAGCCCACATGGACAGGTGACATTGCACATGCACCCATGACAAACACAGGAACTAAGGTGCACAGACACATCACACAAGGACAGTTTACAACCCTGGGGAATGACAGACATACTGCACAGTATGCGGTACATGAACATGACCTCAAAGCTCACGTAACCTTCAGAATCCCTGCCACAGTCCCAGGACAATGCAGAAGCCAAGGAGAACCACAAGGCACACATGATGACACCTGCCACCATCGCAGCCATGAACGCGACAAGTGGGAGCAGTCACACACACATACAAATGTCTCAATCACTGAAAGGTACCACCTAGGGACAACTACATGATTTATCAAATAAACAGGTGCCTTAAGGAACCCTGACTGTGTCCCATCTGTGTCTGACAACATCATCACCACTCAGAACTGACAAATCCCAATGATGATACACCAATTAACAGTAGTGTGTCATGCACCCACACATCTGGTAGCCCATTGGAAAAGTATTGGAATTAACCCAGTACCTCTCAGCAAGCATCAACAACAGGAACATATCAAGGGAACACTGTCTGTGTCTGAACAGGGATGTGGACACACACACATGCTCATACAACACACACCATGGGCCCAGGCCATGTCACTGGACAATACACTTACTTGAGGGGACCCAACTCCTGTGGAAGCCCAGCTGTGCCAAACATATTCACTGCACGTCTCACGAATGTCTGCAGAACACTTGGTCAGTCAGCCATCAGTTACCACACAATGAAGGCTCTAGTCACAACAGCCTGGTTACGTGATTACCCCCTAAGTCATCTGCACATACCCAAAACATATGTCTAGCAAGTTGCACAGAGGACCCAGTTGCTCCTACACCAATGATGCCCACACCTGTAGGTCCAGTGCTGATGAGCACAAAGTCTGTGGAAGTGACAAACTGGACAATCGGAAGCACATCATATGTGCAGGGGTGCAAGCCAGAGATGTGACCATGCAAATGAAATGCTCATAGAGAGATGTCCACAAATAGTTGATCCTGACACACCCAGGTAGATGCATAGGATGACATGGATACCCACCAGAATAGGATACATATCTCATGTACCACAGGGAGTACCTCACAGCAACACATCAGTATTCAACATTATAAAAAAAGCATCACAGGTGCAAGGGCATGTTACACATCATAAACATAATGTACAGCTAAATCTAGTTAACAAGGATAAAGAAAAAAGCTTTATTCGGCATATTAAAAGTTAAACGTCTGTTCAAACAAAAGGCCAATTGCCAGTCCATGTCCAAATGCCAACGAGTGAAGTAGAATGACAACTGTCACGCAGGGCATCCAGACAACAACAATATGCACTGACTCACAATCCTAGCTCAGGGGTAAAGCTAACTCTGCAGATGACCGGCGCACTTGCCCCTCCCCTTCAAACAACATATCCAGGACCCAGAAGACCCCACACCATACAAATCATACATATGAGTCTCTGCAAACACAAATCCCTGTACATTAACACATCACAGTCTGCCATGCATGTAACCCAGCTGCATGAAGGACACAGTTGCATACACCATTGTGCTCTGTCAGATGATCACACACCTATATGTCACACAGGTCTTGTCTCTCACTGTCACATCTCAGATGTCATGCTGACCCTCTGAATAATGGACACCCCAGTTGTACGTAACAACAAGCCACACCCTAATGACACAGAGGCAGACACCTGAGGGCACATGTCACTAAGCACAACCTGAAATTTGATACACAGGAGTGGGATTACAGAGTGTTTCTAAATGCCCTTGAGGAGGCATGACTGGCCAGGTCTACATGAAACAGTGTTTGGCCCTGGACAGTAGTCAGGTGGCTAAGCAAGTGTGACATACTTGATAAACATACTCCTGAGGCCCAAAAATTGGAGTCCCCTGCTGCATGGGTTTGTTTGGAATACCCCAGCCACATGTTGCAAGTCAGACCAGCAATTGGTACACATCTCAAGGGCACACACAGATCACATGTCAGATCTCAGGCATTGTGTAAACAATTGACCCACCCATGAAACACACAACAGAGTCACGGGAACAGATGCTGACCAGTATCTGAAGCATAGCTGACTGCAGGGACACAGTGCCCTAGTGACACAAGCAACAGACTGTAAGGGCCACACCTGTGGAACAGATGAGGAGGGTGCATCACACAATTGAGGGACATGAGTATTGGACTACAAGACCTATGTGATGTGGAAGTGTGAGCAGGCCAAACGACTGCTATTAGCATGTCAGACATAGTACACAGATTAGGCATGGACTTACCCCCTTCCTGCTGCTGTCTGGCCTTCAGCTGCCTATCCAGGTCCAGGAAGACCACCGCCGGTATCCGGAGCATGTGGGGAGTCAGGGTCCGGTGTCCGCCCCTCCTGCGTGGAGGTGACAGCTTCAGCTGGACTCTAGCTATCCTCCGGGTCCAGCCCCGAAGGTCCTGCCACCTATTCTGGCAGTTGTGGATCCGTCGCTTGTAGAGCCCCACCGAACGAACAGCCCGGGCGATGGTCAGCCAGATCTCCTGCTTCTGGTGGGCATCAACCTGTGAGGATTACAAAGTGAAAAGTACATTAACACACAAGCCCCAGCACACATTTGGATATACATGTCATCATCACAAAGGGAAATGAATTACACAGGTAGTGCAACCATGGGGAAGGACAAATCACCTGCATGTCTGACATGTTAAATATGCCTGGATAGTTTAAGCTTGCAACAATGCACTTTAGCAGCAGGAAACCTATTCATTACATGTACCTACACACTTTGGGGGATGAAAGTAGTCAGCGAGAATGCTTTCCACTGGTGTACACACTGCTAGTACTGCTAGTCAGACAGCATGCATAATTAGGAAGGTAGTGGACTGCACACTCACCTGCTCCCCTGGTTTCGCATAGAGCTTTCTGTACTGTGGAAAGAGCCCGTCCAGCAGGGCCTGGTTTTCCTCCTCAGTGAAGGATGGGGCCCTCTCCAGAGCACGTGCCATAGCAGGAACCAGAGGATGCAGAGACAGCAGCAGTGGCAGAAGGGATGTGGTCCAGGAGCATGTAGTGCAGGCAAGTGAGCTCCCTTGGGGCCAGCCAGCCTTATATCTGTGCTGCAGAGGCAGACTCTGTGCCATGTGTCCCAACTCATAGGTCCAACACAGTTGCATTCTATGAATCTGGCCAATCCATTTAAATGTACAACTCGTACACGCCTTCCGCATCGTTCAAGTCTTCACCTTCATGGAACACTTAAAATTGCAACATTGTTGTAGGCATCCAACTGAATTTCCAGTGCACAACTCGTACAAATTTTGAATCCGCATCCGTCTCCATGACAGTCCGGAGCCAATGGGTGCGCCCGGCTCGTTCAACTGACTGTACAATGCATATTTTGAATATACACATGCACCCGTCTCCATACGATTCAATGGCCAAGGCGTACGCCTGTCTCGGACCATGCCTGTCCGACGTGTATGCATGATAGTCACCCGCGTCGGACCTCATTGCATTCAATGACAAAGTGAGCGCACGGCTCAGTCATGAACCGTGCAATGTGTACGCATTGTCACCCGCGTCGGACCTCATTGCATTCAATGACAAGATGTACGCATGGCTCGGTCATGAACCGTGAAATGCGTACTCATTTTCACCCGCGTCGGACATCATTGCATTCAATGACAAGGCGAACGCACGGCTCGGTCATGAACCGTGCAATGCATACGCATTGTCACCCATGTAGGATCTCATTGCATTCAATGACAAAGCGTACGCACGGCTCGGTCATGAACCGTGCAATTCGTACGCATTGTCACCCGCGTCGGACCTCATTGCATTCAATGACAAAGCGTACGCACGGCTTGGTCATGAACCGTGCAATGCGTGCGCATTGTCACCCGCGTCGGACCTCATTGGTGTGACTATTATACGGATGCAACACACATTTACTGGCCAGGGACACCTGTGCACACCTACCACACTACAGCGTTGGCCACACAGTGTCCCATGGCATGTAAGTCTGCATTCCCTGGGTGTTTGGGGGGCCACATATGGTTTGTTGGGTGGCTCTTTGTGCAGCCACTCCCAGGCTGTGCACGTGTACATGGGGCAGAATCCTTTGTGTGTTGTGCACATTACCACTGTGATGTGCAATTGTACAGTAATGGGCATGAGTCACGGACACAGTTTCAGGTTGGATATGTTTAGGACATGTCACATACACCCCGAGTCCTGGGGTTGATGGCTTGTACGTCACAGTGAGACCTGAAGCCACACTACTGATGTGCACCCAAAGTCTGTGTGCATGTTGCGTCTCAGATGTGTCTGATCAAATGTGCCCAATGGGTGATAGTCTCCACATCCATGTGGTATATGCATCAACCTTGATGGGGTGTGTATCTAAGAGACGTACATGTTGGGCCGGCAGGAACAACAGTGGCCACTACCTGTGAGACTTACGCTTGCCTTGTGGTGTGTACGTGCTACGCCATGTACATTGCTGTGTCGATGTGGCAATACAGGGACCCTGGGTTTCTGCATGGCAAAGATCTGTGATGCCTGGGAGACATCAGGCCTCACTTGTCACTATGGTGTGTGTTTGGAATGTTGCAGCAGTACATAGGTTGGGTGACACAGCCAGATGATTGGCCATTGCACTACATGGGACTCATGTGGACATGTGGAACTGAGATGTGAAGTGGTGGTCATGTAGGTGACATATGTGTCCATGCCCAACAGCACACACATCAGTACATTGTGTAATGTCATGATCTAGCATGTGATATTGATCCTGGTCATGGCCATATGGGTGGATTAACTGACAATCTTCCTTTGTGCATCTCTGTACTGCAGGGCACCAGCTGTCCATCGACCATTCCCAGACCTTGCAACCATGCAGGAATACGACTGCATCAGACGATACTGCTTCACCAGGCCACTGATTGAGGAGTTGGCGGAGCAGTTGGCGCCACATCTGCTACCTGGCCGGACATACCCTACAGCACTGACCCCAGAGGTGAAGGTGATGGCAGCCCTGCACTTCTTTGCTACTGGTACCTTCCAATACACTGTGGCTACAAACGATGTTTAGTTGGGTGCTGCGTGATGTCGTGGAGGGGATGCTGCATTTCCCAGACCTGTATATCAAGCTCCCGAGCCCAGCTGAACTCCCTGAAATAAAGGATGCCTTTTATACACTGGGGAGGATGTCGAACGTCATCGGATCTATTGATGGGACACATGTGGCCCTGATACCACCACAGGCACATGAGCAGGCATACCGTAACAGGAAACACTACCACTCCATCAATGCTCTGATGGTATGTCTCGCTGACATGTCGATCACACATGTGTGTGCACGGTTCCCTGGTTCTGCGCACAATGCCTACATTATGAGGAGTAGTCGCATTGCAACGCTGATGTCACAGATGCCAGCTCAGCATGCCTGGCTTGTTGGTGTGTACAGACTGTTTATCATTGTGTGTGTTTGTCAATGTTGTATTCCGCACTCCTACAAAACTCAGCTACTTCTTCATTTTTGTGCGTGTAGGTGACTCCGGATACCCCAACATGCCGTGGTTGCTGACACCCCTCAGGAATCCTGTGATGCCAGCCGAGCTGCGCTACAATGAGGCACATGGTCGGAGCAGGAGGGTGATTGAGCGGACAGTCGGCCTCCTGAAAAGCCGCTTTCGCTGCCTGGACTAGACCGGAGGGGCCCTCCCATATGAGCCTGCAAAGATGTGCAAAATAATCCTTGTGTGCTGCATCCTACACAACACGGCAGTGCGGAAGGAGTTGCCTCTCATCCAGGATGACGATGACTATGACCAACCTTCGGCACCTGTGGAGGATCCTGGCCTGGGCCAAGATGCCAGTGATGATGAGGGTGACGTCCGCTCACAGCTCATCAACAACTTCTTTACCTGAATGTGAGTTTCAAGGGATGTTATGTGAATGTATGGAGGTTTCCTGGAATGTGTTGTGGCAGCTCTGTTGCTGTCTGAGTGTGTCTGTGTGCCACTTGACTGGATGCGTGCAGTGATGTGACCATTCAGGTGGTGTGTACTCCACAATAGGGTAGTACTGCTAACTAGTTTTTGTGTAGGTGTCTTGCAACATGTTTTGTGCATGTGTATTGCAGTTCTCTCCTGTTCTTCTGTGCTTTTGACAGTGTCTTGTGTCTGTCCTTCCCAGGGTACTTTGCCTGTTGTTTGGTCAACACTGACCCCCAAACTTCAGAAGCCAACACCAGTGTGGAAGTTGACAATTCCCATCAACTGATGTACCACACATCCCCTGACTTACTTTTTCCAACACATTGTGAGTGTGTGTCCACTGTTACGTAGAATTACAGTGCAACTATTGTGGAATAAACGTGTTGCTGATGTGTAATGAACCTGTGCTACACTTTCTTATGTGCGTTGTCTGTATTCCCCTATCTGAGTGACATCTGCTTACCTCACCTGTGGACTTGTTACCACTGACTGGGGTTGGTGTTGTGTCTGTGCATGCCAATGTGTTTCAGGTCACCATCATTGTGTGTGATGAATACCATGGCCATGGTGAGTATGTGTTGTGGTGCCATAGTGGTGTGTCTCCCTCACATGTGTCACATCACCATGACTCACCTTAAGTTGGTCACATTGTTGCAGTATTTGGCGTGCACTGTGTTGTGTAGCAGATCGACATCTCCCTGAACATGACAAGTTGGAATCACAACAGAGGCAAGTATGGTGTACTGGTGAGTTTATTTTCAAACATGTGTGTAGGAAGTGCACAGAATGGTGGGTGCTGTACATTAATTTTGGAATCCAAAGTTCACATTAGAGTTGGAAGTGCTGGTAGATGAAATGTCCAGAGTAAAGTCCACAGTCATCTGCTACATTGGCCCAACATGAACCCTCCATGTCATGTGGGCGAGTTGTGTGCGACTGGACAAGGTGAACGGGTTGCGCACAAAGAACATTGTCCAGAACAGGTTTAGAGGCCCTGGGAAATGTGCTGGGACATCTGCCTCTCACATGTCCTTCTTTGGACGATCCTTCTTCTTCCGGGGGGATCCTCAGGTCCAGGCCTCTGCGGTGCAGGGGACTCTCCGCCAGAGTCCTCCTCCCTCCCTGTGGTGCTGGCAGATGGTGTTGCAACAGATGTTGTGGCCACACAGGAAGGTGTGGACAGGTTGTTGTTGATCTGGTGGAGGCATTGGAGTATGTGCCGATGCACCGTAGTAATGTCATCCCACTTGGCCTCAATGCGGGCATGGGGGGTGACCTGCTCTTGTTGCATGTCCTTGAGGATCCCCACTACCTGGCCAAATCCTCCAGTGCTATCTGGTACGTTTCTAAGATGCATGCCAGGTGGGGGTCATCATGCAGTCCAGAACCCTCTGCAAGGTGCGCCCTCTGCCACCCACCCCTCCCAGCACCCCTATCCACACGGGCCGGACCAGCAGTGGGCTGCACAGGTGACACTGTGACCCCTTGGATGGTTTTGCTGGTGGTGTTTGCTGTAGCTTCCATGGGGTCCTGTGTCCCTGTGCTGTGGGTGTTGATTGGCCTTGGTCTGTCCGTGTTGGCGGGGGTGCCCTGTCGGTGTCCAGATGCTGGCGGCATGGGTACAGGGAGTGCAGATGTTGATGCTGCTGGTGCTGCATGATGGCTCACACTGGAGGGGCAGGTTGGCCGTCGTCATCCAGAGAGGACAGTGAGAGAGTCAGACCAGAGAGCTCAGTGTCCGCCAGAGTCTGGTACTGGGTATCCTCATCATTTGGTGCTGGGTTATGTTTCTACATGCATCAATGGTTCACAAACATGACATTTTCCACTTTTTGAACAGATGCCTGCCTCTACACTGCGTTTTCCCAGCTTGTCATGGACAGATTTTGATATTGTTGTTGGCCATTTCCCAGCATAGCCTTGTGCTCCCCACAACAGAGCCCAGTGTCAGACATCTTGTCAGTCCCTTCCCACTCCCTGTGAGGCGAGTATGGTTCAGTTTGAGCTTGCTGGGCCATGTGGGTGGGTCTAGATTGTCTGTGACTGCGAGTCCCATCATAATCTTGGCTACACCCCCCTTCCCAGCATGCCCATACTTCCTCTCTCTTGACTCTGCTTCCCTTTGAGGGGGTGTGACAGCAATGGAAAGATGGCTGACGGTGTAGTCCTGATGTTTGTTGTTGGCCATTTCCCAGCATGGCCTTGTGCTCCCCACAGCAGAGCCCAGTGTCAGACATCTTGTCAGTCCCTTCCCACTCCCTGTGAGGCGAGTATGATTGTAGTCCTTTATATAGTTGGAGTTGTGGGTGTGTCTTTGTCCCATTTTTTTTTCTTTGGTATTTATTGGCTTTGTCATTGCTTGTTTGGTCCTTTTTTTGTCTTTTTTCCGTTGGGTTTTGTAGGCATGAGGGAGACGTTCATGTGATGGAAACGGACGCTGCTGTTGTCTCGTGCGGACTTCTCTGCCTCATTCACGCTGCTTATCTTCTGTGTTTGGTACGTGTTGGTCGCGCCGGTCTCTATTGCTTGTGTGCCTGGTTGTCTGTGCGTGTCGGTCGTGCGGCTTGGTCTCCGTGCGAGTCGGTCTGGTTTTACACGCATTGCATCCTACTGCTCGGATCGGACATCACGGGTATGGGTCGGACGGTTTCATTCCAGGTTCGTGTCGGTGAAAATCGCGTCGGTTTTCCGGCCGGATCAATATTTTCCCTACGGCTCGGTCGTACGGCTTGTATTCTGTACGTGTCGGTTGTAATTCACTCGCGTTGCATCATACTGCACGGGTCGTACGGCGCTGGTCCGTGTCAGTCGGTATTCGGTCCAGGTCCGTGTTGGTCGGTTCGTTTTGTGGCCGTAATCGGAATCGGCCCCTTAATGTCAATGAGCACGATTGAGCATGCAACCATATTTTTCTGCCTCAAACACAAAATAATTTTGCTTTATTTCAACTGTCTTTTTGAGCAGACTATTGAAAAAGTCCGATTACATTTTTAGGTGCCACTAAGGGAATTTTAAGGTAAATGGATATCCACTGGCAGTTGAAGCCATGAGTCAATTTTGTCAACCTTTTTGTTGAGGGTTGATTGTTGAAAAAAGTTAACTTCAGACATTCTATCTGTAGGTCTTCTCCGCCCAGTAGGGACTACACAGAGTTAGTATATAAAGTAGGTTTAGTAGCTTCAACTCAGTTTGAGGAGAGTCCTTGTTGTGTTGAGTTGCAATTGAGAATTGAGGAAAATTGGTTGTGCCACTTTGAAACATGTTTTAACAGAGGATTACAATTTTGTACTATTGCAAAAAGGCAATGGTATTCCACGAAGCATAATTGTACCATGAATTTATTAATGTATAGTGGCAATACCTCAACCAATGATAAATTGGACTCCACAAGCCTTTTTAGGATTATATCTGGAAAGCTGCCAAAAGTGTATGCTTACAGGTGTAATCTGGAGAAGGTCTTTGAATCCCAGACAGTCGTAAAAATGCAACGATTCCTGGTTATTTAATAGCAGGGGCAAATTTTCACTTGCAATTGTTAGTCAGATCTCAATTTGTTAATTGCCAATGTCCTGCTTTTCCTGTGTTCTTAGCACGGTGCCATGAAGCAATTGCTCTAGACATCATTGATCACTGATTTGGAATTCTATTACTGAAGTGGCCATCTTTAGACACTTTGGACATTTCTTCTCTGGGTAACTCTAAACTCATCTCCCGATACCTATAAAAAACAAATCTTATCTTTACTTATTTATTTTAGAGATTTTCTAATTCATTCTGTTCAAACTGGATTCTGACCTTAAAACTGTCCAAATGTATTTTTGCTCTTAAAATATAGTAAACTTTGAATGATACTGATTCAGGAAGGTACAGTTGGGTCGATAAACCTATTTACAACCTTCAATACTGTGTCCTATGGGGCTCTCAGAGAGGGGATATGGGGTTTAGAGATCGGAGGCAAGACTTTATACTGGATCTCGTCCTTTCTATCTCATCATAGCCAGATGGTAATCATGCGTTATTTGTCTCATTACAGTGGTCCTCTTAAGCTTATGGCCCATGGAGTGCTGCATGGGTTTTAAACCCCACATTATTTAATCTATACGTGGCCACATTAACCAGTCTTGTAGAGTCTTTTAGTTTTAATATGTCATGTAAGAGCTATGCTGACAATATTCTGCTCATAGTATGGCTTGATGGAAAAGGGTATAGAGACAGAATACTGAGTTGTAATGTCGACTTGCACTAATATCGAGTTGAAATTATCGAGATACAGAAATATCGACAGCAAGAATATTGTGGTCAAGAATATCGAGTTTAAGGTCAGAAATATTGTTATGAAAAATATCAAAGTCATTAATATCGTTTGCAAAAATATAGCTGTTAAAAATATAGTTTTTTTAGTGTTATGTTTTTTAGTATGTGTTTTAAATGTATGTACTCTATTTTCTATTTCGGTAAGTATTGCTTTTTAATATATGTGTTACATTTTTAGTGGTTATTAATTTTATTTTAATTACATTTTGCGTTTTAGTTCCGTAGCGGGTTGTGGGTTTATAGGGGAATAGGGTGGGAAGTAATTTAATTATAATAAATTATTATTTTTTATTAATAAATATGTATTTATTTAATATTTTATATTGTGAATTGTGGGAATTCATGTATTGTTAATTATTTACTAATTGGTTGTTGATTATTATCAATGAATTGATAATTATGTTAAGTGTGCCATTTTTTTAGAAGTGGGTTGTGGATTGATAGGGTAGTAGGGCGGGAAGTAAGTTAATTTTAATAAATCTATTATGATGTTTTATATAATATTTATTTAATTAAATCATTGTGGGAATATATTAATAATTATTTTAAATGTTCTTATTTGTTAATAATTAATTAATTAATTGTAAATTAATTATGTTAATTGTGTAATGTTTTTAGAAATGGGTGGTGGGGTTTATAGAGGAATAGGGTGGGAGGTAATTTATTTATAAATAATAAATTTTTTGTTAAGTAATCCAAATTAATCAATTAATTAAAATTTAAATATGGAAATTGTGTAATTAATTTGATGTGTGAGTTGTGGTGTTTATTTGGGTAGAGCGTGGAAAGTAATTTAGCTTAAATGAATTAATAATTACTTGATCATTAATATTAATTTGTTACTTGATAAATATTTTGGTAATTGCTTGTTTTTATATTGTTTGTGGATTTTGGTTCTATAGTGGTGATGTTCGGTTAGTACCTTAATTGTTATCTGTTTTAATGTGGTTTTTTATTTATTAATATTTGTTTTATTGATCATTAATTGTGTAAATTATGGAGGTACACTTATATTTTTAAATTTAGATGTGTGTTGTAAATTGTGTGTTGTTATAGGGTAGGAAAGAAAATATTAAATGTATTTAATAATTAATGTTTTTGATTATAAATAATTTCTAATACAAAATATGTATTTGTTTGTAAATGATTTTGAAAGTTTGACAAATTAATCTTTGTATGTAATTTTTAGATTGTTTTAACATAATAATATGTTTAATCTTTTGTAATTTTTTATTGTTTTATATATGTTTTGTGTTTTGTGTTTTTTGTTATCTGTTGTATTGCAGTTGATATATTTTTTTTTTTTAAATTTGAATTGTCTTCAGTGGTGGTAGTAATTTGTACCACTCTGCTATCCAACACTTTCCCTACTGTTGCACTCGCTGGATTGGGAATAATAATTTTATCCCCTCCGCTATCCAACACTTTCCCTACTGTTGCACTAGTTGGAGTGGTTATAGTAATTTTTACTCCTCCGCTATCCAACATATTCCCTACTGTTGCATTTGTTGGAGTGGGAATCGTAATTTTTACCCCTCCGCTTTCCAACACCTTCCCTACTGTTGCACTCAATGAGGTAGGAATAGTTAATTATTCTCCACCGCTATCTAACACTTTCCCTACTGCTGCATTTGTCGGAGTGCAAATAGTAATTTATACCCCTCTGCTATCCAACACTTTCCCTACTGTTGCACTTGTTGAAGTGGGAATAGTAATTGTTGCCCCTGCACTATCAAACCTTACTGTTGCACTTGCTGGAGCCGGAATAGTCATTTTTTTCTCTTTGCTATCCAACTCTTTCCCTACTGTCGCACTCACTGGAGTGGGAATAGTAAATAATTCCCCTCCACTAGCCAACACTTTCCCTACTATTGCATTCACTGGAGTGGGAATACTTATTTTTACCTCACCGCTATCCAACACTTTCCCTACTGTTGCACTCGTTGCAGTTGAAATAGTAAATTGTAACCCTTCGCTATCCAACAGGTTCCCAACTGTTGCACTAGTTGGAGTGGGAAGAATAATTTTTACCTATCTCCTATCCAACACTTTCCCTACTGTTGCATTTGCTGGAGTGGGAATAGTATTTTTTACCTATCTGCTATCCAATACTCTCCCTACTGTTGCATTTGCTGGAGTGGGAATAGTAATTTTTACCTCTCCGCTATCCACACTTTCCCTACTGTAGCACTAGCTGGAGTGGGAGTAGCAATTTGTACCCCTATGCTCTCCAACACTTTCTCTACTGTTGCACACAATGTAATGCAAAATGTAGGATTGAAAAATATTAAATATTTTAATATTTTAATGTATAATATAATTTTTTTAAATAATTGTTATGTTACAGGTGCCTGTATATATATATATATTTATAATGTAAACAAATCTGGGTCCTTCCGGGATCAGTCCCGTTGTCAGGTGGTGCATCAGCCGACAGGAGCCCCAAGCTGGTTCGTAAATATTCCAAAAGTTACTTAAAGTAAAAATGCACACTCAGAAGTCCATTTGCTAATCACCAGGGTTTAATCCTGTAAACCGCTACGCGTTTCGACACTAAAAGTGTCTTGATCACACAAATTTAACAGGCACTCAGTTAAGCAGCCTACATCTGACATTACCGATGGCAGCCATCTTAGAACGGTCACAAAGTTTTTTTTGCACAAACTGACATAGCTTAATTCATTATTTCGTGATTACGAGATAATGATGTAGATAAAAGACAGACTGAACAAAATTAATAAATGTCTACAGCATGTCCTGTTCATAATCCAAGATAATTATTCTAATTTGAATTATTTAATCGTAATATAAACATGCTGTTGTGTCTGTCAGGACCGTGAGGAATAACATACAAAGCAAGTTACCAAGTTAAGCAGTAATACTGAATACAATATTAAAACCTGGCTGTGTATGGCTCAAACCAAAAGACCTCTAAGTAGAGAACCAATTGCTGAGGGCTGAATTTAATACGAACTAGTGCGCAAATGGAAAATCCATCATATGCAATGGGCATGTGGCCAGTTGAAACTCCCCATACGGTGAAACTAGATATAGAGTGAAAAAATCAAAAGCCAGGTGGCTATATTCAGAGGCCTTCCTATAGTTTAGTAAATCAAACTGTGCCACCAAACACAAAACATTCAATAATTAAAGAAAATTATTATTATAAAAAGTGCTCATGATAGTCTCTTATCTTAGTGGAAAGTGCACCGACATTCCTGCTGAAGAAAAGGGTAGGGTACCTGTGAGGTATCGATCAAAAGTGCAGGTGATGGGTCCCTTACTTTCCTCCTGTAAATACAATAAAACAAGAGACTAGATTAAAATCAAATTATAAAAATTAACCTCTTAGATTAACTGCAGCAACATTTTTTATCATATCTTAACACAGTTTAAACAAAAATAAACTCTTAAGCCTCGTGTAGATGAGTGGCAAATTCCTCATCAAGGTTATGCCCTCCAGGGAATCTAGTTTCAAGTTCAATAATCCATTTGGATCCCTTTTTCCTTAGAGCTAACTCTCTATTGCCACCTCTCTTACCTACATTTACTTGCTCAATTGCAAAAAATCTTAGGAAAGAGTTATTTGATTGGTGTTTTTCCTGAAAATGGCGGGCGATGGGGTAATGCAGATCTATGTTGGTAATGGCCCGCAAGTGTTCCTGAACATGTTTTTTGACCATGCATGTAATGCTACCAACATACCTCAATTTACACGGGCATTCCAAGACATATATTGCAAAACTGGTACTGCATGTCAAGAACTGACCTATGGTTCTGTTTTGTCTAAGCCCCGGTATCCCGAACTCCTTAACCATGTGGCTACTTCTACATGCCCTGCAGTGGCCACAAGGATAAAAACCTTTGAGATTGTGGACATTTCTGTTAGGGATTTCTGAAATATCTCCTTTTACCAAGATGTCACTGAGACTTCTACCTCTTCGATATGTTACACGGGGTCTATTGCTTATACTGGAACCTATAACGTTATCTGATTTAAGGATTTTCCAGTTATCGGAAAGTATCTATTTAACCTTAGCAGAGTCATGGTTGAATGTAGTAATAACTCTGGATACCATTTCCTCATTAGTCGTTTGTTGTTTAACTTCCAGAGTACTTGACCTGGTCGTTTCCTTGATCTTATTTAGAGCCCTAGTAAGAGCCCACTCAGGATACCCACGTTCCCTGAATCTGATAAGCATTCTCTCTTGTTCAAGATTGTACATTTCATCAGTGCTGCAGTTCCTTCTCACCCTCAGTAACTCTCCAAAAGGAATGCTTCACTTCAAGGCTTCTGGATGAGCACTGAGGGCATGAAGGAGACTGTTACCTGCAGTTTCCTTTCTATGGAGACTAGTTACTAGTCTGTCTCCCTGTACCGTAACCAAGGTATCAAGAAATTCAAGGCTTTCTTTACTCATATTGGAAGTGAGTATAATATTGTACAGGTTAGTGTTTAACTTTAAAATGAAGTTCTTTGCTTCAAGTTCAGAGCCACTCCATGCAATGAAAAGGTCGTCAATATATCTAATCCAGACCGTAACCAAGTTAAAGTCTGGTTTAAGATTTTCATCATTCTGAATCTCCTCCTCCCATTTGCCCAGAAACAGATTCGCAAAACTCGGTGCGAATCACGAACCCATCGCAGTACCACGCACCTGCTTGTAGAGATCACCATCAAACATGAAGATATTGTTGGTAAGACATATCCTCATCATCTCTACAAGCATGTGCGTGTGCTCAAGATAACCTATGTCCCTTCCTTCAAGAAATGAAAGCAGGCCTCTATACCCTGGTCATGGTCAATAATGGTGTACAATGAATTCACGTCCAGGGTAATCAGTATATAATCACTTGCCCATTCCACTTTCTTTGGTGTCTTTTGTATAAGAAGGTAAGAGTGTCACTTATTCTCTCAAAAAATGGTCTATATATTTTGATATATTCTCATTGACACTCCCTATAGATGATACAATGGGTCTACCCGGTGATTTTGTGGGATCCTTGTGTATCTTGGGCAAAAGGTACAATATAGGCAATTTGGGATAGTCTTTTTTCAGGAAACAATACTCTTGCCATGTATTCAAACCTAGTGAGAAAAGGGGGTCTAAGGGAATATGATTTATAGACCTGCCCAAGTACCAC
Source organism: Triturus cristatus (assembly GCF_964204655.1). Lineage (NCBI taxonomy): Eukaryota > Metazoa > Chordata > Amphibia > Caudata > Salamandridae > Triturus > Triturus cristatus. The sequence continues at coordinate 248,413,703 of NC_140582.1, read as the reverse complement.
TACCCTACTGATAACTTATGCACAAAACAACAGGAACTGGGGGTCTTATAACAGACAGCACAAAGGTAATAAGTGAAGATAGACTATAGTGCAGCAGACCAAATGAAACCTGGCCACGAGCAGAGCATGGATTACCATCAATCTTACTCGAAGTACAGAGCAAATGGTGAGAGAAAGGTGGCTCTCATGATCAGTAATATCATTTGGTGATCCAACTATTTGGCAGAGGTATGTCCCATGATCATGGGGACTGCCTCGCTAGTTTGAAGCTCTGTTGTTATCTCAGGCTGGTAAATATTAGCCAGCAACACATGAAGTGTAAGAGGTTGTGAAAAACAAGGATCGTGATCCTATAGTGTGCAGTGCAAGAAAATGGAAAATGTGAGAACTAAAAAAGGTTGTGTAGAGAGGACAAATCTGAATGTGCTGAGTACTCCACACACCTTGATTAAAAAGGTGTAACAGGTTATAGCAGTACTAGCAAGTGACTACTATGTAAAGGTCAACATGTTTCAGCCATCCGGGTATGACTCCCTACGGCTTTCGTCAGGACCTGTGTTGCACTGAAACAAGCTACTGCAAAAAGTACAGAAAGTACATAACTAGGCATGAAAAAATCACACTTATCTTCAATATAGGTTGAATAGAATTGGAAAAATACAACCTTCAACGCTCAAAATCCTCAGAGGCGTAGAGTGTGATCATCACCTAGAAAATAAAGCACCCATTGCACATAGTCCAAAATACACTAAAACAAAAGTGCTGTCATTTTAAAGCAAGTATCTATCTTGACATTATCAATCAGCATATCAAAATTGCTTACCCAACGTGCTCTAGGATTGTACCTCACCTACCCTGGAACCATGCTCGGGTGTAGGAGGCCCCGCTCTGTGACGTGGGTAACAGAAAAGCAAAACAAGCAAAGAGATTCTCTTAGATTTTTCAGTGTTTTGTGATTATTTCCTTTTTTGTATATTTACAATTTTTTCGATCAGCCGTGATTATTGATTTGGCTTAGAGGTGCTCCCCTAGTGTACCCCTATGTGATTCTGGCTTAACATCCAGAATAAAACACTGCACTCTCACTACAATTAAATCACCCTGAGAACAATCCTGACTACCAGATTAACATGACGCTACTATTTAAATCAGGCTGCAATCTCAGCCAAGCGCTATTAACTAATAAACTAAACAACTGAAAAACTAAAAACAAGGCACCAGGTCCAATGAGTCCTATATTAACAGTACGCGCACACATTATGAAGGAAAACGCATCCGTTCTGAATAGATAGGAACGCTTACCTCTCCGTCGTTGCCCCAGACCTGGTCGAGCTGGGTGGGAGGCAGCGAGTGGACTGAGGAATGAGCTTAAATCCTGTTATCTGTCTCGCCTCGTAGCGATCAGTGGTAGCTGCCACGCCCCCTGAAGTCACCCCTCGCTGTCTGTGAGCGGCGTGTGTTGAGAACTACAAAGTGACGTAATACTACTAGGGAAATGTAGTTCAGAAGGAAGGAAAACCCGACCATACTCCGCCGCTAAGTTTACATGTGATATGTAATGCGCAATGCCCAATGTCACAAGAATGAATAAACTGCAACCAATTGATAAAGTCAAATAATGAAATATTAAAATCATAAATTAATGAAAATTGCCCGTTGTTTAGATTCTGCAGCGTCTGCTCGAGTCTGCTATCTGCGGACAGTGTCACATTTAAAGTGTAAGCCTTAGATTATAAGCGGACCAAAAGTGTCGAGGAGCTGTATTTATCCTACATGGTCCGGGGGTACTCTAATCTGTTGGCTATTTAAATGGTCCTCACTAGAACAAACCGCCAAGTGATATCATACAGAGCACAAGCGTGGTTCAAAAAGGAGTCATAGATGTGTCTAATGACTCCTTAGCTCCGTTTTAATAATACCTAATACTGCGTCGCATATAAGAAAAAGAGTTTTAAAGGGGCATCATGTAATAAGGATGTTATATGAATCAGCCACCTGGTCGATCATACTGGCAAGCTAAGGATGAGGTACTAGGCACTAGAAGTTCCTCATACATACAGATCTCTATAAATCAAGTTTAAAGATTAAATCTATATGTCGCAAGTAGTTAAATTACCAGTTAGTGGTTTATGAAGCCCAGTTATAAACTGTGTATCTATAGGCTGGTCCAAGGTATATCATCATTTAGACCTGAAGTGTCACTGTGAAGTTTGTATACCCATTTTTGTTCTTTGATAAACAGGAATCTGGAAACATCACTCGTATGTGGAGGTATAATAGGTTTTTCTAATACCGTCCAGTAAAACTCTTCTGCAGCATGGTTCGCCTCTACAAAGTGTCTAGTAAGTCTGGTTGTAAGTTTTTTGCACCTGAACGTGCTCTTGTGTTCAAGCATGCGTGCCCTCACTTTGCGAGTGGTCATACCCACATATCGGATGTGGCATGGACATGTGAGTAAGTAAATCAAGTTACTACTATTGCAATTAGTAAATTGATTCTGAATCCAAGGGCTGTCGGAACCAATATCTATAGTAGTACTATGGGTGGTTTGTGGGCAAACTGAACACCCCCCACATGGATGATGTCCAGAAACTGGCGGTAAATCCCAAAGAGTCCCCTGTGGCCTAGGTAGGCACGCCTGGGGACGTGTGTACCAGTCTGTCTCTTAAATTGCCTGATCTTTTGAAGGCAAACAATGGTGGAGCTATATTGTCATTGCAGCTATTTAAGATACGCCAATGTTTTTTGATACTCTTTTTGATACTGTTAGAAAGAGTGCTGAACGTGTTGACAAACGTCAACCGTTCAAGGGGTGGTTTAGATATGGGTATCTCTAGCAAAGCTTCACGGTTATTGTTTGAGGCTCTCTTACATGACCGTTTGATCAGTTTGTGTGGATAGAGTCTCTCTTTGAGTTGGTCTGTTAGGAAGTTTGAATGTTTAGTAAAGCCCTCTGTTGTAGAGCAGTTCCTTCGGACCCTTAAAAACTGACCGTAGGGTAAATTATCCCTAAGGGCCTTCGGGTGCTGGCTGTCATATCTCAACAGTGAATTGCGTGCCATGGGTTTCCGGTACAATTCGCTTGCTAGGCCTTGTGGTGTTACAAAGATGGATAAATCTAGGAAGGCCAGACGCTCCTTGTCACTCTCTACTGTGATCTTCAAGTAGTCATTGCGTGTATTTAGCCAGCGATGGAATAAGCCAATTGACTCTTGGTCACCACGCCACACCACCAACACATCGTCAATATACCGCTTCCATAAGCGAATCGATGTGAGGAAAGGATTGGTGGGGGCCAACACATGTTCCTGTTCAAAGGAAGGCACGTACAGGTTCGCTAAGCTGGGCGCGAAAACGCTGCCCATGCTGGTACCTGAGACCTGCAAATAGATGGTGTTCTCAAATTTGAAAAAGTTTTCTTTCATAGCTATGCGTGCCAAAGACATAATGAAATGTACTGGTGTAATGGACTGTAAATCAGTTGCTTCCAAAATAGTGCATATTGTGTCGAGTGTCTCATTTTGAGGGATTGATGTATAAAGAGACTCGACGTCAAAGGAGACTAGGAAATCTGTCTCGGCGACAAATTCAACTTGTGGAAGCAGTCGCAGGACATCCTTAGTGTCCTGTAAGCATTTTCTGGACAATGGGTCTTAGAAAATGGTCCACGAAGGTAGACAAAGGTTCCAAAAGGGAACCTATGCCAGAGATAATGGGCCTCCCCGGAGGTGGCCTCATGGGCTTGTGCACCTTGGGTAGAACGTAAAAGTACGGAATAACAGGGAATTTTGTTTGTAAAAACTGTGCTTCACGTGTTGTTATCCACTCCTCTCTCTGAGCTTCTTCAATAAGTTGCCCAATAGTGCTTTTTAGTCTCTCCGTGGGATCCTGTGTCAGGACTTTGTAAGAATTCTCATCACTCAACTGACGAAGGCATTCTGCCCTATAGTCGGCGGTGTCCAGAATGACAATGGAACCACCCTTGTCCGCAGGTTTAATAGTAATCTCATTGTCTTTGGCCAAAGTGGTGAGTGCCAGTTGTTCGCAACGAGGTAGGTTGTAGAACCTTGGTTGCTTCTGTTCGTATAGGGTAGTGACCTCGCTAGTCACAGCTTTCTCGAAGGTCAAAACTTGAGATGGAACTAAGTGTGTAGGAGGATTGAAAGTCGATTTCAATCTAAGACCCGTATTTAGCTCATTCTCAACGGTATCAGTGAGTGGTTTGTCCCTAAAAAAGTAATGAAGCCTGAGTTTTCTAAAGAACTGTGCCAATTCACATTGAGTCCGAAAGGGGTCACCTTCAGAGGTGATTACGAAACCTAGACCCCTATTAAGAACGGACTGTTCCGTCTTGGTGAGAATGCGTTTGCTCAGATTGACTACTAGGTCTAGCTTGGGTTGTTCTCCACCGGAGCTGAGTTTTTCTTGGTATTGCTCCGAGTCCCTGAATGGGGGCCTGTCGCTGGGTCCCAGTGAACCTGTGCCTGCGCATTTCTTCTTCGGCCTCTGGGTCTTGATGGGCCATACCCTAAAAAAGACTGGTTATCGTATTCAGGTTGGAGAAGTGCCATAGGAGGCTGGTATGGTTGTTGTGGAAAACCCCACGGAGTGGGAGGCCACCACTGTGAAAAAGGCGGTGCACCGTAACCCCTTTGGTTGTAAGGTCTGGGGTATCTCCCTCTGCCTCTGAATCTGGGTTTAGGGACATTTAATCCCTCGTTGTCACTGGAGACATCGTCGGAACTTGAACCTGAGTAGGTAGAGCCATATCTCTTACCGTTCTTTCTAAACTCAGGGGGTGAGTAGTTGTCGCTGGTATATGGATAAACTCTATCATGCTTAAACTTGGCCAAGTCTTTTTTAAATTTCTCAATTTTGGCAAGTAAAATAGAGTCTTTGAACTCCTTATTGTTCTTATTGGATTCATCCAAGTTCTTCTTAAATAAGGTCGCAGTGATGGTTACTTTGATTTGTGCTTCCAACGTCTGTATTTCTATCAGAATGGAATCAGCGACTCTCTTTGCTGTGCTGATAATTAAAATCAGCCAGTCGCGAGTACATCGCCAGGCTATAAGGGACCAGTCTTTTAAAAAAACCTTGTCCTCTAAGAATAGCCTGGGGGCGTTAGTGACTATCAGTCCTGGAGGGGCACAGTTAGCTCTTAAATACTCAGCCATGATGGCACCGTGTATGGAGGATCGTAAATGCGACTTCTTCAGAACGAGGACACGACCCCATTCATTACCTGTATCTAACGGGGGGCATTAGGTCCCTCAAGAATGCTGGGGGTGTTGTCTAGAATTGATTGATAAATAGTGTCATCGTATGCTAAGCAGCTAAACTCAGCCACGATGGATGAATGAGGAAATCTGGTAATGGATGTAAGCAAGGAGAAAGAAAGAAAGGAGAAGCAGTGAGTGTAAATAATGCAGTTAAGGAAATCTGCAACCAAACAAACGCTACCCTACCCACAACTAGGTAGGATCATGAAAGAGACCCGCAGCTAAACGCTGCTCAAGAGCATCAATAAACCTAGTGAGAAAAAGGGGTCTAAGGGAATATGATTTATAGACCTGCCCAAGTACCACTCCCCTACTGATAACTTATGCACAAAACAACAGGAACTGGGGGTCTTATAACAGACAGCACAAAGGTAATAAGTGAAGATAGACTATAGTGCAGCAGACCAAATGAAACCTGGCCACGAGCAGAGCATGGATTACCATCAATCTTACTCGAAGTACAGAGCAAATGGTGAGAGAAAGGTGGCTCTCATGATCAGTAATATCATTTGGTGAACCAACTATTTGGCAGAGGTATGTCCCATGATCATGGGGACTGCCTCGCTAGTTTGAAGCTCTGTTGTTATCTCAGGCTGGTAAATATTAGCCAGCAACACATGAAGTGTAAGAGGTTGTGAAAAACAAGGATCGTGATCCTATAGTGTGCAGTGCAAGAAAATAGAAAAGGTGAGAACTAAAAAAGGTTGTGTAGAGAGGACAAATCTGAATGTGCCGAGTACTCCACACACCTTGATTAAAAAGGTGTAACAGGTTATAACAGTACTAGCAAGTGACTACTATGTAAAGGTCAACATGTTTCAGCCATCCGGGTATGACTCCCTACGGCTTTCGTCAGGACCTGTGTTGCACTGAAACAAGCTACTGCAAAAAGTACAGAAAGTACATAACTAGGCATGAAAAAATCACACTTATCTTCAATATAGGTTGAATAGAATTGGAAAAATACAACCTTCAACGCTCAAAATCCTCAGAGACGTAGAGTGTGATCATCACCTAGAAAATAAAGCACCCATTGCACATAGTCCAAAATACACTAAAACAAAAGTGCTGTCATTTTAAAGCAAGTATCTATCTTGACATTATCAATCAGCATATCAAAATTGCTTACCCAACGTGCTCTAGGATTGTACCTCACCTACCCTGGAACCATGCTCGGGTGTAGGAGGCCCCGCTCTGTGACGTGGGTAACAGAAAAGCAAAACAAGCAAAGAGATTCTCTTAGATTTTTCAGTGTTTTGTGATTATTTCCTTTTTTTGTATATTTACAATTTTTTCGATCAGCCGTGATTATTGATTTGGCTTAGAGGTGCTCCCCTAGTGTACCCCTATGTGATTCTGGCTTAACATCCAGAATAAAACACTGCACTCTCACTACAATTAAATCACCCTGAGAACAATCATGACTACCAGATTAACATGACGCTACTATTTAAATCAGGCTGCAATCTCAGCCAAGCGCTATTAACTAATAAACTAAACAACTGAAAAACTAAAAACAAGACACCAGGTCCAATGAGTCCTATATTAACAGTACGCGCACACATTATGAAGGAAAACGCATCCGTTCTGAATAGATAGGAACGCTTACCTCTCCGTCGTTGCCCCAGACCTGGTCGAGCTGGGTGGGAGGCAGCGAGTGGACTGAGGAATGAGCTTAAATCCTGTTATCTGTCTCGCCTCGTAGCGATCAGTGGTAGCTGCCACGCCCCCTGAAGTCACCCCTCGCTGTCTGTGAGTGGCGTGTGTTGAGAACTACAAAGTGACGTAATACTACTAGGGAAATGTAGTTCAGAAGGAAGGAAAACCCGTCCATACTCCGCCGCTAAGTTTACATGTGATATGTAATGCGCAATGCCCAATGTCACACGAATGAATAAACTGCAACCAATTGATAAAGTCAAATAATGAAATATTAAAATCATAAATTAATGAAAATCGCCCGTTGTTTAGATTCTGCAGCGTCTGCTCGAGGCTGCTATCTGCGGACAGTGTCACATTTAAAGTGTAAGCCTTAGATTATAAGCGGACCAAAAGTGTCGAGGAGCTGTATTTATCCTACATGGTCCGGGGGTACTCTAATCTGTTGGCTATTTAAATGGTCCTCACTAGAACAAACCGCCAAGTGATATCATACAGACCACAAGCGTGGTTCAAAAAGGAGTCATAGATGTGTCTAATGACTCCTTAGCTCCGTTTTAATAATACCTAATACTGCGTCGCATATAAGAAAAAGAGTTTTAAAGGGGCATCATGTAATAAGGATGTTATGTGAATCAGCCACCTGGTCGATCATACTGGCAAGCTAAGGATGAGGTACTAGGCACTAGAAGTTCCTCACACATACAGATCTCTATAAATCAAGTTTAAAGATTAAATCTATATGTCGCAAGTAGTTAAATTACCAGTTAGTGGTTTATGAAGCCCAGTTATAAACTGTGTATCTATAGGCTGGTCCAAGGTATATCATCATTTAGACCTGAAGTGTCACTGTGAAGTTTGTATACCCATTTTTGTTCTTTGATAAACAGGAATCTGGAAACATCACTCGTATGTGGAGGTATAATAGGTTTTTCTAATACCGTCCAGTAAAACTCTTCTGCAGCATGGTTCGCCTCTACAAAGTGTCTAGTAAGTCTGGTTGTAAGTTTTTTGCACCTGAACGTGCTCTTTTGTTCAAGCATGCGTGCCCTCACTTTGCGAGTGGTCATACCCACATATCGGATGTGGCATGGACATGTGAGTAAGTAAATCAAGTTACTACTATTGCAATTAGTAAATTGATTCTGAATCCAAGGGCTGTCGGAACCAATATCTATAGTAGTACTATGGCTGAAACATGTTGACCTTTACATAGTAGTCACTTGCTAGTACTGCTAGTACTGCTATAACCTGTTACACCTTTTTAATCAAGGTGTGTGGAGTACTCGGCACATTCAGATTTGTCCTCTCTACACAACCTTTTTTAGTTCTCACCTTTTCTATTTTCTTGCACTGCACACTATAGGATCACGATCCTTGTTTTTCACAACCTCTTACACTTCATGTGTTGCTGGCTAATATTTACCAGCCTGAGATAACAACAGAGCTTCAAACTAGCGAGGCAGTCCCCATGATCATGGGACATACCTCTGCCAAATAGTTGGATCACCAAATGATATTACTGATCATGAGAGCCACCTTTCTCTCACCATTTGCTCTGTACTTCGAGTAAGATTGATGGTAATCCATGCTCTGCTCGTGGCCAGGGTTCATTTGGTCTGCTGCACTATAGTCTATCTTCACTTATTACCTTTGTGCTGTCTGTTATAAGACCCCCAGTTTCTGTTGTTTTGTGCATATGTATTCAAACCTCCCTCCTGCCAAAAGGCCAGCCTTTCCCATGTACCAGTTATGCTCAAGTTATACTCTGCGGTGTTACTACAGTCATAAAAATTTACATCACTCAATTCTTTCTGCACTTCTTCAATGTACAGTTCCCTCCCCCAGAGTACAATGTCACCACCTTTGTCTGATGGTCTAATGACAACATTCTTGTCTTTGGCAAGAGAGATAATGAAATCCCTCTGTTTCTTGGATAAATTGAACCTAACATTGTTACACATCGCTGTTTTGTTTGGTGAGTTCTTTGGTGACCACCTCGTGAAAGGTATCTATCGAGTCATGAGGAAGAACCGGACAAAAAATTGATTTTGGTTTAAAAGGGGTACACACTGCTCTATCGGTGCTGGGACCCTGTGTGTGCATACCCCTTCCTCTTCTGGTGACACCTTACCCAAACTATAGACAGTTTGTAGTACACTTGCATCTCCCACAGTTAATTCGGGTAGAATTCTTTCTTCACCCAACGATGCTGTCAAATTTTCTGGGGGTCTGTTGTTGAATAAAGTGTGCCATTTCTTAAGTTTCAACTTACGTATGAATTTAAAAATGTCTACCCTGGTATTGGTGTAATTAAACAATTCCATCGGACAAAAAGTCAGTCCTAGACACAAAGTAGTTTTTTCTGTTTCAGTTAATGATCTTGAAGAGAGGTTGATAATAGTTTGATTTACTATCCATATTTATTTGGCTCTTCTGTAGCCCCCACGTCTGGTTCCCATTGGCTCTTTGTTTGTGTCTCCTTTGTTTCCATTTGAGACGTCTTTTCTTGGAACGCCCCTGCCTTTTGTCCTTCCTCTTCCCCGACCTTGTCCTCGAGTTCTCTGTGGTGTTTGCGGTGTTGATTATGCCTGTTCTCTTTGTCGTCGTGTTCTCAACACCCGGAACTCGTCTAAAAAAGTTGCAGGTTTGGATGTTATTTTCACATCAGAGACAGTGCTAACTGTTTGTACGGAACCTTCGGTGTCTGAATCACTTATTAGTACATTTTCTTGTATGTCTGCCGAGACAACTGGGTCAATGATTCCCGTCTCCTGTTGTCTGTACAGATGGTCGTACTTGGGACTATAAGTTAGAATGCGGCCACTTTCATATTCCCCACAGTCTCTATGTAATGTCCTTTGTTTACTGAATTTTATATCATCCTCGTATTTTTTCAGCCTTTCTTTCAGATCAACCTTGAATTTGTTGATATTGTTTTGTTCTCTGCTTTTTTTGAATTCCTCCTCTTTCAGTTCTTTAATGATTGCTTCACGATCCTCCCATGCGTACTTCACCAGTATGACTAGCATGTTCTTTGAGCTGGATGCTGAGTTTGCCGCCCATTCATCAAGCATCTGAGGATTGAGGGATTCATGCGATGGGGTGATGTAAATCCTTAAACCACGTGGTATCATGTCTTTGTCCATATAATCTTCGAGGGAGATCACCTCCCACCATTTGGAAGATTCTTGTTTTTTTAGTTTTTCATACCGTCTCAGTTTGGTATTGAGCATGCTTCCAGTATAAGCAATAGTCCCCTTGTAACATATCGAAGAGGTAGAAGTCTCAGGGACATCTTGGTAAAGGAGATATTTCAGAAATCCCTAACAGAATTTTCCACAATCTCAAAGGTTTTTATCATTGTGGCCACTGCAGGGCATGTAGAAGTAGCCACATGGTTAAGGAGTTCGAGATACCGGGGCTTAGACAAAACAGAACCATAGGTCAGTTCTTGACATGCAGTACCAGTTTTGCAATATATGTCTTGGAATGCCCGTGTAAATTGAGGTATGTTGGTAGCACTACGTGCATGGTCAAAAAACGTGTTCAGGAACACTTGCGGGCCATTACCAAAATAGATCTGCATTACCCCATCGCCAGTCATTTTCAGGAAAAACACCAGTCAAATAACTCTTTCCTAAGATTTTTTACAATTGAGCAGGTAAACGTAGGTAAGAGAGGTGGTAATAGAGAGTTAGCTCTAAGAAAAAAGGAATCCAAATGGATTATTGAACTTGAAACTAGATTCCCGGGAGGGCATAACCTTGATGAGGAATTAGCCACTCATCTACACGAGGATTAAGAGTTTATTTTTGTTTAAACTGTGTTAAGATATGATAAAAAATGTTGCTGCAGTTAATCTAAGTAGTTAATTTTTATAATGTGATTTTAATCTAGTCTCTTGTTTTATTGTATTTTCAGGAGGAAAGTAAGGGACCCATCACCTGCACTTTTGATCGATACCTCACGGGTACCCTACCCTTTTCTTCAGCAGGACTGTCGGTGCACTTTCCACTAAGATAAAAGACTATCATGAGCACTTTTTATAATAATAATTTTCTTTAATTATTGAATGTTTTGTGTTTGGTGGTACAGTTTGACTTACTAAACTACAGGAAAGGCCTCTGAATATAGCCACTTGGCTTTTGATTTTTTAACTCTTTATCTAGTTTCACCGTATGGGGAGTTTCAACTGGGCACATGTCCATTGCATATGATGGATTTTCCATTCGGGCACTAGTTTGTCTTAAATTCAGTCCTCAGCAATTGGTTCTTTACTTAGAGGTCTTTTGTTTTGAGCCATACACAGCCAGGTTTTAATATTGTATTCAGTATTAATATTGCTTAACTTGGTAACTTGCTTTGTATGTTATTCCTCACGGTCCTGACAGACACAACAGCATGTTTATATTACGATGAAATAATTCAAATTATAATAATTATCTTGCATTATGAACAGGACATGCTGTAGACATTTATTAATTTTGTTCAGTCTGTCTTTTATCTACATTATTATCTCGTAATCACGAAATAATGAATTAAGCTATGTCAATTTGTGTGAAAAAAACTTTGTGACCGTTCTAAGATGGCTGCCATCGGTGATGTCAGATGTAGGCTGCTTAACTGAGTGCCTTTTCTATGTTTATTGTTTATTTAAGCTCGTCATGTAACACTGTTAAATTTGTGTGATCAAGACACTTTTAGTGTCGAAACGCGTAGCGGTTTGCAGGATTAAACCCTGGTGATTAGCAAATGGACTTCTGAGTGTGCATTTTTACTTTAAGTAAATTTTGGTATATATATATTTATGTATATTTATTTATATATTTATAACATTTTAAAATTAATTAAAATTATTATTTATGTTTTTTTTTAATTAAAGCTATATATATTACTTTTGATATATGTATGTTTAATTTTTTTTAATTAATTTTATTACTTATAATTGTTACAATTTACAAATAAATCTATTTTTTTTTAAGTTAGTTATTATTTATTTTATTTTACATTATTTTTTATACATATAATAAAAACGATATTTTGTACATCGATATTTTTTAAATCGATATTTGTTTTCTGTATTTTTTGTATTTACAATTATAAATATAGCAGGTCGATATTTTTGACAACGATATTAATGTCCCGATATTTGTAGTTCGATACTGTGGTGGTCGATATTCTGTCAGTGATCCCTGAAACTGAACATTGACAAAACTGAAGTTGTTGTGTGGAGGAAACTCTTCTCAGTGTGGTCATTAACCTAGTGACTGGATACTTCAGGTCATTACTTATTATGACAAAAGGTAAGAAACCTTGGGGTTTATTTAAGTCTGAGCTTTCCTTTACACCACAGTTGATAGGGATTAGGTATCCTGCGTCCACGACTACACAGATTTCAAGAAGATGTAGCTCTTCCTGCCAAACAAATACATTTTAAATTATTCAGGCTGTTACAGGCTCATGACTTGACAATTGTAAAGCACAAATTTGGCGCCTTATTTGAACACAGTTCATCAGTTACAACTAGTTTAGAATGCAGCAGCTTGACTTTTGCTTAAATTTGCATGGAGGACTCCCATGATAACTTCTGGAGACAGTATAGCCTCCCTTAAAAAAAAATCACAGTTTAAAAGCATCTCCATTTGATGTAAAGCCATGCAAAATAAATGTCCTTCATGTATTCATTAGTTACTTATCCATTACACAATAGATTTCCAGACTCAATGTTCCATCTTCATTTGCAGTAACTTACCCTGGTGAAGGCCTAAAAGTTGCAGATTCTCCCTGTTGGACCTTACCATTGATCCAAGTCACTACTCACTCCAGCACCAAGCTGTCTCCAAAGAGATGAGGAAGTGTGCTCAGCAACCCTTACATAGCTTGAGCTTGGTCTGAAAGATAAACATGTATTCTAGTCTAAGTTCCATGGGGTTGTATATTAACAACTTAAAAAGATCATTGCTGCCTCTGATATAATCTGAGACAATCTGTATTCTCAACCCTTCAGATTGAGCATGTTTGATATCTCATGCACACAGCAAAATTGCCTGGCTGTCCCCAAAAGTTTACAAAGCAATTATTGTCTAGGTCGAAGCCTCCAGATGAAGAGCAGGAGGCAGTGCTACTGACTTGAGGGATCTTTCAGTTGAGAAAACGTGGATAAGCCTTTTGATTTTAACATTTCCAGAAGCCATATGTCCAGAAATATTTCAACAAAGCCCTTTCTGTATATCTCAGCAATAGCTCAGTAATTGGAGCTTATTTTTATTGATCACCCTTCAGCATCCTCCATATCACAGATCTTGTGGTAAATAAAATTCCTTTACCGGGACTTAATTTGATATATAAACATAATAAAATAGCTCAGTAAAATGAGAGGCAGAATCCGTGGTATTAGAGGTTCGGAATGGGCTTTATTCCAGTGATCGATTATAATCGGTTGCTCCAAGTTCCATCACCACGGGGGTTCAGGAAGTGAAGTACATACATTATTGACATGAAATGACTTTTATAGATCATACATTACAATGAAGCGAATGCAGTAGGCGTAACAATTGATAAGGAAAATGACGATTTATCTGCGTAACCAAAAAATGGGTGTAATAAGGAGTAAAAAGGAACGTAATTGGTTATGATGTCACATATAGGTGGATCCATAAGATAATACTTGGCATAGATGCGCGCGCAGCAACATGACGTATAATTGACGTGTAACTAGGGGGTGAAGGGGACTTGACATTTAGCTCTACATGTGGAGACAAGAAGTCTGGGGGGTCAAGTCAACCTAATCCCAAATCATATCTAACATCCTATGTTTAAAGAACTATGTTATCCACGAAAGAAGGACTCTCGGACAGAATCTATTCTATACTGACTGTGCGTGCGTGTACAAGCGTCTAAGTGTCTACACTAAATGCGAGGGGGTAGAAATATTCCATGGTAATAGGGCTATGAGTTACTTGCATGAGGACAGAGAAGCCGAGCCTTTTGCTCGGTAACTGGAAGAATGTTTACTTAACTACTAGGCAGGAATGCATCGGCTGAGGGGGAAGCAGATAATTCGAAGGTGAAATACAGTTCTTGGCAGAGAATAGGCTGATGTCAGGCTTCGTGAGCCGCGCAGAGAATGAGACAAAGTTCATGGTCACAGATGCAGGCTCAGACTGGAGCTTTCAGAGGCAGAAGGCAAGAAGAGTTTGATGACAGAATCAGGGCCTACTTGCCTGGACTGCAAAATGGAGTAACTGAGCCATATAAAGCCGGTGGCCTTTCATATTTAGGAATGGAATATCCGGCCTATTCATGGCGGATCTGACAGAGGACATGTTGACGGTGGACGCACATGTATTTGCGTCTTCATAACTGGAACTGGAGGAAACATACATGTACTTGTAACATGCACATAGAACCGTTGGGGTCCAAGATAGGGGACATAACTGACCAGAAAAATCCATATTTCCACATTCCCTCCTTGTCCCCTACTTGCCCGTTAAGAGATATCAATCTTCATTAATCCATTGATCTGTTCATATAGCATCATTTCTTCTTCTTTCTTCTTCCGGGATCTTGAATGAAAATCTTGATGTGGAATGCACGATGTGGCACACAGACCACAGATCGCTGGTCCATATTGTAGACATAGACAGCAACTGAATAGTATGAGAAGGCCAATACCTAGGAAGGATAGAACTCTCCATCCCCAGGCTGATATCACACTCCAAAACCAACTGGACCAAGTCCAAGTGCCTGGGTTCTGGTGTATCTGGTTTACAATCTTATGAAGGCGAGTTATGGCTTTATATACTGATGGCGAATTTTCTGGTATGAATACGCAGCAGCTTGATCCAATGACCCTACAAGCTCCGCCCCTATCAGCCAGGATGACGTCAAGGACAAGACGATTTTGAAGCACAACAATCCGCATAGCAGACTGCTCTTCTGTTAAATTGCCTAGGGCGGAAATAGTTTCATTCACTACTGCTTCAAGGGTTCTAGTTAATCTACGTATCAGTTTACTATTTGTAACAGTACCTATATAAGGAAAGAGACCTTTATTGAAATCTGTGTATTTTTCCCATGCTGTTTCAGTGTAATCGACAATTGGGAGATCTCTCCGCTCTCTGTTGTGTACTAAATGAATATTTCTGTAATAATCAGGAGGAGCTAGGAAAACAGGTGGCAAAAGGAATGCAATGTAGCAGGTACCATCCCAATCTAGAGGTAGACGCATATATGCAGTCTGACCACATATAAAGTAGGAGTGGCGATAAGCTCTAAATGAAGATTTGCCTTGATCACTGAATTCTACTATAGTAGTGCATTTACTATGGCCCATATGTATGGAACCAACCTTTCTTACACACAATTCACCCTTCGCTGGGAATACTGACATGGTGGGTAAGACTAGTTCAACTTCGGATACGACATTTAGAATCATGAGATTAGGTGTAAAATTACCTAATCCATATACTTCATTTTCTAGATCAGTTCCTGTTCTTTTGGGGCGACCCTCCTTGTCAGGGTAGCAGACCTTGAGTAAAACTAGGTTCAGGTTTCCCCATACCCAATGATCTTGGTAAACTGCTGTGTCTGAGTCTATGGAATTGATTAAACTAAACCATGCTCCACAGGAGCCATTATGTGTAAATGGGTGTGGAAAGAATGGCAGGACTCCTTCATAATTCTGATAGGGAGGGAGCCGACCACACACCCAACAATTGGTGGCATTACTAGTCTGATGGGAATGATGTAACATACTAATGAAAGTGTTATTGCGCAGCGCAAGTCTATAAGACAATTCATGCGGCGGTAGGTCACTAAAAGAATGTTCTGCGGTAACATTGTAAACGTTTCTGGCAATAGGGTAATATATGTGCAACAATATACTTGCAGTAATTATTAATGTCACTATGCAATGGCTACGCAGTGATTTACAATACGCCTGTCGTTTCAACATTTTCCGCGACTGTCCATGATTCAGGTCTAGAGGATACATGTCAGAGACAAATTCAACCGCTTCACCTTGGAGAGGACTTAAACAATCAAATTGTCTGACGTTCTAGGCCTCAATTTTACTTTATAGAGTTCGGTTTTAGTCTTTTCAACCAAAGGAAGTTTTGAATCAGTCTGTGAGGGAGTGCAGGGCACAATGTCTATATCCGAGGATAGTCCATGAAATTTCTTGATATGACTTGAATGAATCCAGCCCTTGCGGCCCTCGATCTTCACGGCTGTCCTTGTAGTGAGCAGAACCAACTTGGGTGTCTTCCACCTGGGCTCCAGCTGAGTCTTTCGGTCGAAATTTCTCACAAATACGAGATCACCCGGAACTACGTCATGGGGTTTCACCTCAGTGTTGTCGGGAAAGGCTGCAACTACCTGTGAACGACAAGATTGTAGTGCAGACATCAAGGAAGCCAAGTAATCTGTCAGCATATTACAGTCAACATCAGTTATTTTGCGTGGTATAGGCGTCCCCCACATATTTGGTGGTCTGCCAAAGATCACCTCATACGGGGATAGCCCTGTTCGAGAGTGTGCTACCATTCTCATGTAAAAGAGTGCAACTGGTAACGCTACTATCCAGTCGACACCTTTCTCTCTGCATATTTTGGACAATCTGATTTTCAGTATCTGATTATGTCTTTCTACGAGACCTGCTGCCTCGGGGTGTCGGACACAGTGGAATTTCCACTGATATCCTAACAGAAGTGAAACATGTTTCATTAATTCGGATGAGAACGGCTGGCCGTTATCTGAGTAGACAACACGTGGTAAACCGTATCGTGGGAAGAATTCTCGAACCAACTGTTTGGCAGTAGTCGGGGCAGTGTAATCTGAAACCGGGTATGCCTCCGTCCAACGGGACAGAGCGCAGACAACTACGAGAACATATTTGAATCCTCGACATCGTTCCATCTGGATATAATCCATCTGGAGCACTTCAAAAGGGTGATCAGGAGGATGAAATCCACCCTGTTCTACGGGAACGCTTTTTCCTGGGTTGAACTGGCAACAGATCATACAGGTACGGACTTTTTGTTTGGCTGCTGCTCGTAAATGTTTATTGAACCAAATGTGTTGAATGCTGTCTAGCATAGCTTTTTCTCCTAGATGTGCTGGACTATGTATAGTGTTAATTATAACTTGGACCATTGAATCAGGAAGGAACCATACAGACTTTTCCTTCATCATCCATCCTTGGTCCGTTTGGATCCCTCCTAATTCAGTCCATTTCTTTATTTCGTCTGGTGTAGCATGTGTCTGTATGTCAATTACGTCAAGAGTAGGATCTTTAACTGTCATACACTGTGTCGGTGTCGGGACTATTGTCTTTATCATGTCGGGGGTTTGAGTTTGAGCAGTCTGTTTAGCTGTTCTGTCGGCTAGATCATTGCCTTGGGAAATGATATCAGTAACCTTCGTATGAGCCTTACATTTCATAATTGATATTGCAGTGGGTCGATGTATTGCATCTAATAAGGCATGAATGAGGGGTCCGTGCTGAATGTGGGCACCGTGGGAAGTTAAATAACCTCTCTCTCGCCACAGCACGCCGAAGTCATGTACAACTCCGAATGCATAACGTGAATCAGTGTATATGTTGACTTTTTTATTCGTGGCTTGAATACAGGCTTGTGTCAGAGCGATGAGCTCTGCGGCTTGAGCTGACAAAGTATTTATACGATTAGTTTCAATGACTTCAGTATCTGTTGTGACTGCGTAAGCGGCCACTAACTCTCCTGTACTTGTTCTCATACATGAACCATCTACATACAATGTCAGGTCTGGATCTGACAATGGGACATCGGTTAAGTCTTGTCTGGGTTTTGTCGTTATAGTAATAACTTCAATACAGTCATGAGCTAGTGGGTCTGTTCCGGTTACTGGCAAAAGTGTGGCAGGATTCAATGTGTTACAGCGTCTGATTTCTATATGTGGCTGAAACAATGTAAGTTCGTACCCTGTAAGTCGCGCTATAGTCAAGTGTTGTGTTTGCGTTCTGTTTACAAGAACCTCTACTGCGTGTGGCACTTGAACTGTCAATGGATGTCCTAACACTATGGCATCGCTTTGTCTGATTGCTAAAGCTGTCGCTGCTACTGATTTCAGGCATGCAGGCAAAGCCTGAGCTACGGGATCTAATGTACTAGAAAAATAAGCACATGGTTTGTGTGCTCCTGCTTGTTCCTGTGTGAGTACTGACAAAGCAGTACCTTCGCGTTCTGTAACAAAGAGTGTAAACTGTTTTCTGTAACATGGTGTTGCTAAGACAGGTGCTTGACATAAAGCTTTCTTTAGGCTTTCAAAAGCTTGTGTATGTTCCTGAGTCCAAGGGAGAACAGTCGATGTGGCTGCCTCCTGTGTGGTTAACTGAATGAGTGGTTTTGCTAGAAATGCGTACTGAGGGATCCACTGCCTACAATATGAAGTGAGGCCTATGAAAGCCCGTACTTCCTTTTGTGTCTTGGGTATTGGCATGTTAGCTATTAACTGAATGCGGTCCGGTGTAAGCTGCCTTCCCTCCTTGGACAGCGAGTGTCCAAGATAAATAACTCGCTGGACACAGAATTGCAGCTTAGAAGGGGACACCTTGTGCCCCTTTTCGGCTAGAAATTGTAAAACTGTCAGTGATGCTTTTTCACATTCCGGTTCGCTTCTCGCGGTGATCAGCAGATCATCGACGTATTGAAGCAGGGCAGTGTTAACTGGCATGTGGATACTATCGAGTTCTCGTTTCAGTGCTTGGCTATAGATGCTGGGGCTTTCTGTAAATCCTTGAGGTGCGCGTGAGAATTTAAAGCTACGTCCATTTAAACTAAATCCGAACAAATATTGGCTCTCCGGATCTATTGGGACGCTGAAAAAAGCATTCTTGAGATCAATTACAGTAAAGAATGTTGCTTCGGAATCAATGGCTGTCAGTAATGACGAGATATCTGGGACCACAGGGAATTGTGGCACAATGCACTTGTTTAACTCGCGCAGATCAATAACCAATCGATATACTGGCGGGGCCTTTGGATCTGTTCGTTTAAGAATCGGAATTATCGGTGAATTACATACATTGGAGTCTGTTTCCACAACTACTCCTTGGGCAATGAGCTCGTCAATGATTTGTAGTAAAGCCACTACAGCATCTGGTGGTAACTTGTATTGTCGCATTCGTGGTAGCACCACTCCTGCCTTTAATGTGACTCGATATGGTGTAATATTCATGCAACCAACATCAGTAGGGCCTTGTGCCCATAGATGTGTAGGTAAAGTCTGCAGTCGGGGATCCATGTCTCTAGACACATAGTGACCTTTAAAATCACGTAAAAACAACCTTACTCCTTCCGGAGAACAACATATTATAGCTCCTAGAGCTTTCAGTGTTTTTATTCCTAACAGATTTTCTGGACATGATTTAGTAAGCAATAAATCTGTAGTTCGGGTCAAAGGTCCTATCGTAAGTGGCAGAGGTTGTGACACTTCATTAACAATAGGTTTTCCTGAAAAACCAAGGGAAATATTCTGTGAGCCTGAGAGGGGTGCCCCTGGAACTTCACTACGTTTTATAGTTGTTCGACTTGCCCCTGTATCGAGTAAAAATTTTCTATCTTGGCCTAATAATTCACTATGTACATAAGGTCCTTCTTGATCTACAGGTATTTCAATAAGGGGTAAGTCAACTTCCCTCTCTAGGCTAGTTCATGCGTAACGCTGATACTCAGGATATTCATACTGTGCGGTCTGATACATTTGTCGTGTTGTTGTCTGTGTGGCAGCAACAGGCAACGGTGGTGCAGCTGGCACAAACTGTATTGGCTGTTGTGCGGCTGGCATGGCCTGGGCATGCTGCAGAGCTCCTTGTTCATTCTGATCTTGTCTGAGTGGCCGTGATCTTTCTTGTGTTTTACCTATGGCGATATTATGTTTTAAAACTGGACAGTCGTGTACGTAATGACCTGGCTTTTTACAATAATTGCATGTCCCTTTTACAGGTCCTGCTGAATCGGAATGTGTCATACCCTTTTTATGTCCTTCAGCTGGAACTGTCTGGGAAACTAGCATTTTCATTTTCGTGTCTTTCATGCGTCTGTGTTCATGTTCTTGTTCCTCTCTAATTCTATTGTGATGGTACTGTAACATTTGTAACATTTGTGATGGAGTGTTACCTTGCCAGGTACTCTCGAATTTTAATACTCTATTCTTTACTTGGGGCAGGGCATTTTCTACTAATTTTGTTACAAACAGATGTGGGTATGATTCGCTACTGCTTTTATGCCACTATTTATACCAAAACATTTTTCAAATCGGGCATAGTAATCACTAGTGTCTTCATCTTGCTTCTGTTTACAGGCTGAAATTGTACCCCAATCTTCCTTTTTCGTAGTTAATAAACGTGGCAGTACCTGTACTAATAAACCTGGTAGTGCTTTAGTTTTATCCCCAAGTCCTGCTCCTGCAGTTCGGGCCTTTTCTTCCGCTTCTAACACTGACCATTCTATCTTTTGGTCTCCTACCTCCCACTCTTTTTCCTTGAGTTTCTCATAAATACCAGCAGGCATCAATACCTTTAATATTGTCATAATGTCGGGATAGGTATACTCTCCCATGAGTAACATGTCTTTAATTTCTCGGTGAAAACCCGCTGGATCTTTGTCATGACTGGGTACCACTTTCTTCATTTGTAACAATTCTATTTTTGATATGGGCGTATATACAAATACGCGCTTAAACTCGTTGTCCTCGCCTTTTATTGGGTGCACTTCTCGTAAGGGATTCTGTCTATCCATGTGATACGTGGTTCTTTCCTTGACGGGCAATGAGACATGCTCTGCGCATACAAAAAGAATATACTGCTTTCTTGATTCTAGAATTTCTTTAATTAATTTAGTACCTGCACCTCTCCATTTATTCATAAGCAATTCAGTCAATATGTCAGGTAAGGGACCAGGGTCCGAACGCTGACTCCGATATAGTATAATGAGTTGTTGAATCATATAAATCCCAACTAACCTCTGTTCATCTGGGGTGAGATTCAAAAATGTGCGTACTACTGTATCATCACTATATTTTCCGGGACTGTCCACCCAATGGACAGCTGCCCTGGCTAAATCTTGTTCATCCATAGAATCGAGAAAATGATAACCCCTTCGTTCTCGGAGTAGTTTGTCGGCGGTTTGGAACGAATGCTCGTTAGACCTTATATTAATTATAGGTATTTGGAAATTCCTGTTATTATCTGGACATATCGGACGTATCGGGTCAATAAGACATCTATTACTATTACAAGATCTTCCTCTTCCTACATAGGCTATGGTGTCTGACTGTCCTGTGGGCAGTCCTGACCCTTCTTCCTCGCTTTGTTCGAACTCGTCTACCTCTAATCTCTCTTCGTGTAGGCGTTCTATTTCTTTACGGATCTTTCGGCACATGGCTATTATAAAATTTTGCTTATCATGTCTCCCTTCTGATATATTCTGGCTCCATCTGGTAAGAATTTGCATTGCTTCCGGGTTTACCCCCGGTCGGTCTTGATTTCTGATCACACAATTTATGAGGAAACGTAACAGTTCCCCCTGTATCTCTACTTTCTGGTATTCCATAGCTCTGTTAATACATTCTGGATCTCGCCCTGTTTGGACAAAATGATATATTTTATCTAGATGCGCAGTCATTCCTGGTAACTTCCCTAAATACACTGCGGCTCGTCTGATACGCAATGATGCCAGGGTCATTTCGTCCTCTTTACCGGGCACAGGGTCATATCTGCAATCTATAAGAAGTTCCTTCAGCGTACGGGCACTTATGAGTTTGGGTGTACGTGAATGTGCTGACTCTTGAAAAGTAAGTTTATTTATTCTGGATGGCGTAGAAAAAATATTGGTAGCACCTCCCGTGGCCCCATCTGGGGTATCGGGCGTGAAAGGATTCGTTGAACGTGACACAGCAACTACAGGTGTGGACACAGCTATAGAAGTAGCTGTAGGAGCGGATGCAGAAACAGATGTGCTTGCCGGAACTTGTGACTCGATTTGTTGCTGTAGGGATACGGGTACTGGATCTTGGCGTTGGATCTCCCTGGTATGCGGTCTATGTGGGGCGGAATTAGCATACTCGGGAGCTGCGTCATCTAAATATGAGGAAAGAAAAACATCTTCTGCGGTTCTAGGATGCCCCTTAGGATGTACCTTTATTGGGAACAATGGGGGTGGCAAGTCTTTCGGTTTTTCTGGAGTAGCCTTAGGTAATCCTTCGGCCAGGAGGGGATACATACCATTCATAAGGGCATTTCTTTGCCTATCTACTTGTTCTGATTTCACTCGGATACCTTCCTCAATTAATGGATTCTCTCGAACTTTATTTGAACTCTCTTTATTCTTTTCTTCCTGTCTACGTGCTTTTTCTGTGCGTCTATGAGATTCTTTACGCCATAACTCAACGGCGTCTTTCTGTGACTGTCTGACCTTCCTTTTCCATAACTCTTCCTCGACTTTCATGATGCACTCCGCATCCCAGGTTCCCGCTGCGGGCCACCTCTGACTTTCTGGTAATCCCTTGGTGTAGTCTACCCATAAATCAAGAAATAATATAGCGTCTAAGCCATGTTTGTGATACATGAAGTGCCCTGGAGTATCCCTAGGAGGAATAGGGACGGCTTCTTCGAGAACCCCTTTTCTAGTAGTGATCTGTCTTAATTTCGAAAAGAGCGGCATATTGGCAACTGATCCGATACTTAATCTTGAACACACTTAATACAAAAGCACAATAATGAACAACCATTCATACCACAATATGCAGGACGTTTTTAAACACATTAAACATTAAACATTAAACCTTTAACTGAAACAACAATGATGATCGTCTGCATAACTAATCACCAAGCTTAATTCTTGACAATAACTAGATACTTCGGAATACTTGATATACTGCTAAACAGTACATATACACTGCTAAAACAGTGCAGACCGGATTTGTGTACCCAAACCCGTCTTGACCGGCACAACCTATGTGCACGTCAGAAATGCCTCCCCAGTAATGGTACTCACCGGGTAGCTTCGGAAACGGAAGGCCTCGGTAACTTGAACTTGAACCGGACTGGACTCGACTCGACTCGTCGGAAACTGGGCTTGACTTCGAACTGGTGGGTCTCTGTATACCTCGGATCTTGCTCTCTCAGCTAGGCTCTGGTCGGGATACTTCGCACTTCTCACCGCCTCGTCTGGGTGTTGATTGCAGCCTCAGTCGCCCCCGCTTGACCGGAGGGAGCTACAGGAAATCCTGCTGGTACGCGTTATTGTCCGTCCAGCTGTGGCAGGAGACCGGGCCTGCAACTCACCGCCGGCGCGTGAGATGAGAAAGTGTCCCTGTTCGGGCGCCATTCATGTGGTAAATAAAATTCCTTTACCGGGACTTAATTTGATATATAAACATAATAAAATAGCTCAGTAAAATGAGAGGCAGAATCCGTGGTATTAGAGGTTCGGAATGGGCTTTATTCCAGTGATCGATTATAATCGGTTGCTCCAAGTTCCATCACCACGGGGGTTCAGGAAGTGAAGTACATACATTATTGACATGAAATGACTTTTATAGATCATACATTACAATGAAGCGAATGCAGTAGGCGTAACAATTGATAAGGAAAATGACGATTTATCTGCGTAACCAAAAAATGGGTGTAATAAGGAGTAAAAAGGAACGTAATTGGTTATGATGTCACATATAGGTGGATCCATAAGATAATACTTGGCATAGATGCGCGCGCAGCGACATGACGTATAATTGACGTGTAACTAGGGGGTGAAGGGGACTTGACATTTAGCTCTACATGTGGAGACAAGAAGTCTGGGGGGTCAAGTCAACCTAATCCCAAATCATATCTAACATCCTATGTTTAAAGAACTATGTTATCCACGAAAGAAGGACTCTCGGACAGAATCTATTCTATACTGACTGTGCGTGCGTGTACAAGCGTCTAAGTGTCTACACTAAATGCGAGGGGGTAGAAATATTCCATGGTAACAGGGCTATGAGTTACTTGCATGAGGACAGAGAAGCCGAGCCTTTTGCTCGGTAACTGGAAGAATGTTTACTTAACTACTAGGCAGGAATGCATCGGCTGAGGGGGAAGCAGATAATTCGAAGGTGAAATACAGTTCTTGGCAGAGAATAGGCTGATGTCAGGCTTCGTGAGCCGCGCAGAGAATGAGACAAAGTTCATGGTCACAGATGCAGGCTCAGACTGGAGCATTCAGAGGCAGAAGGCAAGAAGAGTTTGATGACAGAATCAGGGCCTACTTGCCTGGACTGCAAAATGGAGTAACTGAGCCATATAAAGCCGGTGGCCTTTCATATTTAGGAATGGAATATCCGGCCTATTCATGGCGGATCTGACAGAGGACATGTTGACGGTGGACGCACATGTATTTGCGTCTTCATAACTGGAACTGGAGGAAACATACATGTACTTGTAACATGCACATAGAACCGTTGGGGTCCAAGATAGGGGACATAACTGACCAGAAAAATCCATATTTCCACAATCTGAAAGGACTGTGACAGGTTAATTTTGGTGGTTCTCATTTCTAACATTTCCCTGTAGTCCTCCCAACTATATCTTCAGTTGCCTTAATTTTATTTTCAACTTTCTCCTGGTGAGTGTCAGTTTGATGAACACCAAGGGCCCGATTCACAAAGGTAAACTAACACGTCTGGTCTAAACTTAGACCAAATGTCGTAGTTTACGACTTTGGAAATTCACAAAGGGCATTTACGAGTATTATTTTAATGCCCGCAATCAGGGTGGAGATCCAGCCTGAGTGTGGACATTAAGATAGTCCTTGTAAATGCCCTTTGTGAATTCCCAAAGTCATAAAATTAGACGTTTGGCCTAAGTTTAGACCAAACATCTAAGTTTACCTTCGTGAATTGGGCCCCAAGTCTATTTTAAGCTCCAGAGCTGTACAGGAGTTAGCTGAATGTTTGCAGATGTATCTGGATCATTACATCAGGTTGACAGAGTCTATAGCTTCTGGGATTCACCTCAAGTGTGTTAGATGCGTATTGCATGATGTCACTGGCTTGAGTAGACTGCCCTGGGTGGCAGCCACCACTGGACTGCAGGACTATTCAATGTGTGTGTTCCTCGAGGTCGTTTGTTATATGATTGACAACATATCCTCCAATCCTGTACAGCAAGCTGATTGCGCTCAGCATGACTGGGTATGATTGCCCAAAGGACTGACTAGTAACTTAACCTACAGTACATGTGTTTACTGCAAGCACACCTGCTGCTCACATGTATCTGAGGTGCGCGCTGTGTGTGCTGTTATTGGGTCAATGGAAAGTCAATGTAGTAGTGTGCAAAAGTGCTAACAATGACCTCCTGGCAAACGGTATTGGCCAGCCCCTGCAGCACTTTTCAAAAGCCGCAATGGTGCATGCGCAGCCGGGGCCTCTTTGTAGTCACGTGTATCTAGAGTGGACCACAGCTAATAATGGTGGCAATAGTGCCGTGACTCAGCTGTCTCAATTTGGACCCCGGAGGGGGGCAGAGCAAGTCGTGGGACTCCCCTTGTTCAATTGAAAGCCTGGTGGTCGTCGTGACTCGTGTGAGCTGCAGCAAGATGTAGGAAGTGTATTCTTTCCATACCACATTGTGTATGGCCTGAAGTGGCCCTGTTTACTCCGTACTCCGGATCCTGCCCTGAACACTTAATTACATAGATCATCAAAGAGGGCTCCAAGACACGCAGCAAGTAAGTGCCATAGGGGATTGTTGGAGGGCAGCACGGAGCAAGGAAAGAGGAGAAAAGCATTTTTAGGAAGAGAGAGAGCGGCTAGATATCAATTAGAGAAATGTACCACAATCTAAGGGGCCGATTACGATGGCGAGCGGATCGCCCCTGCTGGGCCGGCGGTACTCACCGCCGGCCCATGGTACCTGCCATGTAGTGCATGGCAATGATGTGCACAGTCCTTTTCCATTGCGAACGGGCTGAAGCCAGCAGATCCACTCGCAATGGAAAAGGCACAGGATGTGCCCGCCAGTGTGGCGGGCGCATCCTATTGTGCATGGCGGGACTGCCGCAGCATCAGCAGGCGGTCCCACGCTCCATTACGGTGGCGGGCAGATCGTAATTGGCCCCTAAATTCTCAATATCACCCTAACTGTACCAGTCTTCTCTCCATGTCTGGTGGTTCCAGAGGAGTCAGAAGCAAATCTTTGTTAATTTTGGAAACACTCAAATTCGTAAGGAAGCAAGCTTCAAGTTAGAATACAAAATTAGTACTACTTTCTTCAGACCTTCACACTATACCATCACTGGTCATTCAGGACAACCCAAACACTGTCCTTTTCTGCAAATACCACAGTCTATTCTTCGTTACCAACCTCCATTTACTGACTATTATGTGTTACACCCTACCCAGTTATTTTGTTCCCCTTATATTTTATTTGTGCAGAAAAATCAGCTGGACTGCTGCATGTAAATTGTGCACTATGAGTCATTCTTCTAGCTTTTTGGTCCATAGCCTAATCTGCATATCAACCCTAGCACCACACATTTACCCATTAATAATGACCACTCCACCATGTGGCCCTGCCAATACTCTAATCGATCATTTGCCAGGCCTGGGCAGGATCACCTCTACACTGTAGAATCCATAGGCTCCATTCAGTGGCATTGAATGGTCTCAATCAGAGTTTCTATAAACTTACAGTTGTGCCCATAATTTGCTCATTTTCAGATTTTGTGTTTTGTATCTCTCTGAAATAATTCAAAGCGGTCTTGCAGGAATGCATTTGTGTTTTGCTTCTGTGTGTTTTACAAAAGTTATGGAGATTGGTGTATTTACAGCTTTGCAAATGGCATGGATGTCACTCAATAAATCCGCAGATATTCATGCTGTGACAGACTCTCTGGAGAGACTGGCTCTCAGCCATGCTGATTTGAGCTGCATTACTACCATCCTGGCAGTCTAGGCGTAGGTTATGCTTCAAATGATTCTGCTTTAGGCACCAAGGCCAACATCCTTCACCCACTCTTTTGGACCAGCCCCCATCCTCCATCCCCCTATGTTGGTCGAAATAGCCACACTGCTCAGACAATATTACCACTAGCTAACAGAATTCAGTGTTTCACCCGGCCATCTATACATGTCAGGAGCGGTTGTTAGAAAGGGTTCTGTGGTGTTGATGCTGCCTGCAGTGTGTTTTAAGGCTATCTGAACTTGTCCGTCAGTGTTAGCTTTGTGAGTATGGTGAATACGGGCGTGTCTGCATGGATAAAGTTTGTGAGAGTAACTGAAAGGGTTGATGCTTTCCTGATTAGTTGCTACCTGTTTTAGAATTGGTGTGAAGGTATGTAGTAATGTTTCTGTGCATAAATTGCAGTCTAATAAAGAGCACGAGTTTCTGAGATTACATAGGATTATCAGACAGGGTGAGATATCTAATGCTTCTAAAGTCAAGGTAAGGTGTTTTGATAAGAGGCTAGATAGCTGAGGGAATGTGAATGTGAGTTGGTGCCTGATGGGATGTGTGGGAATCTGATGGCATTTGGGAGTGAATCATAGTGATTGTGGATGTATGTCTGGTGATATGCTTGAGTGTCTGTCAGTTTGTTGTCTAGTGTGCATGGGTGTCTTTTGTATATGGTTATATGAGAATGTGTGATGTCTTATGTGCCAGGTTTTATGCATTTGTGGATGAACTTTTGGATGCTGTTCATCCTATGGTATGTGTGGGTGATTGATGGAATGCATGCAAGCAGGGCCAGATGGGGAACCAAAACAGGCCCTGGCAAAGTGTTCGGCCTGAACACTTATTTTACAGTCAGTATATTTGTCAGTATACTTATCTTGGTCCCACTACCTAGTAACAAAATTAACTTAGTGTCATTAGTGTGACTTACCTGCAAAGCCACTAAACCGAGGGGTTCGGGCATGTAATGTTCACTAAGTTTCAGAGTGGTTATCACATTCCATGACACCAGGAGTAAGATATCGAAGAGATTCAAAGCAAATATCTGGTGTGATGGTTAGGTCATATGTAGGAGTATGTTTTATGTGACATTGTCACCTAAGTATAACATCCCCCTAACCTTTTTTTTTCAGTGAATTTCAAATGTTTTCAGCACCTCCATGGCCCTCACTCTAGGGTGTTGTGCTTCCAGTGCCTATCCCGCCTGCCCTGCATGGTCAGCTTCTTTTTCTGTTTTGTATTTCTCAGAAATCTGACTAATCTTTGCTCTCTCTGACATTCACACAGAAAGTAACTGCCTTGCTGTCACTAATCATGTAGGGTACACCGTTACAGGGAAAGGGCAGGAATGTGCAGTATTCATCACAGTTAACTATTTACTCTTTCATTTACAGGTATTAAAACGAAAAAGGCAGGTTAAAATTTTGAAATTAAGAACATATGCCAGCCATGGCACAAATGCCAAGGAAATTGAGTAAGGAATGCTATTGCTGTATATTTTACTATGTAGATCGATCATATGAGCTGAAAAGTCATTTCAAACTCACTTTTAATGCAATTGAGAAGAATTCAAAACTTTTAGTATGAGCCCGCTGTCACAACGCCTTTTAAACTTTTCACCTAGATGATGAAAGAAACCCTATAAAAAAATGATTTGTAAAAGAATCCCAGCCTACAGTGAATGTAAGTTTGTTCAATACATATGTTTGACTCAACCCTGTCAGTTAATTTTGTTTTTGAATATTACTGAAATTATATCAATAATAAGAGTTAGGCTTAGCTACTGCTGAACCACAGCTATGCCATAGAATGCAATCTGATTCAGCCATTACACAATCTATACATGGAAACACCAGTCTGCCCCTGATGATATCCAGTACCTTTCTTTTTGGGGTGCCGTCGGAATGAATTTCACAGATGCAATGTTCCCTTTTGCACTTTGGCTTTACGTTGTTTACAAAAGTCATCTCATCTCATGGTAAATCACCTTTTTCCTTCACTAAAAAAATTCAGCTATTTATGTTAAATTAAGTGAATTCTTTTATCCCAATGTCGCACCACGCAGGCCTCCATACTGCACTTTTCCATCCCTATGTTCTCTTCCCTATTGCTTATTACACTGACTCACAAAATACTGGCGGTAGATATTCTACTCTGACCACATTCCCTCATAAGAGCATTGACATCTGTTAGTGCAGCCAGTTCTGGCAAGCCAACACCTATGTCCAAAAACCTCTTTCTGAGGCCCTGCATGCCTGCCCACAGCTCCATAGAAAATGACTACAAATTAAATAAATAAAGTAATGCAAAAGTTTACAAATGTGTGGCTTGATTTAGAGTTTGGTGGATGAGTACTCCATCACAAGCATGATAAATTACTAGTCCACCTTATTACAAATGCATTAGGATATGATGCACTTGCAATACGGTGGACAGGATCTGTCAGTTTGTGATGGAGTGCTCATTTGCCAAAGTCTAATGTACAAACACATGTTCCCATAGACACATGGGGCATATTTACAAGCCCCTATCGCCATGGGAACGTCACTTTTTACGATGTTCCCTTGGCGTTAGGGTCTTCGCCTTAAATACAAGGGAGCATTAAGCCACTGAGTGGAATTTGTACAACAAGTTAACGCTGCGTTAGTGGCACTTTTCTGCCGCCAATGCGGTGATATTTTTATCGCCCTATTAACAAGCTGTCGCTATCAGCCGTTAGCGACAGCTATCTGGCGATACCTGCTGCTTTCAGCATCGGCACCCATGTTAGCGATAACTATCACTAATGACATGCAAGGTAGGCCTTCCCGTGCAAAAAAGAACGCTAACCTCACTTTGCGATATTTACAACGATCTCCCGGACCCACGATACGTTAAGAAAACAGCCCCTAAAGGAAAAAAGCTGGTCTTAATAATGGAGATAACCCTTGGGGTACCATTTCAGCAGGTTCTGTTGCTGGGCCGTGCTGCAAGCAATGTTGCTGCGCTACCTTGCGACAAAACTACAGTGCAGGACTGAGCAATGTTGCAGCGCTATGACAAGACAGCATTGCAACACTTTTCACTACCTCCTTCTTGTGACACCACGGATGCGCTGTATTTACTGGACAGCGCTCCATGATGCAAGTAATGACAGATACGTGTGCAATCCTGACGTCTCGGTCTGCGCTAAAGTCACCCATTGCTGCAGTCGCACAGCGGTGGCCATTGAGAAGTGCTGTGGGGGGGACTGGACAGCTGGGACGTGGGAAAAACCGGAAAGAACACTGGATGAGGTGTGGACGCAGGTGCGTGTGTGTGAGCGGGTGTTGTAAATATTTAAATAAGATAAATCTTACCTTTAGGCCGGGTTCCATGTCTTCATTGCTCCTGCTCTCCTGAGTCTGCTTCCAGGAGCAAGAAGTAGGCATCCAGGCTCCCTCCCCTAAGCCAATCACATTGCTGCAATGCGGCGTTGGGATCGGTCATAGGTGCCGGAATGAGGCGTTAAGTCAGGGGCTGGAGGTGTGGGCATGTTCTCCATGCAGGCTGTAATGCAGCCTGCATTGCAACCAGGACAGTGTGCATGACTGCTTTGTGTGTCCTGAGTGGGTCGACCAATCAGTCACTGCGCACTTGAGTGGGCATGCCACTCCGCCCCTGCCCTGCTCCATGAGTGGAGCAGCCCTACCCACCCTTCTGCCCGCAAAGGAAACATGGCACGATAACATCAGGAAGTTATCATCATGTGATGATTGTTCCTCTTCTTGCACTGCTAGGAAGCAGTGGGACAACGCTGTTCTGCCATAGCAGATGAGCCGGCACTGGGGGTCCATCATCTACTGGTGCTGGGCCTGGGCGAATCGACCCCTGGGCCTCCTTCACTATGTGTCCCACCTTCTCCTTACCTGGACATTGACACCATGATAAATCCGCTAAACTCTCTCCAAATCTGTGACTCACCCAGCAGGAGCGTCAGCCAGGTGGGATTTCACAAGCGTGGGTACAGCAGTCACTGCCAAGTCTGCTGGTGAACCTCTCAATGCAGTTGATGCAGCAGGGCCCCCTTAGGCATCAACTTTCAGCGCTCCCACAGCACAAGTTTGGAGCAGCTCAGGTGCCTCACCCTCCACAGCGTCCCGCCAGCGCAACCTCATCCGGCCAGGGATGCAGAGAGGTGCCGCCCACCGTTGGTAATCCTCTCTGTGCACCCCGGTGGATCATAGTATGCGATGCAGACCTCCCTACGTTGGTGTGTAGAAGCACCTCTACCTTTCACAGCTCCAAAGGGTGCAAGGCAGTCTTCTCACACAGATCAGCAACGTGTCTCCATGCGACCGGCCAGACTTCACCACCAGGTACGGGCAATCGCTGTGTCTCAATGTCTACCACCACAGCTCATTGACTCCACAGCTCCTCCGCATCCCACTCCAGGCTCCAGACGCAGGTCCAGCAATGCGTGCAGGCTCCAGACACAGGTCCAGCGATGCATCCAGGCACCAGACGCAGGTCTAGCAAGGCATCCAGGCTCCAGACGCAGGTCCAGCAAGGCATCCAAGCTCTCCTCCTGGTCATCCTGGATGTTGGGTGGCTGCACTTGACTTGGCTGCTCCATTCTGCATTTTTTTGGTTTTTACGCCTATTTTCTATTGGAGGCAAAAAAAAACACACGTTGGGCTGACGTGAGTTTTTTTGCCGATAATGGGCCTATCGCTAGTTTTCTCCCGCTAATGCCGGGATTCCTATCGCCATCGTGCAAATGTTAGTGGCAGTTTTCACCGCGATCCCTGATACTATCGCCTTGTAGCGACGGCTGGTTAATACGCCGCTAACATGACGATAGTTTTCAGCAGTAAGCTGCGATAAAAATACTACCGCTAAATAGCGTTAGCAATAGTTATCGCCAGTGCTTGTACATATGCCCCTTAATGTGGCTTTAAGCTGCCTTGTAAATAGGCCCCATTTCACACTATGTTTAGCGTGAAAGGAGAGGGCAATGGGTATTGCTGTGGGAGTTCCACCACAACACCCATTGATTCTGATGCTGCTCCCTATTTACAAGGAAGGCGTAAATAGGAGGAGGTGCCAGAATTAGGACCAGGGAAAACCTGGTCTTATCCTGGCACAACGTGGAAAAATGTTTCATTTATCCTCGTTTTTGCTGTTTTCATGTGTGCTGCGTTGTGCAGCACACATGAAAACAGCAAAAGGCCAATGAGTGTTTATGTACAGGAAGGTCCCCATTCCTGCACATAAACAATAATTATTTTAAAATGCTGTTTTGCCACTTCTATGTGTGCTGCATTAAGGGGGATCTTCCCGCATATAAACAATCTTCCCCTGCATACAGACACCCTTGCACTATGGTGCAAGGGTGCCTGCGTTGGCACAAGGCTACTAAGTATAGCACCAGTGCAGGGGGAAACGCAAGGCTGCACCATATTCTTGTAAATATGGTGCAGCCCTGCGTTTATCAAGTGCTGGAGTGAGGCGTTAAGCCACGGAGGCTTACGCCTCACTCTGCCACTACCCTTGTAAATATTAAGGGTGGGCGTAGTTCGCGAAGTAGCACTTCGCGAAGCTACGCAAAGTGAAGTTCGCACTTCGCGAGCTACGCGTAGCACTTCGCGAACTGCGTAGTAACATGTTCGCACTGTGCAAGATGTTGTTTTCAATGATTGCACAGTGCGGACAAGCAACCGGCACTGTGCAATCATTGAAAATGGCATCTTGCACAGTGCGAGCTGTAGTTTTCTGCTGCTCGAGTAGATTTTTACTCGAGCGGCAGCTTTCTCAACGCGAACTGGTAGTTTCTCATCGCGAGCGGTCGCGAGCATACGCGACCCCTCGCAATGAGAAACCTGACCTCCTCGCGTTGGGAATCTCGCCGGGAGGTTTATTTTCCATGCTCGCGATCGCGAACAAGGAAAAAGTTTCGCCGGGATGTCATTTTGCTTGCTCGCGGTCGCCAACTTGACGTTGAGGACCGCGAGGAAGCAAAAAATGACCGTAGCACTACGCAACACTACGCTACGCGTGTTCGCACTGTGCTACATGCAGTTTGCGTAGTGCGAAGTAGCGCGAACTTCGCAAACTACGCGAGCGTAGCGTAGTGCTTCGCCCAGGCCTAGTAAATATGCCCCAGAATGGGTAAAACCCTTTGATACATATGTCCCTAAATGAGGTTCATAGTTATTTTCTGTACATTTACATGTTACTGAAACTGGTTAGAATTTATAGAACCCAGTGTAAAATTTACAATAGGTTCTAAAAATAAGTTCCAATTCGCAACTTGTGTTTTTTGTGTTAATTACAGAAAAAAACAATGTGCAGCTGTGAAAAAGGCTGTGGATGTGTTTATCAAAAACAACAATATGACTGTATCACAGGATTTGGGCAAGGAATTGGTAAAAATTAGTAACATTGAGACAAAATAGAAAACTTCTTTATTGGAAAACCTTCTAGCTGCCAGTCTATTAAAAGAGAATAAAGAAAATATGCGACATATGGGTAGTTAGAAGGTGTAAAATGATTTGAATGTTTTACAAATGAAGAAATCAAAGATGGATAAATACCAGAAGGAAAATTCAAAACCTGCGACCAACAGGAAAAAGCAGCAGACTCTCAGAAGCATTAAGCAGCAACAGGAGGATGGCATTAAAAAGAAAAAAGTTGTTGAGCTATTATCAAAAAAAAAACAACCAAAAAATACAAATATTGTAGATTCAACACTGCAAATAATGTGTGAGGAATTTTCTGGATGTAACGAGCAATAGCAAGAGAGTGATATCTTGCATACTTTTTTGACAACAAACTACGTTGGCCCACCACCGGAGACTCCAATCCAAACCAGTAATTGTATAACAGAAAGCTTTAACACTGGACAAACTATTTGCCTATCAGCCAGCACTGCAACTTCAGGATCACCCCGCTATAGCCCTTTAGCAACAAATCTGAATCATAGGCAACTAGCAGAGTGCAAATGCTTTACTTCTGTTCCTCCAGCAAATCAAAATCTTGCTTTCAACTATGTGACCACTAATGAAAAACCCAAACAACATCAAGCTTTACCCACCCCAGGGCTACAAACTTAAAATATAGGAAGACAAGATTACAGTAGACAGCCGGTATTTAATAATGTGAAACAACACACAGATACAACTGCTTCTGCTGTAGCATCCAACAGTGTTTCTGTAACTCAACAAACCTTCAACCAGTCAGAAAGTATAAATGATTCCTCTAGGGACTTACTCAATATAGATTATCTATGTGCAGAATTCAATTAGAAAGAATGAAATTCCACCATTTTGTCACCTCCAGTAACATCAAACAACAATAATGATTTATTGAATACCTCAGCTGCTATGACGTCTCCCCTTCAATATATGTGCCATGACTCCATGAAGAAACAATGCATTGTCATAAGAAAAAAGAGCAGCCCATAGTTAATTCACATCCCGTACAGCATCACAAAGTAATACATCCTATCAACAATCTAAGCATCCAGAGAACCAACTTTAATCATCTGTGCTGTCACAACAAATGTATTCTAGCAGAGATAATTCTGAATATAGGCCACAGCAAATGCAAGAATCGGTAATTTCAACTATCAATAGATCTATTAACATATTGAATGGTGAAGATGAAGATAATATATGGGAAAGTCTTGGCAATTGCCAACCCAATGAAGATATTTTGAGAACAATTATGAACAATCTGTCCACAGGGAGACAAGATCTAAAACATACAATAAAAAAGACCACAAAGAAATGAATGGAACAAATGTGCAAACAAATATGAATCGTGATGATCTTATAGCTGGTAAGTTTAAAGTATTCTTCTGTCTATGTGCCAATTTAAATATTAAATTAAATTAATTAAGATTGGAAGACGGTGGAGCAGCAACAGACTATAAACACTAGTATAGGTGATAATTTCACAAAACCCAGCCTTTGCCTCATGGTGTATGATGTCACTGGATACCAAGTGTGGCCCACACAGGTAACATCAGTGGGGCGGGGTGGGTGCAGGGCGGGACATTGGGTGGGAAGTGGACAGACGATGGGATAAGGAAAGTAAAATAAATAAAACCACTTACCTTGCGCTCTTCGCATAGCGGACTCGGCGATGCTTTGACCTCAAGGTAAGTGGTTTTATTAATGTTTTTATCTAACTTTCCTTATCCCATTGTTTGTCCACTCTCCCCCACCACCCCACCCGAACGCTGTTACCTGTGCCAGCTGCGCCTGCCTGAAACTCAGAATGGCAATATAGGAACAATTTACACAGTCACCCTTGATGTATGTATAGGTTCAAATTCACACAGAAAATAAAACTTGCCATCAGTTTCATATAATTAATATGTGCATGTTGGTGTTGCATATCTAACTGTCTCTATCTCTATCTCTTTCTCTGTCTCTATATACCGCTTTCCCTATTGCTCACTCGTTCTCTCAATCTCTTGCTCTCTCTATCTCACACCTTCACTTAGGGCAATATACAAGAGTTGTTGCATCCTACTGAGAAGTCTCATGTGACCATTGTTAATTTAATATCTAGGGAAATCTCATGTGTTTGTTTCTCAAATATCCATTCTTTCAATGCAGTAAGAAACAATCTCCGCTGAAGAGATCTCCAGTGCAATTTTAGAGTACAGGCAAGGCCAACTGGTACAACTCATTAAGGACCCAAAAGATCTTCTTCAATTCAACAATATCATTGTTGGATGCTGGCCAACTTTATAGTTTAATTGCAAGAGCACCATCTTAAAGTGATCCTGGAGCATTTGTACTAAATTGAGTCATATCTATGTTATTCAACTATAAGGAATTGGCAAACAGCAAAGGAACAGGTCAAAGAAAGCATTCAAAGGATAGAGCCCTGGATGAAGAGAGGGTTCTGCTTGCAGTGAAATGTTTGGATGTATTTTCTATGTAGAACTAGTCCGCTAACCTTATTGTATTTCTTTTTTTTATCCATTCAAAGTGGTAAAAGCATAGATTGCCAAAAGCAAAGTCCTATGTGTCTTCCACAGGAACCCCCACCACTGAGGGGGGTTGCGGTGAAAGCAAAGGTCTCACTGTAGTATTTTGGGTCGGTGGAGGGCAGGTGATAAATGCAACTGGGAAGATGTTGTGTAAAGGCTGTGCCCCTGAGATAATTCACTAAACTTGACTGTTCCCACCTGTTAATATATATATTTAATATACCCACTTTTATATTTATTTTACAGAATTTGTTTGGACTCTTTGCAAGAAGCACCACTGCAAGGTAGGCCTTCCCGTGCAAAAAAGCATGCTAACCTCACGTTGCGATATTTACAAGAAGCACCACTGGACAGTCCCAAATAGGGACCAACAAACCTTTAACAAGTGCACTAATACAAGATGATAATCTTCACAAAATCAAACTTTATACGCTTTGTTGATTTACATAGCAATATATCTACAGGTTAGATGCATTAGATGGATAAGTACAGGTAATATCTGTCACGTTTAAAAAATCTATTCTGATAGTTTGATAGACTGTTACTCCATTCATATGTGTGATGCAGACATTTTTACTAAAAATGTGGTTTTCTATTGTCACATTCTATGTTCCAACAATCAGCATGTTTCTAATTTCATTAACATGTCATCCTACACACTTTTGTGTCCAATTGCATCTTCTTTAAAAAGAAATGTACAAGTCAATTACATAAACGCCTTATACAAATGTGTTTAGAGAATTGCTTTTCTAAGCTATAACATGAACAGATTCTGATGGACAATCAACTCACGAGGACTTAAAACAATATAATTTTATCTGATGATGAATTCAATTTTGCACAATTGTTCCTTTTGGGTAGTCTAAAAATATATGAATGCTCCAAATACCACAATCATAAAATACTTTCTTAATTTATGACTAAGGAGTTTGTAACAGGCAGATTATAATAATTGACTCCCAAGATATGTAGCAAATAAAATTTAGTCCAAAAGCCATCATTAAAAGAAGCCCTGTACAAGCAATAAAATGAATAAAATCACTATAAATTAATCCGAATGAATGCACTAGTATTCTATTGACATTCGCTTTGAATTCTGCTATTCTTACTTGACTCTTCACAATAATTCCTGTTAGTCTTCAGATATTGTTCACAAAGAATACCACTAGTATTCAATTAGTGGTCACAATAATATATGACTAGCCTTCATTTTGCTCTTGAAATAGTGCTGTGAATAAACTCTACCAAAATACTACTAAACTTCTAATACTATTCTTCTGGAACACTACTAATCTTCTTTTAGCAATCAAATACATTATTAATCATGTATTTGAGGGGTAGTCAAGTAGAACTAGTATTCTTTCATTTGCTTTTTTCGGCTTGTGGTCATATTATATAGTCTTCATGCATACTAAATGAATACTACATTTTAATAGCAAATTAATACCACTGTAAACAGTGACATCATACTAAATGAAGAGCTTCCATTTTGGTGAGGGTAAATTCTGATGATGGAGCGAGCGTGACACAACGATAGCTGAACCTCTTGAAACACACTGTGGATGTAACATATTGGAATGGCTATCAATACATTATTCCTTTCTGTTTATGTGCAATGTCCTAGTGGTAGGAATTTTAACACTATCTCCTTTTGCAGAGCCAGACAAACTAGCATCCTACTCAACTTCTCTAACAATTCAATCCTGACCTATCCCCCACTAATTAGCATGCCCCACCTCAACAGTTCCCTCCTCAATCCCCACTCTTCCTCCCTAAAAATGACAATCTCAAAATAAATATAGATGCTAGTAACATAACATAACATAGTACAATTGAGAATTTTCAAACTTGAGACCAAATTAATACCCAAAAACTTTCAACATAGTGACATTCATACATATGAACAGAATAATCTTCATGGTCAAAACAAGACCAGCAAAGAGTAGAAGCTGAAATATCATATTTAGCAACATGAAACAAAGTAAGAACAGCTCTATGATATATAAATTAAAGAGACTGTGCAATATGTGCTGCTTCAACAGTTTTTAAATAATTTAAGCCAGACTTTGTTCCCAAAAGTTGAGGAGATGAAGTAACAGCCTGATCTTCATACCATAGAAGTTCCAAAGCAGATTTACGTCCAGACAAACTAGATATAATAAAGTTATGTGAATAAATTCAGCCTTTGGAAGAGATCTAATTAAAATTCAAGACGCACAATCGTTAGTGATAAAAAAAGTATTGCAATTCATGGGAAATAAGGTTGTTGGAGAGGGGTATTAATTGAAATGTAATCCTTTAAAATTCAATCAGGTAGCTGAAAATCCATTTATAAGAAACCAAAAGTTGCAATACAATTGTCATCTCTATCTTGATAACCGTATGAAATGCCTCTGTCTTTCTAATGTTTAAGGTATATTAATCGATTACAATTCTTGATCAACGTATTAAACCTCATTTAGAAGTTTGGAAAACATTGATGAGGAGATAGTTCACAAAAAAGACTTTGTTTAACAGAAAGTGTGAATATTTTAAAATGGGGTGCTTTGAAATAAAATTACAGTAAGGCATACAAATGACACCCTTAAAACAAATAAGTAAAGATCTTTCAAAAAACAATTCAAATGGGCATAGGGCATAGGGCCAGCATGAAAATCAAGTCTCAAGGCATAAAACCGACTAATTATAAAAGAAGTGTGGTATAATTTAAAATCAGGGAATCCAACACTACCTTTCGTTTTTGGCCCTTTGACTTTAGTAAGATCTTTATGGGGAGGTTTAATATTCCATAACAAGTTTACACAAATCAAAGCAATTTGTTTAACATAGTAAGTAGGAATTTTAAAAGGTAACATGGAAATAGTATATAAGCTATGTTGTAAAATAATCATTTTAATTGTATCTAATCCCCACCAGGATAAACACAAAGCGTATTGTTTATGAAAATAGTGCCACAGGGCAGCCCAACAAGTCACCATGCTGCACAGCCCTGTCTCACTGGGAAAGACCAGGAATGTACTGTATATATCAAATATGGTGCATTCCTGCCCTTTCCCCTTGTGCTGGCGCTGTTATGGCACCCTTGCACCAATGCACCACTTCAAAGCCCATTGAACACTTCACTTGCACAGAGTAAGTCAACACAGTGCTTTGTGCCACATTGCCTTACTTCAGATTTGTGAAGCCATTCAAAGCCACTCAAAGTAGCTTTGCATGGCTTTATAAATCTGACTTAGTGGCTTGCATTATGCGTGTACCACTTTGCGTGGTGCAAACGTGACGCAAACCTCTCATAAATATGCCCTATAGGAGACTAAGTAGAAAAATAAGGTTTGCATCCTAGACTGTAACATTGCAAAATTATGACTTGGGGGGCAAAACCAGGCCCAAGGTATTTGAGTTTTGATGGACACCA
This sequence comes from Triturus cristatus, assembly GCF_964204655.1. Classification (NCBI taxonomy): domain Eukaryota; kingdom Metazoa; phylum Chordata; class Amphibia; order Caudata; family Salamandridae; genus Triturus; species Triturus cristatus. The sequence goes on along the minus strand of NC_140582.1, from coordinate 248,374,404 downwards.
AGCAAATTAGAATCAGTACCCATATGCTGATAACATGAAGAATTCAAAGGTAAAATATCAGTTTTATTAAATTAAGTTCATATCCTGAAATACTGAAAAACAAACAAACTTCTTGTAAAATGCGGTTCAAAGAAGTTAGAGGATTGGACTTATATATGAAAACACCATGAGCAAATGCAGATAGTTTAACCTTTTGTCAACCACATTTAAAACATGATATGATGGTATTCTAAAACGGGTTTTAGACATAAAGCAAATAGTAAATGGACAGAGGGCAGCTCTGTCTTGCTCCTCACTGTACAAGAAAATAAGAGGAAAAACTAACGACAAATACACTAGATCAAGGGTCTGAGTATAATAGTTTCACAAAGGAAATACTTTTAGGACCAAAACAAAACCAGTAAAGAGTTTCAAACATATATTCACAATTAATGTGATCAAAATAATTTTCAGCACCCAATGACAGGGTCGCTAGTGGTTATTTGAACTTACTGACTTGACTGGTGATATCGGAGAACACTCATTTATTATTAGCAGCATTCCTACCTTTAATAAAACTAGTTTGCTCAGATGTCACAACTAGGGGAATAATAGATTCTAAGGTAGCTAAGATCTTACAGTCATAATTAATAAGTGAAATAGGCCTATAGATTTTACAATATTCAGAATCTTTATCCCTTTTGTGTATGATAATTAGTAAAGCATCCAGAAATGAGCCACTAACTTCGGAATCCAAAAAAATGGAATTGTAGACTTTGAATAACTTGGATGCAAAAAAGAGGAGCGAAATAACTAAGCTGAATAGAAAAGCAATTTGGGCCAGGAGCCTTCACTTCCTTCAAGGAGTTAATGGCAGTTAGAATTTCCTGAAGAGTAATATCAGATTCTAAGTCTGCAAAGTTATCAGTAAGTAGAGGTGGCTTAGAGATGTCATAAAACAATTCTGAATATTACGGTGATAGAAACAAGTATCTTCAATATATAATGCTCTATAAAAGTATAGAAAAAAAACATCAGTTTCAGAAATTGGCATAGTCTTATCAAAGTGATTAAGAATAGATCCAGTAACTCTGCATTACGTTTTGCTCTTTAAATAGTTGCCAAGCATCCTACCTGCTTTATTTGACCCCCATGAAATTTGGATTTAATCTTAAATTGGTCATTACAAGCTTCAATAGTAGCAAGCTGATTTAAGTCAGACTTGGTTTTAATTAAATTATGTAACTTTTGAAGGTAAAACTACCATATTTAGTGGCAAAACTACTATGTTTAAGTGTTTAGATTTGTTGTAAGCAGAGGGTATCTTGATTACTTAAAATCTTTTTCTTTTTGGATAAAAAGGCAATTGTGAAGGCTCGAAAGGAGTATTTAAAGGCATCCCAGTGATTGGGAACAGAGGTAACAGAGGGATTATTAAATGTAAAAAAATTTATAAAGTGAAACTTCAGAAATAAAATTAATATTCTTCAAAAGACATGTCAAATTTTCATCTACCGATTTTTAAATGGTCATTAAAAATATCTAAAGATTCCTGTGCCGATGTATAAACTAGGTAGTAGCGATTGACTAACAACAATATTTTCAATCCTGGACATGGTGTTATGAAAATTAGAGAAGGAAATTTACAATTTGTTAGGATTGCAAGTTTTTCATAGATCAATTAACAGCCTCAGTGTAATTGCAGATTTAAATTCCTCATCAGATTCGAGTCTAAATTTACATTTTGATGTTATATCTGCAAATGGGTCTAATAGCTGACATAGACATCCAAGTATAAAGATTTGTGACAAAGAATGGCAACCCCCTCTTTACTGTCAATTGCTGGAGAAAAGAAAACTTGATCAACCTATTGTGTCTTTAACTTAACAGGTTCAGAGGCAATTGCCGTGCATTTCTTGAAAAAAGGCAATTTTCCTTTAAGCTTACATAAATGAGAAAGTATCTTTTGTATTTTTGAACCGGTCTCCAAGTAGATGAACATTACATGAAACAAAATTGAACATAAAGGATCAAGGGAAGATGAATTCAAGAACAAGGGTGATATTATGTAAAATATAAGAAAACACATATTGACAACAACAACTATGATACACAATGAAGATGCAGATGGCAACAAGAAAAAAAGGCAAATATACTTAAAAAGAGAATATGAAAAGGAAAATATTAAGACTTCAGTGAAGTAGGTTCCATTTCACATGCAGCAATACTTTGAAGAAAAACTTTACGTTCAACAGGAGCATCAAAATATTGAGGGGCAGATTTCCAAGAAACTGACTCATCTGTACGGATTCGTCAGTTTCCCTGCGCCTCCCTAGGATACCCTTGCGCCACAATGGATGCGCCGTATTTACAATACGGCGCACCATGGCTCAAGGATTGACAGATGCGTCAGAAATTCGGACACAGCTGTTGGCGCAAAAGTCAAGCATTGTTGGAGTCGTGTCGCAAGCATGACACTACAGCAATGCACGGGGAGGCCTAGTTGCAATACAGTGCGTCACTCCTTATGACTGCTCCAAGCAGGCATAGGGTTTAGACGCAGTGGCGTCCTACAAGTGGTGCTGTGGAATCTTGTCAATTTCACTGCATCACTCCTACAAGGCTTTCCTGTGTGGGAATGCCCACCCTGCATACATTATACCTGACACAGGTATAATGTGGTGCAGGGCTTTACAAGATGACGCATCTCCCTAGGTTTGTCACGTTGTAAATGGTCTGCAACGTGGTGCATTGTGTACACCGCCGCTGTGTCACAAAAGGTTACACAACGGCAGTGCAAAAGTGTGGCAAGAGGCTTGTAAATCTGCCCCTTAGTATCACCTTCATGAGGTATTTTGCAGATTAACCGATCAGGAATCCCATATCGATGTTCAAGTGTCTCATCTAGAGTCTCAAAGCAAGAAATTCTATGTATCTGGAATTAGTTGAATTAGAAATATGTTGAGAGATGAACAAGTTATGTCCTGACCGGACAATTTGTTTTTTATCTTTAGCTACTTTCACAACACGAACAAGGTCTGTAGATTACAGAAACAGCATTATGATGCCTTGACGTTTTGATAAATTAGGATGCATGAAGCCAGATAGATTAAGTAGACCTGAAAGAAATTTATTTTAAAATGCAAGGAGGTTAGGATCCTCAACAGCTTCTGACATACCATATGGATGGAGATTATTGTGACAATTCATGTTTTCCAAACCTTTTGAGTGAAAATTGAGCTTTAAAATCTCTAGCTCAGGGAGAGGAGTCCGTTTCGGCACATCCTGAAAAGAACTGATACGTTACTCGATTTCAACCATTCTGCCCTCTATAACGATCCACCGAGGTTCAATATGCTGTACTTTTTCATTGGTGGCACTCATAAGAGGTTGAAGTGCCCTCATCTAGAATAGTATCTAAAATTGGGGTTCTGGATGAAGAAATAGATGATAGAGTATCATCCCAAGTGGAGGTACTTTTAACCCAAAGGAGGGATTCTTACTATGAGGTTATCATTGCAGAGACTTTAGACCACATGTATGAAGACTTTTTGAGGTTGCAAAGTGGCCGATTTAAAGAATGGGCCCGTTTGTGAACGCAAAAACGCATTTTGAAATGTACCCAACCCAAATAGCAACTCTGCAACCTGTTACCAAATCGCAATTAGTATGTATGAATATTTTGCAACTAAAATTTGGTTGCATAACATTTGCATTTTACTTCCAAATTCAGTTTGGTGGTATCGCATTCACAAAGGGGAAGGGGTCCCAAGGGACCCCTTCCCCTTTGTGAATATTTGTAAAAGCATTTCTTAAGAGCATGTAGTGGTCCCACAGACTACTGCCTACTCTTAAAAAAAGAAAACTTTTCTTTTGTGTTTTTGAAATGCAGCCAGCTTTCCCTGAAGGGAAAAAGGGCAGCATTTAAAAAAAATAAAAAAAACGATCGCCCTATTCAAACACAATTAAGAACATCTTGGTGTTCTGACCCCAGCAGGCCACTATCCATGTTGTTTTAGCGATTCCCAGCGACCTATATGATTAATATTCATGAGGTAGGTCTATTTGTAACCCACTGGGAATCGCAAATGAAAATGAAGAGTTTCATACATTTGAAATAGAGATTTCCAAATTGCAATTCACATGAAATCGCAATTAGGAACTCACTATTTCAAGCTTTCGTACATGTGGCCCCTAGATATTCCTATATGCAAGAAAGTGCACATAAAGTAGCAGAACAAACATCCCAAAAGGAAAATCTGAATTGCAGACAATACATCCTTAAATTACCAAAATTTAGTTCATCCTTAAGCAATAGAAATTATAAATGTCTGTGACAAAAGGACATCAAATTGTAGAAATACATAAAAAGGAATGATGTAGGAATCAAATATCATGAGGTGCTGCATTAGCAAGTGAAAAACAAAGCAATAGTTCTTTTATCATAGTAGAAGAAACAAAAAGTACATTGTCCTAGGTTGGAAAGTACCAATGTAGCAAGCAGTGAAATTCATTCTTCAGGTAATTGTAATGAAAAAAGAAAACAAGCACTTCCTCTAAAATGGCGGCCACTCACACATGAACCAGGAAAGCTGTGTGAAATGAGGAGAAAGCTCATATGAAGAAAGAAGCCCAGCCACCAGGTGCAGTACAAATGCAGCACCAGTCAAGACTGCAAGAAATATAAATTATTGCCCAAAATTGGCTATCAATAAAGAAAGAAACCCCACGGCACAATTGAGTTCATGGGTCCGCCACTATCTGCTAGGCGTGCAAAGCCACGCCTGCTTTCAGTCTTGTTGATAAACGATTCTGAGTATTAATAACAAGTCTCAGGAAAAATCCCTGTATGGGTAGCAGTGTCCATTTGAAGTAGCTGGACCTTGTGGTTTATGAAATGATTTCAAGAAGGTGCTCAGCATGCATGACACTCTGCCACAGTGACAACACACCTGTTCCTCAGTTCCATGAAGCTGTTTCTCAATCTGTAGAAGTGCAATCAATCTTCCTGCCCCTGGTGCCATTCTTGATCTAGCTGGTATGCAGAGGTTGTGCTTGAAGTCAAAGGTGAACACAAGCCAGCTTTGGGATGAACCCACCCATCCACTGATGCAACACTTGAAATGTTGGGTTTTGGGGGATACAATTGGGTTTGAGTGCATCTTTCTCTGGGTGAAGTTTAGACTCAAGGTGACAAACATTCTGTAATTTTTTAGAGTCTCCTGTTCTACACTCACAGTACACATCTAGTAATTGCACAAGGGAATGTGTTTTTCACTACAACAGTCTTACATGGAATTATGGACTATTACTGGGGTTCCGTTCTATTTTGCCAAAGAGACCTCAGTGGGCAGGATGGACAATCAGCCCGTCTCCTTGGTTCAGGACATAGGACTGGTCATGCAATTGTCCCTCATGTTTGTCAGGCTGACCTGACCTTACTAATCTGATCTACTGGGGTGACTACAAAGAACCATGGGGCATATTATCAAGAAACGGAGTTACAATTATCGCCGCTTTAGCGGTAGAAAACTGCAGCTAAAGCGGCGATAATGGGCTTGATAATATGCCCTGGAGAATTCCAATAGTTGACAACATGGGCTTCTATTGGAATTCTCAAGGGCATATTATCAAGCCCATTTTCGCCGCTTTAGCTGCAGTTTTCTGCCGGTAAAGTGGCCATAATTGTAACGCCATGCTTGATAATATGCCCCCATGTTCCTCTACCATTGAGATTGCTTTTATCCAAAGGAGTCACGCCACAACCTACCTAAACAGCATGTGCAAGAATAGACAGAGATACACTTGTCGGGGGCAGAGGATACAGCTATTAGAAGGCATGTAGAGTCTAACATGACAACCCAACTTCTTTGGGCGCTGGATACATTAGAATCCCCAATCTGAGGTACTTGGACCGCTTATGCAGTAGAAAACATGGTACATAAATACAGATCTTACACTCTGGGGAAGGTAAGGGGCCTCAGTCATTACCAACTACTCAGATTTAATAGAGAGTGCCAGTAGGTAGCCACTGAACTTGAGATAATTAAAAAATAGTCTATATCTAATCCTATATTCTAGCTAATGCCAACTTTCGGGCTAATCATGACCCGGGCATGGGAATGGTAGTCATTCGTGTTAAAAGGAGGTCCACTTTGAAGGATCCCAACTCCAAAGAGTCAGAGGGCATTTCCACATACTGAGAAACTGACACACAAATATCCACATTTGTTTTTAAGCTAATTTGTTTAGTCCATGAAAAAACACAAGATATTCATATATGTCATGAACATGAGTTCAAATCCAACAAAAAACAACATTTTGAATTGGGCATAGATGGCTTCAACCCAACTCTTGTAAAGTCAAATCACTGGGATTTTGTATAGAGCATTAACTTCGAATGTCCTCCCTGCTCACAAAAAAAGGAATATTTTTATTTATGGGAATTACATCCTAATGAATATTCAAAACCCGACATTTAAGCCCTTCTCATGCCAGGAATAAAAACATTTGGACATATTATAGTCATTTATCATCCTCCTAGAAACCAGAATCAAATGCAAGTTGGTGGTAATCACATTCAACGCCCTGCATCATCTACAACCTGAAAGTCTGTGATCATACTTTTCTGGTTAGCAGAGGCTAAGTATTTTGCACACTCACACACACACAGTAACACAGTTAAAACACCACAAAGGTACTCCACACCAGTTTAGAAAAATTGTGGTTATTTATCTGAGTAAAACAAGACCAAAACGACAAAAATCCAACATACAGGTCGAGATATGAATGTTGCAAGATAAAATTAAAATGTAGAGCTTAGAAGTCATTAACCCCAGCTGGGAGTATCTGGACACACTTGACTGTGGAAAATCCAAAAGTTCAGTCCAACCGTGATGGAGCACAGGACGGATACAGGAGTCACGCAGACTTGATGATAGTACCTTGGATGTGTCAATGCTCAGGACAATGCATTGAAAATATGAAGGGGATGTGTCGCTGCGCAGGTGGTACGTCAGTTTCGAAGTCGGGCAGTCGTAGATGCGCTGATGTCAAGAGCGCTGTGCGTCAGCTCAGGGCTGAAGGCGATGCGTCAGTTAGAAGCCACACACAGCATCAGGGAAATGGCGCCGGAGTCATTGGCAATGCGTTGTCTGAGACTATGCAGCAGCGGTGATTCAGAGGAACTGAGACAGCAAAGTCGGGCTGCATTGTCAATCAAGGTCGTTGTGTTGCGCACTCCTCCTGTGGTGTGCATGGATTCGATGCAGGCAGCAGCAATGAATCGATTTTGCAGGGAACTTCCTAGAAAGAGGAGTATGCCTTTGAGGATTGTTTTTGTGCCATAAGGCATCCCTTCCTGCACAAAAACAATCATACATGCAATGCAGAGACCCTTGCACCATACTGCAAGGGTGCCTGCTTAGGTGTTAGGCAGCCCATTGTGCGCCAGTGCTGGGGAAAGGACAGGAAGCGTTGTATTCCCTTGCAACGCAGTGCAGCAAGGTGACTTGCTGTGCTGCATTGCATTACAATCCCATAAATATGCCCCAAAATTGAGAAGATGTTGAAACACCTAAACTGGGCTGGAGACCATTAACCCTGATGACTGTTTATGGAAATGTAACAGTGCACTTTTCGCTACATTGGAGAGCTGAGTTACATCTTCTCGAATATAAGAAATATGCAGGCTGCCCATTCGACTTTTTATTTTTCCTCGGATTTACCTCTTAAAAAACTTAGAAATAGCCAATGTCCTTGCCTAATATGACAATTTCCCGATATACTGATCTGGGGATATTAGGAGCATGTTCTATCCGTTTAATAGAAGTGTTTTGTTTATAAAGGTTTTTCTACTGACTTGGAAGTATTAACATTTTGTTAAACTTCCTCTAAAAACATGAGCTTTCTCGCCCACGGCCTAATCTGTCCGTGGATCAATCCATTAGTTGTTGCACTGGTGATTTAATTTCAATTTATTTAGCGGTATAATTACTTATTTGCTCACTCGGACCCACAAATTATTCCTGTATAGGTCAAGTACACTTTAGGATAACCATGAAAAATAATAAACAAAACTTTCATGCATTAATGGTGGATGTAAAAAAAACAATTCAATAGTAACAGTTTTCAATTGCTATTTTATTTTAATTTAGTTGTTGTAATGCCAAAAATTGAACATTTGGATCATAATAACAATAAACGTTTCAGGAAATAGGCAGGCCGACAGCAGCTCTCGAGCATTGTGTTTACAAAGCAATTCACAGTTTGTGACATCTGGATATGCAGCAGGAACAGATGTTCTTAGCGGAGGGGCATCACCAGAAACTGACAGGCTGCCCGGCCACAGGAGACGAATTCTCCTTCAAAAGATGATTATTGAGAGAGCAGGGATAATGAGCAAGTGTGCCCTGGCTCCCGCCAGAATAATGAGAGACTAATGAATCCTCTAATTATGGCCATGAACCAATTCGTTTAAATGTCCCAACCCAGCATGTTTAGATATACAGATAGTTTGCTGCAAGCTATTGTGTGCGACATCAACTAAAGCAACACGTATAACCTCAAAATCACCCATCTTCCCGAAATCCAAACAGTGGAAATGATACCCCTTGAAAGGCAGTATATCTACATGTCAACTTTAACGTCTTCACGATCTGTACTCTTCGTATTGAGCACTTTTTCCATTAGTATAAGACAAAATTGTGTAATACAAAAACAGTATTAAGTTCATAATTTGTATTGCCTTTTTCACACTGACAATTTACAATTGATACGATTTTTTGTAGATGAACTAACTATCGTAAGACCCTTAAATAAACTGATAGACACATTTTATAGCAAACTGTCAATTTACTAGCCAGGTTTGCAGTTTAATGAAATAAACTAGAGTGGGTGTTTGGCAGAAAAGATATCAACAAGAGCAGTGTAAACTGTAAACAGTATGACTCACATCAACTCATGCAAAACTGTGAAGAAGAAGACTAAGGTGCCGATTACGATCCTGGAAAAACCGGGTACGAACCGTCGGTCGGAGCGTTTTCTCCGTCCGACTCGTACCCGGTTGTAAAACTGAACAAACATGGAAGTACGATTCGCACGGAAACACCATTTCCGTACGAATCGTAAAAAACACCGTCCGACGAAAATATACATACGAATGTGATCCGGGAATGCTCCGACGTGACGTCGGGACGCTGTCAGGAAGCGTTTCATGACCCAGGAAGTACGATTCGAACCGACAGCAGTCCGGACGGCAATATTTTTACGGCACCCAAAAAGTGCCAGAAAAGCGAAGTACGCCGCGAAACGACCAGAATAGGGGGCCCGGTATGCGCCGTACTCCCCCCAGCCCCCATGTGTACGCGCCAAACCCCCCCGTGTATGTACACCCGTGTACGTGTCGAACCCCCGTGTATGTACAACACCCATGTACGTGTCGAACCCCCCGTGTATGTACACCCGTGTATGTGTCGAACACCCCCTCGACACGTACACGGGTGTACATACACGGGGGGTTCGACACGTACACGGGTGTACATACACGGGGGGTTCGACGCGTACACGGGTGTACATACACGGGGGGGTTCGACACGTACACGGGTGTACATACACGGGGGGTTCGACACGTACACGGGGGGGTTCGACACGTACACAGGTGTACATACACGGGGGGTTCGACACGTACTCACGGGGGCTGGGGGGGTGGTTAGGCGCGTACATACGGGGGCTGGGGGGGGTTCGGCGCGTATGTGGGCACATGTCTCCATGGTTGCAATGGGAGTTCAGTGCGGACGGTGTTTTTTCCATACGGGTGTGACATCGGACGCACGGGATGGATCGTACTTGCGCGGTCGGACTTCACTTTTCACGTTTGTACGGTAAATCGTCCGGGGACGTGTCGGACACATTTTCCGACCTGAGGACGTGTGGGGAATTATTCCCAATGCGATTCGTATGGACTTTTTCCCATGCGAATCGTACTTGGCAGTTTGTACGGCACTTGTACGATTCGTACGGTAAAAAGACCGAATACGAGTCGTACGGGGAATTTTTTTACAGGATCGTAATCGGCACCTAGGCGTATACTATTTATGGAAATGTTGAAAAAATATAAAATTTGTCAAATGCTGTGCATACCTCTGACTGAGTGTTGCTAAGGAAAATACCAGAGGTAACCTGGGACTAGGATTAATGGCCCAGTCAGTTGCCACGAAGAGGAAGGGCAGGGGGCATGGGAAACCCACCCCTGAAATTCCCCCATTCCAGGTTGATGGTGCGCCTGAGAAAGCTGCCCATGAGCCTACCGGGAGGACATTGCTGCCCTAGGACCCTGTTTGAGCTTGCTCCTAGAGGGAAGGTTGAGAGTGGCCCCACCAGGATGGAATTCTGCAAATTGGAGAAAGAGTGTCCAAATTTAGAGGAGATGAGGCGGCAAGCTGAGACTCTGGAGTTCACCTTATCTATGGAGAGAATTACCTCCTTTACATTGAGCCTAATGTTCCTGGACCTGGGGTGGCCTGTGTGCTGGTGGTCCCTCAGTGTTACAGGGCCTTCCTACGGGGGGTGGCTCCTGATTAATTCCTGGCAGGACATATGGGGGAGCACAAGACCTTTGTCAGGCGTGTTCTCCATTTCTATTGGCCCTGGATGAAAACAGCCTCAGATAAGCTCTGTAGGGTCTTGTCCCACCTGCCAAGCTAGCGGAAATGTAGGGAAATAGCCATAAAGCTCCATTGGTTCCCTTGCCTGTCATTGGCACTCCCTTTGAAAGGGTGAACATCAACATTGTTGATAATGTGGATCCCGAGACAGCCTTAAGCAACAGGTTCATTCTGGACTTTGTGCACCATGTCTCATGGTACCCAGATACCATCCCGCTGAGGTTGGGGACTGCACCTGTGGTAGTAAGGGCCCTGTGGGAAGGCTTACCCATGTGAGATTCCTCTAGGAAGTTGTGCCTTACAGAGGCACTAACTTCATGTCAGCGTACATGAGGTCCATGTGGGATAAGTGTGGGGTAACCTACATGTTCTTCACACCTTTCCACCCTCAAACCAATGGGTTTGTTCAGAGATTCAACAATACCCTGAAAGGCATGATAATGGGCCTGTCTAGGGCCCATGAAGTGGGAGTGGGATGTCCTCTAGCCATGCCTACTGTTTGCCTGCAGGAAGGTACCACAGAAAGGGGCATGATTTAGCCCCTTTGAGCTCCTTTACCATCACCTGTCAGGGGACCTCTTTGCATTGTGGGAGAGGGTTGAGACCAAGCTCCCTGGAGCCCCCTCAAGAGAGATTTAGCTACATGCTGGCTCTCTGTAACCAGATGCAGTGCTTCTGGAAAAAGTCAAAAGATAATCTTGAGGCCAGTCAAGAGGTAAAGAAACTCTGGTATGACCTGAAGGGTATTCTGGTTGAGTTTCAACCTGGCCAGAAGGTGTGGACCATGAAATGTGTAGAACCCAGAGCTTCCCAAGAGCTTTGGACTGGGCCATATGAGGCGAAGGAGCAGAAGAGGAATGTCACCCACTGGGTGGATTTCAAGAACCCTAGAAACCCATTAAGGGTGCTCCATATAAACAACCTCATGCCACACTTTGAGATGTCTGAAGTCACCATGTCCTTAGTGACAGATGAGTGAGTGGAGGAGGAGAGTAAACCTCTCCCTGACCTCCTGTCTACCCAGGAACATGATTGGTCAGTAGAGGATGTTAACGTCTCCCCTATTCTGACCCCAGAAAAGCAGAATAACTGTCCTCAGTCACATGGGCAGTCTTCCTCTCTGTTCTTCTTCCCTCCTCGGCTCAGACACTTTTGTACCCATACCACTGATAATGGGGACAGTCTGCCTATCAAGAACAAAAATGACAGGCTGTCAGATAAGGTGAGGGCCCGTATCAAGGAGGAAGTCTCCAGGATGCTCGCGTTAGGGATGATTGAGCCCTCCAAAGGACCCTGGCACAGCCCCATTGTGTTGGTATCCAAGGCTGCCCCAATGGGCATGATGCCAGAACTTAGGTTCTTTGTGGATTACAGGGGACTCAATTCCATCACCAAGAGTGATGCTCACCCAATCACCTGAGCTTATGAGCTCATTGACAGGATTGGCCCTTCCAAGTTCCTGAGTACCTTTGCTCTCCCTCGTTGGTACTGGCAGATTGCTCTGACTGAGGGGGAAAAAGAGAGGTCGACATTCTCGACCCCAGAGGGCTACTTCTGTTTATGGGTGATGCCCTTTGGCTTACAGAATGTCCTTGCCACCTTTCAGAGGCTGGTTAACAGGATGCTAGCTGGGAAGGAGACATTATGTGCCTCCTACCTAGATGATATAGCTGTTGTCAGCCCCAGCTGCAAGGAACACCTATGCACTTTCCAGGAGTGCTTCCGGCCCTGCAAAAGTAGGCCAGAATATCAAAACCAGTAAGTGCCAGATTTGGCATGATACCTTGATGTATCTGGGCCGCATGGTGAGTGGGGTTAAGGCGCACCCCCTCCAGGCAAAGCTTGCCATTAACCTGGACTGGCAACCCCCCAAAACATAGACTGAGGCAAGGGCCTTCCTTGGTCAAACCAGATATTACAGGAGGTTTGTTACATATTATGGCATTATTGTTGCCCCCTTAACTGAGATAACAATAAACAAGCAGCCTATAAAGGTGATCTAGACATAGGGCTGTCAGAAAGCCTTTGACTCCCTTATTGAAGCAATGTGTACAGCACCTGTACTCAAGACCCCTGACTTCTCCAAGGAGTTAATTGTGCAGACAAATGCTTCAGAGCATGGCATAATGGCTATCTTATCACAGATAAACATGGAGTGCCTAGACCAACCAGTAGCCGTCATTAACAGGAGGTTAATTCCCCGGGAGCAGAGTTGGAGAGCGGCCTTTGCTGTGGTCTAGGCACTAAAGAAGCTGAGACCATACCTAATTTGGACTCAGGTCCGGGCTCAGACCGACATTCATATGGTTCATGCAAATAAGGAGTGAGAATCTCAAGCTGTTGAGGTGGTCTATCTCCTTACAGGATGTAAACTCTACAGTGGAACACTGCCTTGGGTCAAACCATGTTAATGCTGATGGTCTCACCAGGTTCTTCTGTCTTAGTGACGAGAACTCTCAGGAGGTTAGGTAGTTCTCCCTCCTTTCAGTAGGGCGGAGGGCACTTATTAGACATGTCAGCCTAAACCTTTTGCCTTACTCCTTCATTTTTGCTGATCTCGTTTTTGTTGGCCATAGGACTCTGTGCACTTTACATCTGCTAACCAGTGCTAAGGTGCTTGTGCTCTCCCCTTTAAACATGGTAAAATTGGCTTAAACCAAATTGACACATTTAATGTACTTTTAAGTCCCAGTCAGGGCCTGGTAATTAAATAGTGGTTGTGCGACTGCAGCACTTATTGTGCCACTCGCTTAAGTAGCTCTTTGAAAATGTTGCAGGCCTGCCATTGCAGCTTGTTTTTGTGGTTTAAACTGTCATTTTGCCCTGGCAAAATAAACCTTTTGCCAGGCCTAAACCTTTCTTTTCAATACATATAGGTCAACCCTAGGGTAGGCCCAAAAGGGCCCATAGGGAAGAAGGTAGTGCATTTAAAAAGTTGGACATGTATGTTTAACTTGTTCATGTCATGATAGTGAAAAACTCTTAAATTTGTTTTTCACTACTGCCTATCTCTCCCATAGGATAACTTTGGGTTACCTTATTACATTTAAAAAGTGATAACGTTTAATCGTGAGCAGGAAGGAATATCAAGTTTTGTGTCTAAAGTATTTAAAATCCACTTGAATGGTAAAGCTGGATTTTAAGTCACAATTCTGAAAATGCCCCCTTGAGAAAGTTGGCATTTTCTCATTCCAACATTTTGGTACCTGCAGCCTGTGTCCTGGGTCCCATGATTAGGTGTAGCTGGCTGTTGGTCTACTACATACCTATATTTGTATGATTAAATAAAACCATTGCAATGTTCTCCATAAAAATACATTGTATACAGGTGAGCGTAAGAAATTCATGCATGTTAAAACATATGTATTTAAAATATTAATGTCAAGGTCAGCAGGTCAGACGTACGTGTCCTAACATACACCTTGCTAAAAACATAGCTTGGGTGCATCAGGTGGTTGTGCAAAGTGCTTTTTTAACCGAGTCCTCACAAGTCTCATGTTATCTCAGTTCAATGGAGGGCAGGCATGTGAGTTGTCCGGAGAGTCACAGAAATTCTCTAGGGCACTGTTTGGGTCCCTGGTAAACCATAAAGTCAGTAAAGTACTGATCTGTCTGATTGCTCACAATCATAGACACAGGATTCACTGAAGCGTTGTTTGAGCCCCCAGAAAAGCGTAAGATATGTGAAAGGCTGTTATGACTAGTTCCTCAACAGTCACAAGCACAGTTTGCAAGCTATGCTGAGTGGTCCAGCCCGGTGGTTCCCAGATGGAATGCAATTAATCAGGGTGGGCAAAGTTCATTGAATAATCTTCAAACGACTGCGTACATTTCATGAATCTCCCTGTCAAGACGGGGTGTTCAGCTGAGAGACAGGCAATCATGTCACATCTGCAATAGCGAATGCCCAGTGCCAGGAACTGTGGTTTCAAAAGGGCCTGTCTTTCTTTCAGCACGGTAGGGCAAATGCAGTTGATATGCTAAAGTGTTTCCTTACAAGAAAGGCTGAGCCTACCAAGGTTGTTTACTCATTCTCTTTTTAGTGCAGGTAGGCAGTCCAAAATTGGTGACCCCCCAAGCCTGCATCGAATAAGTTGTTCTTTGACCTGCATTGACATGCAAATGTTTGTGATTGGGTGCTGCCCCAGTTTGATGCAACTTCCTAGAACCAACCAGGCGTGCGAGTGTGAAGCAATTTTCTGTTTGACAGCTAACCAAGATATCTGATGTGTCATTTTGGCTATTAACCTTTTGAAATTAGCATGGAAGGTGGGTATTGCCCATAGACCAGCCGCCTCTAGGTTATTGACTGATTAATCTAGGTAGCTCTGGGCAGCAGAGTGGCTGGACATTTTGGAGGTTTCTTTCCAAACTTGGGACCCTATTTACGAGAAACTAATGCAGCGTAGTGCTGCAAGTCAATTTTGCTGCATCGCGCTGCGTTATTTTCGAAGCACAGGGATGCGACATATTTACAACAATATGTCGCATCTCTGTCCTTTTACCTGTGTTGGCACACAAACTGCTGCCATGCGCCGGTGAAGGCACCCTTGCACCATGCTGCAAGGATACCTGGGGAGATTGTTTTTGTGCAGGAAGGGTCACCTTCATGCACAAAACAATAAGTTGAGGTGATTTCCTCTTTCAATGTGTGCTGTATCATGCAGCACGCATTGAAAGAGGAAGAAAGTAAAACATTTCTCCTTGCTACGCATCCCCTGAGGTGACATAGCATTCTGACTTATTTCCAGGATTGCGATTGTTCATAAATCTGGAAATGCATCAGTGGACATGGGTGTTGCGTGGGAACACCCACAGCAACACTCATGTTACTCCCTTAATACATAAAATGTTGTGTGACTAGGGGTGATATTTACAAGCACAAGTAAATCCACACAGGATGGCATTACGTGTGCTTCTAAATATCACGCAGGAGGTTGTGCCGCCGGTACGTCACACACCGGCAGCGCAAGGGGCTTGTAAATGAGCCCCTTGGTTTTCTAGCCTGTCGGTGCCTGCTGAGTGGAGTTTGCAACAGATTTTCAGGAAGGCAAGTGGTATTTCTAATACTTGGCTGTACAGGTCGAATTCAAGCCAGGTTTGCACAGATGAGGCCCTTTTTGGTAGATGAAACACTTCATTAAAGGTGCTCCCTACTAGCATGTCCATCAAGAGGGAGACTCCTCCGAACATGTTCTCTGAACCGTAACTAAGCTTAGGCACTAGCTTAGCTTGGATAACCTTCAATAAAGGTACAAGAGAGGGACTGTGGAGCTTTTTAAGATAGCTTGAGGAGTGTGTGTAATGGCGTGGCGGATTTAAATATTGTCACCTCTTCATGTGGTTTAAGCAATAGAGGGCTATCCATGGTGTTGCAGATGGCTAGACCATTTAGATGCCACCTGTTTGGTTTATTTTATTTTCTTCCTATGATCATAATCCGTGTTTTAGCAAGGTTGATGGTGAGCCCATTTTGAGTTGTGTAGGAATGGAGTGTGTCAAGGAGAAGCTGGAGCTCCACTCTGGTCCAGGAGTAGGAGGGAAATATCTGCATAAAGGAGACAACAGACTGGTTTGTCTCTCAACTTGGGGGTAGCCTCATTCACTTCTCCTAGGTGTGAGGAAAGATCCGCAAGGAAGAAATTAAAAAGAAGGGAGCGAGGATGCAGACTGGTGGTTGGTCTTTGTTTAATGATCCCAGACAACAAGACAAAGGGGAATAGTGGTTGGTAGGATGAGCAATCTGTGACTTGAGTAGGGGGGGAGCTGTCACCTACTGAAGTACCGGGGATTTTAGGACCCCAGCGGTGCCAGGGATAGCACCCTATGACTTCGGGTTATCCTGTTGCTGTAGTATTATAAAAGACGCTCTCATGGTAATGTAACAAAGAACTTGGCAGAAGAAGCTGAAATATGAAAAAGACATCTTTATTAAACTCAAATGAGTGAGACTACGTCGCACAGAAGCCTTAGCAACTGAATGAGGCAGTCTGCAGAACTAAAACCAGTCTTCTATTTTATACAGAATATTACGCTTTGGGCAACACCGCCCCTGTTTTACAAGTGGTCATTCACATATTTTGGCTTCAAAGAAAAGGCAGAGTCATGGTGACAATCCCACATTCCTGTTCAACCAGCCCACAATTATTTACCCAGCGAGGCTCAGATCCCACATCAGATATCGATAGGCCCCAATAAACATGAGCATCTCCTGTTTGGGAAACAAGCCATAAAGCAGGAACAGTCAGGTGTGAAAGAGATTAGCTGGAGGCTCGTGTTTAATCTAAAGGCTTTATGGTGTGTCAAGCCCTGATGCTAATCACAGGTGGCCAGAGGACGGGGAGCTCGTGAGACTGGACTGACCTGGGGCAGCAGAGCCAAGCTGCCCAGGTCATAGAGAAGTCAAAGGAAGGCACATGTGCTCTAAATAGGCCTGGGCGGTAAATTCCGTTCCGTTCGCGGAATTTGCGAAATTTGGGTAATTTTGCGTTCCGCGGAGAACGCGAAATTGCAAAAAACTCTACGTTCCGCAACTTCGCGAAATTTTTTGCTTGTTCGCATTCTCAATATGCTTGTTCACGAGATATTTCACCCCGAGCACGCAAACAGCGATCGCGAACAGGAAAAAAGTATCGCGAACAAGCAATTCCGCGTGTTCGCGGAATTTCTGCATGTTCGCGGAGATTTTTTACCGTTTCGCGGAGATTTGCGTACCGCGATTACGCAAATTCCGCCCACCCCTAGCTCTAAAGGCCCGTATTTGCTTCATAATATGTAGCCTATGTGAGGGCAACTGTTGGACCCAGCCTCGTGGCGTGGTCCTTAAACCCCATGGATTGTGCCCGTTCCCCGCCCCGGCCTTCACGGGCCACCCTTCTGAACTGCACCGAGGCCCTTCATCCTGAGCTGCACGAGGTCGCATACCCCTCGTGGCTCCGCCATCTTGTTGGCATCCACGTGACTCTGTGCACCAGCCAGCGCGACCCCGCTCAACCCGGCCTCGACCCCAGCGAAGCCCCGACATCGAGACACCACGAACTGGCCAGGGGGTGCCGCAGGAACCATTCATCGCCCCCGGCGGAGGACAGTATCGATGGGACCCCCAACTGTCCTCCCCTCTCGAGGTGTGATCGCCCTGCAACTCCCTTGGGCCTGGCGCCTCTCCTGCTGGGCGTCTGGCCACCTCCACCCGGCCTCTCCGCCCCCCCGGGCGCCTGGGTCCGGACATCAAAGGGCTCCAGACCTATATCTGGGGTGACCCCGCCACAGATCGGCAGTTGTATCCCGGAGTCGAGAGCCCTGCTGATTGAATCGCGGCTGACCCTACGGAGAAGAACTCTTGTCGGAACCATCACGAGCCCTGCTGACTGCGTCGCGGCTCCTTCTTGTGAACACTTTGAACCACCTGGAACATCGGAGCCCTGCTGACGCTGTCGCGGCCCAACCTCGCTGAAACCTCCCTCGGAGCCCTGCTGACGACGTCGCGGCTCGAGCTGAGCAGAAACCATCTTGAGAGCCCTGCTGATTGAATCGCGGCTCTCCACGAACTGTACGCCGGAGCCCTGTTGACGCCGTCGCGGCTCGACCCCTCCAAGATCCGGAGGTCCTCCAGCTTGAGGATAAGAACTGGGCCCCAGGTACCCTCGTACCGCACTCCTGCCAAAGACTGTCCCGCTACCCCTACCCTTCCAAAGAGACACTGAGACTTTTGGTGGATCCCTCGATCCCTTCGTGTAAATATTGACCTCGTAACCTTTTGATTGCTGATAAAGATTTGCTTGTCGTAAGACAACCTCCTTGAGTCCTGTGTGGTGGTGTTACTGGGCTAGTACGTGATAGGGGAAGGATCTCTCAGGAGACTTCTCGGCAGCGCTCGGCTACTTCGTACAGTGTGAGGGCCCCCCCTTGGTGGTCTCGCCGACTCCTCGGGGTACGCCTTCCAACATTTGGTGGCCAGCGACGGGATCCGAGCCGAACGCAGTACGTACCAGCCAGTACCCACTAGCTACCCATCCAAACGAACAGCATCATGAGCAGCCAAGAAAACAACGCGACAATGGAGTTCCAGCCCGAACGGCTGGAGGAATATACGCACAAAGAGTTAAAACAGTTCTGCAAAGACAAAGGCATTGCAACCACCGGCCTAGGTACCAAAGAGGAGATGCAGAAAGCTCTGAGGGCATGGTTGGAGGCCGGGGCAGGCCCCTCCCAAGAAGAAGGTCCCTTGCCCCTGACTGAGACCACATCAACCGCACTGACGCCGGCAACCGGAGGAAGAAAGAGCCTAGAAACCGGCCTCTCCGAAGAAGAAATACGAGAGCGGGAGAGGGTCCGGAGCCACGAGCTAGAGCTCGCACGACTGCGGCTGGACGGCGAACTCCAGCTGGCAGAAAAGAAACTGGCCCTAGAGCAGCTACGGCTTCAAGAGGAGATAGAGGAGAAGAGACGACACCGGGAGTTGGAGGAAAAGAAACTAACTCTTGAGCACGAGCACAGTCTCAAGGAGCTCGAGATCAAGGCCAAGAACGGGGGGACCAACACCCCCAGTACTAGAGACACTCTACCGCCTTCCGAGACCAAGGTACATATCCCGAAAGAGGTCGTCAAGGAGTATTACAAGAATGACTACATCCAACAATGGTTCAAGGCCTACGAGGTGGCCATGACCTCTCATCGGGTGCCCCGAAAAGACTGGGGCGTGTGCCTGTGGGGGCGGTTCCTGAGTGAGGGTCGAGACACGCTGCTCCAGCTGCCGGAGGAGGTGATGACCTCCTACGATCACATGAAGGAGGCCCTGCTCACCCGCTACGGGCTAACCGTGGAAATGTACCGCCAGCGGTTCAGAGACTGCAAGAAAATCCCGGGTACCACATGGGTGGAATATGTGGACTTTTTCAGTCGGGCCCTAGAAGGGTGGATCAAAGGGAGCAAAGTAACCACCTACGGGCAGCTGGTCGACCTCATCGTGTGGGAACATCTCTCCAACAATTGCTTCGTGGAACTGAGACAGCACCTCATCGACAGCAAAATGACCGACCCGCGAAAACTTGCCGTCGAGGCCGATCCATGGGTCAACTCCCGGGTCCCCCGGAACTCAATGGGGGAGTACCAGAGGAACCCCAACGGACCCCCCCGCCAGCGCGGTGGAGGGGGAGGGCCGAACAGGAACCGAGACCCTCCCGCCGGGGCCCCCAGGAGCCCCCCTCAAGGGCCACCGCAGCAACAACTCTCCCCGAGCCTAGCCCGAAGGGGGGCGGCCCCGGCCCGACCCGGACCACGGCCACCAGTGACCTGCTACGGCTGCCAACAAACCGGACACTATGCCAGCGATCCGGTCTGCCCCCTGAACCGAAGAAACGGGGCCGGCGGGCCCCCGCCCCGACAGCTGGCGGCCGCCGCCCTGAGAGAAGGAGAAGAGGAAGAGGAGGCCCTCGACCGAGGGACCACTGAGTGGGAGCCGGCAGCCATGTCCCTGGTCTGCCTGGGTAGCCGAGAAATGGTACCCTGCACCCCCATCCCAAGCAACACCCAGAAGTACCGGCAGCAGGTCACGTTCAATGGACAACGGGCCGAAGCCCTTCGTGACACCGGCGCCAGTATCACCGCTGTCCGCTGCCACCTGGTGACCCCTGAACAGATTCTACCGAATGTACTGTGCCCCGTCCGGACGGCCGACAACAGTGAAAGCCTGTGCCAGATGGCCCTGGTCCCCTTCGAGTGGGGAGGGGTGACGGGCCTGCTGAAGGTGACGGTGCGCGACGACGCCCCTGTCGACTGCCTCCTGGGGAACGACTTGGAGAGTTCCCCCTGGGCTCAAGTAGAGCGACGAGAGCACCTCTGAATGTTGGGACTGGCTGACTGGGCCTGCGCCATCACCCGGTCCATGACCGCCCGGGCCCCCCGCTCATCCTCGGCCTCCGGGGCCGCCCAAGCCGAGGGGCTCACACCCCCTCCCACCAGCAGCGAGGAGGAGGCGGACACCGACCCTGGACCTAGCGAATCCTCCCCCGAAGAGATGGCTTCCCCGAGCGCCCTACCAGAGCTGACACAATGGCGACACGAAGGGGGCCCCACCCGGGAGCAGTTCCAACAAGAGCAGCAGTCCTGCCCCACTCTCGAAGGGGTCCGCCAACAAGCGTCCGCCCAAACCAACGGGGACCAGACCTGCACCCACTGGGTCTACTGGGCCGAGGGCCTGCTGTACAGTGAGCAAAAAGTGGCAGAACTCGGGGCCAGCCGAGTGCTGGTGGTCCCCCTCCGCTTCCGGGAGTTCCTGCTCAACCTGGCACATGATGTGCCCCTCGCCGGACACTTGGGGCAAGACAAAACATACAGTCGTCTGGTGACCCACTTCTACTGGCCCCGGATGCGGAGAGACGTGGACAACCACTGCCGGTCCTGCCAGACCTGCCAAGCCAGCGGGAAGACGGGGGTCGGGTCAAGGCCCCCCTCCAGCCCTTTCCAGCCGTCAGCACCCCGTTCGAACGGGTCGGAATCGATATTGTGGGGCCCCTGGACCCCCAAACCACCCTGGGCCACCGCTTCATCCTGGTCCTCGTGGACCACGCCACCAGGTACCCGGAGGCGGTCCCGCTAAGAACTATAACGGCCCCCGTGGTAGGCCGGGCCTTAATGGGGATCTTCTCCCGAGTGGGATTTCCCCGCGAAGTGGTGAGCGACCGAGGCACGAACTTTATCTCCAGGTACATGCGGTCCCTGTGGCAGCAGTGCGGGGTCACATACAAGTTCACGACCCCCTATCACCCTCAGGGGAACGGACTGGTTGAGCGGTTCAACAGAACATTAAAAGGAATGATCCAGGGCCTGTAAGAGCCCCTCAGGCGGAGGTGGGATGTCCTGCTGCCGTGCCTCCTGTTTGCCTATCGGGAGGTCCCGCAGAAGTCCCTGGGGTTCAGCCCGTTTGAACTATTGTATGGACACCCGGTCCGCGGACCGCTCAGCCTGGTCAAGGAGGGCTGGGAGATAAAGCCCCAAGGCGCCCCTCCTGACGTCTACCGATACCTCCTGACTCTCCGAAACCAGACCCGCAAGTTCCGAGCCATGGCCGAAGCCAACCTCGAGGCCAGCCAGGAGGACATGAAGCGGTGGTACGATCAGAACTCCTCTACCATAGAATTCGAGCCAGGTCAGAAAGTATGGGTCATGGCCCCGGTCGAACCCGGCGCCCTCCAGGACAAGTGGACCGGGCCCTTCAAGGTAGTGGAGAAGAAAAGTCCCGTCACCTACCTGGTCGACCTGGAGTCCCCCCGGAACCCCCTCCGTGTCCTACATGCTAACAGGCTAAAACCCCACTTTGCCCGGACCGAACTGAGCCTGCTGCTGGCGACCGATGAGGGGGGCGAGGAGGACTCCGAGCCCCTGCCCGACCTCTTGCAGTCCAACATCCATGATGGATCGATCGAAGGTGTCCAACTCGCCTCTTCCCTGACTCCGGAACAGCGCAACGACTGCCAGCAATTGCTGCGGGACTATGCAGCCCTCTTCTCCCTCACCCCGGGGGTGACCCACTGGTGCGTCCACGACGTCGACACCGGGGAGATCCCCCCCGTGCGACACAGAGCCTACCGGGTACCCGACCGAGTGCGGGCCTGCATCCAGGCCGAAGTAACGAAGATGCTGGCCCTGGGGGTCATCGAACCCTCCGACAGCCCATGGGCCAGCCCTGTCGTCCTGGTGCCCAAGGCCGCAGCTCCCGGCCACCCCCCAGAGTTGCGATTCTGCGTGGACTACCGAGCCCTGAATGCAGTAACCAAGACAGACGCCCACCCGATACCCCGGGCCGACGAACTCATCGACCGCCTAGGGGCCGCTCGCTACTTGAGCACGCTGGACCTCACCGCCGGGTACTGGCAAATCCAGCGTACCCCCGGCGCCCAAGAAAGATCCGCCTTTTCGACCCCGGATGGGCATTACCACTTTCGGGTGATGCCCTTCGGAATGAAGAACGCCCCGGCCACCTTCCAAAGACTGGTGAACAAGGTTTTGGCCGGGCTTGAGGCCTTCAGCGCGGCCTACCTCGATGACATTGCCGTGTACAGCAACCACTGGGCAGAGCACCTCCTTCACATTAAAGCCGTCCTGGCAGCCCTCCAGCTCACAATCAAGGCCAGCAAATGCCAAATCGGCCACGGATCCGTGACCTACCTGGGCCATCAAGTGGGGAGCGGGCAGGTGGCCCCCCTCCAAGCGAAGATAGATGCCATCCAGGCCTGGGAACCCCCCACTACCCAGACCGCTGTCCGGGCCTTCCTGGGCCTCACCGAATACTACCGGTGGTTTATCCGGGACTATGGGAGCATTGTTGGCCCCCTCACAGAGTTAACGTCCAAAAAGCAGCCCAAGAAGGTGCACTGGACACCCCGCTGCCAAGCAGCCTTCGACACCCTAAAGACAGCCATGTGTACTGCCCCGGTGCTGCAGGCCCCTGACTACAATAAGGAGTTCGTGGTGCAGACGGACGCCTCCGAGTATGGGATCGGGGCCGTCCTATCCCAAGCCGATGAAAAGGGGCTCGACCGACCAGTGGCCTTCATCAGCCGACGACTACTGCCCCGAGAGCAACGATGGAGCACCATTGAGCGTGAGGCCTTCGCTGTAGTGTGGGCCCTCAAGAAGCTCCGGCCCTACCTCTTTGGTACCCACTTCCGGGTCCAGACCGACCACCGGCCCCTGCGGTGGTTAATGCAAATGCGGGGCGAGAACCCCAAGCTGCTGCGGTGGTCCATCTCGCTACAAGGGATGGACTTTGACGTCGAACACCGGCCCTGCAATGACCACGCCAACGCCGACGGCCTGTCCCGCTTCTTCCGCCTCGACGAGGAGAATCCCCAAGGAGATGGGTGACTCTCCATGCCTTCGGCTGGGGGGGACGCCTGTTGGACCCGGCCTCGTGGCGTGGTCCTTAAACCCCATGGATTGTGCCCGTTCCCCGCCCCGGCCTTCACGGGCCACCCTTCTGAACTGCACCGAGGCCCTTCATCCTGAGCTGCACGAGGTCGCCTACCCCTCGTGGCTCCGCCATCTTGTTGGCATCCACGTGACTCTGTGCACCAGCCAGCGTGACCCCGCTCAACCCGGCCTCGACCCCAGCGAAGCCCCGACATCGAGGCACCACGAACTGGCCAGGGGGTGCCGCAGGAACCATTCATCGCCCCCGGCGGAGGACAGTATCGATGGGACCCCCAACTGTCCTCCCCTCTCGAGGTGTGATCGCCCTGCAACTCCCTTGGGCCTGGCGCCTCTCCTGCTGGGCGTCTGGCCACCTCAACCCGGCCTCTCCGCCCCCCCGGGCGCCTGGGTCCGGACATCAAAGGGCTCCAGACCTATATCTGGGGCGACCCCGCCACAGATCGGCAGTTGTATCCCGGAGTCGAGAGCCCTGCTGATTGAATCGCGGCTGACCCTACGGAGAAGAACTCTTGTCGGAACCATCACGAGCCCTGCTGACTGCGTCGCGGCTCCTTCTTGTGAACACTTTGAACCACCTGGAACATCGGAGCCCTGCTGACGCTGTCGCGGCCCAACCTCGCTGAAACCTCCCTCGGAGCCCTGCTGACGACGTCGCGGCTCGAGCTGAGCAGAAACCATCTTGAGAGCCCTGCTGATTGAATCGCGGCTCTCCACGAACTGTACGCCGGAGCCCTGCTGACGCCGTCGCGGCTCGACCCCTCCAAGATCCGGAGGTCCTCCAGCTTGAGGATAAGAACTGGGCCCCAGGTATCCTCGTACCGCACTCCTGCCAAAGACTGTCCCGCTACCCCTACCCTTCCAAAGAGACACTGAGACTTTCGGTGGATCCCTCGATCCCTTCGTGTAAATATTGACCTCGTAACCTTTTGATTGCTGATAAAGATTTGCTTGTCGTAATACAACCTCCTTGAGTCCTGTGTGGTGGTGTTACTGGGCTAGTACGTGATAGGGGAAGGATCTCTCAGGAGACTTCTCGGCAGCGCTCGGCTACTTCGTACAGTGTGAGGGCCCCCCCTTGGTGGTCTCGCCGACTCCTCGGGGTACGCCTTCCAACAGCAACCATAAGATGGCCACTGCTCTAAGATGGAACCCACGTAGTGATGTATAATATCGTATACATAGTGCATTTATCAATGAAACGTTATATAAAGCACTTGTACATACCGCATTGGCCATTCGCGGTTTGCTAATACCGGAAGAGACAGAGGTAGGGCCCTGCCTCCTGCGCGGTCCCAAATTTTAAAGTACCACAGACCCTCCTTTTGCCCTTACATAGGCAATAACTATACTCTCATCAATCCGAGTCTAGGTCAATATTCATGAAGTCATGGAGATGTTGCTGTAGCATCGTCCTATTACTTAGCTCGTTTTCTGATACATGTTTCCTTACACATGTAGTAGCACAAAGGCCACATATGGCGGGACAAAATAAGGAATACCTCTGTCTGTAGTAGGCGGCATAAGATCACACACCCAATAATTAGTGATGTTCACTACTAACTAATGTTGATGCAGAAGCTGTACAAAAGAATTGCTTACGAATTCTAATCTTTTAACCTGCCCATGTTCAGGATAGGGTGAAAAGAGTACGAAGAAGCAGTGGTAGGAAAAGACATAGGTTGGGAAGCGGGTGCAGAAGTCAATTGAGTAGAGAAAAACGATCCCACCCATAAATGACAATGTCATGCTTGAAAAGACACTAGAAAACACGTTATTAAGAACATATAAACAACGGGAGAAAGTAGTAACCACTATTGCAAATGAAATAATAGTTTTTCACAACCCTAAGCAAAAAGCAAATCCCAAAATTATCTAGTAACATTTTTAGGGCTCAGTAATTTCAGTAATTCTTGTATGTTCAGGTGAAACAGTGGTGACCCTCATCAATGCTCTAAGGTGAAAAGGGGGTACTCTTTCCACAGAAAATGGACTTTATTCTGCTTATACTAAACAGAATAGTACTTTAAAACAATGCCAGCAAAACAATCTGTCTCCTTAACACCTACTCTATACAATCACACGGAAACCTCTTGTGAAACCCCCTATGCCCAGAGTCCGTTCAAAAAGCCTCTCTGGCAGGCTTCTATTGTCCATCAAATCTTCTTCTGTTGTTTTCTTTAGCATGGGCCTCTTCATTCAAGCCTTACATGAGAAAAGTACTGCTTAGTTGGAGTGCCCTCCTAGCAAACACCCACAGCTCACTCGAGAGTCTCAATGTCTCAAGGCAGTGCGCCAGTATCTTTCCTTTGCGGCAGGCCCTACAGGTAGTGTGCTCTCCATTGATCAAGGTCATAGGTCATCTCGTGCAGACCTGGGACCATTCTCAGGCTCCAACACTCATCATTCAGTGTCAGAGGACGCTCGGGCTGTTCTTCAATGGGCCCTAGAATTAGTGCCTTTTGTCAATCTTGGATCCGCCGGTGCACTGCACTTCCATTGGAGCAAAGGAAAGGGGGGTGTGTGGCCAAAAACTCAGGCCCAGGGGCTCAAGGGACTGCACACTGTCATAGGTTACCAGCACATGACAGGCGCTCTTGTGCACTGAAATTCAGGTTCTGTGGCAAAACCAGCTCCTCCATCTTTTCTGATGTTGAACGCCTTCTGATGAAGCAAGTACAATGCTTTAAACAGTTCATTGTATAACAAGGAGACTGCAAACAGGCGGCCTGCGGTCTTTCAAAGGAGTGGCCACACGCCATGGGACAATTTTGGTCTAGAATACACTGTCATTCTCAAAAAGCAATACAAATATAAAGGCAGTAGGTAAAACAGCGTCTCTAATCTTTTCAATTGGGTTTCCGTGTGAGAGCCTCCATCATTTAAGGGTAGATAACTACACGAGAATTCTGTCTACATGGATGTCTTCACATATGGTGGCATTGTGTAATGGGGCAAACACATTTTTTTTTTCAATGATTAGGTGTTCCTAAATTCCTTATCTAGAACATCTCAATAGAGAAATCACATGGTACAGATTATCATGGGCATGTAAAAAACTTTCACATCAGGTGCAATATGCAATACACAGGCTAATAGTCAAATATGCAAACAAAAGACAAGAACTAGAGGGTCCTGATATTTGCATGATTAGAACACATCTGATCCCACCAAAAATTAAAGCAGCAGGAACAAAAGGGTAAAAACCACATTAAAAATAGACATTGAAAATTCGTCATGTTCAAAAAGTAAACGTAAGATATCTCCTTTTGAGATGGAAAACTTGTCTTACTATAATATTGAGTCAGTTAACCAGTCTATCGCTACTCTGACAGTCAGGCTGGAAAACATTGAAGCAGGCCTAAGGCAAATTCTTGGAAACCAGTCTGGTCATAAAAAAGGGAATTATACATAATATGGGGAGCCCTGGTGCATCACTGCAGTCTGGAAGTGTGTACAATACACCTACAATAATAAATGGGCTGACTGGTGAAAGGAATACGGAAAAGGGAATTGGAACTAGGACACAACTAAAATCCACAATAACTAAGCATGATGCGACATCGGTCAGGGGAGAAGCAACAAAAGAAAAAAAAAATCTATAGGAAGAACACAAATTATTTGGGTGATAGTCAGGCATGTGACACAACATCAAGAGTACGGATGATACACAAAAGGCTGGAGTTACACACATTTTAACTCTAACGCTGGTGACTACACCATATACGATACTCCTAGGTAATATTCCAGTTCCTTCTTCAGGAAAAAATGAAAACCTGTTTGTTTTTTTTAGGAACAAGAGCCATATGCTACTTAGGAAACAGAACATCATAAACTAATGTAATATAGAAATTAGGCCACCTTGAGTCACAGATCTATAATTTCATCCTTCGGTCCAATCAAGGATACATAAATGTAAGGCTGCCTGTTCCTTTAAGGGAAGGGGCAGTAACGTGACTAACTACAGGTGACACACTTTGATCCTGTACAGCTCTTTTATTTCCCTTCAATACAATTATAGCCAAATAGACATGCACTGGTAAAGTGTTGTCTCTCATGTTCACAGCATGAAATATCATTAGCTGTGGAATTTAGTAACCAGAACAAGTTCAACCAATTGTTGCGTAGCGATGGGCATCGTCATGACCATCCCCTCACAACACAGGTAAACTTGTAATAGTATCAAAAGCAGCAACAAAAACAACGAAAACATGCAAAAAAAAATTAAAAAACGCACAAAACGTCAAGCCATCAGATATACTTGCTGTATATCAAGCACAAAAAGCATAGGCAAATTTCAATAGCATATGTGAGTAAGCGGTGACACACAAACACCATGTCATGTACTTTATGCACTGTAAAACTGCAGCCCAAAACCCAATATTTGGGCCTGTTTAATTTGTCAGGTTTAAAATCCTTACCCTCCTTTTTGACAGTAGATCCCCAGTCAATGGAAATCTGCTGTCAAACATAACTTTACTGTCTCTCTTCTAACATACAGGACCAGCAAGAACAATTCATGATAGGACCAAATACACAAAAATAAATTTCCATTACTTAACTGTTACCCTCTTGTTGCAACATCAAGCCACCGTAGTTTTACCTTTCTGAAAGTAAAAATCGTTACATGACACTTCATATTAATTTGGCACCTACAATTTCCACTGTGAAAAAAAAAAGGTCTTTATTGGCAATGAGTTCTCACGTAGGCATGTAGCCTTAAAAATTTTTTAGAAAAAGGCTGCATCTTGTTTTCTGTCTAAGACTTAATGCAACACTTCGTTTTCTGTTAAATAACACAAATGTATCAGTTCTGCAAAGCATTTAACATGATGTTTGGGCTTTCAAAGAAAACCCCTTTTCTATATTTTCCCTTTGGAATTAAGTTCTTTAGTTTTAGTGATGTTGTTATGGAGAAACCAGAAACCCCAGCTTCAGAGGCCTGTGTAGAAAGGTCATTCTGCATTCCACAGAGGCAAGGCCCTAATTTAAAAGGTCATAAATGTCAACTCCATTGTTTACGGGAAAGATAGCATCTCAGCAGCGTGACCGAGCCAGCCTCTGCAGCTCTCCCAGCCCCCAGCTTCTGCCACTCTGAATTTGTCAAAGCCAGAGGGCCTTCCTAATTCCTCCTAACTTGCAATAATTCACTCTATTTTGAAAAATAGTTTCTCCTTTTTAGGCGCTAAAAAAATTATCCCTATTCCCAGATTGTTAAACTACATGTACTGTGAATAATTCACAAAACTTAATAACACACATACCAGTTTTTAGAATAAATGCTTGTTGCAATCCTATGCAATGGTACACATTTCATCAACTTTAAATTAATGAACTTCTCAGTAAGCCCAGCTGAAGTTAGAACCTTCAACCCTGATATTAAAACAAGCCGTTGTACTGGCATATTAACTCATTGAATCATAAGAAGGCACAACCTGTAAATATATATCAAACCTAAATGTATGTATTTACTGAAGCCTGAGACACTTTAAAAAGTACTCTGAATGAAAGAAAATGCAGTTAAAACAGCGCTTTTACCCAAATTCGACTTTGATATTTTAGGTATTAAAAAATGAGTATCCTACAATTTTCTTGCATAATATGCATTACCAGAATGTCCATTACATAACCCATGAGTCAGGCATTGGAAATAATAACTTATACTTTATAAAAATGAGCTTGTTTGCGCCTGCGCCAAGGGAAAATTGTACACACGAATGCTTGCCATTTTAGTGATGCAACACAACTCAAATCAAATTTTAATGCTAGGAGGCCATAGTATGAGTATTAAGCTTTATAAATATCAAAAAACGATTTTGAAAAGCACTTATTTTTTTAAAAATAATTTTTCCATGATTAAAAATTTTCTTTAAAAAAAATCCCAATTATTCGTTTTTGTGATAATTCCATGTATAAAAAACAAGCTGCATTCCTTTGCCTATCATTTTGGACACATTTAACTCACAAGCCTAACCGCATAAGCCCAATTTGAAACGCGTCACATTTTTGCGCCACTTTCAATTAAAAGGACGGTTATGCAAAATTCCACCCATGTTTAACTGGGAAAGGGCTGGCTGAATGAACATTCCTATCAAATATACTGCAGCTGAAAAGTTTGCCTGTGAACATCTAATACAATGCATCTAAGGAAAATGCTGTAAATTTATTTACTTTTGCAAAAATAGATAATTTCGTTTTTGTGGCCTTATTTATATCTATTGAATGTGTTTCTAATTTTATCCTTGAAGCATTTAACGGCAGTTTTGTATATGTGCACAACTGCTCATTCTATAAATTAAATAGCAACACATAGCTATTTTAGCACATCACATTGTTCATTTCTGGATTTTTCCTAAGTTTCTACTTAACATTAATTAACCAACATTTTGCTTAACAGACTGAAAACATCAGAAGACCCAAAAACTCATATTGAGCTCATTTCAGACATAAACGGAAAGGGGGGTCAAACAGACAATACAGCGTGCTTTAGCCATTTTTCATAAATAGCGCCGTCGCAATTTACTTACGGAAGTTGCACTAATGAGAAAACCACATAGACATTTAAACACACAGTTGACTTGCAAATCAATACGCATGACAGAAAGAAAGAACAGCTCACAGACTATACTTGAACCAAACCATTTGCAAATACTAGTTGTAAGTCATATTTACAAGAAACGCTTCTCAATAGTATTCCAAGAGGCTGCATAAACAGCCCAACAGACAGATGTATGTCCAAGAAGTAGTGAGTGCGCTCAATTCACTAGCTTTGCCTAGCAGAACACCACACAAAATCATTCTGCATATCTTTATTCATGAAACTGCGCAGAACGAAGGATCCTTGTTTTGTATTATGTCATATTTTAATTCCCTGGGGATACAAAATCACCAAGGAAGAAATATGTTTTCAAATCTAACCGATTTTAACTATGGTACCGTCCAAAAAAGCAACACATTTTTCCATGTGAGCTTACAAACAGGCATGCAACTAAACCAAATGGAGAAATATCTCCTCATTACCTGCCTACACAAATTGCAATTCGCATATCCAAACCTATACAAACCAAAAGTTGGCCAACACAGATTTCTACATTTCAAACTTGCTAAGATCAGGCATCTTATAGCTCACTAATCTAACTTCAAACTTCAAGGGGTTATCTCAATCAATACACTCGCAAATATACGAGACCCTTGGCTATGGTAATCGCAATGACCAAATTAAAAACCAAGAAACCAACCCCTTGGCTTTGGTAATTGCGATAACCAAATCAAAGACCCAAAGAACCAAAGGAGTGGGAGCGACCCACTTATACTTAACTCTTACTTTTATTAATCAAAAGGTTATCCAAATTCTAACTGTCAAGTTCTTCATAACAAAACGTCTTCTATAATACTCACGCCAAAAAGGGTTCTAATCGGGAGTGACATCTTTTGGAGAGTCAAAGTCAGAAAGATCAGAGATATACTGGGCTGCAGAGACAAAGAATCCCCCAGAACCTCGGTACCTGCTTAGTGGATCTCTGTCCTGTTCTCCCCAGTAGATTTCTGTCCTCTGACAAGATCGCTCCTCCAGATAGTCACTTGTATTGATGCCGCGCTGTCGGGCGCCAACTGAAGCACCGGGGATTTTCGGACCCCAGCGGTGCCAGGGATAGCACCCTATGACTTCGGGTTATCCTGTTGCTGTAGTATTATAAAAGACGCTCTCATGGTAATGTAACAAAGAACTTGGCAGAAGAAGCTGAAATATGAAAAAGACATCTTTATTAAACTCAAATGAGTGAGTCTACGTCGCACAGAAGCCTTAGCAACTGAATGAGGCAGTCTGCAGAACAAAAACCAGTCTTCTATTTTATACAGAATATTACGCTTTGGGCAACACCGCCCCTGTTTTACAAGTGGTCATTCACATATTTTGGCTTCAAAGAAAAGGCAGAGTCATGGTGACATTCCCACATTCCTGTTCAACCAGCCCACAATTATTTACCCAGTAAGGCTCAGATCCCACATCAGATATCGATAGGCCCCAATAAACATGAGCATCTCCTGTTTGGGAAACAAGCCATAAAGCAGGAACAGTCAGGTGTGAAAGAGATTAGCTGGAGGCTCGTGTTTAATATAAAGGCTTTATGGTGTGTCAAGCCCTGATGCTAATCACAGGTGGCCAGAGGACGGGGAGCTCGTGAGACCGGACTGACCTGGGGCAGCAGAGCCAAGCTGCCCAGGTCATAGAGAAGTCAAAGGAAGGCAAATGTGCTCTAAAGGCCCGTATTTGCTTCATAATATGTAGCCTATGTGAGGGCAACCATAAGATGGCCACCGCTCTAAGATGGAACCCACGTAGTGATGTATAATATCGTATACATAGTGCATTTATCAATGAAACGTTATATAAAGCACTTGTACATACCGCATTGGCCATTCGCGGTTTGCTAATACCGGAAGAGACAGGGGTAGGGCCCTGCCTCCTACGCGGTCCCAAATTTTAAAGTACCACAATACCACACTTGCACATCACAAAGGCTCGGCCTAGCACACTCACAAAGGGTTTTGAAACTAGTCTTTTATGACCTCAGATAAGCTGGGATCTAGGGCAGGGAGGTAGAAAATACCAGACACCTCTGAAGGGGGGAAGCCTTCAGGACCTTTTCCTTATTTAAAATGGACACCAGGTGCACATGATATACCCTCAGACACAACTCTTCAGTACACCTCTGGACTTGTGGAAGACTCACAGGATGCTTGTGCTGCTCTGCCAGAAGGACTGATACTCTGTTGAACTGCTGCTCTGCTACCTTAGTGAGAAGGACTTGAACTCTATCTTGATCCCAGGATCACCAAAGTGACTCCAAGGGCTAGCTGGCTGGCCTCCTGATCAGATCCTCATGGACAGAAAAGGCTCCAACCATCTTGAACCCAGCCCCTGGAATCTACTTGCTGGGAGTAATGCCCGCCAAGTGTTGCCACCCCATGCCTGGGCCATTGGAAGTGGGCTTGAAGGTGCTGTGCCAGGCCAGCTGTGGTCCTGCGATCAAGACAGATGCAGCTCGATATATCTCCTAGCAGCTGCTTTTGAAATGTTGCTACATGACGTATCCCAGACGCAGAACCTTACATTGACACCCGCAGCTTCGTCGTAAACACAGCTGTGCAACACATCATCAACGCAGGCATTCACATCGCAAGCCCCTCATCAAAGTTTATCCTTCATGATGATGCAGGACTTCACAACGCATCCTCGCAGATTTCTTGCAACTGCTGGTGCACTCCAAATTCTTTGGCATGGGACATCAAAATGATACACAAACCAGGATTTAAGGTACTTTGTTCAGCTGCCCATAATTGGTCCCTGTGTCCAGCCCACCCTCCATCGTGGTCAGTCTGAACTTGTGACTTTGTCCCTTTTCTGGCTTGCCCAGATAACCACAGTTGGTGCTCTGTGCTTCAAGGCAGTGTCTTCACTTAAAATATTTAAATTTGCATCTCTCAACTGATTGGATTTTTGTCATTTTGGTCTCAAAAAAGGATTACATTTTACTCTATTTATTTAAATGGGTGTGGGATTTTTCTTGTGTTGTGGTTTCACTTTTTTACTGTTTGAAGTGCCACATAAAAACTTTAAACATTGCATCAAAGTTAAGAATGTCTGCTTTGTGCCAAGCTACCAGAGTCTTAAGCATAGGTTCATTTGGGGTTTGCTTGTGACTTCATTCTACAAAAATCTCCTACACATAGCGTTTTAAATTTTAACATTTTTTTTCGGTAGGAAAAGCTTTATTTTGTTCACATATAACTTTCTTGCAATTTTTAAAATCATCATGAAACTTTAAAAAAAATCTCATCCAACTCAGTTCCTTACCAAAAGGTTTTGAGGTGATGGGTCAAGAGTGGCTGAGCAAAATGAACCGTCTCAAAACGCATTTTCCCCATTCAATTTTTCTGTAGGAAAATTGAACAGCAGTACCCCATAAACAACGGGATTACATTAAATTTGGCAGAAAGCCAGATCTTGGGATAGAAATCAGTTTTTTGTGATTTGGTGTAAATCCATTCAGTAGATTCTAAAAAGTTAAGGCTCAAAACCTTTGGGGCTTATTTACAAGCCCCTTGCGCTGTCAGTGTGTCACTTTTGCCCATATTAAAAGTGATATACTGTTTGCGCAAGGGGCTTGCACCTAAGCTGTGAAGGATCCATGGAGCCAATAGATTTAGAGATCAGATCTGAATGGCTGCCACTACATCAGCAAAGATGTGGCCATAGCTATTTTATGAACTGGGCCTCAGTGAAAAAAAGGAGAAAACAAATATCTTTTTCTAATGTTGCTGGGGGCTGCAGAATTCTCTGCAACCCCACACCCTGAATGTTAACAAAAAAAGTTTGGCAGTACCCCTGTCTCTTTTAGGGACATCACCAACTTATAACCCCAAAAAGTTTAAATAAACCCCACAGGGCATTGGGCACTCGTTAGTAGGAACAGTGGATAATAAATGTGTGGCTCTGGTCGCTCATATATTATTCACTGCTTTTCACTCTTAAGTTTTTTTTCTAGTTGTCCCCATTCCACATGTGAAACCCATTGTTTTTTTGTTGCTTCTTTTTTTACTTGGTGTGCCATGGAAGAAAGCCCAGTGCCCCAGCAGCCACACCAGCTCCCTGGTTCTGCAGTAGCAAGCATGTTTAATTTTTCATTTTTAAGTGGGTTCCTGCGGTGCACACCAGGGAGCCCCCACAGCAGGTCCCTCGTTGTCGGTATGGGGGGCCCAGGGCCACCGCTGCCATGCCAGCTCCCCTGTCTGCACTCATGAGCCTGTAATGCTCCCACCCAATCAGAGAAGTTATCTTTTGCTCCAGTCGGATGGGAGCAATTCATTGTATTTTCCTGCCCAAGAGCATGGACAGGGAAATGCTGATGCTTTCACTGGGTGGGAGCACATTACACTTTCCCAGACCACACTCTCAGGCACGGAAATAGATGGATTGGAAACCCCGGGACACCATCCCTGAGCTGGCGCCCAGGGGGATTGGGTCCCCAGGGTCTTTTTAGGTTTAGAGAGTGGTGGCAAACAGTCCCCCTTTCCTTATTTAAAATGACAATTCTAGGGGGTGGGTGTCTCCTATGTCTGTTGGAGGCACAGGGAAGGCATTTAACGTGCCCCCCTCTCCTTAATTAAGCTGCTGGCCCAAGGGGATGTGGTCACTGGAGCCTTTTTATGCATGGTGAGTGGGGCCCCACACCCCATCCCATTTATGAAAATATCGCACCCAGGGGAGAGGGTACCCAGGACTCTTAGAGGTTTGTGGATAGGCGACACATATCCCCTCGCCTAAATAGTAGATTTGCAGCCTGCCTCTTGACCCAGGCCCACCCCAGGGAATATTGTTTTTTATAGTGTGAGAGCCTGCAACTTTTTGAAAGATTTACAGCGGATTCATGGATACTCTGACAATTCGCTGCAAAATTTAAAAAGAAAATGTATTTGGCCCCAGGTGGGGTCCCACCACCAGGCCTAGGGGATCCCGGTGTCCCAACAGTGCTCCCTCATGTCTGGTTATAAATTTTTCCTAAGAATCAAGAGTGATTCCTAGGTCCTAAGATGGCAGCCAGCACATCTGGTTGATGTTGTGGCAGCCAATCAGATCTTAGAATGAGATCTGTTGACACAGGGGAGCATTTGCTGAATGATTTATACAAAGTTTTTGAGCCTTAATGCTTAGAAATTACTGAACAGATACATGTCAAGTCACAAAAAGCTCTCTTTCTGGGCCTAGATGTAGCTTTCTGCCAAATTTAGTGTTAATCTGTTTAGCCATTTGGGCTGCAGCTTTGTCTAAAGATCCTCTGGAAAAATGAATGGGGAACATTTGTTTTGTCCCCCTCTTTTTCTCTGCCCTGCTTGAAGGATCCCCTCTAAAACCTTCCGGTTAGGAGCTGAGATGAAAGAACATTTTTCAGGAAGATTTTAAAAAACTTATAAAATAGTTACACTACTCAGCTGCACTACCCCATAGGCGCACCATATTTTCTAATCCAGCCAAGTCTTAACCAAAGCCAAATGATGGATTTCACAATACACACCTTAAAATAAATTAAAGAAAATGCATTAAATGTAACCACCTTTTGGGACCCTCACAACATTTAGATATTATGGAACACATTTGGGTGAGAAAACATTTAAATCTTTGGACACACTATAACACTACATTTCCTTTAATTTGCACACTCCTCTTTACACCACTCCACTGTCTAATAACTGATAGTTCATGCCACTCCACTGTCCGGAATTTACAGTATGCTACTCCACTTTTTGACCCTGCAATATATGCCATTGCATTCTACGCTAATCCACTGTACGTTACTCCACTCTACTCAACCCAAGTGGACTGGACACCACTATACTCCACACTATAATACTGTATCATAATGTCCTCCACTGTAGTCTATTATGCTTTCGTGTATGCCGCTTTACTGGATGCCCCTAAACTGTACGGCTCCCAACTCAACGCTATTCCACTGTAACCTACTCCAATTTTTGCCATAACACTACTTACTATTCCACTATGGCCCACTTGATGATACACTACTATGGCGCACTTGTTGATATACTACTGGAGTATATGCTATTCATGTATCTGCATCTACACTGTACGCCACTCCATTGTACTGAAATGCACTATGCGCTACTGCATTGAACCACAATCAACTGTATGCTATTTTGCTTTCCAAGAATGAATTCTGCGCAACTACACGAAAGCACACTTCACTGTACTTGACTACTGTCTGCCCTTCTATAATGAACCCTATTGAGTTTTAAGCCACTCTACTGTAATCTACTCCACCATATAGCACTCCATAGAACGTTTAAACAGTTAATGCCACTAAACTCAACTTTATTA
Organism: Triturus cristatus; assembly: GCF_964204655.1. Lineage (NCBI taxonomy): Eukaryota > Metazoa > Chordata > Amphibia > Caudata > Salamandridae > Triturus > Triturus cristatus. The sequence goes on along the minus strand of NC_140582.1, from coordinate 248,337,939 downwards.
CACTCAACACTACTAAACTCTACAGTACTCCACTCCATCACACTGTAGTTGATGCTACTCCACTATCTGCTATTGTTTTATTCTGTATTAAACTTTACTCCACTGTAGTCGACAGTATCCACTCAGCACCACTGCATTCTATGCAACTCCATTTTATGCATTTTTCTTTACAGCACTACACTGTACCACTTTACGTAAAGCCACTGTACACCACTCAACTTCAGCCCACTCCACTCTATAGCACTCCAGTATACCACACTCCAATGTATGCTATTTCTGTTTACGCCACTCATCTGTATCACACTCCACTGTACACAACTCCACTGTACACTATTTCAGTACATGATATTCCAACATAGGCACCTAAACTGTACTACAGTCTATTGTATAGCATTACACTATATGCCCCTACAGTGTATCCGAATACACTCTGATGTATTTACAGGACGTCAGTCCACTTTACCAGACAGCACTGTATTCTATCCTACTGTATGCAACTACATGTACACTCTATTCCACTCCAATGAATGCCACTCTATTTTATCCAAGTTCATTGTATGCTACTCCACTCAATGCGACTCCACTCTACGCCACTCCGCTGTATGGCATTCCAGTAAATAGCACTCCACTATACCTTATTCCACTTTGCTCCACTTCACTCTACCACAATATGCTGTACCAGAGCAGACTTTATAAGACTATCCACCACTATATAGTACAACACTCAACTTAATAGCACTCCAATCCACTAAAGTAAATTGGACAGATTTTATAAAAGTGTTACTAGCATTGTAAAAACCATGGAGATTCACAAAATACAAATGTTACATGTCAGTTATAGTTAGGAAAACTTTTTTATGTTTGGTATACAAACTCAAATTAAGCTCCACAAACATTAGAAATTCTAATGCTATAGTTATCTCTTTATGTTGTGATGTATGCACCATGTACCTACTTATTTCTATCTTATTTGTGCCAAAAGCAACTTAAACTACACAAACATAGCATATTCATTACTTATACTTATTTCTTTAAATAATCATTAACGCACCACTTTCATATTACTGTTAGTCATACTTCTAACTCATATTTATTCTTTCGCAACACCTTTAAACTATTATCACACACACACTTCTGTGCAGTCTTGTCACCTCACCTGCCACCCTACTTCAACTATATCTCACCCCTTATCCGTGCACTACCTAAACGCTTGGATATTACCTAAGCTATAGCATTTGGAATTAGTGCATTAAATAAAACACTTAGGACATCAGAAATTATATTATTAGCCAGAACACATTGCATGGTACAGTGGGGAGTGATAGATACTGTAGTGGGGCGAGTGAGGTGAGAAGACGGTCTTACTTCTCAGAGAATGAACAGAGTGATATTCATACCCTTTGGCCAAGAGTGATGCTCCTGCTCTGCTTAATGCTATATTGATTCTGATAATCAACTGCATTTTTACATCTGCATCACCTGCACTACCTTTACTACCATTTCTGTTAGCCACTGAAATCCATGTGCTCAATATCTGTAAAATCCTCTCTATCTCACAATACACTTATGCAAACCCCCATTTAAAACTATTGTCCTCTGAATATGATAATTTAAACGCCTACTCTATGTATAATATCACTATTTCCCCTTCACTGCTCTTGAGCTCAATTGCCACAATTCTAACTTTGTAAAGTTCCTATATTGACCGCTATTGTTCCCATTCACTGATACCTTTTCAAATCAGATCATGGCCTTGAATCCTGACTCAGAAAATAGCACCACCTGTTCAACATCAGAAATGTATAACTTGCACCTGATTTTCATCCTGTAACTTCCTGACGATCTTCATGACAGTATGCCTTCATCCTATTGCAAATGTCAACCTTCAAGAGAGCCCTCAAATGCCACCTCTAATGGGAAATTTGCAATAGTGACACAGTCAAATAAAGATATTTCTCTTTGTTCTGCCTCTCCTGGGAAGGCATAGCATATTGACACCTTCCCAGGTCCACCACTCATGGTAAATGTGAGAATGCACGAAAATCCAGCGGTGGATGTTTGTTAACACCCACACTCCACCCGTGGAATACCTTGCTGGGGCAGAGTAATGCAAGGCAGCAATGTGCACCACCTTGTGTTACTCCAGATTTACCAAGAAACTGGGTAGCCTTGCGTGGCTTCATAAATGTCATTTTAGGATTTGCATCGTCCTGCATCTTCTTGCGTGGCACTAGGACGACGCTAAACCTTTGATAAATATATCCCATGTTTCATAAATGGAAAAGGCCTATTGCCTTGTTTTTTTTTCTCTCCTTCATCTCCAGTCTGATGGTATGTTGGCTTTGGTTGTGTCGAGGACCACCGATTATGATTAATTTAAATACCTAAACATTTAAATAAAAAATGGCCTCCATTTTCCACGTTTGACAAACTTATACACTTTGAAAATAAACAGGTGGCTTTAACTTGACACCAAGTAGCCCAAACTATATCTCCTGCTTATAAGAGGAGAACTACAATGGCTATTTGTTTCCAGATGAGAGAAGGGCATTGGTCTTTAATTTCCTCCATTTCCCAACTCCCAAACAGAAAGATATGGGGGCATATTATCAAGACAGGCGATAAAATTATCGCCGCTTTAGCGGCAGAAAACTGCCGCTAAAACGGCGATAATGGGCTTGATAATATGCTCTATGGAATTCCAACTGAAGCCAATGTTAGATGTCCTTCACATCTAACATGGGCTTCAATTGGAATAAGCGGCGATAATTTTATCGCCTGTCTTGACAAAATGCCTGCCCCATGGTATCTTGGGAATGAGACCGTTGCACCGGAATGAGGTTTGAAAGCAACATTGCTGTTCCCGATGCATGCACAGAATGCTGATGTTTATGTGTGGAGGATGGTTTGGTTTTGAGAGAAAGAAATATATGCAGAGATTGTTCTGCTCATCCCTACACTTTGGATGGCGCATTATGAAACAAGGTCCTTAGATGCTTCACAAATTTCAATGCAACAGTATTGAGAATGGGTCAAAGTGCCACACCGCAAGTACCTCCTACATGACGCAAAGTTGATTTGGGTGTTGTGAAGCAACTTTACATGTCACAAATAAGATTGCGGCATGCAGGAGTAATTTGCGTCACAGGAACCTTTGAAAAAGCAATGCAATCTACACATCAACACTCCTCAATACAGAGAACCATGGAAAGAGCCTTAGGGAGTCAGGAGGGTAACAACCCCAAACCTGAAGATCATCCATCATCCCGGGGGAAGAGGAGGGCAACTTTAATGATGGGGAGAACACGATACTAATGAGTGAGGTGAGAAAAAATGAGCACCTCTTCTTTGTCACCTTAAAATTACAATTGTCAAGGAAGGATGCCATTTGGAAATCCATAGTGGACAAGATAAACTGTGTTGCACAAACAAAAGGACCATCCTTGAGTGGAGGAGGAGATGGCATGACTATAAATGGAGGACAAAAGAAAAACTGAACAGGCACCTTAAGACAGCCTTGAGGACCAGAAGAGGACCAGTTATCCAGGAGGAGTTGAACCCATAGGAGAATCAGCTGGCATTCCTCATTCCAGTAGAGTTGATAGGTGGAGTGGAAGATAAGGGCAGTGCTGATGTAGAGGACCACCAAGAACTACATGTTGAGTGAAAATAAGGGGCCATATTGTTCAAACGGTCATGCAGCGCAATGCAGCAAGACAGCTTGCTGTGCTGTGCTGTACTGTGTGCAAGGGAAAGGGCAGAAATGCTCCACACGTTAACTGTTCCATCACATAATTATCCTTTCTTTGGACAGTGCTACATTTTCCAGCCCATTCCAGCCCTGCCACCTTTCCCAGGTCCATCATAGATCTGATACCCTAGTCCATGTTTTTCTATTGAATACTGGGACTTGTTGTGTAAAGTATTACTTTACAGAGCAGACTACAAGTCCCAAATTCATGACACCTTCTTTGGAATCCAGTACAGTACTCTTTATTTGTGCAGTTGTTTATTTTGTCCACTTGTGCCTCAAAAAAATGTGCTACATTTGCTAATGGCAATTTGCTCCTTCACACTTATGACCTGGGTGGTGAACTCCGCTTTGTTTACGGAGTTTGCAGAGTTTTCTGCACTCAGCGATGCGCAGAGTTCTCGGAGTGCAGAAAACTCTGCTTCGCGTAGTGCAGTGGAGGTTTTTCCCCGCTCGCGATCATGAATGGTAAGTTCCCGATCGCAAATGGTAAGTTCGCGAGCTGCCGTTCGGGTAGAGTTTCTACCCAAGCAGCAGGAATACCAGCATAAACTGCAGCTCGCACTGCACTCCACCACTCGCGGAACTTGGCAGAGTTTTTTTGTACGTTTGCAGAGTTTCTAGTAGCAAAACTCTGTGACCTACACCCAGGCATATTAATAAACACATATAAAGGGGAAATCACATGTAACCAAATGTATTTTGAAGCACAAAACTTTTTAAATTGGATATGTGTTGATTGATTAAAAAAGTCAATCACTCAAATGTTGTAATGCAAGAATCTCAACCTCTATAAGAAAGAAATACAATTTAAGAAACCATTATGAGAGTTGTATGGTTGTTTCTCGAAAGTCTCCATATATAATGTAATTCAAAACACAAAGCCACTTTTTTGAAGCAAAAGAAGAGTGGGCTAAAGTTAATTGCATGTGCTGTCTTTGTATGTGCACCTACACACATTACATTAATTGCAATTGTATGAAGAGCAATGTGTAGTTCCCAATGTAACAGCAGAGTGTATCAACAAGCTGCATTTTCTTGATACCCCAAAATAATATATATACACTTTTGCTGTTGGTCTTGCATCATCCAAGGTGGGGCAAAGTCAAAGCAAAACCTATGTGATATGTGTAAAGATAAGCAATGGCAGCTTGTGTGTCTCTGCATGTATTGTAAGTCATCTTGAGTTACACAAACCAGCGCACATTGATGACTTGCTTTACTCTGCAGCAGTGGGTGTGAGGTCATAAGCAGCGCATCGTGGTTGTGTAAGTTATAGTGTAAGTTATAGTTAGCTTAGCCATACACACATTCACACAGTCACTCAATAACTCTTACAACCACGTACACAGTCACTCACTATACACACACACTCACATCCACTAATACACTTCTACAGCCACTCACATACCCACTCACACACCCGTTGAAGTACATACACACAAACTACCTTACCCATACCACTACTCATCTTCCCACTCACTCACCCATACTACCACTCACACACCCAGTCACTCACTCCTATACCACTCATACACCCACTCCCTCATATAGTGACTCACACACCCTTTCATTTACACAGCCACTCACACAGCCACTCATTCACCTAGACATCCAGTCACACCCCCTCACTCACACATACAGTCACTCACACCCTCAGTCACCTGTACAACCACAAGCATACCCACCCACACACCGATACATCCACAAACACACCCATTCACTCACCCATACAGTGACTGATACACACTCACTCACCTATACAAGCACTTACCCAGGCCCTCACTCACCCATAGAGCCACTGACACACCCAAACACTCACTCATACAGTTAGTCACATACCCACTCAATCACCCATACACTATGTCACACATCGATAGACAGAACAAGATGTATTAACAGTGTTACAAACATACATGTGACATATTATTCTTTCTTGAACCATTTTTTTTCTTTTTTCTTTTTTAGTATTGTCTAAGAATTTTGTGTTTTTTTTGTTTCTTCAAATAAAACTCAAAAACATTGTGCTTCTTAAAAAAAGCACAAAACTATAACAAGAAAAAAGGACTAACACTTATGAGTGTTCACAATGTCCTTTAGAAAAGGAATTGACTGCTCCCCCATGCTTGGAACGTTTTTGCAATTGAGGCAAAACTGTCCAACTCATGCAAATTCTGCAATACTTGTAGTCAAGTCTGATGTTACCACAGGAGTTGATGACGTCCCTTGTTGTGCATCATCTTCAGCCGATGTTGCGCGCTCACTCCTTTCTCTCTGTTTCTCATCACAAATTAGATGCTTGAAGTGGATGGTCCTCACGTGCTGCAACATATTGAAAGTATCACAGGAGTACTTCCTGTCTGTTCCTCTCAACAGCACTTTGTCGCAAAGTTTGCAAGTTACTTTCATTGCATAAATACACCAAAGGAATACCCTTTCAGGGTTAGAGTGCTGTCTAAATTAGGCAAAAAGACACAGATAGCTCTGGGTAGTTCCCAAGTTTAGGTGGAAAGCAGCTTCTGTATGGAGCATGCTACAATACCAGTGACGCGTTGAATCTGCTCACCTCAAATGTCTGTTTTTCTAGCAAGGTTGTTGAGCATAGAATTAGCACAGTGCCATGCACGCCGAGCTAGAAAGGGACAAGGTATTTTGACATTTCTACAGCAAAGTCTTTAAGCATAGGATTAGCACAGTGCAATCTATGCCAAGCTGTAAAATAACAAATGCCTTTTACCACTGCACGCACAATATTACATCTTTGGATTGGTAAAATACCATTCAAACCAACTTGGAATGAATAAGAGTAACCCCTGATATGTGTTCGCTATCATTATAGCTTTTAGAGAGTTTTAGATTTGTCCAGACATAAGGGAGCACCCAGTGTATGTCAAAGCAACACTTTGCTAGAAAAAAAGACATTTGCGTGAGCAGATTCAGAGTGTTGCTGGTGTTGTAGGGTGCTCTATGCAGGAGCTGCCCTCTACTTAAATAGTCATTGTTACTTGCAGCAAGCTAAAATAATGTGGGAAAGTGTGAGGTTGCTTCCCTACCTCATGAGGGTGTCAACTCCTATAGTCGGGCACTAACAAGAATGTAGGCTTCATGAATTTAAAATGCCAAAACCTTACAGTTTAGTAAAACAACAATAGATAAAAAGGCACAAAGATAGTCAATGTAATCCTGGTCTCTGACACAACACATATTGAATAAATTTACAAAAAGTGATGAGACATGCAGGTTACTGGTCCTGTTTAAGGCCATGCAGTAAATTGCCCAGGAGATATGAATATTATGGCTGCTTTTAAGGTAAAAGTTAAGACAATAGTCAGAAGGGGAGATGGGTGGAGAAGGAGAAGGGGTTTCTAGGACCTGTGTATTCGATTCATATCAGTTTAAAGCAACATGCTACCAGGTTTGTGGGCACTATAATAAAAAGGGTTAATGTGTTCCCTTGTTGAAAAGTAACACCTCCTTCGGAGTTGTTGTGTGTCTCTAATGCCATGCCTAGCCTAGGAGACCATTTGTATTGGCTGTCACAGCTTAAAAATACCAGCAAGTATCAACTCAGCATCAGGAACTAGAGGGCTCATGGGTAGTGTAGTCCCTGGTGTGGTGTCAGAGCCACAACATTGTAGAAGAAATCAAGTTAAAGGAGTGGTGTAAAAGGTTGAACAAAACCACATAATAATGTGTGTATTTACAAACATAATTAGTATTAATAAGGAATATAGGGAATGCTCAGCCATAGAAGTACAGTGTGTAAAATATGAGCACACACATGTCATAGATTATTCTAATAACTGTGTGTGCTAAACTGTAGTGTGATCTCATGTGTTTACCAAGGATACCATGGGAATACCTTCACTGATGCCACTAATGTATGTTGCAAGTCTGAAGATCCATTGTTTTTCTCTTTTTTTGATAACCAAATTTTATTGTTTCAAAGATTTAGTAACAATAACAAATTAAATTGCTTCCCATTCAGGCCCTGCTATACCACCCACCCTAGATCTCAATCAGTTACACTGACATTTGATTATCTAAGGGTGCATTCTCTTGTATTGAGGACAGACCATAGTAGTCCAACCATTTAGCACAAATGTGGTGAAATTTCGGAGGACAGCCTCGTGCAATGTAAATCAATTCTTCCTGCTTAGCGTACCAGTCCATACTGGATCTTCATAATGCCAGGCTATGTGGTTGCGGTGACTTCCAATTACTTGCAATGTCTCTCTTAGCCACTACCATTACCATGCCAACCAGTGTCCGGTCACCCCTCTTTACCCCCAAGCTCCTCAGTAATCCCCAGGAGGGCAATTTTTGGCATCAACATTACAGGTTGGGCTCGAACTCTAGATAGGGATGTACCAATTCGGGATCAATACCAGTGATCAAAGGACACTGCTACACCATATGAAAGAAGTCTGCCCAGAATGAGGAGCAGGGGTACAATTAGGTTCGAGCAGCAGGCTAGCATAGCAATTGAATCAGTGTGAACTGCGCTGAGATAACAAGCTCACTGGGGTGGGGGAGGGGGGCATACACTCCTCTCACCATTCCACGTCATCAAGGTCCCCAATCCATCCCTCCCATCTTCACCGGAGCTGACCCAGGCCTGTTGACTTGTAGGGGCTAAATTACAGCAAGTCAGTCAAGTTAATTTGATAGAGTCTGAGCGGGTGCCTCAGGTTCAAGTATTTATGGAACTGGGTGGGGGAGAGTGCAAATTGGATCTGTAGGTCTGCAAAGGTGCATATGTGGGAACACTGTCACACATTCCCCAGCATTCCCAATCCGATCCCAGTGTCGAAATCCCTCCAAATGTGATTACAGTCCAGCCAGCATCCTCTCTCATGTGGGTTATGTTGGGTCAATTTCTGTCCCAATCGAGGAATCTATTGGCAGCCGCCACACTAGAAAAATCATCCTAGTAAGTTCTGGGATACAGAGGGGAATGGGACTGCGGTAAAGATAGTGCATCAACCCATCCAAGCCGAGATGGGTCAACTCCAGTTGGTAAGTTTGGTCGCTCCAACCGCTGGTCAATCAATCATTGATGACCAAGGGTTGGGACACACAGTAATACAGATGGATATCAACCGCTCCTGTGCCACCGTAGTAGATAGAGCAGCAAAATTTGGCAATAGTAATATGCCTAGAGCTACCGCTCCAAAGGAAGGAATGAAGTCACGCTGTAATCTTAGTAAACCAGGGGTTAGGGATATGGATACGGAGTGGAAAGTTCTGTAGGGTGTATACGAAACACAGTGGTATCACAATTTGTATACGGAAGAGCAAAAGTATCTTCATTTTTATAAGGGCATTTTGCCCAAGAATAATGAGGGGAAGGGAGTGAGTCTGTCTGAAGTTACCCGGAGGAAGTTTGAGAGAGCGTGCAAGCTCGGGCACTGTTGCTATATGAACATCGAGATACTTGAAATTAAAAAGGCAGATTGGAGTGTCATTTGCCAACTAATCACCCATTATCTCCCCGCAAGGGATTGTGTTTACTTTTGGCTGGAGAAAGCTAATGGCATCATGAATGGCAGATAGAGATCTGGGTCTTTCAATGACTATCCTCTTTACATCATGTTCACGATGGCCCAAATGTAAAAAATTTAAAAATGTATTGCCATCATTGTTGTGGAGTGTTGTAGCATGCAACAGGGTCCTTCAATCAAGGCTGTATTGGCCACACTGGACAGCGTGCATTTCCCTGAGAGGCTGGAAAGGGGGGCTGGTTTTGATTCTTGGGGCCAGTTTTATTGCAAGGGGCGGGTCTATCACTGAGCTGGGTAGCACCATGTTTTACAAATTACTCTGGTGGTTAATATTCCTGCTGCAGAGACTTGGAGTTTTGTCTAGTGACAGTTCTGACTAATCTAAACAAGCTGAGAAGCTGATGATGCCTGCTTCAACAAATGTGTTCCATGCAGATCACATAGCTGGATGGCTCAGTGAGTCACTGCTATTGTCATAGAGATCCTTTTATTACTTGCAGTTCATAAGTTATAACCGTAATATGGCACTGTGAGCTATGAACAACTATGCAACAGGCAAAACTATGATACAGATTAGAAAGTTACGTTTTTTCCAGTCTTCCATTATTATCCTAATTTTGCTAAAAAGGGTTTGTTTGGGTAGAAATAAATTATTATTAGTAAAGCCATCCCTAACCACTGTAATACATTTTTAATCCTAAATGTGTTCTTCTCCAGACCAAGTACCCTTAACAATGACTACTAGCATGGGTGACATTTGAATCCTACACCTTGTAGCCACCTTTGTCATATGTAACATTTTCTATACATTGATTAACAAATGTATGATTCATTTTCTCTGTATATGTGTGTGATGTAAAGTGTTCCGACACCCTACACTGGTATGAGATGCACTATAAAACAGATAAATCTTATGTGAGAGAGGGACTATTGCGAGATGAGGGGCATTGTTGGCCAGTGATATTGAGAGATTCTGTGGAGGTCTCGAGTCAAAAATATTGAAGCACCAGGCACTGCTGGAGCAGAGTTTTCTGTTGAAAATTTATCGAGTTTTAGGCTCCAGTTTTGTCTATATGTTTTGATTAAAATTACTAATTTAAAAACATTAATTAATAGTTTGTTTTGTTAAAGTCCGAACTAATCAACATTACTAATGAGAAGAAATGACTACACGTGGGATGCATATATGTTGCTTAATATTAATGTGTGGTTTTATTAAAGGAGTGTCGTAAAAGTGTTATTTGTTTCGTGTTTATGCTTTTAAAATAACGTGTGCTAATGCTTTATTTACCTGTTTCCTGGTAGCAGTATGATGGTTTGATTATTGTCTTGATCTGATTAGATTGCTTGTACATAGGCTTTTGATTAATTGATTATTGATTGATGTTGGTATATGTACTAATACTATATGTTGAAGTCGTCGTGTTGAGTTTTATGTAGTGCTTCTGGAACTTGGGAGCTGGTGACGGTTCCGTAGTAGGGCAGAGGGAAGTGTGTGCTGCTCTCGGGAAAGACGGGATTGCTGGAATTACCTGTACGTATGCAGGAAAAACGTGTGACAATTGAAGTTGCGCGTCACATTGTCTGGGTTCGGAATTAGTGACATCGTCGTGTGTTACTATTAGGGACATATTTTCGGTATAAAAGGAGTGCGTATGGTAGCAAAGGTTATCTGTGAAACTCTGGTCTTAAGTCCCAGGGATCCGTAAGGATTGTCGTTAAAGCTTATCGCTGGAGAAATAATAGGTATTCTCTGAGCTTGTCTGAAGGACTGGGCAGAGGTAAGCGCTGCTTGGTTAATGTGTGTTATAATTCTGTAGTGGGACAGACTGTTTGCTGTTCTCGGGAAAGGCAGGATTCTGTGTGCATGTGCTACATTTTCTGGTGTGAAAGTGCGTGAATGTATGAGCATTTAATTGATTGTAAGACTCTTTGGAGCAGTCCTAGAGGAAACAGTTAATGGATGTATGTTAGAAGGGCAGAGTAGAGGGATGTGCTACTGTGTCAACGAAAGCAATTATTCCGTAGTGGAGCAGAGGTAAGCGCTGTTCTAGAGAGAAGCGGGATTCTTGTGAAAAAGATTTCCTTTACTATTCTGTGGTTAGCGAAACAGACAATGGAGATGTTTATATGTTGTAACGAATAGATTTTGTGGAATCTGAAACGAAGTCTACTAAGAAGGCTTTGTAAAGGAGGGGTAGACGAGTGACAGGAGACAGGAGCAGAAGCGACTGCAGCGACTGCTGACGTCATACAGACCGCACTCTGATTGGGTAGTGGATCAGAACAGTGCTCGCACTGGGATTGGTGCGTTAGTGTGAGCCGCGCAGGGATTGGAAGGAGTACAGAGTGACGTAGACGCTCCAGGATTGGTGAGTTGGTGTGAGTCGCGCTGTTATTGGGCGAAAGATCGTACAGTTGCGGAAGGGACTAGAGAATATTGGTAAACGTTAAAATGTATTACCAACCAGAGGAAAAAAAGAAGAAATCTTTGTTCGGTAAAATAAAGAGGTGGTTCGACAAGGATAAGAACATAATAATTAGAGAGGGTGAATTGCTACCTCCAACGAGAACTCCTGCATCCTACATGGTTGTGAAATATGGGTATCATACCTGTATTTGGTTAGATAACTGGGCTAAGTATACTAAGGAAGATGGTGTCTTAGCGTTCCCGGAACATGGTTCATTTAATTTGGCCGTGTTGAGAAATTTACGGGAGAAAATGATGTGTCTAGAGCCTAGACCAAGGCCGACACAGTTCGAGGCGTTGGTGGAATGGGAAGATGAGGTGCATGAGCGAGAAAAGCAGAGGAGTGGAGGCAATTATAGGTACTTTTTTGGGAGGAAATATGAGCGTGAAACTCATCATGATCGAATGAGGAGATGGCGTGATGCTAGTATGTCAGAGGGATTATATCCTATGAGAACTGTTGAAGAAGCGGAAGGGAGGAAAGGTGCAGAGAAGGTGCTTGATACAGAAGTGAGAAGGTATGGAGCTAATGATTATGAGGATGAGGTCTTGGATGACATGATTTACAAGAGACCACTTCCATATAGACCAGAACCAGAAGAGAGCACGCCAGTTACGACTCCTGTAAGAGATACTTTGCGAATTATTAAAACTGAGGTTGTGACACCTGATCTAAAAAGTGGTAGCTCTTTCACGGAAAGGGAGAGAGAGAGAGAGCGAGAGAGAGAGAATCGAGTCAGTGACGAGAAAACAAGAGAATTAGCCAGAACCACATCTGAGCTGACTGAGAAAATTAGAGAGCTAACGAAAAATCTTGAAGCTGTTACGGTGCCTGTAACGATTGGTCCGGTTATGCCTATTTTTGATAAGCAAAGAATGGGTGAAAATGGTTTGACAGTTCCCTATGTTGGAAATGGTTTGGTTGGTACTTGTACTTTGGAAGAATCAGGAATGAGAACAGGAGGAAATAATTTGAATCAGTTGAGACATGACACCTGTAGTGGAGGATTAGATGTACAGCCTAATTTAGGATTGAATACTGGTTGTTTGGGAGGAACAATTTTGGAACCACAGAGGATGACACAACAAGTGGGTGCAGTGAAAAAGTCTACTGAAATAACAGCTGAAGACTTGAATGATTGGTTGAAAGTTCTTCAAAAGAAGGATAAAGATTCACAGGCAATTGATGTAGCCAGGTTGCGCATAGAATTGGAGGAGCTTATTGCAGGGACAATTCCTACAGATATACTCAAAAACCATCATGATGGAGAGTTGTTATTTATGTGTAAAAGTATCACCTGGAGGGCTAAGAGTACACATGACAGGTTAAGAGCAATAGCGAGTGAACAAGGAGTTGACATGGATAAGGTGAAAGCTTTACAGAAGTCGTACAGGATGGATTTCACGGATAAAGATATTGAGAATCTAAATGGTGCTGGCAGAACAGGACAGATTAAGGAAATGATTGCCTTATTGCGAAAATGGGGTGATGTGGAAAAGTGGAAGGATAGATGGTACAAGAAAAGGGAAGATTCAGTGGACAGGACTTATTTAGTTTTTCCTATGAGAGAAAAAGAGAAAACAGTGGATGCTTATCCTATGAGAGAGATTCCTGGAGGAGGATATGTACATGTCCCATGGACTAGACAGGATATTTTATCATTTACGAATGATTTCCCTCGACTGAGAGAAAAGCCCGTCGAGTGGTATAGGCAGGTAGACAGGTTTGTGAAATTGTCAAAAGTGCTGTGGATTGACCTGAATAGTCTGTTTGATATAATTGTTCCAGCAGACTTGTGGGCAGAGTGTAAAATAGTTATAGATTGGCCTGCAAAAGAGTATCAAAGAGATCCGAAAACAGGAGCACCAGATCCAGAGGTTATGAAGAAGTATGATCAGGTTATTGTGTTCCTGAAAAATAAAGTACCCCCGAAAGAGACAGACTGGGTTACGATAGATCGAACACATCAAGAAGCGAAAGAATCAGTTCATGCTTTTTATGAAAGGCTGATACTGGCTTTTAAACAGTTCAGTGGAGATGAACATCTGGGTGACAAGGATTTGAGTCATTTTGTGTACAGATTTGTATATGGCCTGAGACCTGAAATCAGTGAGAGAATACGTGAACATACAGTTGACTGGCAGAGTAAAAAGATTGATGAAATCTTGAGACATGCAAAATACTTCAGTGATGAGATTGAAGCAAAACAGAGAAAGCTAAAAGAAAAAGCAATGTGGGCACAGGTGAAAGTTGCTGAGAGACAGGAAGCACAGTTGATGGAACAGGCAAATAATCCAGGAATTAGACCCAGATATGCGGGGAAAGGAAAGGGGAATTTGGAGGAGGCCAAGAAGAAGTTCCCTTGTCACAACTGTGGACAATTGGGGCATTGGAGATCCGAGTGTACCAATCCACCATTAGTGAGTAATAAAAATAAACCCTTAAATCAACAGGTGCAGAACGAGGGGGGTAATCAACAGCAGCAACAACAGAAGGTTGTCAGACAGCAGAGTCAAGAGCCAAAACCGCCCTTGCGGCAGAATAGAGGGTCCCAAAAGTATAACCAGGACACAGGATTCTACAATGATGAGCAGGTAAACAAACCGAGACGTTCTAACCTGGTACAGCAGTACTGGTTAAAGAATGAGGGGAGTGAGTCTGAAGGGGACTATTGACGGTGCCGAAGAGAGGAGGAAGAGTGCATACTTGGTGCAACTCTAGAAATAGACCAGACAGGACCATTTGTAGATGGGAAAATAAATGGGGAGAGTGTTACTTTTTTGGTAGACAGCGGAGCGACAAGATCAACTGTCAGGTCAGCAGATATTAGAAATCTTCCTCTCTCGGACGAAGCAATCCAAGTGGTTGGTGTAGCCAATACACAGATTAAGACTCGTCTTACTGAACCAGTAAGGGTGAGAATAGGGAAATTTTCAGACATGCACAGATTTGTTTTCTGTGACACTAGTCCAGTGAACTTATTAGGTAGGGACCTATTGTGCAAGATGAATTGTACACTTTTCTGTACTCCGGATGGAATAGCTTTTGAGACACCGGATGAGGATGTTTTGTACCAGATGACTCTAGATAATAGAGAGAGTGAGATTGTTGGTACATATGCAGTGTTTAATCCAGATGATTTACCTCAGGAGTTGAGACACACAGTGAAAACAGCAGTTTGGGATTTTACTGGAGAAGATGTGGGATTGATGAATAATGTAGATCCAGTAAAGATTTCAGTGAAAGAGGGGATTGTTTATCCTAATATTCCTCAGTACAGATTGACACCAGAAATAATTGAGGGAATTACTCCTATAATTGACAAAATGATTCAACAGGGTGTTTTGAGAGAGATACTGAGTAGCCCGTGTAATTCACCAATAATGGGGCTGAAGAAACCTAATGGAAAGTTCAGGATTGTACAGGATTTGCGAAAAGTTAACAAAATTGTGGTGGCATGTTGTCCCATTGTGCCAAATCCTTCAGTGATTTTGTATCAGATTCCTCATGATGCTGAGTGGTACACGGTGATTGATTTGTGTCATGCTTTCTTTTCAATTCCATTGCATCATGACAGCCAGCCAATTTTTGCATTTCGGTTTGGCCAGCGTATTTTAGCATGGTGTCGTATCCCACAGGGGTATACAGAGAGTCCTTCGATATTCAATCAGTTATTGAAGAAATCATTGGAGAGTTTGATCATGCCTGAAAGCTCAGTACTAGTGCAGTATATCGATGACTTACTTGTGGCATCGAAGACACGTGAAGCTTGTGAAATAGATACCATAGCTTTACTGAATCATCTGGCAGATGGAGGGTTAAAGGTATCTCCAGCCAAATTGCAATTTTGTAAGAAAGAGGTGCATTATCTTGGACACAATATTGAAAAGGGTCTGAGAAAGGTGACCGATGACAGGATCAAAATTATCAGAGGAATGAGAGCCCCAATGACCCAGAGAGAAGTGAGGATGTTTCTGGGGATGGTGGGTTATTGTCGTCAGTGGATAAGTAATTTCTCCCTGATAGCAAAGCCACTGATTAAGTTGACAAAAGTGAGGTGAGAGACCCATTTGA
The DNA here is from genome assembly GCF_964204655.1 of Triturus cristatus. NCBI lineage: Eukaryota > Metazoa > Chordata > Amphibia > Caudata > Salamandridae > Triturus > Triturus cristatus. The sequence continues at coordinate 248,322,139 of NC_140582.1, read as the reverse complement.
ACTGGATGGAGAACAAATGGCAGCATTTGAAGAGTTGAAGAGCAGAATGTGTGAAGCCCCTGCTTTGGGAATGCCAGACTATGAGAAAGAGTTTGAGTTGTACTGCAGTGAGAGAAATGGGTGTGCACTTTCAGTGTTAATCCAGAAGCATGGACAACTGCGAAGGCCGATTGCGTACTTCTCATCAACACTTGACCCCGTAGCTGTGGGTTTGCCAGGTTGCCTGAAAGCAGTAGCTGCTACATGCAGAAGTTTGGAACAGAGTGAGGGTATAATAATGGGATATCCTGTAAGGGTATTCGTACCTCATGATGTGGCTATTCTTTTGACAAGAAGCAGGACTCAGTATATGTCACATAGTCGATTGACTAAATATGAGAAAATCATTCTGGGAGCATCAAATGTGACTCTTGAGAGATGTGTGAATGTGAATCCAGCAACGTTATTGCCAGATGCTGACAATGTGAATGTTGGAGATGATGTTGATCATGATTGTTTGGATGTGCTTGATTACTGCACAAAACCCAGACCAGACATAAGAGATTTACCGTTGCATGAGAGTGATCATGTGTTGTTTGTGGATGGATCATGTCTGAGGACTGATGATGGTGTGCTGAGTGCAGCATATGCGGTGTGCAAGGTTTCAGAAGTTATGGAAGCTTCGCCTTTGAAAGGAGTGAGATCTGCTCAAGTGGCTGAATTGGTGGCATTGACGAAAGCTTGCAAGATTGGGAAGAATTTGAGAGTGACTGTGATGACTGATAGTCAGTACGGATTTGGAGTCGTTCATGACTTTGGTCAGCTTTGGCTACAGAGAGGTTTCTTGACGTCGAGTGGGACTCCAATAAAGAATGCTGAAGTGATTGGAAAATTGCTTGAGGCGATACAGCTGCCTAAAGAACTAGCAGTTGTGAAGTGTGCTGCTCATGGACAAGGAGATGATTTTGTTACTCTTGGTAATCGTTTTGCCAATGACATAGCACAGTATTGTGCGAAAAATAATCATTCGATTAAAAGGGCACGAGAAAAGGAAATGTCTTTTTGTTCTGTGATGTTTACTAATGTCCTAGAAACATGGGATGAAGTGAAACAGTTGCAGGATGAGGCAGGAGATGAGGAAATGAGAGATTGGATCAAGGCAGGTTGTGCCCCAAGAGAGACAGATCATGTTTGGATCTATAGAGATGGTAGACCAGTAATGCCTAACTCAATGCTATCGACAATGGCAAGAATGTATCATGGTCAGGGACATTTGGGAAGGGATGCGATGATTAGGTGTTTTAAACAGACCTGGTACAATGCAAAGTTCAGGTTGATTGCAGAGAGCATCTGTCAAAGCTGTTTGATTTGTCAACAGTTCAATACTGGGAAAAAGACAGTGGTGAGTCTAGGAACAATAGGCAGAGAAGGAGGTCCTTTTACCAGAATGCAAATAGATTTCATTGAAATGCCTCAAGTGAACAAATTGAGGTATGTTCTAGTGGTAGTCTGTTTGTTCTCAAGATGGGTGGAGGCCTATCCGACTAGGAGAAATGATGAAATAACAGTTGCAAAATTACTGTTGAGAGAGTTGATTCCTAGGTACGGGTTCCCAGTGACGATTGAGTCTGACAGAGGTGGACACTTCTACAATGAACTCATGGGTTTAATTTGTGAAGCATTGAGCATACAGCAGAAGCTACATTGTGCATACAGACCAGAGGCTTCTGGAGTTGTTGAACAGATGAACGGCACAATAAAAAACCGAATTGGTAAAATGTGTTTAGCCACTGGAATGAAATGGCCTGATGTCTTGCCTTTAGTGTTGATGACTATTAGGTCTACTCCAGATAGAACCACAGGTTTGAGTCCGCACGAAATCTTAATGGGACGTGCGATGAGACATGCATTTGTGCCTGTCAACAAGTTATGTTATACAGGATTTTTGTATAGCGTGCGGCTACTCGAAAGAGTGTCCCGACGCTTTCAATTGCACGCTAATCGCAAAACACAACAGGGAAAATGAGCAGAAACAGAAAAAGAAGAGACCTGATAGGACCTGAAACTAAGAAGTGAAAAGCCAAGTTTTAAGCCCCTTCCTAAAGGCCAACAGGTTGGTGGTGCTGCGCAGGGACACAGGCAATTTATTCCACAACTGAGGCGCTAACAATTTAAAGGAGCGGCCACCGATGCGAGCTCTCTTCACGCGGGGCACTACCGCAAAAAACAAGGCTTCAGACCTAAGCGATCTGGCAGGACGATAAAAGGACAGCCTTTTCTGACAGTTGATGACAATAACTGAAGTTGATGACAATAACTGATGACATGATGTTGGATTACTGTAAAGGCCCGGCTGACGCAGTTCATTCTGTGTTTCACCAGGTTGGAGAAGACGCTACCACACTTGAGAAGAAGCAAGCCCATGATCTGAGTCCAGGGGACTGGGTGAGGATTAAGGTGCACAGAAGAAGAAATTGCTTGGTTCCGAGGTGGGGAAGGCCGAGACAAGTTATTCTGACTACGACAACTGCAGTAAAGTGTGCCGGTGTGAAAAACTGGGTGCATGCGAGTCATACTCTGAGAGTTCCAAATCCAAAGGATGGGACTGGTAAAGAGTATTTTGAAGAGTCAGATTCGAGTGATGATGAAGAAACTGAGCCAGTGAGAAGGAGAAAGAATCCTGAAAGAGCTGAAGGAGAAAGAGAGTCAGGTGATTCTTTCTTTCCAAGAGAGGCTTCGAGAGAAACATTGAGAGTATCAGAGGAAAGATCAGATTCTGTGAGAGGGCCTGAAGTTCCAACAAGTAGTGGAGAAAACAGAAGAGAAAGGAGCAATTCCACGGAGACTATACCTGAATCAGATGAAGAGGTTGAAAATCCACTTGAGATTACACCTGAAGAAGCAGGGTCAGTAGAAGATAGAGAGGGACAGATTGCGGAAGACCCCCGAGGAGGTGTAGGGAATATTCCTGATAAGCTAGGTGAAGGGACAAGTAGGCAGCAAGAAGATTGCGTGTCGGAGACCCGAGGAGGGAAAGAAATAGGGAAGTCTCAATCGGTGGTGGAAAAGACTGTGGAGCAAAAGGAAATTGTTGAAGAACCAGAGGCAAATGAAACAGAATCAGATGAGAGTGAAAATGAGAAATCAGAGGGTCGAGTTCTGAGAAAGAGAACTTGGATTGGAGAAAGAAATAATAAAGAAGTGAGACCAAAGAGGGTTGTAAGAGGAGATCTTTGGCCTAACAGGATAAAGAGACTGAGGTACAGACTGACACGAGCAAATTCATCGAAAGCTGAACAGGTAAACGAGGTGTCGAGTCAGAATCAGACAAAGGGTGAAAAACGAAAGGTTACAAAAGAACCAGAGGAGATCAAGAGAATAAGAAAACCTAACCAGAAGTATAGGTCACCGGAATGGACGTATGTGGCACTGTCTGAAGGTGAAGAGGCAGAAAGTCAAGGAAATCCAGAGGGGACCATACGTGAAGTGGTTGAGGAGAAAACTGTTGGAATCCTGAAAGTAATCTTGACTGACATTGGAGAAGAGTCAGATGCTCAAGATGTTGTTGATGATCTAATACAATTTGATGTTGCTGAAGAAGAAGTGAAAAGTGATGAAAATCCAAATTGAGTGAACTAAAGGAGTCACTTGGAGAAAAGTGAAAAGAAGAAAATTTGAAATTAGCTGTTTTGAAATAATCAAGAATTCTAAATCTTAGTAGTGGAGTAGGAAAGGCTAAGTCAAAAGACACTGCCAAAGTAGTAAAATGGCTAACACAGAGAATAATCAAAGTAGATGTGCCTTCTTGAAAAGATGGTGTAGAATGTGCTGCTGCTGTACTGGATTATTAATGCTATTATGGGGTGTACTAGCTTTATTAGTTACTTTTAGAGTTACAATAGACCAGTTTGGAATACATACTGAGAATGTGACCAATGTAGAGAAGAGTTCACAAAAAGTAGTTCCAACTAGAATTAGTAACATTTACATACATAAAGATAGGTCAATTAATGATTTTTCTAGCAATGTTTTTTCAAAATTGTTGTACGAATATGTAAAGACAATGGAAGTTAGGGATTGCTACGTCTGCATGCAATTACCTGCATCCGTTTCAGAAGGTGTTACTTATCACCATTTACCAGCTACGTATGGAATTTCATGTAGTGTGTTAAGTAGTGTTTTTTATTTGTTAGGGAAAATAGATTATGAAATGTCTAACAAAGATAACATTTTTGGGCAATTGCCTATGAACAAAAAGCTGAATCCAGCTAAAGAAGCTAACATTTTTGGTGAGATTTTTATTGAGAAAGAAGAATTAACATTAGATTACATTTTTAGAAACAATTTAACTTGCAGTTTGAAAGAAGAGGAGAAGGCTTTCCTAAACATGGTAGAGGAAAGGAGAATGAGCATGCATGAGAAGGCAGGGAAATATAAAGTGAGTGGGACAATTTGGGACATTGAGATGGGAAAAGAATTGAGGAATGGGGCTAGTCCAACTTTAGCTTTAGATGCACCACAGAAGGGTAAACTATGCATTACCAGGAAGAAATCTCAATATGATACATATTTTGTTGGGACTAGTGAGTGTCATGATACATACTTCATTGCAACAGGATGGGGTTTTAAAGGTGGAGAAGATCCAGTTTTCCCAGGAGTGTATTATGTTTGTGGGAACAAGGCTTATTACAAGTTGCCTGACCATTGGTATGGCACATGTTATGTGGGCCTGGTCTTTCCAAAGATTTTTCATATAGATAGGATAGAAGATGTAGAACACATTAATTTACTAACACGTTTTAAGAGAGAAACTTGGTCGGAGATAGTGGGTGATATTTTTGGTGCTTTCATTCCAGCAGTGGGAATTTCTTTAAATGCATATGGGATTCGAAAACTGTCAACAGTGGTGGATCGCTTATCGACAAGTACCGCTGGAGGGTTTCTTTTGGTAAATACGGAGATGATTGCCATACGTCCCATGTCTATGCAAAATCGACTTGCCCTTGCTATTCTATTGGCCAAGGAGGGTGGAGTCTGTGGAATGCTGTGGAATTGTTGACGAAAGCAAAGACCTAAAGGTCTATATCAAAAATATTACTGATTTGCATGAAGAATTAGTACCCTTGGAAGCTGAAAGTGTCTGGACTAAAATAGCTAATAAGATAGTTGCTGTTAAGAGTTGTATTGCTAAGATAGGTAGTACCTTTATTGGTAAAATATTATTTCCTTTGACATGTGTAATTGTTGCTTTACTGATACTAAGATTGGGGTGTTTGTGTTGTAAAAACAGGGGAGGGAAAATCATTATGCTGTGGTAACGTTGTTTTGTGTTTCTTTTAATTAAGATGGTCCGTTTTGGCCTAAAACAAGATGGCTGCCATTTACAGCCTGCACTCGAGTGATTGAATTTTGACAAGAGGCCTTGCTGAACATGGTCGAGAGTCACCTGACCACAGTCTTTGCCTGGGTAGAAAGTTTTCCGTGAGGACAGCAGCTCTGGGAACGATTCCAACTGTCCTTGGAAAAGGATAAGGCCACAATGAACAATGACCAGTCTGCGGTGGCTCTGCTAAGATATCAAGGAAGAGCATTTACGAAAGTTACATTTGCAAACTCGAGTTTCCTTCTTCCGTATTTTTATTTTTGTGATTTTTCCTGAGCGGAGGTTTTCTAAATGTAACCGAGTGGCATCCTTTCCTGTTCGCTCTACTCAGCGGCTCAACGGATATTCAACATTTGTTTGTAACTTTTTATTTGTTATTTTCCCTATAAATATGTTAGACTAGAGAGGGTCCGTGTTCATTGCGTTCATTGCATTTACTGCGTCCTTTGCTGTTCCATTGCGTTTTGGACTTCTTCCTGAACCTATGCTGAGGACGGCAGCTCGAGAGACTTTACCGAGAGACCTGTTTTGACCCTTTTAGCTAGAATAGGTAACTATGAGAATAACGATTTTGCTAATGATTGACTCTTTCATTTGAACTAATTTAGATAAATAAGCATTTGTTTGAATTACAGTGTTGGGTGGTTATTTCTTTGTCATTTATTGAGTTTCAAATGTATTTCCTATGTTTAAAATCATGACTCAGGACAATGTCATTAAGGTTGCATTGACTTCATTGTAGATGCAGATTGGTTTAGGTTTTCTCTCCTATATTCAGTGTGGATAGAGTAATAGTGTGAATTTAGTGTGATGGGCCCTAGCGTATGATGTGTGTATGTGTGTGTGACTGTAGGTTTACTCTGTCCGTGGAAGCAGGGAGACTTTATATGCGCCGATCTGCAGCAGCACCACCAGCAGTAAAGCTGGCCCTGCTGTGCTGCTTACTGGGGTGGAGGATGCCAGCATCCCTCAAAATGGACTTTCATTGCGTTGTCATCTACAGGCTGTGCATAACAGTGAATGTGTGCACTTATGTCATATTAAAATTCAGGTTTCATATTTGACAACTCATATTTTGTGTTCTCCAAATGTCTTTTGGTATGACTGAGTATCCTGGTGCACTGTAAGATCATTATTTACTATGCTTTAAAAGCCAAGAAAATTGAATATACGATGAAAAATGTGCTGTAGACTGCACCATGTTTGCGAATTTCTCCTAAATGTAATTGTGGAGGTGGGGGGTCACAACGCCCCAAACCACCCTTGCAGTGGACAGACTGCTTGCTCCCTGTTCTCACTCGCTGTCATCGTCCGGGGGCTTGACAGACATTTGCCAGGGCTGCTTTTAGTGCCCAGTCTGACCCTGCCTACAAGCAGCCCTGCTAATATTTTGTGAATTAAGTAGAAATGCAATGAGTTCTGGTGTGAATTATGCTAATGGGGAACATTCAAAGGAAACGCTTCCCTTTTATTATTCAATTGCTATTGTTGCATCTTCTTTTTTGTGTTAACGGTTACCATGGTAATTTTGTTTTTTCGAGGCTGTCTCGAAAACTCCATTATTTAAACGAATGGTTTTGGAAAAGAAGACTTGAAGGAAATGGTGGAGGAATGTAAATTATTTTTAACACTCTCAGTTTTTGAGGTTTCTTAATTGCCTATTGGTAATTGTGATGGTCTCTTTTTGTGTGCATTTATGAATAGTTTCATTAACCACTCAGAAAAATCGCATCTCTGCCAGATGCACAAAATTAATTCTGTTGTCCAGCCAGAGAGAGATCTAATTACGGATGATACCACTAACAGCGGGTATCACTGATGCCGTAAAAATATATATAGTGATGAAAAAAGAGATATCGACTAAACAATATGGACTGTGCCCAAATTGGCATTTTTATGTATTCCATTGAACGCTTCTGAAGTTTTTTTTTTTTCCAAATGCTTGTTTCAGAGCAGAAACAACTTATTTACGCCAATGTATTTTCTGAAGAAAATAACTCGCTTTATGTAAATTCGATTAAGCTAGTTGGTAAAAGAAACATTCTAGTAATTGTGTAAGTTTACTCTTTGCTTTTTACTACACGTGTATGTATGTATATAGTAATTCTATAGCGCAAACCTAGCCAAAAAGGAGTGGAGCGCTGTGAATAGCTAAAAGCAAGCTTAAAGTCATTGAATAACTGGAGAGGAAACTTAGGGCCTGATTGAAAGTTTGGAGGAAAGGGTACTTCCTTCAAAACGGCTTTGAATTCCCCGCCACCTAGTTGGCGGTCCACTCGCCCTATTACGATGCATGCGATTCTATAGATAAAAGAGCACTGCGGTTCCGCCATCATGCCAGAAAATCTCAACCACAGCGGTGACGGGATAGGTCAATGCATCTGTAAGATGGGCAGAATGCCAATTCTTCTGCCAGCCCAATCACGATATGCCTTCCAGTCAACGTGACTGTAGCAGTTGAACCCCCACACCTGAGTTGGTGGAATGGCACATATATAAGGCACAAACTCACCTGTTCTCCCCTTCACACTTACTGTTTCACCATGGAGTCGATCCTGCACGTCCTGTCTCTGCTGATGCTGGTTAAACTTGATGCCAAACAACCCTGTGGCGGCTGAAGCAAAGGTAAGTCAATCTAACACCTGTCACCTGTCCACTTGACTGTTAACATTAGCTCCGGACTCGTATTGTTTAAAATCACTCACACAAGCAATAGCATACCAATGTGCAATGCATGTGTCGCTAATGTTTGTGTTAACGAAATTTAAACATACACACCTGTACAACCACATTGTGTCCATAACTTTGGTCCTAGCTGACATCAAAAAATGAAGAAGTGTACAAAAAGGGTTAGCAGATCTAAAAGCAAAAATTCTCCTTATAGGTGTGTTGACATTATTTACTTACATTTAAACAAGGCAAAAATATGCATCACACCTCTTTGGGATAGGAGTACTGTAAGAGCATGTAGAAATTCCACTACACAAGTGGTAACCATCAGCCATACAATACCTTGAAAAACAATGACAGTCCCAATTATGAGCCATAATCTACTGCATCATTCATGTAAGCATTCCTCTTGTCTAGAGCAAGTCCGCAATTGAATTCTATTTCAAAGGTCGCATAACAAGGTGCAATGCATATCTGTACGTACTTATCAGTAATCAAGCTAAATCAAACACACCTGTAGTAAACTATCCTGCAAGCAATTGGCAACAACTAATTTTTGGAGCAAGTGCCCACTACTATGTTGAATGGCTGCACCTAAATTCAAATGACAATCCCATTCCATGTTAACTGGTGTATACACTTAGCATAGTAGACGTTAAAAAATAAGCAGTAGTTCCTGCCCTCAAACTATAGAAAAATATGTACTACACATCTTTAAATGAAACATTGCTAGAAATAAAACAGTTGAAAGGAAAATGAATGCCAGGACTAACTTGGCCAAAATCAAAATAGTGATTTAATATCACAATGGAGATGCATCTCTCAATAAGTCACAAAGAAAGAAAACAGATGCAAAGCCAAATAGCAGTCCATTTCAAATGTCCAAGTCCTGTGGACTGTTGTGCTGCGGCACACTTGCCTCCATGGAACCTTCCCAGGAAGGGGCATCCAGTGGGCAGTGCAGGCACCTCAATTATGTCACACTGGAGGTATGGGCTTGGATTTGGGAGGGTTGAAATTGTTTTTGAGAGAGGTGGATTTGTTTTTGGTAGTATTTTTTTTCTCAGGGTTCATGAGTGGGGGAACAGTTTTTTGAGGGGTAAATTAGGATGTGGAAGGGATGGGTTGGGGTGTGGAAGGGGTCCTGTTGGCTTTTGGTGTGGGAACCGCCTGTGACAGGGGTAAGGGCGAAGTGAAATAACATACTCTCAATGTGAAAATGGGTGCTTTGGTGGGAGTAGAGTTTGGGAGGTAGAGGGAGTGGAAGTGCCAGATGTCGGTGTGTGTTGTTGGCTTAGGTGCCTGTGGGTCTGATGTATCTTGTGCATGTTTGGGTGTGTGTTTTGTAGGTGTCTTTTGTGTGGGTGACTGTGGGTGTTTGTGTTTGTGTTATTTCGGGGTTGGTGATGTGGTGATGTGGAGGGTCGGGGTATGATGGGTGTTGTGGATGTGTCTGTGGTTGCAGGTGTAGTGTCTGGGGTATGCTGGTTGTTGTGGATCTGTCTGTGGTTGTGGGTGTGGTGTCTACAGGCATGCTGGGTGCTGGGGATGTGTCTGTGGTTACCGGTGTGGTGTCTGGGGGTTTGATAGGTGTTGTGGTTGCGGGTGTGGTGTCTGGGGGGTATGCTAGTGGTGAAGGGGTGACTGTCAGGTGAGTGGTTGCATGCTTCTGCATTTTGTGGTGTTCACTTTTGCGTGTGCTGCTTGTGGCTGTTGAAGTGGGTGCATGCATATGTGTGAGTGTGCTATGGACAGGCATGGGATTAGGAAATTGGGATGGGGATGGGGAAGAGACAGGAGGTGGGGCTGAAGTTTGTGATAGGTGGAAAGCTGCCATAAGTGAGGAGGCCAGAGCCTGGAAAGGTCCCTCTAAGCCAGACATAGCACTGTGGATGCCTTCCAGGCAGGCCACCATCTATTGCAGATGGCTGTCTTGCCCATGGATGCCATTTGGAAGTGTCCACTATAGTGGCTTCAACATTAGCATGAGTACATGCATGCATGCTACATGACCTGTAAATAGTTGCTTACGGTGATGTCATAACCACAGACAGCTCCAACAGCCTGGGTGAACTTGTCTCAAAGCCATCCTCATGTATCAACTGTGATACTTGATCACCTTGTATACTTTGGCCCTTGTATTATACCATAGTGACCTGATATCATCAAATAGGATGGCTAGAACAAAATCATTTAAACAGGATAGAACACATGCCTTTTTAATGCCTTTGTAATTACTCATTTCTTTTGCATGCAAGTCTTTACAAAAACTTGCCCTGGGGGGCTGGACTTTGGATTAGTATACTTTACTAATCCAACTCCAGTCTGCGCATCGGTAGGAAAGGTGTTGGATTTTAAATCCAACACCTCTGCACCAATGCACCCTTTCGAAGCATGTCGTTGTAATGACTTGCGTGCTAAACATATGCGTGTTAATGACACGTTCATTCAATTGCCCGTAGTGTAAAGGCACAGTGTGATTCCAGCGTTGTGCTATAGGCTGCTTCCCCCTTCAATCAGCAAATGATCATATACCTCAAACCACATCATGATGAAATGATGGTCAAGTAATACAGCTATGTTGCAGCAATATGTGCAGTAGCAGAAAACAGGTGACATGCAAATGCTCATTTAACACTGTTGAAACTTTCTAATTGAAACTTCCTCATACGTCCAGTGTCAGAATAGTCCAATTAAAGCTATACCTAAGTAGCTTTGCTATGTATCACATGTGGCACATAAAAGTAGACTAGAGGCAATCTTGTTCAAGGTTTTGGGGGGTTGCCTACAAATTTCCACAAATCCATAGTGGTACCTAAAAGCCAATAGACTATTGAAGGTTGTTGAGGCTCAGGGAATCTCCATGATATAAAGCGGTGGTTTCACATTTTTCCTAATGGGAAGGCACATCACAGTAACTTTTTGTATCGCAAACACAAATAACTTTATAATACTGAATGTATACTGAGTGTAGAAACTCACATATGATCCAAACATTTCAGCAGTGTCACACCATGATGCATGATGCATGTCACCAGTCAGTGAATGAGCCTTGCCAAATCAACATGTGCAGTTTAAATACTGAATACTCCCACATCTATGCCATGGAAATTCCAATAGTGACAAATTACTAACTATCATTTCCTTCATTGCTTCATCATTTGGACCTGACCAAATACATTGAGTGATGGCTTTAGGGTATGTGTCACCCACCCACCAATGTGTACACAGTCCAATCTGTGGTTATGCATGAACTGTATACATATCACAAATAACTATTTCCAAATACAGATTGGCCTACACACACATTTGTGATGGAATCAGACATTAACATATGAAGCCTCATAGATCAGGTATAAAAAAGTAGAGCAGATGATACTACATCAGCGAAAGGTGCACGTGCCAGATTATAGGCACTAATAATGATGGCAACAGTGATGTTTGCTCTGTCATGTTACTGTAGATTCCCAATTTACCAATGAGATGTATTGCCCAGTCACTATATCTAAAGTGCACTGTATGCTAAGGCATGTGTAAGAGGGCCACCATCACATGAGACACAGCAGTGAGAGAGCGTCACTCCTGACACAATGAAAACAAGTGAGCTGTTTGGGACAACTGTCACCCAGAACATCAAATAACTTTAGGTGATTTATGACTTTAGTCAGACATGGGTCTGCTCATGTCAGATAATTGGTATTTGACTGGACTCTGATTTGTTCCTGGTCAAATAGACAATAGCCAAAGCATTTCATCCACCTACTACCAGATCTGCACATTCAACAACTCTTCTAGTGCATTGGACATGAGTCACCCTCAACGTTGATGGGGAAATGGCTACCTCATACCAAAGCAGAGCCCAATATAACATGCAGAATTCAGGTCAGGACTTACCCCCTTGTGCTGCAGTTGAACCCTCAACTTCCCATCCAGCTCAGGATAGGCCACTGCCAGTAGGAGGGTCATTAGGGGGTTAGGGTGTGGTGTGCCCCACACGTGTTAGGAGGACTTCTCCAGCTGAACATCTAGATTTTCCAGTGCCAGCGCCTTAGGTGCACCCATCTCTTTCGGCAATGGACGCTGCACTACTTGTAGACCTTCAGACACCACACCTTCCTGGCTATGCCTTTCCATATGTCCCGCTTCTGATGGGCATTGACCTGTAAGGATACAAGAGAGGAAAAAGCAGATTGTAAATGAAACGTTTCATATATCTGTTTTGATGTGACACATTGTGAATGCATCTAGCATACTCATTACTCAAATGTTAGCACACAACATGTAGTTTTCACATGCTGAGCACTACAAATACGTGGATACACTCATTTGTGTCAACATTCTGTCTATCCTCATACCTTATCATAAACAATAGGATCCACCCATGAAGGATTCTGGTAGAGGATTGCTTAAATCCAGGTTTATGTGCACTGCCTACCTGGGTACTACCTTGTACAGACGTTTCCTCCTCGGTCATCCACAGAACCGCGAGGAGGAGACGCCTGTACAAGGTAGTACCCTGGTGCATAGTGCAATTAGCACCTTGTCCCCCCTCATGTCTAAGGCTCGTGAGGCACCCACCTTTCATACAACAAATTATCCTTAAGGAAATTCCTTTTGGTATTGTATTTTATATTTAGACCATAGGTCTCCTTCATTTAGCATTCACTACCTGTTTATGTAGCAAAACATCATTGATGACATTGTCAAACTAGCTATGTGAGAACGGTAGGGATCTATTAACCTGTCCTGAAGAAGAAGCAGCTCGCTTCGAAACATGTTGACACACACAGGAGGTTTTGAACATGAACACAACACAGCTCCGACCCACACCTTTTGAACAATACCGGCACCATGGAATATTAAAGTTTCTACTCCACAGGAGCTAGGTATTTTTTAACATTCACTTTTCACTCACTCCTGACCCTTCCACTCACTCATTCTCACACCGCACATAGTGAACAATATCAGTGATCCCGCATATCCACAGGTAGTAGCACACCGCGTCCCGTAGATGGGTGCGAAGATCCCTATGATGAAGCATGACACCAAGGGCCCTTTTGGTGTGTGAGGGGTATTTAAGAAACACTATGTGCTTCCAACCAATGTAGGCAATACACATGACCCTGGATTTAAGCAATCCTCTACCAGAATCCTTCATGGGTGGATCCTATTGTTTATGATAAATTGCAAGGGGAGGTCAAATCCACCCCCGGTGTTCGATCAGGACACCACCTCTCCACTCCCTCTTTTGTTATTTATAGTATCCTCATATCTTGTCATGTCCCAAACAGACCAGACCAGCCCACTAACATCATAAAGGCCAGGCCCCTCTTACATGTACAGTGATGTGAGGTGTTATGACACTGGAGAAAACAATGGGGCCTATTGAAGGCTTACCAACTTTTGCATTATTGTATTGACACCTTTACAGCCAGGCCCATTGACTTGATGGCTTCGTTCGATAGAGACTGGTACCCTAGTGTAGACACCACATCTTATGACTCAGGTCACTATTAAAGGGCTGCCATGTGTGTCAGTGAGAGCTTGCTCTCTGGGGATGTGTGTAGATATATATTCATAGATGGGATATAATACTGCAGGTGATGGAGTATGTGTGACATGTATTAGCATCACAGGACACACCTTTAGACACATGTGGCACTATTGCAAGGATTACATCAACATACTATTGTATGTTCTGTTGGATTAGTTGAGTATAAAAATGCTGGTAATTCACCCATACAACACCTGTTATGAAGTAACCGACTATCTGTACTTGTAATGTGTCACATGTGAGATAGGACTGTAGAGTGCAAGCAATAGTCTTGGAACAGTGAAAACAGACCTGTAGAAGTAAGGGGCCTGTTATTAGGAAATCACACACTTTGGAAATGTAGGTCAATGGACTAAAGAATTAGGTCAAGGGATAATCCCAATCACCTTTCCAAATGTAGCCCATGTGATGATAATCTGGACAATCTGGGGTAGTACTGTTTGTGACAACTCAATTTGTGAGCATCCAAGGACTTACAGGTCAACAGGCATGCAACGCTGTGCATCAGTTGTATTGCCACAGAGACTCAACACCCAGCCTGGCTCATTCTGACTGTGCACAGCGTATTGTCAGGCCTTGCTCTCTGCAGGCTTAGCAATCTGATGCCACATGACCAACATATTTCTGTCATGTTTCCGGCTCCTATCTGTATGCTTGCATGAATATGGGACATGCGAGTTTGCATTCTAGTTTTCTCAACCAGGAAGCATACCACAGGTCACCAGCAGGGTACTTCCGGCTGTCACTGCTTAAGACTCCGCAATTCCAAGCCCCGTGTGCTTCTGATTTGTTCTGAACCTGACCGGAGCCGTGGAATCTTCCTAACTTCCTTCCACGATTATTGTCTTTCGTGTGAAACATGTAGGAACGCATCTGGACACACACACACAACATCCATCGTATTCACGGCAAGCATCATGAACAGACTTTGCCGAGACGGAGAAAACGTGTGCAGAAGTGTGGCGTGTTTCTCCATTTGCTGCATCTGTTCGAACGGCAAGCGCAGAAGCATGTTGCCAGCCAAGAATGTAAACCCTTCCACCCTTCGTCACGGTAAGCGTAGGAGCATGTTACTGCATTTATTTGTTGATCCCTTCGTCGCAAAAGCGCAGGAGCGTGTTACCGCATCTGTTTGTTGATCCCTTTGTCGCGGTAAGCGCAGGAGCGCGTTACCGCATTTATTTGTTGTTCTTGGGTCATCTGAATATCCTTTATCGCGGTAAGTGCAGGAGCGCGTTACCGCATTATTTTGTTGTCTTTGGGGCATTCTGCAGTCCTTTATCGTGGTAAGCGCAGGAGCGCATTACCAAATACAATTGTTTGTACCTCTTGTTCATCTTCTACTTTCAGCCCCACAGTAAACGCAGGAGCACCCTTTTACTTTGTGTGTGTTCTAGTGGGGAATCCGGATCTTGGTGCCACATCCAGCGCTAGTGCACTTCTCTTCAGTTGTTGTACCTCCGTCGAGTGCAGGAGTAGACCTTATACATCCTGGAGTGCCGTTTCCAGGTGACTATAGCTCCTTCCTCTACTTCTCCTCAGTGTGTATGTTTGTATGTCTGTGGCTGAGAGCAATCGTGATTACCTGTTGGTTTGCACTTACGGGCAAATATCCAGGATGGTTTCTTACGTCTCCTAAGGGTGTATGCTACCGGATCCTCACACCAAAAGACACACCACCTTCGTTAGGATTCCTTCCCCCGGTCTTCACCACACCACCAGTCAGGTATTTAATAGACAGACAGGGGAGAAGGTGGGAGATGGTGGAGGTTATTCATATCATCCCTGCGAGACTACCCTACAAACAGAAGGTACGAATTGTGGGGACCTGACAATTTCCAACATGAAAAACGTCCGCTTAGGGCTGTCTAATATTTGACCTCAAGGCTGTGTGGTACTCTGGAGAGCCCTGATTTTGGATGCATGATATGTAGGACTGTACGCATAGCTAACTGTATCCTCATCTGCTTCAGACAGAGTTCATACACAGCTCATGCTGTGAAGGCAATGCAATTGTCTTCAAGTTTAGCATTATCAGAGATGTATCAATATCACAGGTACCATGAAATTCATTAATGCATGGATGGCTACATACACATCAAGTAGAATCTAGGGCTTTACACATCCCAATGGTGATGTTACATTCACAATGTATAGTACTTAACAATCCCTAACATGAGCATTCTATGCAGGGACCAACAAATGATACACACTAAATAGATCTAACTCTGGAACTCAGGGGCACATTGTAGCCTGTGGAAATGGCAAAGAGGATGTTACACAGAGTGATATCTGTATGTCAGTTAGTTATGTGTTCCTTTGGTGTGCCACAGAGTGGGCCATACAGGGAAAATACCTCATCAGAGAGCATATTCAGTTCCTCTGCAGACAAGGCAGTGGACCTCTCACCTGCTTGACCTGGCATGATTGCACCCAGAGGTGGCAAGCAGCAGCTAAAGTAGAGGAGGTGCTGATACCAGCAGTGCCAGGAGGCAAGGGAGGTAAACCGTGGTGTACATGTACGTAACGTATGCAGTAATCAGCGGAGGAGTACACAGCCATTGGCCCTCTCCCATCACAATCACCTATGGCTGTGTCTGTAATGGAGTAAAACACCTATCATGCTGTCGACTCACACCAGTGGCGGCAGGTTCAGAATTTTCAATATGCGAGGTCTGTCATCTGCCATTTTAGTGGTTAAAAGTCAGTATTGGTGACTGTTATCTGAATCACCACCACTCCAGATGAGTGGTTACATGTTTAAATATAACCTAGTCTATTGCCATGTTATTTCCATAACACAAATCATCTGTGTAGTGTGTTACTGCTCATAAATGATGTATTTGCGCTGTGCACCATGCACCACTGTTGATGGTATTGTGACCAAAAATATCCTAAAAACAACTTTGGATGTATTGTTTACACATTTATGTTACAGACACGTGTAAATGCCACAATAGAGATTATTGGTGAATGTTGGACAGTATACAATTAATGCTTTCTGAACCACTTAGTTTTGTCACATGACTTTTGGCGTACTCTTCACATATGTTACAGTGGACACTGTGACCAATGTTCAAAATTGTTTTCATTCCACATATAGGTACCCTGGCAGAGGAAGAAGAAGAAGTCAGCCTTTGGTGTACTGACCTTTTCCAGACCTACGGACCATAGAAGAAAGGGATGTCATTAAGAAGTATCGCTTGAATAGGCGAACAATATTAGATTTATGTCGTCAGTTGCAGCCTGATTTCATGCCTCATAACACTAATCCCACATGTATCACACCATTTGTGAAACTGATGTCAGTACTGCATTTATTTTGCCGCAGGTTCCTTCCAGCACACTGGTGATATGTCACAACCAATGTTCAGTGGGGTACTGCAAAACGTGCTTTCAGCAATAATGAGACACATTGATAGTTACAGTCAGTTACCCAGATGTGAGGATTTAACCAATGTGAAGGTTGATTTCTTGGATTTGGTCCCCTCCCACATGTGGCTGGGGCCACTGATGGCAACCAGTTGGCCTTAGTGCCACTGCAAGCCAGGTAACAAGTTTACCATAACAGAAAGCACTTCCATGCTATCAACGTGCATGTTATCTGCTTACCTAATTTGTGTATTTTAAATGTCTGTACTTAGTTCCCAGGATCAGTTCATGACTGCTTCGTACTGCAGAACAACACCACACCCCAGCTGATGTGACAACTACTACCGGAGAGGGCCTGGCTTGTTGGTAAATAGAATCTGTCCTACCTTTGTTTGGGTGATGTCAGGCAGTATAATCAGAAAGTGTGTAAGATATTGCTACACTTATGTCTGTCTTACATCTCGGAGGCTCAGCAAATCCCAAACGGACATGGTTGTTGATACCGCTGAGAAATCCAACAACACCAGGGGAAGTCTGCTTCAATGAGGCCCATGAAAGTGCGTGAATGAGAAGGCATTCTGGTTAATTGTAGAACTCTTAGGAGCATTCCGGAGAAAACAGTTAATTGGTGCTTGCTAGAAGGGTAAAGTAGAGGGATGTGCTACTTTATCTACGGAAGTAACGATTCCGTAGTAGGGCAGAGGTAAGCGCTGCTCTCGGGAAAGGCGGAATTCTCGTGGGAAAGGTTTTTTGCTGTTCTGTGGCTAGCGAAGCAGACAATGGAGATGTTTGTATGTTGTAACTAACAGACTCGTAGAAATTGAAACAAAGTCTACCGAGTAGTTTTGTAAAGGAGGGGTAGACGAGAGAGACAGGAGACAGGAGCAGAAGCTGCTGCAGCGACTGCTGACGTCAGGAAGACCGCGCTGTGATTGGACAGTGGGTTAGAACAGTGATTGGTGTGCTAGTGTACGCCGCACTAGGATTGGGAGACATACAGGGTGACGTGAACGCTCCAGGATTGGTGCATTGGTGTAAGTCGCGCTGTGATTTGTGGACTGAGTCAGTGACGTAGACGCAACAGGATTGGTGCGTTAGTGTGAGTCGCGCTGCAATTGGACAAGAGATCGTACAGTTGTAGAAAAGACAGAAGAGTTGTGGAAAATAAGAAAATGTATTACCACGCTGAGGAAAAGAAAAATAAATCCTTGTTTAGTAAGGTTAAGAACTGGTTTGACAAGGATAAGGATATTGTGACTAGGGAAGGACAGTTACTTCCTCCGATAAGAACCCCCGCATCCTTCATGGTTGCGAAGTATGGGTATCACACCTGTATTTGGTTAGACAACTGGGTGAAATATACTAAAGAGGATGGGGTTTTAGCTTTCCCGGAACATGGCTCATTTAATCTGGCCATACTGAGAAATTTACGGGAGCGGATGATGAGTCTAGAGCCTCGGCCTAGGCCAACGCAATTTGAGGCTTTAACTGAATGGGAAGATGAAATGCATGAGCGAGAAATGCAGAGGAGTGGAGGAAATTACAGGTACATGTTTGGGCGGAAGTATGATCGTGAAACACATCATGACCGGATGAGACGATGGCGAGATGCCAGTATGACTGAGGGATTATATCCTGTAAGAACTGCAGAGGAGACTGAAGGGAGAAAGTGTACAGAGAAAGAACATAATGTAGAAACAAGGAGGTATGGGGCAAATGAGTCTGATGACGATGTCTTAGAAGACATGCTCTACAAAAGACCACCCCCGTATAGACGAGAACCAGAGGTAGGAACAGCAGTTACCCCAATGAGAAACACCCTGCGGATTATAAAGACAGAGGTTACGACCCCTGAGTTGAAAGCAGTTGTTCTCTGGCGGAAAGAGATAGAGAGAGAGGGAGAGAGAAAGAGAGAGAGAAAGAGAGATAGAAAGGGAGAATGAAGTTGAGGATGAAAAGACCAGAGAACTAGCAAGAACAACCTTTGAATTGACAGAGAAAATCAGAGAATTGACTAAAAATCTTGAGGCAGTTACGGTGCCTGTGACAATAGGTCCGGTTATGCCAATTTTTGACAAGCAGAGGACTGGTGAAAGCGGTTTGACAGTTCCGTATGTAGGCAATAGATTGATTATTCCTCCAAAGCAGGCAGAAATGCGAACAGGAGAAAATCAGTGGAAATCAGGAGAAAATCAGTGGAAATCAGGAGAAAATCAGTGGAGACATACCATATGTGGAGGAGAGTTGAGTGTGCAGACTAACTCAAGTTTGAACTCTGGATGTGTGGAAGGGAACAGAGGATCAATCCTAGAGCCACAAAGAGTGTCAGAAGCAGGGGGTGCAGAAATATCTATGGGAATAACTGCTGATGATTTGAATGATGGCTGAAGGCTTTGCAGAGGAAAGAAAAAGAATCCCAGGGAATTGATGTAGCTAGGCTACGTATGGAGATGGAAGAGCTGATTGTAATAACAATCCCTACAGACACGCTGAAAAATTATCAGGAAGGGGAGATTCTATTTCTCTGCAAAAGTATCACATGGAGAGCAAAGAACATACATGACAGGTTGAAAGGAATAGCCAGTGAAATGGGGATCGACATGGACAAGGTAAAAGCTTTACAAAAGCCTTACCGGGTGGATTTTTCAGATAAGGACATTGAGAATCTGAATAATGCAGGCCGAACAGGGCAGATTAAAGAGATGATTGCTTTGTTGAGAAAATGGGGAGATGTGGAGAGATAGAAAGATAGATGGTATAGAAAACGAGAGGATGCAACAGACAGGACTTACTCAACATTCCATATGAAAGAAAAGGAGAAAGCAGTGACAGCTTATCCCATGAGGGAGATTCCTGGAGGAGGGTATGTACATGTCCCATGGACCAGGCAGGATATTTTGTCATTTACAAATGATTTCCCTTGACTAAGAGAGAAGCCTGTCGAGTGGTATAGACAGGTCGACACATTTGTGAAATTGTCAAAGGTACTGTGGATCGACCTGAATAGTCTGTTTGATATAATTGTACCAGCAGACCTGTGGGCAGAATGTAAAATAGTCATAGACTGGCCCACTAAAGAATACCTGAGAGATCCAAAGACAGGAGCTCCAGACCCGGAGGTCATTAAAAAGTATGAGCAGGTTATGGCCTTCTTGAAAAATAAGGTACCCCCCAAGGAAACAGACTGGGTTAAAATAGATCAAACACATCAGGAAGTGAAGGAATCAGTCCATGCTTACTATGAAAGACTAATACTGGCTTTCAAACAGTTCAGTGGAGACGAACACCTGGGTGACAAGGACCTGAGCCATTTTGTATATAGATTTGTGTATGGTTTGCGACCCGAAATCAGTGAAATGATAAGGCAGCATACCGTAGACTGGCAGAGCAAAAAGATTGATGAGATCCTGAGACATGCAAAATACTTCAGTGATGAGATTGAGGCAAAGCAAAGGAAACTGAAAGAAAAGGCAATGTGGGCACAGGTGAAAGTTGCAGAAAGACAGGAAGGTCAGTTGGTTGAACAAGCAAATAACCCAGGAAATAAACCTAGGTTTGGTCCGGGAAAAGGGAAAGGCAATATTGAGGAAGCCAAGAAGAAATTTCCATGGCACAACTGTGGAAAATTAGGGCACTGGAAATCCGAGTGTAAGAATCCACCGTCTACTAATGATGACAATCCATCATTGAATTCACAGGTGCAGAGTGAGGGGTGTGGTCAGCATCAGCAACAGCAGAAGGCTGTTAAGCAGCAGAATCAGGTGCCAAAACCGCCCTTGCCACAAAGAAGAGGATCTCAGAAGTACAGCCAAGAGTCGGGGTTCTACAATGAAGAACAGGTAAACAAGCCAAAACGCACAAGCGCTGTATCACAATACTGGCTAAGAAATGAGGGAAGTGATTCTGAGGGAGACTTCTGACGGTGCCGAGGAGAGGAGGAAGAGTGCGTACTTGGCGCAACTCTACAAATAGATCAGGCAGGACCTTTTGTAGATGGAAAAATCAACGGTGAAAGTGTTACTTTTCTAGTTGACACAGGAGCTACGAGATCAACTGTCAGGTCAGCTGATATAAAGAATCTTCCTCTCTCGGATGAAGCAATCCAAGTAGTTGGTGTGTCGAACACACAGATAAAAACTCATCTTACTGAACCAGTAAGGGTTAGAATAGGGAAATTCTCAGACATGCACCGATTTGTGGTGTGTGACACTAGCCCTGTGAACTTGCTAGGCAGGGACCTGCTGTGCAAGATGAATTGCACTATTTTCTGTACTCTAGATGGAATAACCTTTGAGACACCAGATGAGGATGTCCTATACAGAATTACTCTAGATAACAGGGAAAGTGAGGCTTTGGGAACATATGCTGTGTTTAATCCAGATGCATTACCCCCAGAATTGAAACAGATAGTAAAAGCAGCCATTTGGGATTTTACTGGAGAGGATGTGGGCCTGATGAGAAATGTAGATCCAGTAAAAATTACAGTAAAAGAAGGAGTGGTTTACCCAAACATCCCACAATACAGACTGACACCTGAAATAATTGAAGGAATAACACCCATAATCGAGAAAATGATCCAGCAGGGGGTGTTAAGGGAAATATTGAGCAGCCCATGTAATTCACCAATAATGGGACTGAAGAAACCTAATGGAAAGTTCAGAATAGTACAAGATTTGAGAAAAATTAACAAAATTGTTGTGTCATGCTGTCCCATTGTGCCAAATCCATCAGTGATTTTGTATCAGATTCCCCATGACGCAGAGTGGTACACACTAATTGATTTGTGCCATGCTTTCTTTTCAATCCCGTTGCATCATGACAGCCAGCCGATTTTTTCATTTAGATTTGGAGAGCGAATTTTGGCATGGTGCCGAATTCCACAGGGGTATACAGAGAGCCCTTCGATATTTAATCAATTGCTGAAGAAATCTCTGGAGAGTCTGACAATGCCCGAAAATTCAGTTTTGGTCCAATACATTGATGACCTGCTTGTGGCATCAAAAACACGTGAAGCCTGTGAAGTAGACACCATTGCTTTACTGAATCACTTGGCAGACGGAGGATTAAAGGTATCCCCAGCCAAATTGCAATTCTGCAAGAAAGAAGTCCAGTATCTGGGACATAATATTGAGAAATGTCTGAGTAAAGTGACCATTGACAGGATTAAAATCATCAAAGGAATGAGAGCCCCAATGACTCAAAGAGAAGTCAGAATGTTTCTGGGAATGGTTGGTTACTGTCGTCAGTGGATAAGTAACTTTTCCTTGATCGCCAAGCCATTGATTAAATTGACCAAAAGTGAGGTGAAAGACCCATTGGAACTAAACCCAGAAGAAATGGCAGCATTTAAACAATTAAAGAACAGGCTGTGTGAAGCTCCTGCCCTAGGAATTCCAGATTACGAAAAAGAATTTGAGCTGTACTGTAGTGAGAGGAATGGATGTGCACTTTCAGTGTTAATCCAGAAACATGGACGTCTGAGGAGGCCAATTGCATACTTCTCATCAACACTTGACCCAGTAGCTGTGGGTTTACCAGGTTGCCTAAAAGCAGTAGCTGCTACATGTAAAAGTCTGGAACAAAGTGAGGGAATCATAATGGGATATCCTGTACGGGTATTCGTACCTCATGATGTGGCAATCCTTTTAACAAGGAGCCGGACACAATTCATGTCTCATAGTCGGCTGACTATATATGAGAAAGTCATTCTTGGTGCAACAAATGTGAGCCTTGAGAGATGTGTGAATGTAAATCCAGGAACACTGTTGCCTGATGCTGAATGTGTGGGAGTGAGAAATGAAGTTGATCATGACTGCCTGGATGTGCTTGATTACTGTACAAAACCAAGACCTGACATAAGAGATCTGCCACTGCCTGAGATTGATCATGTGTTGTTTGTGGATGGATCATGCTTGAGAACGGATGAAGGAACATTGAGTGCGGCATATGCTGTGTGTATGGTTTCAGGAGTTGTGGAAGCATCACCTTTGAAAGGAGTTAAATCCGCTCAGGTGGCAGAATTAGTGGCACTAACGAAAGCCTGCAAGAGTGGAAGAAATGTGAGAGTGACTGTAATGACTGACAGCCAGTATGGCTTCGGAGTTGTCCATGATTTTGGCCAGCTATGGCTACAAAGAGGTTTCCTGACCTCAAGTGGAACTCCCATAAAGAATGCTGAGGTGGATGGAAAGTTGCTAGAGGCGATACAGCTGCCGAAAGAACTAGCAGTTGTAAAATGTGCTGCTCATGGTCAAGGTGATGATTTCGTCACCGTTGGCAACAAATTTGCCAATGACATAGCACAATACTGTGCAAGGAATAATCATTCCATTAATCCAGTAAAGAAAGAGAAATGTCTTCTTGTTCCTTAATGTTCACTAATGCGGTGGGAACATGGGAGGAAGTGAAGCAGTTGCAGGATGAGGCAGGAGATGAGGAAATGAAAGATTGGGTGAAAGCAGGTTGTGCACCAAGGGAAAAAGACCATGTGTGGGTCTATAGGGATGGAAGACCAGTCATGCCAAATAGCATGCTGTCAACAATGGCAAGGATGTATCATGGCCAAGGACACCTGGGGAGGGATGCTATGATAAGGGCCTTTAAGCAGACCTGGTATAGTCCAAAATTCAGGCTGATAGCAGAAAGTCTCTGTCAGAGATGTCTGATATGTCAACAATTCAATACTGGAAAGAAAACAGTGGTGAGCCTAGGAACAATAGGCAGAGAGGGAGGACCCTTCACAAGAATGCAGATAGACTTCATTGAAATGCCTCAAGTCAATAGATTAAGGTATGTCCTGGTGGTGGTCTGTTTGTTTTCCAGGTGGGTGGAGGCATATCCAACAAGAAGAAATGATGGGATAACAGTGGCTAAGCTACTGTTAAGAGAATTCATCCCAAGGTATGGGTTCCCAGTGACCATTGAATCAGACAGAGGAGGACATTCTTATAATGAAATCATGGGTTTGATCTGTGAAGCATTGAGTGTACAGCAGAAGCTACATTGTGCTTACCGACCAGAGGCTTCTAAGGTGGTTGAACAAATGAATGGTACTATCAAAAACAGAATTGGCAAAATGTGCCTGGCCACAGGAATGAAATGGCCTGATGTCTTGCCTCTAGTCCTGATGACAATTAGGTCTACTCCAGACAGAACAACAGGTTTGAGTCCACATGAAATTATCATGGGACGTGCTATGAGACATGCATTTTTACCAGTCAACAAACTGATGACTATAACTGATGACATGATTTTGGATTACTGTAAAGGCCTGGCTGACGCAGTTCATTCTGTGTTTCACCAGGTTGGAGAAGACGCCACCACACTTGAAAAGAAACCAGCCCATGATCTGAGCCCAGGGGACTGGGTAAGAATAAAAGTCCATAGAAGAAGGAATTGCCTGGTTCCAAGGTGGGGAAGGCCAAGACAAGTCATTCTGACAACAACGACTGCTGTGAAGTGTGCTGGAGTGAAAAATTGGATACATGCAAGTCACACACTGAGAGTTCCAAATCCAAGAGACGGCACTGGAAAGGAATACTTTGAAGAATCAGATTCCAGTGATGATGCAGACAGTGAGGCAGTAAAAAGGAAAAATAATCCTGAAAGGGGGGAAAGTGAGTCAAGAGAAATTTTCATCCCACCAGAAGAGGTTCTGAAAAGAACATTGCAAACTGCAGAGGCGAGTTCAGATTCCGAAGAAGTGCCTGAGGTTTCAACTAACAGTGACCAACACAAAAAGAAAGAAAGAAAAGAGAAGAACATTCCAACAGAAGTGACACCTGAATCAGATGTGGAAATTGGACAAGTTCCACCTGAGATAATTCCTGAAGAAGAAGGGACAGAAAAAGACAGAGAGGGACAGATTGCGGAAAACCCCAGAGGAGGTGTAGGGAACATCAACAACAAGCTAGGTGAAGGGACAAGTAGACAGCAAGAAGATTGCGTGTCGGAGACCCGAGGAGGGACAGAAGTAGGGAGATCTCAATTGGTGGAAAAAGAGACTGTTGGAGAAAAAGAAGTTGTTGGAGAAGAGAAAACTGTTGATGAGCAAGAGGCAATTGAAACAGAATCTGATGAAAGTGATAGTGAGATACATGGAGGACGAGTTCTGAGAAAGAGAACTTGGATTGGAGAAAGAAACAATAAAGAAGGAAGGCAAAAGAGAAATGCTAAAGGAGATCTCTGGCCTAACAAGATAAAGAGACTGAGGTACCGACTGACACGAGTAAACTCTTCGAAAGCTGAACAAGTGAACGAAGTGTCAACTCAAAATCCAACGAAAGAAGAGGAAACAAAGACAACTGAGAGAACTAAAAGAATCAGAAAACCAAACCAGAGGTATAAATCACCAGAATGGACATTTGTGGCACTGCCTGAACAAGGAGAAGAGGCAGACAGTCAAGGAAGTCCAGAGGAGGCTTTACTGAAAGTGGTTGATGAAGAAGCAGTGGAAATCCTGAGAGTTATCTTGTCCGACATTGGAGAAGAAACAGATTTTCAGGACCTAATACAATTTGATGATGATGAAGAAACAGTGAAAAGTGATGAAAATCCAAATTGAATAAATCCAAAGAAGTTTTTGGAGAAGAAAGAAAAGTAGTAAAATTAAACTAGTAGATTGTAATAATCTGTTGGGTACTTGCTGCCCTAAAGTTTGGTAGTGGAGTAGAAGAGGCTAAGTCAAAAGACACGGTCAAATTAACAAGATGGCTAACACTGACAATAATCAAAGTAGATGTACTTTCATGAAAAGATTGTGCAAGATGTGCTGCTGCTGTACAGGATTGTTAATGCTGCTTTGGAGCGTGCTTGCTCTACCGATCTCTTTTAGAGTAACTATAGACACTTTAGAAGGACATACTGAGAACAGGACTAATATAGGGAAGAGTCCACTAAAGATAGTTCCAACTAGAACAAGCAATGTACATATACATAAAGATAGGTCAATTAATGATTTTTCTAGCAATGTGTTTTCAAAATTGTTATATGAATACGTAAAGACAATGGATGTAAGGGATTGCTACATTTGTATGCAATTACCTGCTTCTGTTTCGGAAGGAGTGACTTATCATCATCTTCCGGCTACATATGGAATCTCATGTAGTGTGTTGATTAGTATATTTTATCAGTTAGGGAAATTAGATTATAATATGTCTAATGTAGATAATATTCTTGGGCAACTGCCTATGAATAAAGAACTGAATCCTGCAAAGGAAGCTAACACTTTAGGTGAGATTTTTTTAGAAACCAGAGAATTAACATTAGATTATGTTTTTAGAAATAATTTAACTTGCAGTTTGAAAGAAGAAGAGAAAAATTTCCTAGATATGGTTGAGAGAAGAAGGTTGAACATGCACAAGAAAGCAGAAGGGCATAAAATGAGTGAAACTGTGTGGGATATTGAAAAAGAAAAAAAGTTGAAAAATGGAGCCAGTTCAACTATGGCTATAGATGCACCACAGAAAGGCAAATTATGCATTACCAGGAAGAGATCCCAGTATGATTATTATTTCATAGGGACAAGTGAGTGCCATGATACATACTTTATTGCAACCGGATGGGGATTTAGAGGAGGAGAAGATCCAGTTTTTCCTGGAGTGTATTATATTTGTGGGAACAAGGCTTATTACAGGTTGCCTGACCATTGGTTTGGCACATGTTATGTTGGCCTGGTCTTTCCAAAGATTTTTCACATGGATAGAGTAGAAAATGCTGAAAAAACTAATCCATTAACACGCTATAGAAGAGAAACATGGACAGAAATTGTAGGAGATATTTTTGGAGCTTTAATTCCAGCAGTGGGAATTTCATTGAATGCATTTGGCATTCGGAAGCTGTCAACAGTGGTGGATCGCTTGTCAACAAGCACCGCTGGAGGCTTTCTTTTAGTAAATACTGAAATGGTTGCTTTACGCGCTATGGCGATGCATAATCAACTTGCCCTTGATATTCTATTGGCAAAAGAGGGTGGAGTCTGCGGAATGCTGAAAGTTCAACATTGTTGCACTTACATTCCTGATGAAAGCAAAGATCTAAAAGTCTATATCAAAAATATTACTGATTTGCATGAAGAATTAGTACCACTGGAAGTGGAAAGTAACTGGACTAAAATGGCTAATAAGATGATTGCCATTAAGAATTTTGTTGCAAAAATAGGTAGTACCATTTTTGGTAAGATATTATTTCCATTAACGTGTGTAATTGTTGCACTATTAATTCTTAGATTAGGGTGCATGTGTTGTAGATATAGAAGAAATAAAAAGAAAATAACACGAGAAAATGTTAAAAAGAGACAAAAGAAACCAGCAAGAGATCTACAAGAAATAGAATTAGAAGCGCTAAGGGAAAGCATGTATATAGAAACAAAGAAAGAAGATGAGATGGAAAAAAGGGTTTGAAAAATTAACAAGAAGATATTTTGAATTTCTTCAAAAATGGGAAATTAAATTGATTTGTTTTTGGGGTTTTGATTTTTCTTGTGGTGATAAGATATCACCAAAGGGGGGATTGATGGAGCAGGGTTTTTACTTTAAACCCAAATATCTGTTTCATTTTCGTATGTTATTATTAAAAATACTACTGATTAATTATTAATTATTAAAGTTCTTGAAGTCTTGTCTAACCAACCTTATTAACAGAAGAATTACAGGTGGGAATGCTATTGCATGGCTAAAATAATAAGTGAACTAAGTTGGTGAGCAAATTGACAGAATAGATGTTGCTTATGTGATGTTATTGTGTTTTGCGCTTATAATTAATATGCATTAATGGCTTTTGATGTCGCAAATGGCTAGATAAATACATACACATAAGGGTATTAGCAGGGGAATAACACTGTATAATCATTTCCGTGCAGTAATTATGTTTTGTATTTCCTTTTACTTAAGTTGACCATTGTGGCCTGTGAAAACATGGCTACCACCCGCAGCCTGCATTTGAGTAGATGGAAAATTTGACAGAAGGCTTCGCGCTGACTGCGACCTTGCCCTACTCCTGAACTGAAAAAGCCATGATCATGACGACAAGTCCAGGAAAATTGCCAAACGCCCCTGAACGTGAAAACTGTTGCCAATCCAAATACTGAGTTGATGAACTTGTAATGATCCCACAAATGGGATACAATTTATTCAAAAGAGACATCCGTAAAAGTTACGAATTAGTTATGAACACCAAATTTCTATTCATTATTTGAGACTATCAATGTATGTGAAAACCTACCGATGTATCCCAATGTACCAAGACGACATGATTTCCGCCATTCGACTGTTTGTGAGATATGATTGCAACATTTTGGAATGTAAATTTAGTATAAATATTAGTAGACTAGAGAGGTCTAGCGCCCCTTCTTCCCGAACCAATGATCAGAGGTCCCGATGCTGACGGAGAGGACGGTGACTCTACATGACGGCTAGAAACTTTGATTATTTTGCTGAGGACCGATTCTGACTTAGAAAACGACTTTTTAGCCAGAATAGGTGGTTATTTTATTGTCATGTTTATTGAATTTATAGAGTGCTAAGATGTTTCACCAGATCTATAGCAACTAGTTGATGCCATTGACCTCAGAGTACATGCAGATTGGTTATCTATCGTAAAAAGTGTTTCCCCTTATACATGGCATGGATAGAGTGGTAGGATGAATGTTGGTGTTATGGGCCCCACCAGCGTGTGATGTGTGTGTGCGCGTGTGACTGTGAAATCACTCCGTCCGTGGAAGTCGAGGGGATTCGGAAGCTCTGATCTGCACCAACTCCACCCAATTTTATTGGTTGTGGTATTAGTGCATCTTTTATTGGAGCCTAATTCCCCAACGATATCATAAGGACTTTATCCTAGGCTAATTGAATGGGCATGCGACTTAGCCGGCAGAATTCACTGGCACAGCAGTGAGTTCTGCATATTATTCTTCATTACATTCAGACATGCAACAGATCAACTTGTGTTACCCTAATATATAGAACCCAGTACCACTGATAGCCCTGGTATCTCTGATAACCAATGTGGTCCCTTTAACTGGGCCACTTGTAAGAAGGGCACTCAAATTCATAACAAGGGCCTTCTTAAGAGAGAAAAAGGGAAAATGTTGATTTTTGGAAATGATAGGATGATAGGGAAGGGCGTTTTTCTTGCAAATAATTAAGTGGGTTTATGATTTTCAAAATCCTACCAGACTCTTGCTGAGCATTGGGGGAGAGAGGGGGGGCGGATGGCGGATAGCACAACAAATATTGGAATGTCAATTGCTATTTAACTATTTTGTTTTTGGAACAAACATTTTCATTTTCGGAACTTTATACAGTCAATTTGTTTGGACAAAATCCAAAATATGGGGCGGCAGTAATAAAAATTCATTGCCAAAAATACCTGATTTCATTTAGTCAGAGGACATTTATTCACCCCTTTTTCTGATAATGAAATATATTCAAAAGTGTAGGAAGAGGGAAATGTTCATGTTTGATGTATGTATGGATGTCTTGTTAATATGGTATAGCTGCAATCCCTAATTGTGTTTTTACAGAAATACACATACTCTTCTTGACCATTAAGTGAGTCCAGATGCTTGATGAAGGACTGGATGAGAAATGCTGCTAAAGCAGAGCTCATTGGCTAATATTTTGTTTATAAGAAACATGGACCCAGATTTATTAACCCCTTAAGTGATGAGGTTTCCGTTCCCCACCCCTGTGGTGATCTATTGTTCTGGTGTTTGGGAAACTTCATATGTAAGCCTTGATTACTTATTTTCCACAAAAAGCATCCACTACAATCTACATACTTTTTTTTCTGATATGTTGAGGATTTTAATGTTCCCCATTGTTTGTCGATTTCCCAGGAGGGGAGACAGAAAACTTGGAAAATTGAGTGCTATAGTATGTTTTGTTCCAAGAATGGCATCAACAAAATGGTTGCTATGATAAGATCACCCTCTTTCCAGTTTTCAACAACAAGCATAATTTGGAAAATATATATATATATATATATATATATATATATATATATATATTGTTTGTTACCACAGTCCTTGCAATTTTCATAAGTGTCAGTCAATTGTTTCCTATTTTTGTGATTTACATGTACTTTCAGGTTGTGGTAGAACCAGGGGTGAAACATCAGGGGTGAGACTGGAAAGCTAAAAAAATTCTTGTAATTCGGGGTATAAGAATACTTAGTCCAGCGCCACAGACCTCCAGCTCCAAAAACCCAATGGTGTGTTGTATATTCCAGTTTTTCTCAAAGGAGGTAACTCTAAATATGAATCCAATAAGTATATTGTAGTTCAAGACCAAAAGATATTGCAGTACAATATGTTTTCTCCAATACAATTCATTTAATAATACTTACATTCGTCACAAACTCCAAAATAGCCAAACAACCAACATGTGTTTCAAGGCTGTTATGAATATATAAATATGATAAATATATACACACAAACAGGGAAAGAAAGATGGTTATCTTTATTTTGTAAATCATGGCTTTTAAATGGATATTTTTAATATATGTACATATTTGGATTTTGTGTATGTTTATTACAGCCTTGAAAGGAAGGTTTTACCTCAAAACACGTATTCACTGTTTTGGAGCTTGGCTGTATTGAAGTTTGTGAAGAATCTTAGGGGCATATTTTCAAGTTAAGTGCCGGAGTGCAATGTTAGTGTTCATGGTTTAACGCCGCACTCCGCCACGTCAGAAACGCAGAACTGGAACATATTTACAAAAATAAGGGGCAGGCCTGTGTTTACCCCTGCGCTAGCGCTACACTTAGCATCCGAGCGCCAATACAGACACCCTTGCACCATAGTGCAAGGATGTCTATGTGCAGGGGAAGATTGTTTATGTACAGGGAGGTCCCCCTTCCCGCACATAAACAATCTTGAAAGGCAGATTTGTAACTTCTATGTGTGCTGCTTAATTCAGTACACATAGAAGTTAAAAAACGGCATTTAGAAAAGATGAGTGTTTATGTGCAGGAAGAGGGATCTTCCTGTACATAAATAATCATTGGCCTTCTGCTGTTTTCCTGTGTGCTGCACAACGCAGCACACATGAAAACAGCAAAAACTTGCGCCAGGGTAAGACCATGTTTTCCCTGGTCTTGTTTCTGGTGCAGCCTTCTATTTATGCCACACTTGTAAATAGGAAGCAGCGTCAGAATCAATGGGTGTTGCGGTGGAATGCCCACTGCAGCACCCATTGCCCTCCCCTTTCATGCTAAGCATAGCATGAAAGGGGGCCTTATTTACAAGCCAGCGGTAAACCATGTTAAGTGGCTTAGGGCTGCCTTGTAAATAAGGCGAAGCACCTATCACCACCACAACGTCACTAAAAGTGACGTGGTGGTGATAGGGGTTTGTAAATATGCCCCTTAGTATATTGAAATAAATTAAATTCAAGGATGCATATTGGTGTGTATGACATCTTTTGATCTTGAACAGCAAACTAGATATTGGATTAACATTTAGAGTTACCTCCTTTAAGGAAACCCTAGCAAGCTATATATTTCTAAAAAGTAAACACAATTCTGAATTCAGCAAGATGACATTTGTGCAGATTGCTCATGATTTTATAAAATAAGCTAATTATTGAAATGAAAAACTATTGGATAGAAATTCTAAAAAACAGAAATAGGTGAGTGTTTCCCTCTGTAATTTTTGCCCAAACTTAATTCTACAAAAGTATTATATTGTTACATTGGTCCAACTTTACTGGTTGCAGGGATATATAATGTTAGTTGTTGTCCAAGCACACCTCATATCGAGAGCCATCAACTGAGTTGCATATTCCAATGAGTTTCCTTGTTTATAGACTATGCAGGTAAGCAAGACCATTCTGAATTCCCCGAGGTCTCTAAAGTTCAGAAATGCTCAGGGTTGGTAGGGTTGCAGGTTAATCGACTAATCAGCCGGGGGGGGGGGGAGAATGGAAAGACTGGCAGGCATTAATGGTATAGGTAGCAGGACCCCATGCAAGGATGGAATAACCGCTGCCCCGTTTTTTTTTTAAACGTCTATCACTGATCTCACCCATTCTATTACAAAACAAATAATAAATAGAACCTGATATCTAGTGCTATTTCTGCCCCAGGGGGTAGACTGATTTCCCATATCTGCCCATAAAGTGGACTTAAAAGCAGTTGGGGATTTTTAGAGTTGGGATATGGCCCAAGGCCTGGTCCAGCCTATCCACATCCTTTTTTTATACAAAGAAAAGAAACATTGTCTCGTGGGCTTTCTCTCCCCCTGAGGAGGGCGGGCGAAAAGTAATACTCCATCTGCCTCTCTGATGGACAAAAAGACTTTGGGTCCCTCAGTGGTGGGCAATGCCATAACAGGCCACCATCTTACCCTATTTCATTTTTATTTAACTAACATTCCCTCTGTCAAGTGAACTTTCTTTCCACCTGAGTAGGGCAATTTGAGGGCAAACTTCCCGCCCAAAGCACCTTCCCCCGCCAGGGCAGAAATACTACATTCTCCCTCCGGGAAATATTTGGCCATGAATCCCTACTTGGAAGTTTGCCCTACTGTGGCGATCCTGCTGCAGGTAAACAATAGTGAGAGGTACAATTGGAAAGGGGAGATAATCTTCTCCCCAATGGTACTTTTCCCATGATGATCAATGCTAAGGGTTCCGAGGTGTGCCTCTGGTCATTAATCACAGCGAAGCAAAACCCTTGATATCCTTACGCATTCACTTTCATAAGCAGTGAAGACAGTGCTTATGGTGAGCTGCACATTACTGCAGACAAAAACTAAAATTATTTCAGACTGCGAGGGAAACTCTATCCTCGCTCCTTGAGTTAAAAGTTGAAAAACGCAATCCCTCATTTGAGAGCACCACCTTTAAGTGGGATGATGAAACATTGGGGATGTGGTGTGAGGGTGGGACCATTATGTTCACTGAACTCAAGAGATGCAGGGTTTGCACCAGGGCAAAATGATGCAAAGCAACTAAAAATGGTGAAAAGAAATGCATGGTATTTTGTGCTGAAAGGGTGGCATTTTGTCATCACAAAAAATATTTATGTTGCTTGCATTATTTTGCATCAAGTTGGCACTAGTGAGGTGGATTAAAGAAAATATCCAAACTCCTGAAATAGCTGAATGGGCTTTACGGTAAGTATGAACACCTTCTTGAGGCAGGTGTAAACAACAGGAAGTGTGTTCTTTTCTCCCAAAAAACAATACATTGTGGGGGATATTCTCCAGAACGTGTGATAACCATCACAAAATTAGCTTAACACATCTCTCCACATCACAGTCTATCGCGGGAAAATAACTCCATGTTAACGTGGTATTCTTAAGCCGACGGCACCATGCGACAGAGCCACGACAACACTTTAAATGAACGCGTTAAAATCAACATGACGCTGCAAAAATGCGAAACACGAATGCGAAAAAAGCGTCGATGACCCCAATCACGATACAAAAATCAGCGAAAACCAGCCACAGGCCTGCAAACCCCACGCATCATGTGGTAAAATGCACTTTAAAAGTTGAAAAAAAAATACAGACAACAGCCAAACAACGGTAAAGTACAATGGAGGAAGCCGGAGCAAGTGCAGAGCTCAACCAAAACCCCACAAGCCCCCCCGGATGACCAGCCTGGGACCTCGGGGTCAGGGAAGGGCAAGGACAAGAAGAGTAGGAAGAAAAGTTTCAGTCCGCAGGAAACCAGGATCCCGATAATGGAGGTGATAGAACACCATCAACTACTGTTCGTCACCTTAAATGAATACAATGCACAAAGCTAGCGGTATCCCACTAAGACAGCACCGGATTTCAGAGTGACTCAATATATCTATTGGTGAAAAAAAAAAATTCTATTCACCATAAGTGTGCAATTTTGGTTAGCACCCGCCAGCACAATGCCGTTCCATCTATTGGAATAAACATATAAAAAACAGCACCAAATGCACCACTCAGCCTATATAATTTAAATAAGTCCAAATCATTAGGGTTGTTCTTTTTTCAAAAACTTCTTCTTTATTATGCAGTTTATCATGCAATCTTTAAAACTTCCAACAACAGCAACAGCAGCCGACGCGTTTCGTCCACCTTTGGACTTCTTCAGGGCTGCAACAAATTTGTATATAAAAGGCAATATAAATGACACACATAGGGACCAGACACGAGCAACACTTTCAACACCATTGAGAACGTTAGAAACATTATAAACACAGAATTATTGCTACCGGTCTGTCTAAAATGTCGTCAGGGCAATCCATAAAACGTACAGTCACCCAGAACTCAAAGCAACAAAGATCAAATTGAGAAACCCGCAGGATAAAGCGGTAAGTTAGTTAATGGCGGCATAGAGATAGAACCCCAAGTGGTGGTCCCACCCAAACCAGAAGGAGACAAAGAAAGGAAAAAATGACTGCAGAGCGGAAAAGAAAAAATCAATAAGTATGTACCCACCAATGATAGTAGGTTGAATGTCAGCTACGTGAGGTTCTCTTTAACTCTATTCACGAATCTAGCTCCATTCAATACATAGTATATCCTAAATTAGTAATCCAAGTCCCTGAAAGGAAAAGAGGATCACATAAGGGGCACTATAGAAAAACAGGGTCATCCTATTTAACCGCGGAAAAATATGGGTCATAATGAAGTCCTACTTACTATTTAAAAACAGAATTTTATGGTGCGAGTTAGAAAGTTTCAAAATCCGTTGCCATCGGTTTCAAGAATTAGTGTGATGGTGGATCTATACAATAACTCCTCCAATAATAAGGGTGAGTGTATCCTATAATGAGATACCTATGAAAGAAAACATGTATGATGCATACTTCAACTGAGAGATGGGCGTTGCAGTTACAATAAACATGTACCTCACTGCTTATACAGAAGGAAATCACAAACATAAGTGGAGATATATACTAAATAACTAAACATGTCATCATTCAGCTAAATTAAAAAGGAAAAAATAGTTTACTAAGTAGAGAGAAGTTTGATGAGCTGTAACTATCTGAGCGTCAAGTCAATTATAATGAGCATCCAAAATAAGCCCACCAAGCTATGCAGTTGGAGTATGAAAAAATACCCTATGTCACTTGCCACAGGGAGCTTCCAACTGCATGCAATATTGGCCTCCGTAAGGCGAGGCGAGATCCAACTTACCCGATTCAGTATCAAGATACTAGTAAAGGGAGGCACCGACCCCGTCCGATAGCAGCAGTACCCACGAATAATGATACCTGGTTATATAGTGTCTATAACAGGCGAGAGGGAAAACACCTGATCGTAATCCCCAAATGCGGGAATTTCGAATCTCAAGTCGAACGCTCCTAGAAGGGAAAAAGGTCTAGCATGTCGGCCGCCATATTTGAACGGCGAAAGAGAACTACATGTCGATATACCGAATTGTCACGCAGTCGGGATATTTCTATTCCCATATGTCCATTAATTACATAAAAAGAACCTGTAATACTGCCCTGGATATGCGGGAATAACTGCTAGCCATACACTCTTTAACGGGACAAGAGAAAAAGAACGGTGTGAGAGGTAACTATAACACCTAAATAGATGAATATCCAGGAATTAGTAAAAACAGTAATCAAAAACACCAATCCAAGTAATAACGCAACACACTCATACGGGCAAGTAGAATCAGAGCAACATTCTGAGCAAATGCCTGAATAAAGAAATGGGCGCCATCTTAGAGCAGTGATGAGCGCCCATGGCTGTATAACAGATTCAGGGCTCCGAAAGCCAACAGCGTAAGATATTTTGGGTCTCAACCGAGGCATATTATCAGGCACAAAAGTCTCACAGTCAGCCGCCATCTTTGAAGGATAAAAAGTCTATGTGGCGGTTTGGAGAAAAAGCCGTGTAAGAGGGAGCGATATCGCCTAAATAGAGGAGTGTCCGGGACAAGGTGAAAGTCATCAAAATTTAAACCCAAGAAGTAAGGTAACACACCCAACCGTGGGTTTTAAATGACAGCAACGTATCAAACGATGCCTAAATAACGAGATGGGCGCCATCTTGAAGCGGTGATGAGCTCCTATGAGTTAGCCGGATTATACACAGGCAGAGGAGATAAGGGCAAAGATGTGTAAATGTCGATAACAAAGATTTATCTAGACACATATTTGCAATCAGCAGAGGTAACAAAAACGCCCTGTTAAGCACATCAGTCAGTGCCAGAGATAATAGATGTTATTACCAAAAGAGTGAAAAAACGTATTGACGGTGAGCACTTGAGCAAGGGACGACGTAACCACAAAAAATGAAAAAGAATATATACTATTGGGCTGCCTTCACAAGATAATATTATAACTGGCCAAAGTCATGTGTCATGTGGCAAGGAGTACTCAGAGGAATAACACAAAGAAGAAAATCAACCATGGCGCCAAAGCCGGGTTCACCACAAAAACATTCCCATAAAATGTACTGAGCACAATGCATTAATCAATCAGTGATGATGTCATTACAGTTAACATACAGCTTAAATGCAAATAAGATAGGTGGGGGTCATCTTCAAAGGGAACAATAGGGTAATCCGATGGTTTTTAGAGGAAATAATACATCTCGGATTCACTGTTATGACCCATCTCCACGCACCGAAGTCTACATATCCAACTGGCTTCATTTCTTCTCAGGTCCTGTTCCCTATTTCCACCCCTTGGTAATATCAGTATGTGATCTATTCCGAAAAACCATAACTCATCCAGCTTGTGCTGTTCTTCCTGGCAGTGCAATGTTAGGGGGTATCTCAGATCCCCATTCTTTACTGCCCTAAGGTGTTCTTGTATCCTGACTCGTAATTCTCTTTTGGTACTGCCAACATATATCTTATTACATGGGCATCCCAGTATGTATGTCACAAACTTGGTTTTACATGTAATAATGTGTTTGATCATATGCACTCTACCAGTGTTAAATTGGAAGTTACGGGTTCTGTTTTTTCCTATTTTGCAGACGGAACACTGGGTGCATGTGAAAAACCCACCTTGGCCTTCCCTCATCCAGTTAGGGGCTTTGGGTGATAAGACCAGGCTGGGACAAAGCATGTTTCTCAGATTTTTGCCGCGTCTATAGGTAATTTTCGGGATTTTAGTTATCTCGTTCTTGAGGCCAGGAACTCCCTCAAGCAATCTCCAGTGTTTACGCAAGATATTGTAAATTTTGCTATTGTAACCCGTTACCAAGGCAGTGGGCGAATGTTTCCCCGTTTTACTTGGTATTTTCATTCCAAGTGTACTTTCTCGCTTGATGTTCAATGCCCTCTTCTCAGTTTTGTTCATCAAGGTGGCGGGGTAACCTCTTTCCAAAAATCTTTTTTTCGTTTCTGTTATATTTTGAACAAATGTTTCCTGGGTACTGCAGATCCTTCTCATTCTTACCGTTTCACCGAAGGGGATATTGTTTACCACATGTCGGGGATGGGCACTGTCATAGTGTAAAACACTGTTACAGGCAGTGTTTTTCCGATGGACTGTACTTTGTATTGCATTATCATGGATAAAGAATTGGATGTCAAGGAAGTCAATCCTCTCTCTATTCCAATTCAGGGTTAGTTTTATGTTGTACGGGTTATCATTGAGGTAATTAAAATACTCCATAAGTTCAGGGACAGGTCCATTCCAGATGATAATCACATCGTCGATGTAACTGCCCCAAAACAGTACATATTCCGTCCATGTAGAGGAGTGTCTGCCCCAGGCATGCACCCGCTCATACCAGCCCATAAATAGGCCAGCATAGGCGGGCGCAAACCTGGAGCCCATGGCAGTACCCTGTATTTGTTGAAACCACCCATTGTCATGAAGGAAGTAGTTTTTCGATAAGATTATATCCGTCATTTCCATCAACATTTCATTGTGGGACAAATGGTCGGCCGTTCTTTGTCCCAGAAAAAACTCCATGGCTCTGACACCAAACTCTTTTTTAATGCTGGTGTAGAGACTGGTTACATCTAAGGTCACGAAAATCATGGAATCCAACCACTCCAAACCCTCAAATTTAGATAAAATGTCCTTGCTATCTTTTATATATGCAGGCAATTTTTGCACAAATGGCTGGAGGAAACCATCCACGTACTCAGATAGTCTTTCCGTGGGGGAATTGATACCAGAAATTATCGGTCGCCCCGGTGGAAAGGGGCCACCCTTGTGGACCTTGGGTAGAATGTATATGCATGGAAAAGTGGGTTCCATGACCGTCAAGTATCTGTATTCCTTCTCGTCGAGAAGGCCAATTTCACGCCACTCAAAAAGTTTGCCATTAATGTAGTTGCATAGTTGTCTTGTGGGGTTGAGTGTAAGTCTCTTGTAGCAGGTAGCATCCGCTAACTGCCTTTCAATTTCCCCCATATAGTCCTTCTTATCCATCACGACAACATTGCCCCCTTTGTCCGCCTCTCGGATGACTAGGGTGGAGTTCGATTTTAATTCTTTAAGTGCCTGATTCTCGGCCAGGGAGAGATTAAATTTCGTATTGTTCGTTCCAGGGTGTGGGGTTTTAAGATTGTAAAGGTCATGTGTGACCCTCTCATGGAAGATGTCAATGTTAGGGTGTGTCCCTGATGGTATGAATTTGGATTTCTCTTTAAGACCACTGTTTACACTTAAATCCTCTGCTAAATTCAATTCCATATGCAGGGAATCCGTATCAATCTCTGTCTCAAATTGGATTGATAACATGGATCATGAGTACTCCTTGCCACATGACACATGACTTTGGCCAGTTATAATATTATCTTGTGAAGGCAGCCCAATAGTATACATTCTTTTTCATTTTTTGTGGTTACGTCGTCCCTTGCTCAAGCGCTCACCGTCAATACGTTTTTTCACTCTTTTGGTAATAACATCTATTATCTCTGGCACTGACTGATGTGCTTAACAGGGCGTTTTTGTTACCTCTGCTGATTGCAAATATGTGTCTAGATAAATCTTTGTTATCGACATTTACACATCTTTGCCCTTATCTCCTCTGCCTGTGTATAATCCGGCTAACTCATAGGAGCTCATCACCGCTTCAAGATGGCGCCCATCTCGTTATTTAGGCATCGTTTGATACGTTGCTGTCATTTAAAACCCACGGTTGGGTGTGTTACCTTACTTCTTGGGTTTAAATTTTGATGACTTTCACCTTGTCCCGGACACTCCTCTATTTAGGCGATATCGCTCCCTCTTACACGGCTTTTTCTCCAAACCGCCACATAGACTTTTTATCCTTCAAAGATGGCGGCTGACTGTGAGACTTTTGTGCCTGATAATATGCCTCGGTTGAGACCCAAAATATCTTACGCTGTTGGCTTTCGGAGCCCTGAATCTGTTATACAGCCATGGGCGCTCATCACTGCTCTAAGATGGCGCCCATTTCTTTATTCAGGCATTTGCTCAGAATGTTGCTCTGATTCTACTTGCCCGTATGAGTGTGTTGCGTTATACCTTGGATTGGTGTTTTTGATTACTGTTTTTACTAATTCCTGGATATTCATCTATTTAGGTGTTATCGTTACCTCTCACACCGTTCTTTTTCTCTTGTCCCGTTAAAGAGTGTATGGCTAGCAGTTATTCCCGCATATCCAGGGCAGTATTACAGGTTCTTTTTATGTAATTAATGGACATATGGGAATAGAAATATCCCGACTGCGTGACAATTCGGTATATCGACATGTAGTTCTCTTTCGCCGTTCAAATATGGCGGC
Source organism: Triturus cristatus (assembly GCF_964204655.1). Lineage (NCBI taxonomy): Eukaryota > Metazoa > Chordata > Amphibia > Caudata > Salamandridae > Triturus > Triturus cristatus. The sequence goes on along the minus strand of NC_140582.1, from coordinate 248,282,522 downwards.
CGACATGATAGACCTTTTTCCCTTCTAGGAGCGTTCGACTTGAGATTCGTAATTCCCGCATTTGGGGATTACGATCAGGTGTTTTCCCTCTCGCCTGTTATAGACACTATATAAACAGGTATCATTATTCGTGGGTACTGCTGCTATCGGACGGGGTCGGTGCCTCCCTTTACTAGTATCTTGATACTGAATCGGGTAAGTTGGATCTCGCCTCGCCTTACGGAGGCCAATATTGCATGCAGTTGGAAGCTCCCTGTGGCAAGTGACATAGGGTATTTTTTCATACTCCAACTGCATAGCTTGGTGGGCTTATTTTGGATGCTCATTATAATTGACTTGACGCTCAGATAGTTACAGCTCATCAAACTTCTCTCTTCTTAGTAAACAATTTTTTCCTTTTTAATTTAGCTGAATGATGACATGTTTAGTTATTTAGTATATATCTCCACTTATGTTTGTGATTTCCTTCTGTATAAGCAGTGAGGTACATGTTTATTGTAACTGCAACGCCCATCTCTCAGTTGAAGTATGCATCATACATGTTTTCTTTCATAGGTATCTCATTATAGGATACACTCGCCCTTATTATTGGAGGAGTTATCGTATAGATCCACCATCACACTAATTCTTGAAACTGATGGCAACGGATTTTGAAACTTTCTACCACGCACCATATAATTCTGTTTTTAAATAGTAAGTAGGACTTCATTATGACACATATTTTTCCGCGGTTAAATAGGATGACCCTGTTTTTCTATAGTGCCCCTTATGTGATCCTCTTTTCCTTTCAGGGACTTGGATTACTAATTTAGGATATACTACGTATTGAATGGAGCTAGATTCGTGAATAGAGTTAAAAAGAACCTCACGTAGCTGACATTCAACCTACTTTCATTGGTGGGTACATACTTATTGATTTTTTCTTTTCCGCTCTGCAGTCATTCTTTCCTTTCTTTGTCTCCTTCTGGTTTGGGTGGGACCACCACTTGGGGTTCTATCTCTATGCCGCCATTAACTAACTTACCGCTTTATCCTGCGGGTTTCTCAATTTGATCTTTGTTGCTTTGAGTTCTGGGTGAAGGGATTCCCTCTTCTTTCTTGTGTCCCCTTCCGGCTTGGTTTTAACCTTTTATTCTTTTAATATAATATTTGGCATGGGCCTCTAGAAATGTGACATATTGTAAGGAGTGCTCATATGTTTTCCAAATGCACTCGTTTTGCAATTCCAAGTGTGGAATATGTCATTGATATGATGTCGTCAAATAATAATTTTGACTGTACGTTTTATGGATTGCCCTGATGACATTTTAGACAGACCGGTAGCAATAATTCTGTGTTTATAATGTTTCTAACGTTCTCAATGGTGTTGAAATTGTTGCTCGTGTCTGGTCCCTATGTGTGTCATTTATATTGCCTTTTGTATACAAATTTGTTGCAGCCCTGAAGAAGTCCAAAGGTGGACGAAACGCGTCGGCTGCTGTTGCTGTTGTTGGAAGTTTTAAAGATTGCATGATAAACTGCATAATAAAGAAGAAGTTTTTGAAAAAAGAACAACCCTAATGATTTGGACTTATTTAAATTATATAGGCTGAGTGGTGCATTTGGTGCTGTTTTTTAACTGTTCGTCACCTCCACTGTGTCACTGGGAACTAAAAATGGAATATGGCTGGCCATCGTGGACAAGGTGAATGCAGTTGGAGTGCTGAAGAGGACAATGGAAGAGGCCAAGAGGCGCTGGAATGATGTCAAGCGCAAAACCAAGCAGAAACTTGTAAACAAACGGAAGGCAGCAATGCAGACTGGAGGTAGGAGCCCAGCACCACAGCAGGAGCTGGACGAGATGGAGGAAATGGTGTCCACAGTTATCAGTGGGGAGACGGTGGAAGGAGTTGGGGGACCGGACACTGCTCAACATGACCAGACACAACAGCAACAGGGTGAGTAACGACCAGGGACTGGGGGGACGGGGTAGATGGGAACAATGGCACACATGCACAATTAAGCATAGCACATCTGCAGACAAGCCATGCCCCAGACCCCCAAATCCCACCAAGAGGCCAATGAACCCAATTATGCAACATCCCAGCACTGCATAAGCACAGAAGCCGGAGGCACACCTCATGTAAGGGCTAAGGGGCAGCCACATCAGAGCTGCAGGGGCGACTCTCCCAAAATGCGGCACACACACATCACAAGCAGAGCCCATCAACATTGACAATGATGTGGTACAAACCACAACACGTCCACAACAGAACAGAGGACACAACTGGTGCCGCATGTGTCTAGAAACTGGCCAATAACATTTGGCATTGCAGGGAAATGTGAGTTGACAATGTACAAGTACAAACACACATCCGTGCTGTAGTTGGAATGTACACTGTCCCGCATCAAATAGGCAGCTCCCCACAAACAGTCACAATGTACACTGTCATGCAGTCTGAATGTAAACATGAACAATGCTTCAACATACATGTGAACACAATGTTAAACTGCATCTCCCCTTCACATTGAAGGTGGAAATCCAACACCTCCTGCAGAGCAGTCTGAACCTCTCTTCTCTGATGACGAAGAGGACCACCACACCTTCGACTCCGACGCCATCCAACAGCTCGTGGAGAGCCTCCGCAGCCCACTTCCAGGAGCAGGGCAGCCCAGCTGCTACGAGGAGAACCCATCCCCTGCACAGAACACCCAGCAGGCAGCACCTACCACCACGGCTGCCTCCTAGGACCCCCACGATGAACACATGGCCTTCCAACGCCGTGTGTTGGGGTGCCAGGAGAAGCGGGCTTAACAGGTGCAGGTGTGGTTCGACCACATGGCAGCCAAACTAGATGCCATACGTGGATGTCTAAGTCCCATCAGGGACCACTCACAGTCCCTAACGGATACCCAGAGTCCGCTCCATGCTCTCCAACAAACCATGGCTGACATCGCTGGAGTCCTGACTCTGCCACAAGAACGACTGTCTAGTCAGAGTGCCTCCAGCGATCTCGCCAGGGAGTTGGAACACATGCCGAGGATCATGGAGAACATCGAGCAGACATGGGTGGAAAGAGTGGCTGCCACGGCTGCACACCAGTGAGAAGTAGATGGGTCCCTCAATGCCATAAAGACCCTCCTCATGGCATTGCTGCCACAAGGCCTGGCGCTGATGCATGCTGCTGCTACCACCCTATCTACATCTCCGGCCCCTGATGTGTCAGTGCCACACAGTGCGGCAGACATTCCACCTCCTGCCCCTGAGGTGTCACTGCCACACAGTGCTGGGGACAGAACACCACCACCCACATGTGAGGCACATGAATCAGCAGAGAACGAAGATGCGGATGAAAATGCCTTGGTGGTAAGAAGGAAGCAGTAGCATTCATCTCCGCCATATGGCCAGTTCCTGCTTGGTTCTGCCCTCTGCATCATCACCTTCCACTGTGCTTAGATGCACTCTGCGACACTCACCTTGGACCTCGACATGGACTGCCATATTCTGTTTGGTCACCAATGACACAGCTATCAGACTGCGGACTGAACTCCTCCTGTTCTGATGTACTTGTCATTCCCTGAAGGACTCTGGCTAGCCCTCCATGGGCCAACAATGCAACGTGGGGATTGCATGGCCCTGTACTGCTCCAGCTACAACACTCCACTGAATGTGCAATAAACATTCCTTTTCACACCGATGTGTCATGTCTATGATCTTGCAAGTGTGGAGGTATGGATGAATGTAGGGTCAATGATTCCCCCGTATGTCCATGTTGCTCATGTTGTGGGACTTGGGTCATAGGGTGACACATTGCCGAATGCGGTCCGGGTGGCGCCGACACTAGAACGGAGACACAAGCATTAGTTACTTACATGTCCAGCCCAGCCCAGAAGTGAACCACGCCCAGAGGCCGGGGGTCATTGTTCACACCCTTAGGCTGGACTGGCAAACACCAGGACCGCCCACTCCGCTTACACTTACAGGGGTACGACAAAGCTACATGTCCCCGGTCTTCTCTGTAGGGATCTGCTGCTCACAGGTCTAGTAGTCAGCATTCCACAGCCACTCCCTCACAGCTGGTTTACACCTACACTATACCCATCCAGCACAGCCGTCACAGGACATGTGACCCTGACAATTAAAAGGGCCTGGCGCACGTGCTGGATGCCATTTCCACTCTGTAACTGGGTGTTTCCGTGTAGTTATCATTTATGCATGAGGGCCTAGGGCCTGGGCACAGCACATTGCCCAGTGCCGGGGTGACATGATGGTGTTTGCACCACGAGACTCAATAACAAAGGGTCCATGGCTTGCAGTGCACAGACCTGGTGGCACCGGATACACTGTGGTAGGCACAAGCACACCGCCACGGGATGGTGTCTTTCGGTGTACTGAGGTAGGGGCACCTTAAGTGCTGAGTGGGTGTGCAGCCTGCGATGATGCGCCGTCCTGGCTGTCCGGACTGGTAGGATTAGTGTGAGCCCTGCTGGACCACAGTGCAGGCCTGAGCAAGCGGTCAGTGCGGGCCTACTGACACGTGGCGTCGCCTCACAGTTCACAGAGTTAGTGGCACCTCAAGAGCTGAGCGGGTGTGCAGCCTGCGATGAAACCGTGTGCACTGATATGTTATCTGTCATAGCGAAATCAAGACCAAGAATCAGGTGTGTGACCTGGTGGTCTGTGGTGTGGGGCTGCATGATGTGGAGGGTGCCATGGTCACGGGCCCTGGGCTTGGTGCTCCCACCGGCATGTGGTGGGCCCTCTTGGAGACACGCCGGTGGTGGAAGGTGAGCAGTGAGGCGTGGTTGCGCAGGGGCGGGCAATCACCACTGGGCGGCAGGAGGGACTGGGGTGCATCAGCCTGTGTGCACAGGGGCGGGCAAGCGATGAAGGCGTGTGCTACTGTATGTACTCTGCCATTCATGTCTCTGGAAACTGTTTCAGATGAGGGACCTGGGGGACTGCAGTGTGTACCGGCATTTGTGGTTGGAGACACACCGGTGGCAGCAGGTGAGCAATGAGGCCTGGGTCGGCAGTGTCGGCACTCCCTCTTGCCCTCTTTCTCTCTCTCTCTCCCTCTCTTCTCTCTCCCGCTCTCTCTCTCTCTCTCTCTGTCCCTCTCTTTCTCTCTCTCTCTCTCTCTCTGTCTCTCCTTCTCTTTCTCTCTCCCCCTCTCTCTCTTTGTCTCTCCCTCTCTTTCTCTCTTCCTCTCACCCCTCTCTCTCTCTCTCTCTCTCTCTCCCTCTCTTTATCTCTCTCTCTCTTTCGGTCTCTCTCTCTGTACTTTGATGAGCGCATGACACACCTTCTTATCTAGGTTTTTGTCTATCAGGATGTGACTTACCGAATGTCCTGGGAAGACCCGAGATGACTCTTCTGAATTGTTGTTTTGGGTTTATTCAATAATAAACTGATTATTTGAATATTCTAAGATGAATGTATGATTCTCCTTTTTCTGACCCCACGTATATGTTAAGTGTTGTGATTGTGCGACTACAGGCGAATTGTATGGTTCATGATTTCATGGAGTTGATGTGCAATATCTTTGTCCAAAGGAGGGAGTGCCCGGGGTAGGGCCCGGGGAGGGTCCTGAGGGGGTGGCGGTGGGTGTTGTTGCCCTATTGGGGCTCTGGGCTGCATGTTTAGTTGCTCCATGGCATCTGTTGTTCTTCATGTGTGGCTCTGGGCTGTGCTCCCTTGTCTGGTGCCGGTTGTTGTTGGATTTTACACCAGGTCAGAGCTGGTGTTACTTTCCTGCTGCTAACGTGCCTTATCGCCTGCTTTGTGATCTTATCACAGGTCTGGCTGGTCGTTGAGAATGTTGCGAAGTGGTGTTGTTGCGGATTTTTGCTCGGGAACGCCTACTCTGCATCTCATTAGCGTTAGTTGCCGGGGTCATCTGTGGTGATGTTTTTTGCGGCTGCTATCACCGGAAAACTGGTGATATCAGCTGTTTGCACCAGCATGTGAATGGGGCGATACATTTATCGCAACTTTGGCTGCGATAAAGTGCCGATAACTTGGCGATAGGTCCTTGAGAATATGCCCCTATATGTGTTCTTCAGTATACAGCACTTGGAATCCATCCAAGTTTTTTCAGGTCTAGGAATTTGCATTAAAAAAGTTGCTGAGTTGCATTGCTTGTTAAAATGTATAAATTTGGGCACAGAAATCTTGAGTAAGTGAAAATAAATTCTGTGACTATACATATGCTTGTTGGCAGAAAAATGTTCAAAGTAGTTCTTATGTAACTGAAGTAAACACAAATAACTTATTATGCTACGTAGTTGAAAATAGGATACAAATGATTGAATTAATCTCAGCCACCTGTAAATACTAAGCACCACATCCAGACTATCGTTATTTTTCATACCATGCACACCTCAGTTTAGACTCAGCTATATGCATATCAGTCTTCACCCTCCTTCAAATGGAACAGTCCAGCCTGAACTGCCAAGCCAGATCCCCCAAACCATAGCACAAGCAACCCAGGACAAGGCCCAGGCGTAATTGTAATCATGCTGGGATAATCAGAGTAATTTCAGTAATCCTGTGTTACTCTTAGATGAAGAATTTCTAATTACAATGTGATTATGCCTCCTTGTGCAATTAAGGGTAGTTTGGGGAAAAACAATCCTCCCGCAAGAGCACATTTAGCGAGCAGATGCCAGGGGCGTAACACAGGCCCCCGCGGCACGAGGGGGCCCGGAGCTACATGGGAACCCTTCAGTACAGTAATCAGGCCTTAGAGTTCCGGATTAAATCTGGAGCGGGGGCCCCTCATGGCCCCCTCAGCTTTCGTTACGCCACTGGCAGATGCTCAAACTCGCTATTTGTGTTCCGCTGCATATTAAAGACTGTTTCTTAATGCAAAATGCATCCTCACATCCATTTTGGATGGGAGCGCTAGATGTCGGGAGTAGGTTGGAGGGAAAATTATCCCAATAGAACATTTGACGCTATTTATTAGTATAAAATGCCTTCTTGCACCCATTCGGCAGGGGCAAGCACGGAATTTCGCAACGTCAGCTCTAATTTCAAGAGAGACTCATTTCATTTTTTTACAAAATTTTGCACTTGTAAAATGTGTTCTCTGCGTTAGTTTTGCCTCCAGTAACTTATGAGCCGATATTTGCTGTTTCCAGCTGGTTCAGGGCAACTAGCCTGCTCGCCTCACAGGGGACTCCAACCCCCACAGATCCATGCGCTGGGAGGCGCCAACGTGTATCCTCTCACCGAGAGGCGCTTAAAAGCGGTCTTGGGCTCCCGCATTTGCTGTTTCCTGCTGGTTCTGGCCACTAGCCTGCTTGACTCACAGGGGACTCCAACCCCCACAGTTACAAGCACGGGGAGACGCCAACGCGTATCCTTGTGTGCATTCGGGCTCCCGCAGCACAGGAGCCCGTATTTGATGTTTCCTGCTGGTTCTGGCCACTAGCCTGCTTGCCTCACAGGGGACTCTAACCCCCACAGTCCCAAGCGCCAGGAGGCGCTTGAAAGCAGTCTTGGGCTCCCATGGCGTGGGGCGCGTGCAGGTGTGCCTGGGCCAAGGGCGGGCCCGACTGCACCTGTCAGAGCCCGAAGGAGGCTGGGCCTGAGTCCTGGCTTTGGATATCTCTGGGCTTGTGGCTCTATTCGGCAGCTGCAACAAGGTTAGTGACTTGAACATTTTGTTGTACGGTCTCCTGCCCCAACCTTGTTCTCTCTGTGGCCACAACCACTGCCGTCTAGTATATATTAAAAAAATCCCCAATTCTGGGTAACCTTCTCTAATATGATCCACTGAGAAGCCCTACCTGTGGCTATAGCCTTTATTAAGTACTAAGTTGTTTCCCCACCACTAGCAAACATGGGCAAATGCATATGCGTGAGGAAAACTCAAATGGCACCTATGCAACCCACATCCTCCCAAAATTCAACTTCAATCAACAGAATGTTACAGAGGGCAATTGGAATGGTTGCCACATAAATCGAACTGACCGAAAGTCGCCTTTCACTAACTCCTGATCTAGCCCCACCTTGCACCATCAATGACTCTGCAAGCTCCTCTTCTGCTTTGGCCCCGGTCTCGAAAACAGACCGCTCATGGACACGCACAAAGGGTTGCACCATACACACTGCTGAGTCACACCCGGAGGGTGCTCTTCCAAAAAAGGGAGACACAAACTCGCCGCATGCTCGGGGCTCAATTGAAAAAAAAACGAATGGAGGACATTTTAACGTTCAGTGACCCGGGGGTAACCAGACCTGGAGTTTTGTTGCAAGAAGGCTTGGAGCAACCATCTTGGGTGACTAATCTGGTGGCGGACCTAAAGGTTCAAATAAGGTCCATTGTGAAGGATGAACTTAATAATTTATCAGAGCAGGTTGATAAGCTATCGTCATTGGTTGACCTATGGGTGGGCAAGTCAGCGGCAATCCTTAAGGGGGTCGAGTCAGCAAAGCCCCCAACCCCACAACCAGCCCCGTTCGCTATCAGGCCGGAACCCCTAGCAACAAATCATATGACCAACTTCCATAGGCCTAACCATCCTAACCAGGAGGGTGCTGATAATAGCTTGAGTAATCCACCGATAGAAGGAACAGACGACAGCACCCGCTGTCAGAGGTCTACTCTAGGGACAGAGATAGGAAACATTACCAGGCCACCTGCAGAAAGATCTCTAGTACACAATCCCCTCCAACAAGGTCTAAATCATAGAGGCAGCGGAAGGGCTGCCCCGGGGAAGAAACTCCTGAAACCGGGCCTCAACACCCTATGTAATTGTCCTAACAGGAGTCCCAGAGTTGAACAGGGGGTGTAGGGAATCACATTTCGAGCTAAAAACAAATGCATCTTTTGGCTAGCTTAGCACAGGCAATTTTCCTATAAAGATGCTAAAGAAATTCTCTTGACACGAAGGGTAGTCTGGGTGGGTTGGAGGCCAAAAGATGTCCCTGGGGATTGTGTAGTCAGAAACTTTAGAAACACTATGGTTGTGGAAACTCTCCTGGATTGTAGATACCAAAGGGAGAATGGGAGCATAGGATCCTTTCCTTTGGGATACTTTTTTCCACCTGGGATTATGCCACAATGCACAAGAAGAGTTGGCCATGAGAGAGGGGTGTGGAATCGGAATATGCAATATGTCACCAAGGACCAGGACTTCCCAAGACTATTATTTTACAACCTACCTGTTTCAAACAGATATAGTCCCCTGGAGTCAGTAGACTGACTATCAAGCATCGCGCCCCCCGCATGAGAGTCCTGGTCGACAAATGGAGACCTCCAGGGGCTCTCTAGACCAGGAGAAACTTGTACAGCAGAGAGTGTTCAGTAATCAGAAAGGAGAACAGGTGATGGTACATTTGGGAGGAGAGAGAGGAGTAGAAAGTAAAAAACAGCAGAAGGCCCCATTAGTTACCTATCACACCAGCCATCCCGACAGGACTTAGAGGCGACTGAAACCAACCAGTTGCTAGCTGTAAAGTCCGCACCCGCCCCAGTAGGCGACCAAGAGTTGGGTACTGGTCTAAGGTTGACTGGGTCGGAGGGGATCATTCAACTACCCCAGGCCCATACAATGGCTAGCAACACTCAATCCCACAACCCAGCCAACGATGTGAGCCGCCCTGGCCTGCAGCTTCTATCCTGGAAAGTAGCAGGACTCACCTCCAAACTGGATACCCCGGAGTGGGGGCTATTTATAGATCAAAATAAAATCTGCATGTTCCAGGAAACCTGGGCCAGGGTGGACACACAGACTGGGATCTGCGACATTTAGCATTTTAGCTACTCAAGGGGGCAGGGGAAGGCCATCTAGTGGTCTGTGCATCTGGGTTGGTGTGCACCTCGGTTGTGAGGTAAAACAGATAGAGACCTCATCACGAGACATTCTCTGTAATGTCTACTCATGGCCGGTCTGTTATGGCCAAGTTTTTTTCCACCCTCGACAAACTGACCACCTTTCTTTTAACAATCCCTGACAATTTCTGGGTAATCATAGGTGGGTATTTTAATTGCCAGTTTGAACCTTTGAACGGCCTGGCCACAAGTATCTCCAGTGAGGAGGACTCTCTCTGGGCCATTCCATGTCCCAATATTCCGCCTACACGGGCTTGGACTCCGCTGATATTACAGATGCACCGGTCACACTGAGGTTTTCTCTAAGAGCATGTAATGGCCATACAGTATCCGACACCCCAGGCAAGTGTACTTTTAACAGACCAGGACAGGCCTCTGTCATAGACTACATCCTGGTAGACACTAAATTGTGGCACAGGGTATTAGATTTTAAGACACTTTTTCTTCACAACAGTAACCATAATGCTCTAGTTCTAGAGGTAATTTCACCACTTGGCATCAATGTACCACAAACATCATCTCCACCTGATCCCAGACTAATGCTGACCAACGGAGGGAGGAGAGTCTGCTGGGGGGAATTTTCCCAATCACAAGAAAAGCTGGCTTCTTTATATCAACTAATCATTCCATGCCTTGCGGCTACGTACCAACACTCTGTGACCAATGGCACCCCCACCTCCCAATCTAGAATGTTCAATAATCACCAAGACCTACTCTCCACCCTGGCAACCATCTTTTGCATTAGCAATAGTCCTAGGTTGCCTAGAAAACCCCGACATCCTTGGTATAACTAATGCTGTAGCGCAGCAAAGTCTGCTCTTTTAGTCGTTATTAAAGCAAATGATGGGCCATCAATCAGGACAGGAAGGGCAGTTTATAAAAATGCCATAACAAAGGCAAAAAGCAGTTGGGACTGTGAAAAATGGGATTCCCTCAGAAATGCATTAAATAATCACGAAATGAGGGCATTTTGGAACATGATCAACACAGGATCCCTAGAAGGTAAACCGGCTATTACACCCAATATTGGGGAGGAGGTCTGGAGAGCCCATTTGAAATCCTTATACTTACTGGCAGAGGATGGGGATGGGTCCGTAGTTAACATTCCCATCCCCCCTGAGCCAATTCCACCAGTCACCCCTTTGTTTTCTCTAAAGGAGATCACTGATGCACTGGGCAAAATAATACCTGCCAAGGTGCCAGGGCTGGGCAAGATCCCTGGGGACCTCTTCTGTTCTGAACCTTCTGTCTGGGCCCCCTATTTGTGGTCCCTGTTTAACGCCATCCTACAGGGCCTGGCAGTTCCTACCACCTGGGCCGGGGCTGAAATTATTCCAATTTACAAAAAGACTCCCCGCTCATCCCCGCCAATTATAGCCCCATTAGTCTCATAGACGTAAGTCAGAAAATATTTGCCCGCTCACTTTTGGGGCGACGGCAAACCTGAATGAGGGGCACAATGTTCTCACCCCCCTCCAAGCCGGGTTTAGGGGTAAAATTTCCACAATCGTCCAAATTTTCAGACTGCAACTTTTATTCTGGAAAACTGTGACCATAGAGGGTAGCAGCCTCTATATAATATTTGTGGACCTCAAATCCGCATTCGATCTGGTCCCGAGGGATAAACTCTGGGTAATATTATTGGATATGGGAGTCCCTGAGTACCTTTGCCACCAGTTGAAATGCCTACATCAAGGCAACTTCGCACAAATTTGGTATGGTAAAAATGGAGCACTCTGAGCCCCTTTCCCAGTAGAGAGGGGTGTACGCCAGGGTTGCGTCTTGGCCCGACCCTCTTCTCCCTTTTTATTAATGGTTAATTGAGTCATTGACTGTCGGCAAGGATATCGATGCCCCCAGGCTAGCGAACTGCAAAATACTAGCCATGATGTTCGCAGACGACACCCTCTTGCTCTCGAAATCCCCTATGGGAATTCAGAGGGCACTTGAAATTTTCAGTGTCTTCTGTAGAAATAGGGGTCTGGAGATCAATCTCCTTAAAAACAAAGTATATGCTATTTAATGCGAATAACAGCACATGTCCAAATACCTGACTAGAAGGAAGGGCACTATAGAGGGTATCTATCTTTGAGTACCTGGGGTTTACTTTTACCTAGAAATTGGACTGATTGACACAAACAAAGAGAGCAAGTTTGAAGTTGGCCCAGACAGCAGGGGGTATCTCTAAGGTATACAGGAGCTGCACTCATAAATTGATTGGCCCTGTAGTAGAACTCTATAAGGTACATGCTAGGGGTGCCGCTCTGGATTGAGATCAAATTTGGGGCCATTGTTCATCAGGCTCTTTATCACTTACAGAGAATTCCTTCGCTAGGCAACTCTTGGGACTTCCATCTAGTTCCCCACTAACACCTCTTAGAATGGACCTTGGGATCTGACCTATTGCAGATGAAGTATCTCTCAGACCTCTCTTATTTTGGTGATGCCTGTGGAGCACTCCCAAACTGATCCCGTATAGGGACGAGCTGAGAGAAGTTATGGGCCTCCAAGGTGCAGGAAAACTCCCATGGTTGGCATATATTAGTAACACCTGCGAGGCTATGGAGAGGGGCAACCTGTGGAATACTGCAAAAGAAGCCTGCCCCATGACCCCTAGAAAGGCACTTCTAGAAAGCTACAAAGAAGAATACAAACGGACCCAGTTATGGAGGGGACCCACGCCTGGCCATTTAACCATCAGGTTTCTCCATGTAAAAACCCAATATAGCCTAGAATCGGTCTGGACGATATTCAGTCACTCCTTGCGAAGAAGTTATTCCTCCAATTCAGATATGGGGTGCTGCTGCTTCGTTCATTTACTAATAAGTGGGTGGGTACCCCCAGTCCAGTCTGCCCAGTCTGTGAAAACACAGACAAGACTGAAATACATGTGTTATTTTTCTGTCAAGGTTATAGGAGGGCAAGGACTTGTTGCCTACTACAGATATGTAGGAATTTGGGGTCGAGGCATTGTTGCGAGGTTTTTAGGCTACTTAAATATGATACTGATATGCCCATTGTGTATTATATTTTGTGGTTTTTATTTTCCATGTGGTGTACTCGCAGAGCTATTTTAAGAAAGAGCTGATAAGCCTGCCCAGTCTATTACTACTTACCATAGTAACTGGGCGCTGCTCTCTCTTTTCTTTTAAATACAAATGAAATCAATTGTCGACCCCTATGTTTAGAACTACTTTAATTTACAAGTGCTCCACAAATTGCTGCCTCTCTTAAAGTGTCTCATTTTAGACTTGCTGCCTGTAAATAACTTAGCACCTGTATTACCTGTGCCCTGTCCAGGCACTTTAGTATGTATGGCCCCAACCCTAAGTAACAATCAGATTGTAACTGAAGCTTTGCATGTGCACTTTCTGTCTTTTAGGAATTGTAAGCCTAATTGGCGGCTCCTCTGCATTACATGGCTTCTTTTTAATTTTTAATGTTTACATTTTTATCTTGACATTATTAATGTATTTTAACGAAATCACTTTTTTAAACATTACAAATTAACACCTAGGTGCCGATTCCGATCCTGGAAAAACCCGGGTACGAACCGTCGGTCGGAGCTTTTTCTCCGTCCGACTCGTACCCGGGACAAAAACATTACAAACATGGAAGTACGATTCGCACGGAAACACCATTTCCGTACGAGTCGTACAAAACACCGACCGACGAAAATATACATACGAATGTGATCCGGGAATGCTCCGACGTGACGTCGGGACGCTTTCAGGCAGCGTTTCCCGACCCAGGAAGTACGAATCGAACCGACAGCAGTCCGGACGGCAATATTTTTACGGCACCCAAAAAGTGCCGGAAAAGCAAAGTACGCCGCGAAACAACCAGATTAGGGGGCCCGGTATGCGCCGTACCCCCCCAGCCTCCGTGAGTATGCGCGGAACCCCCCGTGTATGTACACCCGTGTACGTACGAGTCGAAACCCCACCCGTGTATGTACACCCGTGTACGTACGAGTCGAACCCCCACCCGTGTATGTACACCCGTGTACATACAAGTCGTACCCCCACCCGTGTATGTACACCCGTGTACGTACGAGTCGTACCCCCACCCGTGTATGTACACCCGTGCGTAGCGCTGGGGGTACGCACCGTACATACACGGTTGGGGGTACGACTCGTATGTACAGGTGTACATACACGGGTGGGGGTACAACTCGTATGTACACGGGTGTACATACACGGGTGGGGGTACGACTCATATGTACACGGGTGTACATACACGGGTGGGGGCTCGACTCGTACGTACACGGGTGGGGGTACGACTCATACGTACACGGGTGTACATACACGGGTGGGGGTACGACTCGTACGTACACGGGTGTACATACATGGGTGGGGGTTTGACTCGTACGTACAGGTGTACATACACGGGTGGGGGTACGACTCGTACGTACACGGTACGACTCGTACATACTCGGGTGTACATACACAGGGGGGTTCGACACGTGTGGGGGTACGACTCGTACATACACGGGTGTACATACACGGGTGGGGGTACGACTCGTACGTACACGGGTGTACATGCACGGGTGGGGGTACGACTCGTACGTACACGGGTGTACATACACGGGTGGGGGTTCGACTCGTACGTACATGGGTGGGGGTACGACTCGTACGTACATGGGGTGTACATACACGGGTGGGGGTACGACTCGTACGTACACAGGTGTACATACACGGGGGTTCGACTCGTACGTACACGGGTGGGGGTACGACTCATACGTACACGGGTGTACATACACGGGGGGAGTTCGACTCGTACATACACGGGTGGGGGTACGACTCGTACGTACACGGGTGTACATACATGGGGGTTCGGCATGTACATACGGGGGCTGGGGGGTGGTTCGGCGCGTACATACGGGGGCTGGGGGGGTGTTCGGCGCGTATGTGGGCACATGTCTCCATGGTTGCTATGGGAGTTCGGTGCAGACGGTGTTTTTTCCATACGGTTGTAACATCGGACGCACGGGATGGATCGTACTTGCGCGGTCGGACTTCACTTTTCACATTTGTACGGTAAATCGTCCGGGGACGTGTCGGACACATTTTCCGACCCGAGGACGTGTGGGGAATTATTCCCAATGCGATTCGTATGGAGTTTTTTCCATGCGAATCGTACTTGGCAGTTTGTACGGCACTTGTACGATTCGTACGGTAAAAAGACCGGATACGAGTCGTACGGGGAACATTTTTCCAGGATCCGAATCGGCACCCTAGTTGTTTAAGGCATTGCTGTTGTACCCTTTAATGAGACCATATCTAAGCGAAGAAGATCCTTTTCTAAATTAACCCCTTTGTTTATGCACATGCACTTTATCGATCTCTATTTTGCGGTTAATGTAAATGCCATATGTTGTGTGTATACTGTACAACTATCTCAGAGCGGGCGAATAGAGGATCTAGCCAATCTTAAAACTCAGACTGGAATTTTATATTTTTATCAAAGTATCATCCGGTTCTACATAGTTGAAGGGACAATATCTGTAAGTTGTATGCAAAGTATGGTATTTATTTTAATTTTGCTTTTATGGCCTGACAGGCCAAACTAAAGATTTATGATACTGATAAGAAAATAGTGCTAAATGTCAGGGGTAAGATGGGTGAAAATCCTACCCCAAGAGCACATTTAGTGAGGTAGAGTGGCTCCTTGTGCTTGCTATTCATGTTCTGTTGCATTTAGCACTATTCCTTAGGTCAAAATGCATTCTCGTGCCCATTTTAGATGTGAGGAGACATTTTTGCACTGAAAATAGCCCGAAATGCAGAATTACTTCAAATGTAATTAGCATAATCAATGGATGGAATTCTTTAATTAATCTCAGCCACTGTTAATTACTCATGGCTGCATCCTAATCCAGTGTTATTTTACACACCATGGGCCCGATTCACAGAACTAACTTAAGACAAAATCCTAAACTTACTACCATTTTGGTATTCACAGAAGGCACTTACTCATTTTGGTATTCACAGAAGGCACTTACTCATTTCGGTATTCACAGAAGTTAGGACTCCTAACTTTAGGACTCCTAAATGCCTTCTGTGAATACCGAAAGTCTTAAAATTAGGATTTTTCTCAGTTTAGTAGTAGTATAGTTAGGACTCCTAACTTTAGGACTCCTAAATGCCTTCTGTGAATACCGAAAGTCTTAAAATTAGGATTTTTCTCAATTTAGTAGTCCTAAGTCTAAACTTAGGACTACTAAATTGAGAAAAATCCTAATTTTTCACATTTGTACGGTAAATCGTCCGGGGACGTGTCGGACACATTTTCCGACCCGAGGACGTGTGGGGAATTATTCCCAATGCGATTCGTATGGAGTTTTTTCCATGCGAATCGTACTTGGCAGTTTGTACGGCACTTGTACGATTCGTACGGTACATACAAGTCGTACCCCCACCCGTGTATGTACACCCGTGTACGTACGAGTCGTACCCCCACGAGTCGTAAGTCTAAACTTAGGACTACTAAATTGAGAAAAATCCTAATTTTAAGACTTTCGGTATTCACAGAAGGCATTTAGGAGTCCTAAAGTTAGGAGTCCTAACTATACTACTACTAAACTGAGAAAAATCCTAATTTTAAGGCTTTCGGTATTCACAGAAGGCATTTAGGAGTCCTAAACTTAGGAGTCCTAACTATACTACTACTAAACTGAGAAAAATCCTAATTTTAAGGCTTTCGGTATTCACAGAAGGCATTTAGGAGTCCTAAAGTTAGGAGTCCTAACTTCTGTGAATACCGAAATGAGTAAGTGCCTTCTGTGAATACCAAAATGAGTAAGTGCCTTCTGTGAATACCAAAATGGTAGTAAGTTTTGGATTTTGACTTAAGTTAGTCCTGTGAATCGGGCCCCATGACTCCTAAGTTTGGACCCACATATATGCAAATAAGTCTTGACCCTACTCCAATCGAAACAATCCTAACCGAGTTGCCAGGCCAAGTCCTTCTGAAACCAGAACACAAGCAACCCAGGACCAGGTTCACTCTTGTTATGGGCCCATCAGCAAGGTATAGCTTGGTTCCAGTGACACAGTATGCACCGGATCCATGCCTGGGCATAACTGCCCCACTTATAGCGACATATTCGAGTAAACAAAAAATGATGGATGGAATGTTTGAATTCATTTCAGACACTGGTATTTACTCAAAGCTGCATGCCTGTCATTGTTATTTTGCACACCATTCAGTCTTAGTTTGGACCCAGCTATATACAAATCAGTTGGAAATCATTCCATTCCTGTATCATCCTCAGCAGACTGCGTTGCCTCCATTGGTCTATTCATAAACGGAGGAGGTCTGGAATTTAGCAATTCACTTATGATTTGATCATTGTCTTCATCTGACTCCACATTTTTCCTTTTCTTATTATTCTCTTTATACTACTCTTCTCCATTAAGTATAGTAGGATAGGTCCTAACACATTCTAACATGCCCTCCCTCCATCACTTTTCTTGGCAATTTAGTTTACAAACCAGCCCTGAATGACTTCTTCATGCTTTAATTGCTCTTCTCTCTTTCCTTTTTAGTTGCCAGGCAATCCGATTCATTAGGTGCCTCAAACTTTGTGGTTCTAGGCATTTTCTTTATGTCATACATGGTTTGTCTTAGAAAATATAGCTTTTTAGCATTAAAGATGCCTTACAATGGAAACTGCCAAACCTCATCATGCACGGTGCATGTGTTCTATTCAGAGACCCACGTGCACATGTAATACCTGACCCTTACTATCATTTCATATGCTGGCGTTCCTTCACTGGGTCGTTTCTGACCCTGTCTAGGTATCTCCTTCTTTGGTTTGAGTTTTGAAAGTAAACTGCCCATATTTTACACCAAAACAGACTCAATACAATCATCTCAAAATCACAGTAAAATCCTTGAAACAAACTTACTGAGCAACCACTGACAACAGTGCAGCTCTGTCAAAGGATCCACCTATCACACTGCGACTTTGCCAGCAACAAACCAATCAGAGTGCAGATTTGTGGTAACACCTCACCAATCCAGTGTCTTCATTGCTGAGCAACCAATTACAGCGCAACTTCTTTCTGAACAGGAAAACAATTATGGAACTAAATAAAACCACATTAAATCAATAATCCTTCGTCTGTTTACCCAAGAAAGGTAATAAAAGTCAATTCGTGACTCAATCAAACATCATACATCATAAGGTCACAACAAACCACCGCAAAAGTTCTTGCTTGGCAAATTCCTGACAAGCAGAAATCTACTGCTGAATTATTGTACTTCACTCCATGCACTCAGGATAAGTAAATCAACTCAAATTAAACTTTCAATCCCGAAAAGAAAATTTGTTAATTCAGAATCCCTAACAATGTGTAAGTAAAATCTCACTCTACACACCACTTTACTGACAAATAATCAATATCTTGACAGCTCAGGATTTACAACAAATCTGACAGCTAATTCTTTTTTTTCCAATAACACATTAATCTTCAAATGGGATTTCAAATATAAATAGTACATCTTCTCAATAATATACCAACTGAACCCACAATCATCATCATGATCTAAACAATTCAACACAGAAACAGAAATACATCTTCATAATTCATGCTCCAGAACACATTCATAAGCTCAGTTTCTCCCTAGTCATACTCCCATTTCCTTGAGGAATACACAGTCAATATGGCTATTCAAGTCCCAGGAAGATCAGACACCGTAAACATTGGAACGTTTCCAAAACCCCATTTCTCATTCAATTTGAGCATAAATAGTCTATAAACTACAAAAGTCTTTCAGTAACCCCTTAAAGAGAAGGTGCTTTCATACTAACCATCCTCTGCTACCATAATTTTGGGAGCAAAACCCCAATAATCTTCTGAACTCCAATTCAAGTAAACCCCAAATGTACCTTATGAAGCTCAGCTCCACAGTACTTCTCAATGATCTAGTGGTAAGAATCAATCTTCCCCATCAATACCGCAAATTTAGCAGAGTAAATTTATAATTATAAAATGGGTCCATTCCAAAATTGAGTTCTATATCAAAATGAATTTTGAATGTTTTAAAACAGAATTGTGAAAAAAATGACATAGGAAATGCATACTGAGTCAGAAAGACTCACTATACAGAAAGAAATATAAAATCGTAAATCACAGCAGAATCCTAATTGTAACTAGCAAAGATTCCTCTAAATTCTAAGCGTCAAACTCATGAAGAGTACTGACAGCCTAATGAAAAGGAAAATCTCATAATCAGAGAGAATCTCTGCACCGATCCTTGAAAATCAGGATTTATTATAAACATTTTATGCACAATAATGTTAAAAAACAGCAAATTCAGCGTGGTATAATTATAGTTAGGTCACACTGGCAAATCAAAAACTATTTCTTAGTTTCAAAAGTTCTTAACTGTAACCCTTAAGGTAAGAGAAATAATTTCCTTGCTTCCTCAGCAAGTGCACTCCGGAGATTTAAAACCCAATAGGACACATTTTTAACAATAGCCCATAGAAATCACGTTCCCCCGATTGACTACATTGGAACTTCCAGAGCATATCTTTCAAAATGATACACACAGAATTCAATGGGAAGTTTAATTCACAAAACATGATTTCTGTTATTTCAATTTATTGACGCCACTGCTCTCCGTCCTCTGCAGAAACTGTGGGAGAGAAAAAATGTGCAGCTGTTCAAAACTTATTGAGAGGGGGGAATGAACAGCACCACATAAACTGATTCCATTGGCGTCTCGTAGTAAAATGTGGCATAATGGTACAAGAATATTTATCACACTTATAAATGAGATATTCATATCCTTATAAGTGCGAAATCAATAACTCATTGCTTATGGTCATTCATATGCATCCTTAAAATCACTAATTCGCACACATAACTCATCACCCAAAATTGAACACCTGAAAAATCTTTGACACAATAAAATAACTCACAATAGTGAAATATTATGCATGAATAAATCCCAATTAAGGTGTGGTAAGTGGACGTTCCCATTCAGGGTGTCCCGGGTAAACTTGAGTCTGCGAGAATCTAAATACTCAAACTGTCTGAACCATTAGAACTATGTTTCAGATCTACTCCTGCCAGAAGCAGAATTAAGCCCTTTACAGGCTGGGAACTTCCCTGAAGTTGGTAGCGGTTTCCCTACATGGACATATTTTCCACAAGAAAATCATGTGCCATTTGCACAAGGTCAATAACATTTCAGTATGTTTAATTATCCAGTGTCTAGGCAGGCAGAACTGCCCCAGCACAAAAAAACAGCATTTTAGACATGCTTTGAAACACGGATGTCAATTCACCAAGATGCCAGAGATAGTGGAAGTGACATTACAGATCATGTGACCCTGAACAGCAAACAATTGAAATGCAATTCCCAAGATTCATTTGTGGTGAACAATGAAAAGCAGCATTTGGCCTAGATGATTAATGTAAATATATACATAGAAGAAGAGAAACAATTAATGGCTTTGACCGAGGCCCTGGCTGTCAGGTCAATTATCTTGTTGGACTTCTCCAGTCAGAAGAAATCGGACGCATTAAATTCCGGGTAGCACATCGTATGACCTTTGGCCTTAACTCCATCACAGGAAGTGACTTCATTCAGCATGCAACCTCATGACATTACCGAAAGTGATCCTATTTGTTCATTGACTGCACCGGCATCTTTTATTGTTCTATGATTACCATAATGACACTCACAAACATGAATATACAGTACACATTTGTACCGCACAGTGTTAAATAAACTGTTTATAGATGGTTTGCATCAAAACGACTAAACTATGCTATCGGCAACTATACCTATGCACTCTGCAGTAGCTTGATAAAAATGAGTCAATTTAGGTAAAATTCTTTAAATGCTATCCATTTTGCTTCTCAATCAAAATAGCATCCCTAACAGCATCAAATAAGACTGCAAAGTGTAGAGCTCGAGAAACTAGTATTTGTAGTACTGTGCCTACAGGGTGGCAAAGGTTTGACACAAACTGACACAATCAGTCATTCAAGGGTAGTATCTGCTACCCTTCAAATGTCAAATGATGTCCACGGATGTAACTTTCGAGCGTAATCTTGAGCCCCTGGCATGTTCATTTAAAGTCAGAGGCGGATCATGCTCTAAAAGGACCTTTTAAACCAGTTTTGATTTAAAGAGGTTGTCCTCTACCACCGGTCCCAAATCTTGAGCCTAGGCACTTTACTCCCAATAACTACTCAGGAGTTTGTGCATCCTGATGTTCTCCATCCTCAGCGGAGAAACAGAGGCCTCCAAAACACAGGGGGTGACTAGAGAGTACAAAATGGCAAGCGGCCTCCCAGGGCATAGATGCCATGCCATCTCATTTCACCTGTCTAATTCAGAGTCGATCTTGCCTATATGCAATAATTTCTGTCTCACAAGGGTTATACTCTTCGTAGGAACCAGTAGTTCATAGACATCTACAGGAAACAGTTTCTCAGCAACTGGGCCCACATTCCTATGCATAAGACACACAAAACTCACCAGTTGCTGCTACAGATACTTAGAATGGAGAATTTATATGTCTGCTTTTGAGTACATTTTCCTGCATAAGATGCACTGTTTTATTTTAGTCGCAAATGAAAGGCATAGCGTAGGGAGGAACGTTTTATATTACAGCCTAGGCAACAGCAACGTGTAAGAAAAAAATACCACTTATGTAAAGGGCAGACAATGAAAGAATAAATGCCTCTGCCCAAAAAGAGAATACACGAGAAGTCAATTCTCGAGACCTGCCAAATGGAATGAAAAAAGTGCAACATCAGGGTGGCAGGTGTCAAACCATGGCTAAGCAGTGAAAGTCTCTCACAGAGGGATGCTAGCTGAGGGGGGGCCCCAACACTATGTAAAACGATAGTAGACTATTTTCAGGTCTCACAGGTGACAGCGCATGAGCCGTCGCTTGCAAGATCTTTCTCTATCTAAAAAGAAACTTGAAAATGGCATTACCTGCCATGGGTTGGCTTAATGGTCATTCTCATTTCTTTTCTTTTCATTGATCAGCGGGTTTGTTTACGAGGTCTTGCGACCAGACAACTTTAAGAGGGTTTTGTTTCACCTTCTTTAGATGCGACATTCACACCAAAGCGCCACAGGGAATCAGCTCTGTGTGCTTTACAGCTCTCTCCCCCTTGTTCGCTACAGTTCATTACACAGAGGACAAACGCCTTTTAGTTCTGTATGGAGAATAAGGAGTTCCTAAAACAGCTAATGTTCGCAGCTTATAAGTATAACCACTTTGTAGAAGGCAGTATCTCTTGCCATCAACTTCTTTTACTTTTCTTCACTCCCATAAGTCCACTTGGTGCACTTTTACAATCGTTTAACACCAAAAATGATAGTTGTCTGCGTGCACATGTATTAAACATTCCTTCTACTTTTGCAGGCAAACGTTAATTTACAAGCCCAATACCATGTTATGTTTCATTACTAAACAAGCATTGGCAGTGCCAATAGGTCTCGCCGTATATTGGTGTTTAGTATATAAAAAGTATTAAAGAGCAGTGAAAGTATTAAAGAGCAATGGTAGCAAAACGGAAAACAAACCCCAACAACTTCAACAGAAAAGGGAAAAAAAAAGATCTACCGTATTTTTTAATAACACGCAATGCTTAATATTAGTAAAATAAAATGCTCTATGGTTTTTTAAATATTATTTTTAAGTTTGACTGTTTGGTATAGTTGTATTAATCACACCAACAGACACAGCTTTAACTGAGCCAGGTCCTGCCGGTGCTCACCATTGATAGCTCTAAAAAGCTGGTGCCGAAACAACTGCATATGCACTGCGATTTACTTCTAGCCCCACCTTACATGACTCCGGCATCTCTGCCCATGTCCGCTGGCAAAACGGAAAACAAACCCCGACAACGTGAACAGAAAAGGAAAATAAAATCATCTACAGTATTTTTTAATAACAAGCAATGCTTACTATTACTAAAATAAAATGCTCTGTGGTTTTTTAATATTATTTTTAAGTTTGACCAATTAATATAGTTGTATTAATGAGCCCAAGAGAACCTGCTTTAATTGTCCCGGGTCCTGCCGGTGCTCACCATCGTTAGCTCTAAAAAGCTGGTGCCGAAACAACTGCATATGCACTGCGATTTACTTCCAACCACACCTTACGTGACTCCAGCATCTCTGCCCATGTCCCCTGGCAAAACGGAAAACAAACCCCGACAACGTCAACAGAAAAGGAAACTAAAAATGCTCTACTGTATTTTATAATAACACCTGCTTTAATTGGCCTGGGTCCTGCTGGTGCTAACCATCGTTAGCTCTAAAAAGTGCATATGCACTGCGATTTACTTCCATCCACATCTTACATGACTCCAGCATCTCTGCCTATGTCCGCCTGCAAAACGGGAAACAAACCCCACTACGTCAACAGAAAAGGAACCACAAATGCTCTAATGTATTTTTTAATACCACCAGCTTTAATTGGCCCGGGTCCTGCCGGTGCTCACCATCGTTAGCTCTAAAAAGTACATATGAACTGCGATTTACTTCCAGCTAGACCTTACATGACTCCAGCATCTCTGCCCATGTCCGCTGGCAAAACGGAAAACAAACCCCCTCAACGTCAACAGAAAAAGAATACAAAAAATGCTCTAACGTATTTTTAAATAACACCAGCTTTAATTTGCCCGGGTCCTGCCGGTGCTCACCATTGTTAGCTTTAAAAAGCTGGTGCCGAAACAACTGCATATGCACTGCGATTTACTTCCAGCCACACCTTACATGACTCCAGCATCTCTGCCCATGTCCGCTGGCAAAACGGAAAACATACCCTAACAACTTCAACAGAAAAGGAAACTAAAAACGCTCTACCATATTATTTAATTAATAACACGCAATGTTTAATATCAGTCAAATAAAATGCTCCGTGTTTTTTTAATATCATTTTTAAGTTTTCCTGTTGGAATAAAAGTCATGCTTCATTTACCATCAGTATAATTCATAACAGATGCACGTTAAAACATAAACAAAGCCACAGGGCTTTTTTAGGTGAGAATTGAAGTGAAACTGCAGTTACGATAAGGATAATTGCTAACAGATGCAAGTCTCTGTAAACAAAGGCCATCACACACTACACAGTGTGATATCCAAACTAAATACTCACTAAGTGAAATCGCCAGAAGGAGAGAGGGGAGGGACTTTTACAACCCAACACCAATACAAAGGCTACATGTTTGCGTAGCACAGCCAACAGCCAATAGAAAGCAGTTAATTTTGTAATACACATAGAATACAATACAACATGTCTTGCAGACAGCGCAAGTGCTGTCTAGGCTCCACCTAAAAATGGAAGTCTTCTTTCTTTAATTATTTGTTCCTTTCTGGCCCCACTCCTTCTACATTTTGCTTTGCATTTTTCCTCCGGCAAAAGATTTGGTACATCTCCCAAACTTTAGATACTTATAGTCTAGAAATATATGACCAAGTTATGGAGCATGACTAAACAACATTTAAACCACAATGTAAACCCTTCCAAAAGTTCTATGCCATACTGTACTATGCAATAGCAGGCCAGGCCATACCATACCATAAGTAAACTACTACATCAAGACTGGCCATAAAATTCCATACTATTCAATGACAATCCATATCACACTATACAATACTATACTGTGCTATACAATAAGATGCCATACTAAAGCATACTGTAAAGTGATAGGCCATACCATACCATACCATTCCAAACCATACCATACCTTACTGTACCTTACCATACTGTACAATGACAAACCTTACCATACCATACTATACAACAAGATACCATACCATACTATACAATGACAGGCCATGACATAGCATAGCAAATCAGACCATATCATTAAAATGACAGCCCATACCAACCGTACCATACCACATCATACAACCACAGGCCACACCGTACCATAACATACTATGACACATTATACTATACATACCATATCTTATCATATGATACCATAGATACCATTCCATATTATTAAATTATTTGACACCAACATGACAAAATAATATAATTTTAATATTTATAATATTAATAATACATTATTAATAAAATATTTTGAAACCAAAACCACAAAAACAATTAATAAACCCGGAGCTATGCTATTTTAAAGATTTTAGTAAAAATGGTGCTTAGAAGCACAAAGCGCCAAATGTGGTAATCTGGTTGCACCGGACTGGGACAAAGTCACAAGTGCAGTCTGATCGTGATGGAGTGCAGGCCGAAAACAGGGGCCAGGTAAGGCCCCTTGAAAAAAGTACCTTAACTTTGGGTTACAGAGCGTTGCGGAGACCTTCTTTGAGGATGTGTCACTAAGAGTAGAATCTGAGGAGCTGTGGGATGTGATGCACGGTCCTGTGTCGATGATGTGTCACACAGTGGTGGCTCAGAGGAGCTGCAAGGTTGTGATGTAAACAAATTCATCAAGGATGTGTAATGCAGATGAAGTTCCGAGGAGCTGCGGGAAGCAATGCGAGGTCCAGCATTGGGAATGCATTGCATTACGTGGATCAGATGCGAGGCAATGCTTTGCACTGCATCAGTTGTGCTTGGACCAGAGGTTGGGCTGGCAGAGCACCAGCCGCGGTCGGTAGTAGGAGTAACTGCAGGGCGGTGACGTGGGGAGGGGGAGGGGCAGGGCGGGGGGTAGTAAACTATGGATTCCGGAGGTTTACAGGTAAGTTAACATATACATTAATAAAACGAATTTCGTTGCGTGCACAGCATCGCATTTGGGGATGCAGTGCACGCAACGAAATTTGTTTTATTAATTTATATGTTAACTTACCTGTAAACCTCCGGAATACATAGTTTACTACCCCTCCGCCCTGCCCCTCCCCCTCCCCACGTCACCGCCCTGCAGTTACTCCTACTACCGACCGCGGCTGCAGAGCACATTCAGGCCCAATCCCAATGGTCAAGAACTGGGATGGTACCACTTGGGGGCAAGATTCTCAGCAGACAGCGTTCGAGTGCTGCATTTATGATGGTTGGAGCCTTTTCTGTCCCTTAGGCTCTGATCAGGAAGCCAGCCAACTAGCCCTTGGAGTCACTCTGGTGCCCTGGGTTCAAGATGCAGGTGCAGCCCTTATCCTGCAGGCAACAGGGCAGTAGATTATTAGTCCTTGTTGCAGCAGAGCAGCACAGCAGTCGTTCTTCTCAGTCTTCCAGAGGTACCATACCATACCATACCATACCATTCTGTACAATGACATACCATAAGATACCATACTATGCAATGACAGGTTATGCCATAACATAGCACAATGTACTGTACAATTACAGACCATACTATACAACACCATACCATACAATCACTGGCCATGCCATACCATACTTTACAATGACAGTCATATCCTACCATATTATACATCGTACCGTACCATACCATACCATGCCATGCCATACCGTCCCACACCATGTCAAAACACACTGTACCATACTATAGAATTGAAGGCCATACCATATCATACCATACCATGCCACACAATACTATACAATAACTTGCACTACCATACCATGCCATGCCATAGCATACCATTCAATGGTAGTCCACACAATATCGTGCAATATCATACCATACCATACCATACCATAGCATACTAGAGACCACACAGCAACATCCTATAGGCTTCCCTAGTGCTCCGAGTGACCTCCCCCGGTAGCAGCCAATTACGCTGCGAGAGGGCGGAGCTGAGAGCGGGTAATGGAGGCGCGCCAAAGGCAAGCCCGTCTGCACCTGTCCGTGCCCTTCCAGGCCCAGGGGCCAGTTGTCATACCCAATCGATTACGTATTCATCAGCTACTTTGAAAACTATGCACCCCTTGAATTGGTGCCCTGCACAAGAAACTCTGCCTTTTATAGTTGCTCATAACCTTTACATCAAACGGAGCATCTTCCCTGAATTACAGACCTCAATCGTCCCTAACCACAGTCCCCGGAATCAGGCCAAACCTTGGGATGCGCCTATATCGATATACTATCTCAATACGCGCTCCCTGGTTAAACATCAGCTGGATATCTTCCTACTTTTGCTTACCGACAAACCTAATATCCTGCTACTGACCGTAACCTGGCTCACCAACGACTCTGTCCCAGACATGTTGGCAGCACTTCCCCCTGACTACTATATCATCTATGCCAATCGGCGTTCTGGCAAATCAGGAGGGGCAGTTGCAGCCATCATTCATATTAATTTCAGGTTCTGCTCTTTGACGTGTCTCTCTCTCATAGACACCGAGAACATAGTCATAAAATTGGAATCTGCCAACGAATCCTTTGTCTGTGTTCTACTATACAGGCCACCTAATCAGATGTCTCACTTTCCGCTATCACTCAGCGAACAGATGGCTAAGCTTGTGATTGAGCATGCCAAGGTCCTCCTTGTAGGTGATTTCAATTACTGGTATAATCACCCTCAGGAAGGTCCACAATCTGTGGAGATGTCTGATCTACTCAGAAACCTAAACTTTACTCAGCAAGTTCTATCCCCTACCCACCGGAAGGGTCGGATCATTAACCAGATCTGGGCCAGTGGTCTGTCTACCTCTACTCCTATAGTTACCTGTATTTGGTTCGATCACCATCTGCTAAAATTCACGCTGGCACGACTATCCATTAGGAAAATCAATGTGGCCAAAGGAGGTCTTGAAAGGAGATGGAACTCCATCAATAAAGATGACTTTCTTGATACACTATTCAATACAGTCACACCCCCTGGTAATGATGTTAATACCATGGAAATGAACGTATCCAAATGGTTACTTAATGCTAGTAATAAGCATGCACCATTACAAAAAGTTAAATTAGCACGTCGTGCGGATGCACAAAGATGGTTTTCCAATGACCTCAAGACCCAGAAATTGGCCTTACGGCAATTAGAAAGGCAGTGGCGTTTGAAGGAACTCCCCTGAAAAAAAACAATTATATGCTTCTGCCCGGAAAGACTACAAGAAAAGCATCCTCATCGCCAAAGCTGCCCATTTCTCCAGTCGTATTCTCAAATCTAAAAAAATTCTAAAGACATTTTTGCCATAATTGACAAACTATCTAATCCTGAGCTAATTCTTTTGAAGGCCATGCCCTCCCAAGCATTATGTAATTCGCTAAATGATTATTTCATTGATAAAATTATCACTATAAAGGCCAGAATCCCTAACCACCTTTCTTCACCCGACTCCTTTGTGGTACATCGAAACAATAGAACTCTTAGCTGCTTTCCCATTATCAGTAATTAGATTTTTCAAGATCTGCTAGTAAAGATCAAATCAGGCGCCCCGTCGGACTGCTGCCCCCCTCATATACTGAAAGACTGCCTTGCAATCCATTCTGGTCCTGCACTTGCATTATTGAATGAATCTATTTCATCTGGCATAGTCCCCCTGGCTTTTAAGAAAGCAGTAGTGGTACCCCTCTTGAAAAAATCTGGAGCTGACCCCGCGCTCCTATCCAACTATCGCCCAATCTCTCTGCTACCTTTCTTGTCTAAGGTTCTAGAGGGCCACGTAGCTAAATGCCTCTCCAATTTTATAGAGGCATCGAAATACTTGGACCCTCATCAGGCTGGTTTTCGGCCAGCCCATTCTACCGAATCCGTGATCCTAGCGTTCATGGACACCCTCCGGGACAAAGCTGATAGAAGTTACCCCCGGGCCCTGGTCCTGTTAGATCTCCCCGCAGCCTTTGACACCGTCGACCATACTATTTTGGCCGACCGTGTGAGACAGGCTGGCGTTCAATGGACAGCGGCTCGCTGGCTCACTTCCTTCTTGGAGGATCGCTCTCAGGCTGCTCGGCAGGGACAGTTTCTAGCGCCTCCATGTAATACCACCTGTGGGTCCCACAGGGCTCGGCCCTCTCTCCTCATCTGTTTAATCTGTACATGGCGCCCCTGATCGAGTCTCTTAAAGACAGGAATGTGTTGGTCTTCAACTATGCAGATGATCTACAGCTTATTCTCAAAGTTGAGAGCTCGAACAACTCTGTCACTGACTTCCAGGCCACTATGTTATACATCCAAAGCTGGATGGATCTTAACCATCTCAAATTAAACCCTGGTAAGACAGAGATAGTTCTCACCGGGGATAGCCACAAGTACTGGGGCCCCCACTATTGGCCTCCTGAGCTTGGCTCTCCACCCCTTCCTTCCACATCGGCCAAAACCTTAGGAGTCTCTCTGGACAGAGATCTCTCCCTGAAAACTCAGGTTGAGGCGGTTGTGTCCAAGTGCTTTTTTCAAATGCGCAAAATCAGGAAAATACATCGCTTCCTCACTGATGATGCCTTGACTCAGGTCATGATATCCACGGTTCTATCTCATCTGGACTACTCCAACTCTGTGTATTTAGGCATGCCACATTACCTGCTTAAACGCTTACAGATGGTCCAGAACCATGAAGCCCGACTGGTCTATCGACAACCTAAATGGCATTCAGCTACCCCCCTGTTGAGGAAACTACATTGGCTCCCCATTTCTCAGTGCTGTGCCATTAAAACTGGGTGCCTCATTTTTAAATCCTTGCATGGCATCAGTCCTGAGTTAATTAACAGCAGGATACTTAGGCATACCCCCACGCGCAACTTAAGGTCTGCCCATCTCTCACTCCTCTCTATCCCGGGGTTCAAACGGGTACGTCAAGGAGGCCGCAGATTTGCCAACCTTGCTCCTAAATTGGGGAATTCCTTTCCGCAAGAAATACGGTCTTGCACAGACCGTTTGCAATTCAGGAAATCCCTGAAAACGTGGCTATTTGCACAGGTATAGTTTTTATGTCTTCTCTGACAGCTTTCCGAGCCTTAGCGCCATGAAGCCACCCGGCGTACGTGCGCTCTATAAATTTTTATTAACATTAACATTATAAGATGACAGGAAATGCCATACTATACAATGACAAGACCTACCTTACTATACCATAACATACTATACATTTACAGGCAACTCTATGCAATACTACCATACTTTTACAGGCCATACCATACCTTTACAGTGACAATCATACCATACCATACCATACCATAACATACTGTATCGTACCATACCATACCATTCCATACCATAAAATACCATGCCTTACCATACCATTCCATTACAAGCTATATAATAACATACAATAGACTGACAGGCCATAACATACAATATGATACCATACCATGTCATACAGTGACAAGCAGTACTGTACCATACAATACAGGTCATGGTATAGCTTGTCAAAATATAGTATGATACGGTATGGAATTGGATGGTATGCCATTCTATGGTATGGTAAGGTCAGACCATACCATACTACACTATACAATCATAGGCCACATCATGCCATACCATACCATACAATGACAAGCCATACCATACCATACAATACCAGGCCATGCCATGCCATACCATACCGTACCATACTATACCATACCATACCATACCGTACCATACCATACTGTACACTGACAAGTCACACCATACCATAGCACATTATACAATAACTAGGCAAACCATACCATACTACACAATAACAGGCGATAACATATCACACCATTCCACATCATACCATAAAATACCATACTATATAACATAACAAAAAAATTAACAAAGACAATACATCTCACATAGGTGCGACCTATTGGCTTTGCCAATCCTTTTGTAGAAGCTGTGTTGCTGTCCTTCCAGTCAATGCAGTTACTTCCTGCTCAGTTGACAAGCCATAACGAGAAAGGATAAAGGGATTGCTCAAAATGACCTCAACTGATTGTCAGGGAACAGCCTCAGCACTTCAAAACAGAAACACGCGATTGTTACAGACATTTGCACCCGTAAACAAGAGAGGCAGAGAAGCTTAAGAAAACATCAAATAGCTTATAAGGAAACAAAAACACTGAGTCATGCACTAACCATGCAATCTCATTTCTAGCCTAGGGAAAAGTATTTTTACCATCCAATATTCAGTTTCTCAATCACAAGAGCAAAACGTACAGAAGGTTCGTAGTTAAACAAATAAAGACAGTTTACTTAACAGGGATTACGGTGTGCATCTGAACAAGCCTGGAGTAACATTTGTACCAATGTCCTTAGTTGATGGACTAAAAATGTAAAGGCTGTTGTGATGAAGAGAACTGTTAAAGACTATGTTAGAAATTGCCTTATTGCTGCGCTGCACAGTATGACAGGGATAGGGCAGGAATGTGCTGTACTCAAGGCAATACAGTGCATTCCTGCCTTTTCCCCTGCACTGGCACTCTTTTGGTAGCCGAGCGACAAAGCAGGTACCCTTGCACCATGATGCAAGGATGCCTGCATTGCATACAGGATTATTTTTGTGCAGGAAGCGAGACCGTGCTGCACAAAAATAATCCTGGGTCAGAATTCCATCCGACTGGGAGAGAAGTTATTCATGCATGTAACTCCAACCGGCTTCCAAAGATAGCCAGGATCCAAGATCCAAGGTACTGATCTCTACTGGTTCATAATTCACCAAATTAATTGCCATCAAAGTGAGGAAACACGCCCTGTTTTCAGTTATGTCAAGACGTGGCTGCACAGGTCAGCTGGTCGATATGAAAGAGAGGGATGCAATGCACCCTTCTCCGACGAAACCGTCAAGTGGCAGGATGTCCTTATCACATCGGACGCCCACCGTATCCCCTCTTTGAGTACACAATTTCTTTTTATGCTCTGTCTTGAGCCACAATTTTATAGGTGTTCACCTTCACACTGACAGTCAATTGTTCTTACTCCAGGTGTTCCATACTGTTTGGTCCTGATGAGACCTCTTAATTGCCCCTGGGGTCAAAACGCTGTTGACACGTATTTCAAGTGAACCACTTTTTACAGCCTCTATTATTTTGTCAGAAGACTGCTAACATTTTGTTTATACATACCTGTGGCAGTTAAGTACCAACTGAAACCTTTTATTTTTATATAACTGTCACTTTTTTAAGGTTCTAGCTCACTTGGGACACTAAACACACTGTCTGTTTGACTCTATGACACAAAGAGAAAAAATTAAGTAAAAAACGTTTTGAAACCCATGGTGTGTATGGTTGTATGAATGGGTTGTCAGAGAGAGAATCACAAATATATGCCTTTGATGACACAGAGTCACCTGGTAACCCTAGATGTATGTTAACCAATGGTTCACGATTCAAGCTATTCAGCACTCACTCCCAAATCTTGAAATTTCAGAGGAGTGAATGGTACATTTTAACAGCAATGCCTTCACTACATAAATAAAGCAAAGCTTTAAAGAAATATTTTCATTTTCTGTGTCCTGACAGGGAAAAGCCATAATGATCTTTATAAGTGTTTTTGTGCTGATGAATGTTCTGAATGCCAAAATAAGACGTACCCATTAGAAGTATAAGATATTGTAAGAAACAAGGGGCCCGATTCACAGAACAAACTTAAGACAAAATCCTAAACCTAGTACCATTTTGTTATTCACAGAATGCACTTACTACTTCTGGTATTCACAGAATGAACTTACTACTTTTGCAATTCACAGAATAAACTTACTACTTTTGCTATTCACAGAATGGATTTAAGACTACTAACCTTACGTCCGCACTCGGGCCGGAAATTCCGGTCCGGAGGCGGAGCTTCCGGGCCGGAGGCGGGGCTTCCGGCCCAGAGGCGGGGCTTCCGGCCCAGAGGTGGAGATTTTAAATCTCCGCCACTGGCCGGAATCCCCACCTCCGGGCCGGAAGCTCCGCCTCCGGCCCGGAAGCCCCGCCTCCGGGTCGGAAGCTCCACCTCCGGGCCGGAAGCTCCGTCTCCGGGCCGGAATTTCCGGCCCGAGTGTGGACGTAAAGTTAGTAGTCTTAAATCCATTCTGTGAATGGCAAAAGTAGTAAGTTTATTCTGTGAATCGCAAAAGTAGTAAGTTCATTCTGTGAATACCAGAAGTAGTAAGTGCATTCTGTGAATAGCAAAATGGTACTAAGTTTAGAATTTTGTCTTAAGTTTGTTCTGTGAATCGGGCCCAACGTTATTAGTTGAGGGAGGTAAGTGCCCAGCTCAACTAATAATCACAATCCTTGCAGTGTGAACTGCTAAAGTCACTAAATAAACTTGAGCTCTAACTCTGTGGTGCTAATGTACAGAACAGACAGGCTTAATTTAGAGGGAATGTGTAAAGTAATAGAGTCAAAACGTAAAACAATAAAAATCACAAAACAAATTAGAAAAATATAGTAAAATGGAATAAGTCAAGTAGAAATAGTGCCAAGATGCAAAAATTGCCAATGATAGTCAATGGTCGATTTTGAGCAGGAGGTATACACAATTTGATTTTCACGGTGATGGAGACCAGGTTGGATACACTAATCAGGTAATTCCTGGTCAAGATTTTAGATTTTGACTTTGGTTCTTAAAGTCCCAATCCACCACAGGGGTACAATTTTAAGGACGCAGAAGCCAACAGACGGGTTTAGTCCAGGTCCAGTGTCAAGTGGTTAGCTAGGCAGTTGCAGGAAAAGGCCTTTTATAGCTTGTTGTGTCCCTGTGCCTATACTTTATCAGGATGTCAGTCTTGTGACCCTTGGAGTCCACTTCTTTGCCCTGAGTACAAGAGGGGCATTAGATCCAGTATCTAGGCTCTTCTCAGACAGCAGGTTCAGTCCTCTTCTGATCTTCTACAGTTCCTGAAATGTTCAGGAGTTGGTGGCCTAGAAATGCCACAGTTATGCTTGTCATGAGCTAGTGGGTGGGAATGACCCCTGGGTCCACCCTAACCAATGGGTCAATGGTTCCCGAGGCTAACCCTCCTCAGTTTGGCCATTTTCAAGATGTCCAAAACATTCAGCCACACTAAACATTTGTGTGTGGGGAGTATACGTTGGTAATGCTAGTGTCCTCCAAAACTGAACAATAATATCTACATTTAGGCAAACCCTGTACAACAACACACATATACATAAATACATACATATACACATTATTTTGGCATTCTGTCTCCCTCTTTTTAAGTGAGCTCCCAATGTCATAGGAAAATCCCAGTAGACCCGTCAAAAAGGTCTTGACACCCCACCAGGCCCTGATACTGTAAATACAACTAGATGCTCACTGTGATGGAAACCACTATGGTCAGAGGGACAAAAGACGTGTGCAGGCCTGGAAATTAGAAACATGTGGTTGTAAAAGGGTAGTCATCTTTGAAGTTAATTACATTCATGGGCCCGCCCACAGGCCATCCTATCAAGGGCTAAACAACACCTCCTCAAGGCCTTTTTTACCTCATGTGGGAGCAAGCTCCAATCTCATTCATACCCTTTGAAATGCTAATTACTGGCTGGCAGAAAGGAGAGAGCAAACTGCCGATTTAGTTTAGACTTCAAGCAGGTATAAAATGCACATTTTTTAAATTTCCCTTCCCAAAAAATATATTACATATTTGATTTCACCAGTGAAGTAGACTTGTAATTACTATTTCAAAAAGTCCCCAAATTTAGTTTGTAGCTGTTTCCTATGCAGAGATAATATTTAACAAACTTAATATTCAATCAATAATAACTTTATTTGATTATTCACTGATAATCATAAAAGCACACAATAAAAACAGAGTAAAAACAGATACAGAGTTCAAGAAATAGTCCATGTATAATTACATTAAAGTAACATTTAAACAAATCATGGATTATAAGGTGCACAGTACAGGGCATCATCTGCTGGTTATATCATTTAAATACAGCTGGATTAACCAGCATCCGTAAAAAGTAAAAAGGATGATTGCACTCATATAATCCATATGCTTTAAGTACTGGTAATAAATAGCGTAACATAAAAAGATCATACAATGTATAAATGAAAACAAAGTGCATCAAGGTCTAATCTGAAGTTTCATCACAAAGGTAAGTCAATATTGTTAAAGGGTCATGTTGGTTCAAGAGAAGAAAAAGATGGCTTCTTAAGCTACCCAAGAGAAATCTGGTCATGAGTGATCTCTCCCAGGAGTTATTAACCAACGCCAGCTTTGCACCAGCACTTGTTCTTAAAATGACATATTCTCGTAATAGTGTTTTATTTTCATTTCTATCACCTCTCTAGTCAACATTTCCCTGTTAGTAATTTGCTTGTACAGCATGTACATTTCAGGTCTGCTATGGGCTTCAGCAATGCGCATAATGTTTTAAAGTCAAAGAATAATAAATGAAACAGCCAACCCAGCTTTAATGAGGCCTGCGTTATCTGATTTCTTTTGTGAAACCCTACCATCCTTCAAGATGTCTGAGATCTACAGGAGCCCCTCTTGCTGTGATCCCCCCAGTTAAGAAGGTATGAACGTGCGGATGCTTCTTTAGTTTCCTTGGCCCAAGAATATGGAAGTCCTTGCATCCACCGCTAAGATGAGAGTGCCCAAAATCTTAAAACCTGGCTCTTCAGACAGATATAATTGCCTTAGTAGTGGGTGTAGCCTAGACTCCTTTGCCAGAGCAGTAACCTTCAGCATGAAGACACTGCACAGAGTTCTATAGCCAGCAAAAGTTGGGCTCAACAACAAGGCAAACAAATCTGGGTGACCCTTCAGAAAGGGCAACTATTCAACTGGTATATTTTAAAAAATATGGGGGTTTCTGCAAAACATGTTTCCAAAAAACTGTCAGCATATCAGTATGGATTTGAGAAATCCTTTAAACTCATGGAGCAAGTAAAGTCTTGAATGAAACAATATGTGTGCTTGACTAACAACTTCTTTGGTTGTAAGATTGGGAGTTCCCAAGGACTGATATTTCAGTATGTATATACAAGCCTATTGATAAAGTATTGCTCATTTGCACAAAGGAGCAGTAATTAAAATGATGCCCTTCTTGACTCTGACCTATGAAAGCATTCTCTTGAAAAAGGGTCTTTCCCACATATACCACACATATTTACTCATACAAGTTATATTTCTTCACCCTGTTTACAGGCTTTACATGCAGTAATTGTAAAGCCTGGCAGTTACCCAATTAAAAAACACTTTCAGAGACCCCATGAAGCAAAAGTCGAATCCTTAAGATATTTTAGGTTTGACGTAGTGGGGAAAATGAAAGAGAAGAAACCTAGAATGGTCACTGATGAAATCAGAGTACTGCTATATTATTGCAGCAAAGACTAAGGGCTGGTTTAGACATTAGCAGAGAAAGTTCCCTCCTTGCAAAGATGGTGGTCCGCTTGCCAAATTTAATTGCAGATGGACCTTAGGTTTGGCCATGGGTGAGACTACTCTGTCTCTGCTATGGCCAAACATCTTCAATAGCTCTGTTGAGTAAGGACCATCAGAAAAATGGCTACATGTCCACACACCCAATTTAGATTGGCAGACATGTTTTTTCCTTTTGCCTCTTTACGCTTGTTGCCTCCTTTTCTTGCCCTCCAGCGCTTTCCTGTTTTCCCACCACTGCTGATCCCCGCAGTCTCTCCCACCCCCTCCAGACTGCTGTATTCCCTGCTCCCTACTTCCTGCCTCCCAGCTGACCAGCCCTCCCCCTCACACTACTCAATGGTGGCCACCATGCAGCCTCAGAGCTGCCGCACCACTGGCGCACTGAAGGCGCACTAAAGACAAGCGTGTTTCTGCCTCACCTGGTCATCTGACCCAGCACGATCTCAACCCCAGGTGCAACAACAACTTCCAGCTCTCGATGCAGACCAACACCCACGGCCTGCTCTCTTGCCTTCACTGCCATCTCACCTTCACCCACCTCCATACCCCGGACCTCTCACCAAGTGACCTACCCCCACCACACTCATGCCTTGCAACCATATCCTCCTCAATGAACTATCCCTCCACAAACAGCCCACAGAGGTCTGGGACCTCATCGACTCCACCTCGCACTACAAAGCATTCCTGACGGAAACCTGGACAAACTCCAGCTCAGCACCAGACATCACCACCACCATCCCTGAGGGCTCCAAGATTATCCACAAAGGCTGTCCAATCCAGCCAGGAGGAGGCATCGCCATTGTCCACAAAAGGTCCCTCTGCCTGACCACCCACTCAGATGAACCAATGAACCACATGGAACACATCTACTCCCAGATCCTTGCCAACCTGAAAACCACCCTCCACGGCACCCTCATCTTCAAATCACCAGATACTCATGCCTCTTTGGCTGACGCCACCTTCAACCTCATCGCACACCAGGCCCTCCAGGCCCTCACATCCACTGACTACATCCTGCTCGAAGACCTCAACTTCCACCTGGACAACCAAACAATTCCAACACCTCATCCCTCCTTGAGAGCATCGCCATTGTAGGGCTTAAGGAGTTAGTCACCTCTCACATGAAGACAGCAGGGCACACACTTGACCTCATCTTCGCTGCAGGAAGCAGCATCTCCTACAACCACACCACTGACCTCCTCTGGACTGACCACCCCTGCATCTACTTCTCTTTCAACAAACTCACCGCACACCAGCACACCCACATTCACCCCACAGGAGCTGGAACAGAGTCACAGAAGATCAACTCACCACCTTCCTCAGTGACACATCACCACTGACATCCTCAGATATCCACACCACAGCATGCAACCTCCACCAATGGATTGCAAACTGTGCCAACACCCTTGCCCCCTTCAAGAAAGCAACTGGCAAACAACACATCAAGAAAGCAAGCTGGTCTACCCTGCGCTTCAAGAGTCCAGGCACACCTGTATATGGCTTGAGAAGACATGGAGGAATAACAAAACCCAGAAGCCCACGCCGCCTTCATAGTAAGCCATCACTGCACACCACCACCTAATCAAAACCACAAGGAAGAAGGAGCTCCAAGATCGAATCATCGACAACGCACACAATACCTAAGAACTCTTTAGCATCATCAAGGAGTTCACCCAACCCAACAGCGGGGCTACAGATGACCCACCCTCCCAAGACACCTGCAACAGACTTGGCACCCTCCACAAGATCAAGACTATGTACAACAACTTCAACACCCAGAATCACTCCACTGCACCAGCAACCACCACAAGCTACACCGACCCCCGACCGACTCTGCACAGCTGGTCCCCACTCACCACAGACAAAACTATAAAGACCATGACAAGCATCCACTCCGGAGCACCTTCTGACTCCTGCCCACACCACATCTTCCACAGATCTGCCTCCACCATCGCACCTGAGCTATTCCAAACCATCAGAGAGGCTACAGAGGTCCCACCCTCCCAAAACATCTGCAACAGACTTGGCACCTTCCTCGACCACAAGATCAAGACTATGGACGACAACTTCGACACCCAGAACCACCCCACCAGACTAGCAACCACCACAACCGACGCCAACCCCCCGATCGACTCTGCACAGCTGGTCCCTACTCACCACAGACGAAACCATAAAGACCATGAAAAGCATCCACTCCGGAGCACCTTCTGACTCCTTCCCTCACCGCATCTTCCACAGATCTGCCTCCGCCATCACACCTGAGCTATTCCGAACAACTGAAAAAACCCTCTGTGACCCCCACGGACCTCAAGAACTTCAGGCCCATCTCCCTGCTCCTCTTCCAAGCCATGTCATTT
Organism: Triturus cristatus; assembly: GCF_964204655.1. NCBI lineage: Eukaryota > Metazoa > Chordata > Amphibia > Caudata > Salamandridae > Triturus > Triturus cristatus. Next base: position 248,244,192 of record NC_140582.1, on the reverse strand, counting down.
AAAAGGCCATCAACACCCAGCTCACCGACTATCGAAACCAACAATGTCCTGCACATCTCGCAATCTGGATTCTGAAGCAATCAGGGCCCAAGACTGCCCACCTCAACACCACCCACATCATCCGCTTTTTACTCGACCAGGGTAAAACAGTGGCCCTCGTCCTACTGGACCTCTCAGCGGCCTTCAACGCCTTTTCCCACCGCATCATAGCAACAAGACTCCATGATGCTGGTATCTGAGAAAAGGCTGTCAAAGGGATCTGCTCCTTCCTCTCCGGCAGAACACAATGGGTTAGATCTCCACCATACCTCTCGAAACTGACAGCGATCAGCTGCAGAGGTCCCTCAGCCCCACCCTCTTCAGCATCTACCTGGCTCCCCTCACAGCCATCGTCAGATACCACGGACTCAACATCATCTCCAATGCCAATAACACCCAGCTGATCCTCTCTCTCAGCAAAGAACCCACGGTCACCAGGAACAACTTCCACAAAGGAATGAAAGCGGTTACGCCTAGATGAAGAACAGTGGCCTGATGCTCAACTCAGACAAGACAAAAGGCCACATCATAGGAGCCTCCCCTTCCATGTGAAATGACTCCTGGTGGCCCTCTGCTCTAAGTCCCTCTACCCCCACAGACTACATCTAGAACCACAGCATCATACTGGACTCCTTGCTCACAATGGACTTCCAGATAAACACCATCTTCTCCACCTGCTTCAACACACTCCACCTGCTTTGACAGACCTTCTGATGGATCCCAACTGAATCCAGGAAGACAGTCATCCATGCCCTCATCAGCAGTAGACTCGACTATGGCAACGCCCTCTATGCCCGCGTCACCCAGAAACTCCTCTGAAGACTCCAGAATGTCCAGAACACTGCAACTAGACTAATCCTCAACATCCCCCTCGCTGCTACATCACTCAACACCTCCGCTACCGCCACTTGCTCCCAGTTGACAGAAGGATAACCTTCAAACTCGTCACCCACAAACAGATCTTTTTATTACATCTAACTATTAAAGTTACTGTAAGCCTTTTTTTCAGTGCATTTCTATGATTATTGTAACATAAAGTAATATTTAATCACCATACGTAAAGTCAACCCCCCACTCATGGCCTTCGGCAGTGCAGCGCAGGGTTTGACCATAGGGCCTGGCCAGTGGCTAGGCCCTGGGACAAACCTGCAACAGGGCCTTATGTTTTAAAGGGAAGCCCCTCCCTGAGCCTCAATAAGCCTATTAGGACCTGGGGACCTAGGGACTTATGTTTTTTTTAAAGGGAGAGGGGCTAAGTGGCCACTCTCCCTGAGCCTTATTAGGTCTTGGGGACCCCATCCCCCAAGTCCTTTCATTTTTATTTTAAAGGAAAGGGGTGTCAAGTGCTCCCCTCCCAGAGCCTTATTAGGCCCTAGTTGCCACATCCACCAGGTCCTTTTTTAAAATGTGAGTGGGGCTTATTAGCCTATGTCCTCAAGCCTACTTAGGCCCTTGAGACCCCATACTCCAGGGTCTTGTATTTTTTAATGGGGATAGGAGCCATGTGCCCCGCCCCAAGCCTAATTAGGAGGTCACCCAGGGCGCCCACAATACACCTGTTGGGGCCCCAAGACCCCCACCAGCCCCAGCTAGCTCCCCGCATGCAATGGGAGTCTGCATTGCTCTTGCCCCAGGAAGCAGCTAGTTATGCTTCTCCCTCCGTGCAGGAGAATATTTTCATTGTTTTCCCTGCCTGCTTCAGTGCAGGCACGGAAACAGATCAAAAGCATGCTCTCAGCTGGCAGCAGCATTTTTAAAGCTCCCGCAGTTGGAGTTGTGCCTCATCCCTCATGGCAGGTGATTAGAAAAAGCTCCTGTCAGTCAGAAGTTACCACAGGTTTCCCTGATCATGCTGGTGCAGGCAGGGAAAATGCTATCTCCCAGGGGTGCGCTCCCTGGGAAATAGCTAGTGAGTTGCCCCCGGGGGATGGGGTCCCCAGTGCCATAGAGGGCTCAGGGAGTGGGGCTATGTGGACCTGAGGGATGGGTCTCCAGGGCCTTTCAAAGGCTCAGGGAGGGGAACTGCTTAGCCCCCTTTCCCTTTTTAAGCATGTCATCCCACAAGCTGAGATCTCCAAGGCTGTATATTAGCCCTTTATAAAATAAATGTGCCCCAGGGGATGGAGTTCCCGGGGCTTCTGGAGGCTCAGGGAGGGAAGAATGCACCCCATCTCCTTCTATGTAAATGTCGGCCCAGGAGGTGGGCAACCAGGAACTTAATTGGATCAGGTAAGGGCACAAGTGTCCCCCTTCCTCATGATTTCTGCCTCAGTGTTGGTTTCCCGGGCCTATAATGGCTCAGGGAGGGAGGCTGCAAGGTCCCTCTTCACTTATTGAATATGGCCCTAGGAGGCCTATAATTGAACAAGGTAGCCCTGTTTTTTTTTATCCCAATGGGAATCCTGTAGGATTGTTGCAATTTTTGGCAATTTAGGGGGGTTTGGCACCAGGCAGGCCCCTTCTTGGCCTCCCATGTGTGTAGAGGATCCCGGTACCCCAACCCTGCTCCCATATATTATTCTCTTTTAACATGTTCAGGACAGGGGACTAAGGGGAAAATGTATAAGTCCCTTTGCTGCTGTAAAGTCACTTTTCTGCTACGCTCTTGAGTGGCAAACCCCAAAATCATATTTAAGTGGCCATGCAAAGCCACTTTGTATGGCTTTGAATGACCTTATAGATATGGAGTAAGGCAAGGCAGCACAAATTGTTGCGTTTCCTTACTATGAGCTAGGGAGGCAATACATGGGAGTTATGGTGGGTGTTCTCATGCTATATTCACAAAAAATACTCTAACGGACCTAAAGAGAGATCCAAAAAGGTTAAAGAAAAGAGGGAAATGAAAACTCCTAAAATAAAGGTTGTGCCTAATACAACCGTGGTCGTGGGGTGTCCCTATCCTGTCAGTATGGTGAGGGCAGAGTAGCTGCTCCACGTGATACTATGTAAGAGTGGATGTGTGTCAACTGCCAGGCTCCATCCAATTCGGGGAGGTTGACTGTATCTCACAGGACCAGAGAGTCAGAATGGGCGGTCTTATTTGAGATCGGTCGCCCTGCCTGCTACCTGTTTGGTTCTGGTCCTCGGCTTTCGCGAAGGACCAGACACACATCCACTCTTACATAGTATCACGTGGAGCAGCTACTCTGCCCTCACCATACTGACAGAATAGGGACACCCCATCCCAGTAATTTCACTCACATAGGGGAGTTACATCCTTGCCCTGAAGAAAGTCCTGGACCATTTTTTTGGCCCCTTTTTGGACTGAAACATGTCGGCACTAGGGTCCTAGGACCATAACACTCCTATAAGACCCATTTTATCTATTTTAACTACCCAGACAGACCCAAAAATAAAGGGAAACTGGGGATCTGCCTGTGGTATTTTATCTAGTTAACCCCCTCTGTCTTAAACATATTAAAAGCACTCCCAACACTGTGGTCGAGCCCACCCGGACTTCTAGGGGTCTGGGTGACCCGATGATGAAGCATGACACCACTAGAGTGTGTGAGGGTAACCTAAAGAAATACTTATCTCCCCCACGACCACGGTTGTATTAGGCACAACCTTTATTTTAGGAGTTTTCATTTCCCTCTTTTCTTTAACCTTTTTGGATCTCTCTTTAGGTCCGTTAGAGTATTTTTTGTGAATATAGTTTGTAGGGAGGATATACTCTATACAATCCTGCCTCTCTTACCCTTTAAGTCATTGGGATTTCCCAGTGCCTTGTTGTGTTATAGGGTGTTCTCATGCAACACCCATGGATTTTGACACATCCCCAGATTTACAAGAACATGTACACCTGGGGATGAGCCAATACCTTATAATAACTAACCCTGGGCGTAGTTCGCGAAGTAGCACTTCGCAAAGCTACGCAAAGTGCACTTCGCACTACGCAAGCTATGCGTAGCACTTCGCGAACTGCGTAGTACCTTGTTCGCACTGTGCCAGATGTCGTTTTCAATGATTGCACAGTGCGGACAAGCAACCGGCACTGTGCAATCATTGAAAATGGCATCTTGCACCGTGCGAGCTATAGTTTTCTGCTGCTCGAGTAGATTTTTACTCGAGCGGCAGCTTTCTCAATGCGAACTGGTAGTTTCTCAGCGCGAGCCGTCGCGAGCATACGCGACCACTCGCAATGAGAAACCTGACCTCCTCGCGTTGGGAATCTTGCCGGGAGGTTTATTTTCCATGCTCGCGATCGCCAACTTGATGTTGCTGATCGCGAACAAGGAAAAAGTCTCGCCGGGATGTCATTTTGCTTGCTCGCGGTCGCCAACTTGACGTTGAGGACCGCGAGCAAGCAAAAAATGACCCCAGCACTACGCAACACTACGCTACACGTGTTCGCACTGTGCTACGTGCAATTCGCGTAGTGCGAAGTAGCGCGAACTTCGCAAACTGCGCGAGCGTAGCGTAGTGCTTTGCCCAGGCTTAATAATAACTGTATTTCTCTTGTTTCTTTCTTTTTCCATGTGTGTTGCATTCGGTAGCACGCATAGAAAGAGGGAAAAGCCTCCTAGGATTGTTTTTGTGCAGGAAGGTGCCCCTTCCTGCACAAAAGGCAATCCTGCCGACAACACGGGCACCCTTGCACCATGGTGCAATGGTGTCTCCATTGGCGCTAGGCTGCCAGTACTGCACCAGCACAGGGGGAAAGGACAGTGATGCACCATATTAGATAAATATGGTACATCCCTGCCCTTTCATTTTGCTGTAGGGCAGCACAGCAAAGTGACTTGCTGTGCTGCCCTACTCTAAATTCCCATAAACCTGCCCCTAAGTCCCTGCAATGGCTGCAGGCAACATTTTCCTCATGTTGCTGGCAGCCAATCAGAGCACTCTCTCTGTGGTAGTCCGACTCCCACCGGAGTGAGCAATCCCAAGGAAAATAAAGATCTCTGGGCCAATCAAAATGTTATATTTTTAAATGACATCAGTAATGTCATTTAAGATCTCATCAGTGATGTCACTGACCATGTAATGAATGATGTAATATGTGAGGTCTATACCAATATGGCTGCATGCAAAACACGTTGTGCAGGGTGGCTCCCTGCACGCCTGTGCAGTAGAACGTCTTTTCATAAACACCCAGCATCAGAAACATCGTCACAAGATCGTAACAAGAGGAGAGTCTCCATAATGCAGATGAGATTCCACGTGCTCTGTCAACAGCATGTGCCGCTTCTGATTTAAATTTGAAAGTGGCGGTGAGGTTCTGGAGTTTTTAGAGTCCAGAGGTGTCAGGGAAACAACACCCAAAGTCCCCTGAGTTCCTTCCTGTCTTGGTGCACAAATAAACAGAGACGCGGGCTTCTCGATGGTGGCGTCAGAGACCAAGATTTATTTACTGCAGGGACACAGAAGTCATAGGAACCACACCAAGGCAGAATCTACAAGACTGTTCGAATTGTAAAAAGTGGGTTGCTCCTTAAATACACGAAATATGTCTTCAGGCAACATTACACGAATATCTTTCATGCCCAACCCGGTATCCCAAACAGACAATAAAACGTACACCAAACAATAATTAGTCGTAGGTTTTCAGTATTCGATCAAGTCTCTTTGTCAGTTTTCCATTCTTTGCCCGATCCTCCCCATCATAAAAATCGTATCCTCCCCATAGTAAAAGTCCAGAGGGAGAGGAGCAGAGCCAGGTGTAAGAGATAGAAAAGTAGGATAAGAGGTGTTTATGGATCATAAACGGGCATGGCTACCGTCTTCGGCCTCGTAATCAGGACAATGGACACGAGAACCAGTATAGCAGGGTTGGCCTCAGGCAGGGGAGGCAGCTTGATTCTGCCTAGTCACGCAGCGTCAGCTTCCTCGGGCTCGAGCTTACGTGTCCTTAACAAGGTGATTCTGCCGGGGTCATCGCTCGTTCATTGACTATGTGAGGGCAAGAAACAAAATGGATGCCGTATCTAAAATGGATGCCATGACTTTACAACAGAATGCCCTATTTCTCAGTGAATTCATGCTCGTAGCGCAGCGAAAACACTGTCATGCATTAAATGGATCATTTACGGTTCATTGGTACCAAAATCGTGTCAGTACTACAATACCGAATACACGGGTTCGGATCGCTACAGAACCTCAGACCGTCCTTTTGCCCTTACATAGGCAATAACTTACTCTATGTCAGAGTCCATCTCTATGTTCATCAGGTCACTGATATGTTGCTGGAGCATTATTCTATCTCGTGGCATATCTCCAAAAACAGGTGGTCTTCTTACGCATGTTGAAACACAAAGGCTACATAAGGCAGGACCACACTGAACAATGAGACAGCACGAGAATAAAAATACCAACGCAACACCAATGACTATCAGAACTTTCCATCCCCACGCAGATAACAGATTCCAGAACCATCCCATTAGTGACCAGTCACCTTCCTCTACATGAATAGAGTCAGAGATTTTGTGTAACTTAGAAATGGCCTTATATACTGTTGGCGCATTATCTGGGATAAAAACACAGCAACTCGATTGGATCATCTTACATACCCCACCTCGATCTGCAAGTAATACATCAAGGACCATACGATTCTGTAACGTCATGAGGCGATCCACTTGAAGCTCAGCTGTCAGGTTACTAAGGGCACCCGCAGTTTCGGTAATAGTGGATTCAACTACCCGTGTTAGTTGACGTAAGTTTCTACTGTTGGCCATAGGCCCCCAGAACGGAAGGAAACCTTTGAAGAAGTCTCCTGCTTCTTGGCCAGCAGTGTCTTCTTTATTGAAAACATCTCTCACAACTCTAGTTTTGTGATAATCCGGTGCAGCAGTGTATGTCGGAGGCAACAGTTGAGCGATATAACATGAGCCTGAAAAGTCAGCAGGCAACCAAGTATATGCTCTGTCTTTGCAAACAAAATAGGTGCCCTTAGCAGCTAAGAATGCAGGGGAAGACTGTGACGGGAAAACGTATGTTTCGGTACAGTCACTCTTCCCTAGTCGAGCTTTCGGATTCCTCCCATTTCCTTGCAAACAGACCTGACCTTGGTGGGGCACGACCCAGATCGGAGTCGAGCTCTTACGTTTGTTCTCACCCAAAGTAATGCCATACTCCGTAACATTCCAACCCATGTAAACTCGCAATTCAACCTTGGGAATATACGGAGTGTTATTGACATCTCTAACCATGTCAGTAATTCCTTTTACCAAGGCTCTATTAGCGGAGTTATACCTAGTGGAACGCGGAGGTCGCGGGGGATAGGTCTCTAGAGCATAGACGAACATGGTCTGAAATGCCCAGAATGATCCATTATAACTAAAGGGCAGAACCAGATAAGGGATACCCTTGTCCATGGTATGTGGTATCAAGCCACACACCCAGCAGTTCGTTGTGTTTACTACTAGTTGGTGTTGGTGCAAGAGCTGAATGAAAGTGTTATTTATAAACTCAGAGCGTCGAGCTTGCTCATGTGCAGGAAAAGGATGGAAAGAATGAAAAGAAACAACAGTCGGAGAAACAGAAACATGGGGAGATACTGTAGATGTAACAGGTGCAAAGATTAATTGAATACCAAAAATAATTCCGCCTACCAGAGTTATTAAAACAATCAGAAATGTCAGAGCACATTGCATTAGGAAACATTTGCTATACAAAATTTCATACAGTTTTGTCTTGCGAGCATTTATGACGTTAGCCCGTCGCAGTTCAGGAAGCTCCATCTTCTACAACCGTTCGCAACGGATGGTTTGTACCTGTTAAAAAATGCCTCTGTCTACCCTGGGAGTTCCCAAAATAAACAGAAGAAACCGACCTTGTGTCTGGTTCCCTGCAAGTTAAAACAAGGCACACGTTACGACCCTACGGTAACCCAGATGGCAAGGTGAGAGAACAACACAAAAAAAAAAAAAAAAAAGACAAAAATTATAGAGCAAACTTCCTGACTGAATGGAAATGTGAAAGAGTTTTTAAATAGAAAGGTAATTATGCAATGCTATTGTTTTCTAAAATGAGAACGTAGATTGTATCTAAATTTGTCTGGTCTCGTCTGATCTTGAAACAATTGATCTACAGGTGCAGTAATGTTCAAATCCACAGGTGACAAATGTTCACTTTGTACAACACTCTGTTCAGGGTTCGAAGGAACAGTTCCTGGTGGGGTATCAGAGTTCTGCGTTTCAGTTCGTTTGTCCGTTATGTACTCTGCATCACTGAAGGGGATGAGCCTAGGAACAGGTTCTTTCTCGGATACACCAAATCCCTGTCTAACCCAGTTGTTGTAAGGGAGTGGGAGAGGGACACGCTTCGTATGGCTAGCGTGCACCCAATTCTTCCTTCCAGCTAGGCGTACAGCAGTTCTTGTGGCCAGGAGCACTTGAAACGGGCCCACAAATCTTGGCTGGAGGTTCCGGGTTCGTTCAAAATTCCGCACCACAACTTGATCACCGGGTTTCAACGTGTGGCCTGGACTCTCTGGCAGTTTAGGCAAGGATTCAAATACCTGTTGATGGGTAAGGCTCAATTTAGCAGTCAGGTCAAAAAGGTAATCAATCAACATTGGATATTCGATCTGTTTGAATTCCTTTGGCCTAGGGACTCCCCAAACATTAGCAGGACGACCAAACACAATCTCATATGGGCTAAGCCCTACTCGAGAGTGTACAGTCGCTCTGGTGGACAGTAAAGCTAAAGGCAGTGCGTCTGGCCAAGATAGACCAGTGGAAACTTGGATTTTAGCAAGTTTCAGCTTCAAGGTACCATTGTACCCTTCAACCAAACCTGCTGACTGTGGGTGATTCGCACTGTGTAATTTCTGGGTGATTCCCAGACCCGCACACACACTTTTCATAACTTTCCCTACACACTCACTTCCATTGTCCGACCATACAATCCGTGGCATACCATACCTGGGGAAGTACTCCTTGAGGAGGATTTTGGCAGTAGACATAGCAGTGTTATCCTTCAACGGATACGCCTCGATCCATCTTGAAAAAGCACAGACTACCACTAGGACATATTTAAGATTATTACACCTGTCCATGTGGATAAAATCCAACTGAATCACTTCAAAGGGACAAGAAGGGGGAGCAAAGTGACCAGCTGGGGTTGGGGTTCCCTTGCCAGGATTATGCATCAGGCATATCATGCAATTTTTCACCACTCTTTCCGCACACTTAGTAATTCCATCGTTCTTCCATACTGGAGCTAACATTTTACATATCCCTTTCGAACTAATGTGCGCCGCTCCATGCGCCATCGTGACTACCGCAAGTACATACGCATCGGGTAACATCCAACGCTGCTGTTCAGACAAATCAACCCAACATCCACTTGAATCCATTTTACCCGTTTTCTCCTTCCATTCATTCTTCTAATTTTTAGTTGCTTCATTCTGGATCGCCTTCACACTTTCAATCGTATTCTCACACATTCCTGATTCAGCAATCCATCTTGCAGACATTGCAACGTACATTCGACTCATCATGTTCTTGGCCGTCTCTTTGGCGACCTCATCAGCAAACGCATTCCCACGGCCAACATCATCCGTAATCTTTCGATGTGCACTGCACTTCACAATCGCAACTTCATTCGGTAGGGTCAGAGATTCCAACAGGTCATTGACTAACTGTCCATGTTGGATCTTAGTCCCATGAGACGTGAGAAAACCTCTTTCTTTCCACAGACGTCCAAAACTATGTGCTACGCCGAAGGCGTATTGGCTATCAGTAAACACATTCACTCTCTTTCCCTCCGCTAAAACACACGCTCTTGTTAATGCAATTAATTCTGCAGCTTGGGCAGAATTCTGACTTACTCTTGCGGTCTCAACAATCGTACTCAAGGTCGTAACTGCATACGCGGCCGTCACATCACCATTCTGTAGTTTAAAACATGACCCATCGACGTACAAAGTGCCATCTGGATCTAGTAACGGAGTATCTTTTAAATCAATCCTACCTTTTGTCTCTTCCTCAGTTCTAAAACAATAATCATGGAGCTCTGAATCACTCGACTCTTGAGTAGTCGGCAACAGCGTTGCTGGATTCAATATGTTGCATCGCTTGATCTGAATGTGACTTGCCAAAAGTGTCAGCTCATAGCCTGATAGTCTAGCACTGGTGAGGTGTTGAGTTTTCGTTCGATTCATGAGTGTATCCACAGCATGTGGAACCATGACTACTAACATGTTGTTCATGACTAGTCCAGCAGACTGTCGAATAGACACTGCAGCTGCTGCTGTAGCTCTCAAACAACTTGGCAATGCTCTGGCTACCGGATCTAATGTGGATGAGAAATATGCACAAGGTCGCTGTTTGTCACCAAATTGTTGCGTTAAAACACTCAACGCACAACCTTCTCTTTCATGGACATATAAAGTAAACGGCTTACTGTAGTCAGGAGTACCCAACACAGGAGCTGAACACAGCGCATCACGTAAGTCAGAGAAGCTCTGTTGACATTCATCAGACCATGGCAAAGGGCTCGGAACACCTTTTCCAGTCAGGGCTACCAATGGTTTTGCCATGAGAGAAAAATTAGGGATCCATTGCCTGCAGTATGACGTAATACCCAAAAACACACGCACTTCTCTCTGTGTGCTTGGTACAGTCATCTGCGAAATTGCTTTGATTCTCTCTGGGGTCAACCTTCTTCCCTCCTTTGACAAAAGATGACCTAAGTAGGTCACTTCTTGGCAACAATATTGCAGTTTAGAAGGTGAAACCTTGTGATGTAAGTCTGACAAATGACGTAATAAAGAAATTGTAGCTGTTTTGCAAGTTTCCTTGTCATCAGCAGCCACTAAAAGATCATCTACGTATTGGATCAGAGCAACACCAGGAGGAAGTACAAGAGCATCTAATTGACTTTTGAATGCTTGGCTGTAAATTGAAGGGCTCTCACAATAACCTTGTGGAGCGCGCTTGAACCTGAAACTGCGACCTCCTAAGGAGAAACCAAAAATGTCTCTACTTTCCTCGGCTATCGGGATGCTGAAAAAGGCATTCTTCAAGTCTATCACTGTAAACCATGAGGCCGAGGCAGGAATCAACGTTAATAATGCAGTGATATCTGGTACCACAGGAAACTGTGGAATCACTATTTTGTTAACCTCTCTGAGGTCAATCACAAATCTGTACATTGGTGGTTTGGAAGGGTCAGTGCGTTTGAAAATCGGCAGAACAGGACTATTGCAGACATTTCCTCTAGTTTCCTCTATCACATCTTTCTGTATCAAGTCTTTCACGATCAGTAAAAGTGCACGTTCACCTTCATTCGAAATTCGATACTGTGGGATTTGTGGGAATCTAACATTCGCTTTCAGACTCACCACATAAGGGGGAATTTCCAAAAGACCTACATCATTAGGACCAGTCGCCCAAAGTGTATCAGGGAGAGAACGCAGCTCCGGTGGGAGCTTATTCATTGACATGTACATTGGAGAAATGACTCTCTTACCCAACGTGAGCTGTACTCCCGAAGGAGAACAGTACAGTGTCGCATGCAGGCATTTCAACAGATCTAAACCAAGCAGATTCTCATTACAACCGGTTGTTAGAATAAGGGGTGCTTCTAGTTCGCATGGCCCAACAGAAATTGACAAAGGACTAGAGACAGGATTGTGAACAGGGGCGCCTGAGAAACCTACTGAAGTGTTCGTTAAGCCAGACAAAGGTGCGCCAGGGAGTTTCGCATGCATAATTGAACTTTTTGCCGCACCAGTATCCAACAGAAACGGTTCGACCACGCCTGATGTAACTACTGCGACATAAGGTCCACTCTGATCAACTGGAACTGATACTACTCCCTCTCTTTGCCTGTGGCTGTCCTAGTACTCGCTTCTCTGAATCTCTTCATTATGTTCATAGTAATCTTCAACATGATACTGTGGAGATCTACCCGGTTGCATAGATTGTACATTTCGTTGATCAAAATATTTTGATGGGCGATTAGCCTGTGGAGTCATTGTACCACGGCCTCTACCTCTAGGAGCTTGCATAAACCCACCACTATTTCTCTGAGCTGGGACACCACTGGTTTGTGTATGCAGTACTGGACACTCGTTCTTATAATGACCCTCCTTTTTACAATAGGCACACTGATTCCATGCTAACTGTTGTCGGGGAAGACCATAATCAAATCTTTGGGACATCCCTTGCTGGAATTGTGGCTGTTGCTGAAACTGGGGTCGCTGCTGTGAATCTGACTGATTTGAGCGAGGCGGGTACGCCTGTTGCAAAAGAACTTTAGTTTTCAAATCTTTTGTTTTCTTTTCTGACTTTTCCTTCTCTTCTTTCTCTCTATTCTCGTAATACTGAGCAGTTGCAAGTATCTGTGCTGTCGTCGACACTGCCCATGCACTCTCAGAATCCTTTAACTTGTTACTAAGCTCAGGCAGTAAATTAAACACCAACTTGTTGACAAACAACCTCTGACCTCCCTCAGTACTCATATCTTGCCCACTATGGTCTACGAAGGTCTCTTCAAATCTAGTGAAGAAGTCAGAGACGCTTTTGTCCTTCTTCTGCTTGCATGCTGATAATTTATCCCAGTTGACCCGTAACGCTGGCATCAGCGTTTTCATCAGATTAATTATTCTGTCAGGTAAAGCAGCAATCAGAGGCTCAGGTTTAGCACCGCCAACTTGTTGCGCGTCTGCCGCTACAATAGCTGGCCAATCACCTCCTAAGGCAACTGGGTGATTCTCTTGCCGGATCTTGGCCCATATAGGCTGTGGCACTACATTGCCAAACAGCATTTCGATGTCTGCCAAATTCATGACACACGCTTGAACTGTCTGCGTTAACTCTTTATAATAACCAGCAGGATTTTTACGTGGATCCGGTAATGCCTGTTTTACTGCTAATACTTCAGCCCGCTTCCAAGGGATGTGTATGCACACTCTATGAAAATGTGCTGGAGCAGCTGCAATACCCAAGTTCACATTAGCTTGGACTGCTTCGCGCCATATCGGTGGAACTTCCCTCATCGGATATTGACCTCGTCTTTTCCTAGTAATCGGTGAACCATCAGAACCCCTTGGAGACCGAAGAGGAGAATCATCCCTATAAGCTAAAATCAGTTCTATCGCTTCCCTTACTTCTGAACCTATCACCATTCCTGCGGCGAACTTTTGCTGAATATTTATCAAATCAGAGGGAACAGAATCTAAGTCATCATCATCCCATTCCTCACGCAAAAGAGAACACATCACGTCAAAGACATAACGCTGAGTTGGTTCATTCCATTGCATAAATGTATCTGACACTCTTCGTGCATCATACTTCGCAGCTTTCGACATCCACCTAAAAGCTGTCGAATCTAATATTTCTCGTTCCTGGGGACCAGGAAACTGGCTACGTCTCTGTGTATAGTCAGAAACGGGGGTCCCAATTAAGGACCTGTAGAGAGGAGTTAAGATATTAGTTACAGAGTCGGTTATTTTCTGACGAACAGAAAGCGGAGTCAGAATGTTTACAGAGTTCGGGAACAGGGAAGCTGGAGCAGATGAAATGGTAAGGGTGGGAGTAGCAGGTAAAGCAGGTTGCGAAACGACAGGCAAAGGCGGAATAGGCAACCCAGGAAGAGGGGGTGCCGAGGGAACATTAACCACAGGAAGGACAGGAGCTTGAATCAAAGGAAGTGGAGCAACTGTTCCAGGCTGACCAGCAGCTGGCTGCACAACAGGTAGTAACTGTGGTGCTGTATTACTCTGTGCATACGGTGGAGGTGATCTCAACAGATAAGACAACAGAGGATCCTTTTCAGAATCCTCTATCGGCTTAGCAGGGCACGATGGCAAGACAGGGTAGCATTTATCAATCGCCAAATTATGTTTTCTATTCGCCATCTCTATTGCTTTTTCAGTCTCGTTGACATGTAACTGTCTAGCAGACTCCATTAATGTCAACCCTTTCTCTTTCTGTTCCTTCTTCATCTTCCTAATTTCTCTCTGTTTGGCTTCTTTACGCCATACGCGAAAAGAATCAAACATTGCCGGCCGGGCTTTCTTTTTGAACAACTTCATTTCTAGATTGTCTAGAATTTCAATTTCAAAGCTACCATGCGGTGGCCAACTAAGGACACCATCTTTCTTGGTGTAACGGACCCATACTTCATTATAAACGATAGGACCTACACCATGTTTACAATAGAGCTCATATGTAGGAGTTCCAATCGGAGGAACCGAACACGAATCCTCCAACCGGGAATCCCCGTTGCAACTTAACCAGGACAGGAAACAATTACTACTGTTAGTCATTATAAACTAAGGACAGATTCCAACCAAAATGCGGAAAGAATTTAGGCCTACCAAATGAACCAATACCAAAACAAAGATTATCTTAACAAGAGCAACCAATGATAATCTACGAATTCAAAAACAAACGTATCCAGAGAACAAAACAAGAGCAACAAAGAGCAACCCACTTAATACTTAACTGAAATGTGGAAGACGTCACCAAGGAGAACCCATCTACGTCTCGCCGTACTAAGGTCTGCACCTCGGGTCCAAGACAGGGCGACAGTCAGGGCAGCGGTCCTCTGTAGCCGTCTAGGAACGGGAACCCTCGTGGAAGAGATCGTCGGGCCACTTTTACGACATACAGGGATCGATGAAGCGAGGTACCTCCCTCCGGAATCTTCACACGAAGCTCCTCGAAATTTTCAGGCTTTGGACCGGTACCGGATGACGTCGCTCCACGTTGGGCGCCAATTTGAGGTTCTGGACTTTTTAGAGTCCAGAGGTGTCAGGGAAACAACACCCAAAGACCCCTGAGTTCCTTCCTGTCTTGGTGCACAAATAAACAGAGACGCGGGCTTCTCGATGGTGGCGTCAGAGACCAAGATTTATTTACTGCAGGGACACAGAAGTCATAGGAACCACACCAAGGCAGAATCTACGAGACTGTTCGAATTGTAAAAAGTGGGTTGCTCCTTAAATACACGAAATATGTCTTCAGGCAACATTACACGAATATCTTTCATGCCCAACCCGGTATCCCAAACAGTCAATAAAACGTACACCAAACAATAATTAGTCGTAGGTTTTCAGTATTCGATCAAGTCTCTTTGTCAGTTTTCCATTCTTTGCCCGATCCTCCCCATCATAAAAATCGTATCCTCCCCATAGTAAGAGTCCAGAGGGAGAGGAGCAGAGCCAGGTGTAAGAGATAGAAAAGTAGGATAAGAGGTGTTTATGGATCATAAACGGGCATGGCTACCGTCTTCGGCCTCGTAATCAGGACAATGGACACGAGAACCAGTATAGCAGGGTTGGCCTCAGGCAGGGGAGGCAGCTTGATTCTGCCTAGTCACGCAGCGTCAGCTTCCTCGGGCTCGAGCTTACGTGTCCTTAACAAGGTGATTCTGCCGGGGTCATCGCTCGTTCATTGACTATGTGAGGGCAAGAAACAAAATGGATGCCGTATCTAAAATGGATGCCATGACTTTACAACAGAATGCCCTATTTCTCAGTGAATTCATGCTCGTAGCGCAGCGAAAACACTGTCATGCATTAAATGGATCATTTACGGTTCATTGGTACTAAAATCGTGCCAGTACTACGATACCGAAAACACGGGTTCGGATCGCTACAGAACCTCAGCGGCTGACACCGCAGATATCAGATCTAAAAGATGACCATTAATCAAAGTGAAAAAAAAAAAAATGAAATGTCTCACCTGACTTTACCAGCCAGTACCAATGAAATCACGCCCTGTAGCTCATAGTTAGATGTGAGTCTTTGTGCCATAACCTCCGTACACCTCCATGTGAAGGTGCTCTTTTGGAAAAATCCACAGCTGACTCCAAGCATAACGAGTTTGTCTTTGTAGAAGACCATGTGTAGCGATCTCTGCTCATGTTGTGTATACTTGAAACACGTAAAATAGCACTTCAGACACCTCCAAAGTAACGCCAACATCTGGGAGAAGACGGATTATGTGCAGGACAGCTGTCCTTGTCAATCTTGACGTGTGCTGCACCCATGTGGCTTGTAGTCATGTAGAAAGTCATTTCCAAGCAGTAGACTTTCCTTGCAGATGCAGGACTTGTGGGTGTATGCACAACCACCAATTTTGTTTGTTGCTTGTGATATCTTGTGTTGCGTTGGAAACTCTTGAGTCTCTTCATAAGTCACCTTTAGTGTGCTTAAAGTTGCGTCGTTTCTATGCTGTCTTGGCAAGTTAGACTTGTGGATTCTTCTCATCATGTTGACTTGTGCAGATGTCATCTTGTGGTTACTAGACCAACTGTAAAGACAAGTAGGCATGTAGGAATGTCTCCAATTGTCGCTCGTCGCCAAAATATGTTGCGCTCTGTGGTAGAAAGTAGACGCTGCTAGCCATGTAAGTTCTTAAGTACCTTTATTCCAGTTGCACAGCAGGATGGTAAGTAAGTACATCAGCTTGGTAGACCAGATAAACAGGTAGTAATGATGTAGGATAGCCCAGTAGTCAGCCCTTGGTCCTATGCCACAGCAGCCCCACCAGGAGCAGCCTGCCTGCTGCTCAGCCCATCTGTAACTGTCATACCTCACTCAGTCAGACACCCAACATTCCACGCATCACAGCATTCTCAACATTCTACTCCAAACACACACAGTGGCTGAGCAGCAGGTGGACTGGTAAACTGCAAGATATGAAAGTACTATGCTGGGCATAACACAGTACATTGCAGGAACATAAGTTATAGTTAGGTCAGGTAACTATAACTGCTGAATTTCACTGCTTATGTATGAGTGAAATCTGACCCTAACTATAATGTCCCTGTAACCTTTGGTGTTTTTTTTACTGAATTTCTAAGGCTACTTAAATGCTAATTCCTAACTATAACTTAACTGTAACCTCGTATTCGCGTTTGCAGAGTGGTAAAGAAAGGGGGCTGGGCCTAGATCCAGCTCTTACGAATCCTGCTGTGTAGGACTTACAAGAGGTACCAGAAGACCTAACAGGGTATCTTGAGCTTAATAACATCTTAGACCATTCCCAACATGGCTTTAGACAACAGCACTCCACTGAATCAGCCCTAATCCCAGCCACTGAGGAAATACGTAGACAACTCGATGGCGGAGGAAAAGCCATGCTAATCCTACTTGACCTATCAGCTGCATTCGATGCCATGAACCATCAGGTATTAATTCAAAGGCGGAAGGCAATAGGAATACGGAAGAGGCTTTAAGCCTTCTCTCCTTGTTCCTCTTGGCAAGGGAGCAGAGGGTATGCTGGGCCAATTATAAATCAGAAAGGTTTTACCTCCCCTGTAGAGTCCCCCTGGGGTCAGCACTGTCCCCAACGTTATTCAACATTTACGTTATACCCCTGGCTGAGCTGACTAGGGGGCATAGTTTCTCATTGGTATCATACGCCGATGACACTCAACTTGTAATCTCCATCTCTTCAAGAGCCGAAACCGTGGCAGGGAGGTTTCATAGCTGTCTGAAACCTATTATGCAATGGATGCACCAGAGCTACCTTAAACATGGGTAAAACTGAGGTTATGGAGTTAGGGATTGGGCCACCGCTCTGGAACCAAGAGTGGTGGCTGGCGGAGGCAGGTCAATGCCCAGTACCTGCAGTAAAGGTCAAGAATTTGGGAATCTTGCTTGACGACCAACTAAGCTTCGGAGACCAGATTAATCAGTTAATATAGTCATTTTTCTTCCAACTAAAAATCCTGCGCTAAATGTTCTCTTTTACTCCCTCTGACCTCAGAAAATCGGTTGTAGTTGCTTTGATCCTTTCACGGGTTGACTATTGTGAAGCCCTTTTCCTGAGCATAAACAAGCACCTATTGTCTGAACTACAATCTGCAAAACGCTGCAGTACCACCACATTTCTAGCAGCATTAGAACACTTCATTGGCTACCAGTGCACTAGTGAATTGAATTTAAAGCACTGTGTCTGGTACATAAAACACTGGTAGTTTAGAAGCGGATCTACAGAAATTATTCAGTCAGTACATTCCACGGCATAATCTCAGATCTTCTAACAAAGGTCTAGTCCATATACCTAGAATACAAAAGGCTAGATGGGGAGGTAGAAGCCTGATATATCGAACATCTAAGCAATGGAATGAATTACCAGATGACATCAGACTACAACCTTCCAGACCTCTGTTCAGAAAAAGGCTGAAGACCTGGAAATTCTCCTTGCAGAAATAAGACATGCATCCTTCTATAACTCGTTTCCTTCTATATCGCCAAGATGCCTCGGCATGCATGCACCATATAAGCTTCTCCTTACTTACAAAAGGGCTGCTTGGCCCCAAGGTCCCTCAGGAGTAAAGTGGACTTCCCAGCCCCAATCAGTAGTGCACCATGAACCATATCCCCAGAGTAGAAGAGAAAGGGAGCATGTCCTCGGAAGACCTCTTACCAATCCCGCTGTGTGGGACTTACTGGAGGTAACAGAATGGGTAGTTGGCCCCAAAGGATGTCCTTGGGGACCAACTACCTCTCCTGTTACCTCCAGTAAGTCCCATACAGCTGGATTGCTGAGACATTGTTGGAGGCCATGCCCTGTCCTCCACCACTCTGCAAAAGTGGCACACTAGTAGTAAGTGGTATGAAGTCCCCTTGGCTACTGAGGGTCCTTGGGGCCAACTATCCCTCCTGTTACCTCCAGTGAGTCCCACACAGTGGGTTTGCTGGGAAGTTCTTGGTGGCCACATCCTCTTTTCTCCACCACTCTGCAAACGCGCCTCCTGGCACACAAGTAGTTCAGGGATGAAGTCATCTTGAATTTTGAGGGGCCTTGGGGCCCAACTAGCCCTCCTGTTACCTCCAGGAAGACCCACACAGCTGAATTGCTGAAAGGTTGTCAGAGGCCACGTCCCCTTTCTCCGCAACTCTGCATATGCGCATCCTGGTGCATTGCTGCTTGGGGGATAAGGTCCACTTTAGTCCTGAGGTCCTCAGGAGGCAAGGGCACCTCATGCTCCCGCCAGCAGTGAACCAAGAGGCACATTTGCAGTGTGGTGGAGAAAGGAGGCAAGGCCTCCAACCGCCTCTCTTCAATCCCTCTGTGTGAGGCTAACAAGGTAAGAGGAGGTCTTCTTAGCCCCTAAGGTCCCTCAGTAGCCAAGGGGACTTCATTCCCCAACAACATTTGCAAAGTAGTGAAGTAAAAGGGTGGGGTCTCAGCGATTTGCCAGCTTTTTTCTGGTTTTGTTTGCTATATTTTAGGAAGGGGGGCTGTGTTCCTTAAACCATTTTGGGCCCCGGGTTCCGGGTGTCAGGACCCGACTTGAAATGTTCAGAAATTCCACGGGTAGTTTTCACACAGAAAAAGACTCGCACACCAGGGTTCGTGTTTCAAGTGATTTTGATATTGGCGACGCGTTTCGAGCAGACGCTCTTCTTCACAAGCCATAGATATATATATATATTCGCCACACTTCCAAAACAGAAAGAGTCGATGCCATGGCTGTGCGCAAAATTGATTTAATGTCAGCTGGTGAAGCTAGACGTGTTTCGCCTGTCCTGCAGGCTTGTTCACTAGTGACCCATGACCATATATATATTCACTGAAAAAACCATAGGTTTCACACATGTTATAGTTAGCTGGACATTTTACTGATAAAAAACCAATGAAATTCCCCCGTTATAGTTACTGTAGGCAACTATAACTCACGCGACCGCAATCCTCTGCTGATGCTAATACTGTATTTAGACACTTATTTGCCCATGTCTTCTTCCATTAAATTTTAGCTATACATATATTACAAATATTTTTTTTTCATAAAGACACATATGTCATCAGCAGAGGATTACGGTCGCGTGAGTTATAGTTGCCTACAGTAACTATAACGGGGGAATTTCATTGGTTTTTTATCAGTAAAATGTCCAGCTAACTATAACATGTGTGAAACCTATGGTTTTTTCAGTGAATTTGCAAGGTTTTTTAAATGCTAATTCCTAACTATAACGTGTGTGAAACCTATGGTTTTTTCAGTGAATTTGTACGGTTTTTTAAATGCTAAGTTACTTTACGCCATTTGTGGCGTGCGCGCCCACTTAACGCAGTTCGTTCCGTGCGCGCACGGTGCGCTTCGCGCACCGTGCGCGCACAGTGAGCACGCGGTGCGCTTCGCGCACCGCATGTCCACGTTACGCTAGATGGGCCATGAAAGCACGATTCGCTTCGCGCACCGTGCGCACATGGAGGAAACATATGATGAGCATTGTTGTGACTGGTAAAATATATGTTTTGTTTGGTATACATAAGCCATGCACAAATGATGCACGACGGGCACCATTTGCACACGGGGTGGGGAGAATTTGGATATTTTTTATTTTTTTTATTATTTGCTACCGTACGCGTACGGTAAGCGTAAATGGCGAAATTTACAAAAAAATTAAAATTGCCTTTTTTCACTTGGGGGATCGTTGGGGACACCCCCAACATGGCTAGGTGCTTGGGAGCTGTCTAAACAGCCCCTTTACATGTTTTTACACTTTGTTTATCCTCCCCCCCCTCAGAGTGCGAGAGAGAAAATGGCGGCCGCCGCTTCCTGGTTTCGACCGATTCGAATGTTTACTAAGATCTAACGGCCAATCAGAATCGCGCTCGCGCACGTCACCGTACGCGTACGGTAAGCGCACCGTAAGCGCACCGTAAGCTGGCTCAGATATATATATTGATTTAAAGGCTATTTTCTCAGAATCTACTGAACAGATTTACACCAAACCTACAAAAGGCACTTCCTTGACCTGGGGACTACCTCTCTGCCAAATTTCATTAAATTCTGTTCAGCCGTTCGGGCTGTAGCCCTGTCTAAAGGTCCTATGGAAAAATGCATGGGAAAAATGCGTTTTGGGACCCCCCTTTTATCTTAGCCCCCGCTTGACGAATCCCCCCGAGACTTTCAGGGTAGGAGCGGAGCGTAGCGCCCCACCTATTTTGAAAAATTCGCGAGGATTCGTCGACCGGCGCCAAAGTTATTCAAAATAGAATGTTGCGGATTTCCTATGGAAACGTGGTCCTAACTATAACTACCTACTGGCGACCGCCAGTAGGTAATAAATATATATATATATATATATATATATTACCTACTGGCGGTCGCCAGTAGGTAGTTATAGTTAGGACCCCTTTTCCATAGGAAATCCGCAACATTCTATTTTGAATAACTTTGGCGCCGGTTGACGAATCCTCGCGAATTTCTCAAAATAGGTGGGGCGCTACGCTCCGCTCCTACCCTGAAAGTCTCGGGGGGATTCGTCAAGCGGGGGCTGAGATAAAAGGGGGGTCCCAAAACGCGTTTTCCCCATGCATTTTTCCATAGGACCTTTAGAACGAGCTAAAGCCCGAACGGCTGAACAGAATTACTCGAAATTTGGCAGAGAGGTAGTCCCTAGGTCAAGGAAGTGCCTTTTGTAGGTTTGGTGTAAATCTGTTCAGTAGATTCTGAGAAAATAGCCTTTAAATCAATATATATATCTGAGCCCGCTTACGGTACGCTTACCGTACGCTTACGGTAAGCGTACGGTGGCGTGCGCGAGCGCGATTCTGATTGGCTCTTAGATCTTAGTAAACATTCGAATCGGCCGAAACCAGGAAGCGGCGGCCGCCATTTTGTGTATTTCACTCTGAAAAAAAGAGTGAAAACAAGAAAAGGGGGCAAAGAGGAGAGTAACAGATCTCCTTACATTTGTGAGGGGGTCAAAGAAGGACTGTAAAGTACAAAAAAAACATTTATTGTTTTTTAAAAAAATCACGGGGTACGCGTACGGTAAGCTTACGGTAAGCGTACGGAAGAAAAATGGCGTGCGCGAGCGAGATTCTGATTGGCCCTTAGATCTTAGTAAACATTCGAATCGGCCGAAACCAGGAAGCGGCGGCCGCCATTTTGTGTATTTCACTCTGAAAAAAAAGAGTGAAAACAAGAAAAGGGGGCAATGAGGAGAGTTACAGACCCCCTAACATTTGTAAGGGGGTCAAAGAAGGACAGAAAAGTACAAAAAAAACATTTATTGATTTTTTAAAAAATCACGGGGTACGCGTACGGTAAGCGTACGGTTAAAAAAAAAAAAAAAAAAAAAAATGAAATGCAGAATTAGGAGTTTAGATATTAGGGAGCTCTAAAAAGAGCTGTTGTGTTTATGAAGTCATTTTTTTAAGTGGTACTTACAAGTAAGTACCGATGCAGAGTCTAAGGTTCAAAAGGAAGACTCTGTTCCCTTCATCATTGAAGTGCACACCATCTCCTCTATAAATGTCTTGCATGTCATAACGCAAGTTGTTGTGGTAAATGGCACCCATACCATAGTCACGGAGGAAAGCAGAAACAGATTTGTTGACGTGCTTTCTTGCTTTGTCAATCTGCGGACAGAAATGATTGGACCAGTTCCATTTTTGACTTTGGCATATGTTGGAAAACACAAAGGCAGTTTTAGGGAAAAGTGAAAACAGTTGTGCAAAGGTGTCCTTCATAAGCATTTCCAGACCTACCCCAGTCAAAGTGCCTAGGTCATTGCCACCACAGTGCACTATTATGAGGTCAGGGTGTTGGATTTGCATGAAGGATTTCACCAATGGCATCAACTGGTGCCACTTTAACCCTCTCTGACCAATCCATTTAATGTCTACATTTGGCAAAGCAAGGTCTCTCACCATATCTGTTTTCTCTGCAAACTTTTCACTCCAGAAGACATAGCTGTGCCCTACAATCCACACTGTGAACATCTTCAAAGGAGAACTGGATGCACTCAGGAGGTGTCTTTCAGTAGAATGGCAATATGAAAAGAAAGACAGTTTGGAAATGGAGGCATACATATTTTTTTCAAAACAAAAAGAACTGATTGGCTGTTTCATACCATTCTAGAATAAAAACTAGGCTGTATGTGTAAATTAATAGAAGCATGTTTTGTATTGGTACAGAAAAATGTGTTACCAAAGAACAGTACTATGGATTTGCTGTTAGGTTTGAAAAGTCAAGCACTCTTGCTCTGTGGAATTGAAACATTGTGTGGCGAACTTCTGACCTAACTCCACACAGCAGTGTTCCATGAGCTGTTGCTATGGTAGCAGGCAGAAGTCAAGTTGGGGGAAGGGTACTAGGCAGAAGTCAAGTTGGGGGCAGGGTACTTTTGGAAAAGGGTTGGTTTT
The DNA here is from genome assembly GCF_964204655.1 of Triturus cristatus. Taxonomy (NCBI): domain Eukaryota; kingdom Metazoa; phylum Chordata; class Amphibia; order Caudata; family Salamandridae; genus Triturus; species Triturus cristatus. Next base: position 248,221,087 of record NC_140582.1, on the reverse strand, counting down.
CAACCAATAGAAATGTGTGATTACATTTGAAAAAAAGGGGGAAGCACTGAGATTTGAAACTTACATGTATATGTGTGGAAAAATAGAGGGAAAGTTTGCCATTATCTGGTTCTGCTGAGAGGAGAGAGGTGAACACAACAGAGATCCTGGCTCTGATAATCTGCTGTTTGAGTGCCACATTTCTTTCACAACTAACTAATTTTAAAGGTGAGTTATAAGTTTGAGAGGGGATGTATGTGGTAACTTAAGAAATGAATAATAGAAATGGAAATTCTTTTTGTTGAAGTTGCGTTTATCATTTTCTGTTTTGGGAGAAATTTAAATGTGAGGAACATGTAAAATAATATGGACTATGTTTTCACAATAAATTAAGGTGTACTGGAAAAAAAAAGAATAGTTTAAGGGTTTGAGGTTGGACTCAGTAATGCAAATACATTCAGCATCACTAAGGCTGGTTGCCCTTGCTGGAGTGTAGGCAGCCACCCAGGTTAAACATGGTGGTAGTCTGAAAAAGAAGTTTGGACATGTGCATTTAAGAAAATCAAAAAAGTGGTTTCATAATGTGTCAGTCTGTAAAAGTGATTTTCACTTGCCAAAAAAAAAGAGCAGTAAGTGTGCTATCAAATTGGCAAAGAAATTTCGTTTTGGGACTAATGTGAAAACATGACTCTGTGCAAAGAGGAATTATAGGCAGAGATTTATTGCGTTTTTATCTGGTGATTTCACAGTTGCATTAGATGGAAAGGGGGAGCGATTTTTTGGGGGAAGAAGCAGACTCTTAGCACACACCCATGTGCTTGCCATGTATAATCATGCACAGTATTTACAAGCGAGTGGGGTTTTCAGGTTTCAGTCTGTAATGCAAATACATTCAGCATCACTAAGGCTGGTTGCCCTTGCTGGAGTGTAGGCAGCCACCCAGGTTACACATGGTGGTAGTCTGAAAAAGAAGTTTGGACATGTGCATTTAAGAAAATCAAAAAAGTGGTTTCATAATGTGTCAGTCTGTAAAAGTGATTTTCACTTGCCAAAAAAAAGAGCAGTAAGTGTGCTATCAAATTGGCAAAGAAATTTCGTTTTGTGCCTAATGTGAAAACATGACTCTGTGTGCAAAGAGGAATTATAGGCAGAGATTTATTGCGTTTTTATCTGGTGATTTCACAGTTGCATTAGATGGAAAGGGGGAGCGATTTTTTGGGGGAAGAAGCAGACTCTTAGCACACACCCATGTGCTTGCCATGTATAATCATGCACAGTATTTACAAGCGAGTGGGGTTTTCAGGTTTCAGTCTGTAATGCAAATACATTCAGCATCACTAAGGCTGGTTGCCCTTGCTGGAGTGTAGGCAGCCACCCAGGTTACACATGGTGGTGGTCTGAAAAAGAAGTTTGGACATGTGCATTTAAGAAAATCAAAAAAGTGGTTTCATAATGTGTCAGTCTGTAAAAGTGATTTTCACTTGCCAAAAAAAAAAGAGCAGTAAGTGTGCTTTCAAATTGGCAAAGAAATTTCGTTTTGTGACTAATGTGAAAACATGACTCTGTGTGCAAATAGGAATTACAGGCAGAGATTTATTGCGTATTGCTCTGGTGATTTCACAGTTGCATTAGATGTAAAGGGGGAGCCATTTTTTTGAATGCAGAAGCAGACTCTTAGCACACACCCATGTGCTTGCCATGTATAATCATGCACAGTATTTACAAGCGAGTGGGGTTTTCAGGTTTCAGTCTGTAATGCAAATACATTCAGCATCACTAAGGCTGGTTGCCCTTGCTGGAGTGTAGGCAGCCACCCAGGTTACACATGGTGGTAGTCTGAAAAAGAAGTTTGGACATGTGCATTTAAGAAAATCAAAAAAGTGGTTTCATAATGTGTCAGTCTGTAAAAGTGATTTTCACTTGCCAAAAAAAAAAGAGCAGTAAGTGTGCTTTCAAATTGGCAAAGAAATTTCGTTTTGGGACTAATGTGAAAACATGACTCTGTGCAAAGAGGAATTATAGGCAGAGATTTATTGCGTTTTGCTCTGGTGATTTCACTGTTGCATTAGATGGAAAGGGGGAGCGATTTTTTGGGGGAAGAAGCAGACTCTTAGCACACACCCATGTGCTTGCCATGTATAATCATGCACAGTATTTACAAGCGAGTGGGGTTTTCAGGTTTCAGTCTGTAATGCAAATACATTCAGCATCACTAAGGCTGGTTGCCCTTGCTGGAGTGTAGGCAGCCACCCAGGTTACACATGGTGGTAGTCTGAAAAAGAAGTTTGGACATGTGCATTTAAGAAAATCAAAAAAGTGGTTTCATAATGTGTCAGTCTGTAAAAGTGATTTTCACTTGCCAAAAAAAAAAGAGCAGTAAGTGTGCTTTCAAATTGGCAAAGAAATTTCGTTTTGGGACTAATGTGAAAACATGACTCTGTGTGCAAAGAGGAATTATAGGCAGAGATTTATTGCGTTTTGCTCTGGTGATTTCACTGTTGCATTAGATGGAAAGGGGGAGCGATTTTTTGGGGGAAGAAGCAGACTCTTAGCACACACCCATGTGCTTGCCATGTATAATCATGCACAGTATTTACAAGCGAGTGGGGTTTTCAGGTTTCAGTCTGTAATGCAAATACATTCAGCATCACTAAGGCTGGTTGCCCTTGCTGGAGTGTAGGCAGCCACCCAGGTTACACATGGTGGTAGTCTGAAAAAGAAGTTTGGACATGTGCATTTAAGAAAATCAAAAAAGTGGTTTCATAATGTGTCAGTCTGTAAAAGTGATTTTCACTTGCCAAAAAAAAAAGAGCAGTAAGTGTGCTATCAAATTGGCAAAGAAATTTCGTTTTGGGACTAATGTGAAAACATGACTCTGTGCAAAGAGGAATTATAGGCAGAGATTTATTGCGTTTTTTTCTGGTGATTTCACAGTTGCATTAGTAGGAAAAAGGGGGAGCGATTTTTTGGGGGAAGAAGCAGACTCTTAGCACACACCCATGTGCTTGCCATGTATAATCATGCACAGTATTTACAAGCGAGTGGGGTTTTCAGGTTTCAGTCTGTGATGCAAATACATTCAGCATCACTAAGGCTGGTTGCCCTTGCTGGAGTGTAGGCAGCCACCCAGGTTACACATGGTGGTGGTCTGAAAAAGAAGTTTGGACATGTGCATTTAAGAAAATCAAAAAAGTGGATTCATAATGTGTCAGTCTGTAAAAGTGATTTTAACTTGCCAAAAAAAGAGCAGTAAGTGTGCATTCAAATTGGCAAAGAAATTTCGTTTTGGGACTAATGTGAAAACATGACTCTGTGTGCAAAGAGGAATTATAGGCAGAGATTTATTGCGTTTTTTTCTGGTGATTTCACAGTTGCATTAGATGGAAAGGGGGAGCGATTTTTTGGGGGAAGAAGCAGACTCTTAGCACACACCCACCTGCTTGCCATGTATAATCATGCACAGTATTTACAAGCGAGTGGGGTTTTCAGGTTTCAGTCTGTAATGCAAAAACATTCAGCATCACTAAGGCTGGTTGCCCTTGCTGGAGTGTAGCAGTCTGGACATGGGCTTTTTAAAAAATCTGAAAAGTGGTTTCATAATGTGTCAGTTTGTAAAAGTGATTTTCACTTGCCCAAAAAAAAGAGCAGTAAGTGTGCATTCAAATTGGCAAAGAAATTTCGTTTTGTGAGTATTGTGAAAAGAAATGTAGTAATATATTTAAATAAAATAAAGGATTTTTTTTTTTAGTTTTTTTCAGGTATTGCTGAAGAGCAGTGAACAAAATTTAAGATGCCTACAAAATCCAGAGTTCAAAAAACGCTAAAAAAAAACTATATTTGAAGACAACTAGAGGATCAAAGTTAGTAGAAGATGCTGATGTTGGGAGGAAGAAAAAATCTTCTGGTAAGCAAAAAAAAGATTTTCTAAGGAATATATTCAAAAAAAGGAAAAATGTACAAAATGTCTGTACAGGAAAGAATGATTTCAAACAAAAAGGACAAGAAAAAATTGAGAATTTAGTTAATGCAAATATACCTTCTGCAACTAAAAAGTTAAACTTAAACAGAAAAACAGCGTTTAAAGAGATACGTAGAAAAATGTTTCAGAGAAGAGTTATGTCCAATTTGATAAAGGATGTGAAGAAATATAAGCAAAAGGCAAAGTTTTATAAGAGAAAAAAAGAAATTGAAGCCATTGCAGCAAAGGCATTAGAATTAAAAAGGAAACTATTCATATTAATTTTGAATAGGATGCGTACATTAGACAAAATGGTTAATGTACTGAAATCACATAGCAAAAGGAAAAGAGTAGTGAACAGAACAAACTTTTGTAAAGTGTTTTTAGGAAAGTGGATGCATAGTTCAAGTAGTGAACCTTTTTTTAATGAAGAGAGCTATTTTCAAAGTAATAGTTTGCTGCATGCAGTTGACACCAGAGGTCGTTCATACGAAGTAAAAAATGGTTGCATAATGGAGAAGGAGATAATGGTTCCAAGAGATGAGGTACAAGTGATGGCAGATGAGGCAATGGGGAGACGTCCTAAAGCCCCAGTGTACACTTGGAATTGTAGTAGTATTTGCACTGTGCGTCAGGAATCTATTGACAAATTTCGAGAGTTTCTAAGAGAATATAGTAAAAAAAGTATAAAACAGAAGATTAAGGTGCTTCAAAGTCTGGATCCATGCAGAGTGAGAGAGAATACTGGTTTGCAGGGTCATTCTCTGGCTTGTCTATCTAGAAAAGTGTGCAATAGTGTTTTCCATCATTTTAGGATGCTGGCTGTTCATCATACTGAAATGAGAAAGTTTGTGAGACGGTTGTATTTTGCCAAAAGTCCAGCAATAAAGTTAAATGAATTGAATAGGGCTCTGTTCCGAGGAACGGTATCAGATGTAGAGACGGTTGTTGATGAAATTCAGTTTTGTTACTTTGGTCCTGAACAAAACAGTGCAGAGAAGGACACAGTAAATGAGGAAGAAGTGGAAGAGAATGTAGAACCCTCTGTAAGTAACACATTTAATGATCACATAACAAAATTTGCAATAGTCTCTAATGAAAGACCAAATTTTACTTGTATTTGTTGCCGCAGAACTCATTATAGAAAACAAACTAGGAATGTTGATCTCTACAGAAAGAGTGAAAATGAAGATAATTATAAGTGGAAGGATTTTGCCACATATATATTTCTAGAAAATTGTTTTGAATTGGGTGAAGATCAGCGTATTTGTAAATACTGTTACAACAAGTTAGAGGAAAATAGAATGCCGACCAGAGCTGTACATAATAATTTAGAATTGGATGCTATTTCTGCTGAACTTTCTGAATTAAATACATATGAGTCTATACTCATTCAATGTGTTCATCCGTTCCAGACCATAGTACGTATGGAGCCCAAAACTGGTAAATTACCTCCTTCAGATTTACTGAGAGGTTTAAAAGGTAGAGTGGTGTATTTGCCCTTGGATTTGAAAAAAAATATGGAAACTATTGATGCGGATACTTTGGAAACTGAACCATTAATTATTCTGGTTAATGGTGTACCTACAAAGAATAAGAAGATTTGGCAGGAGCTGGTAGATGTACGGAAAGTACAAAAAGCAAATTTGTATTTGAAAAGGAATAACAAATGGTATGAATCAATTTATATAGAAGAAGAAGAAGAAGAAGAAGATTTCCAAGAAGACACAGAAACACCAACTGGACAAATTGAAAAAGTGGACAAGTCAAAGGAAGAAGAAATTTATGAACATTTTAGCATACATCCTCTTCATTCAAAAGAAGTTATGGGAGACAATATTGATCTCTTTCAGATGAAGAAAGCAAAAGGAACTCCCATGAGTGTATGGGAGGAGAGCTTGGAAGCTCGATGTTTTACCCAGCTGTTTCCTAAAGGAAAAGGAGGACGATACGATGAACGTCCAGAACAGATTCTAGCTTCTGAGTATCGGACTACAAGACTATATGCTGAAGATCCCAGATTTCGACAAAGTATTCCTTATTTGTTCCATCTTTTATTTGAAAGCGACTTGTCTGCACTGTCTTATGCAGTAAATCACATTTTAAAAAGTGGAGTACATTTACAAAATGTGTCTGCTAAGGATTTTATGGAGAAAGTGCAGCACCGAGATGATCATTTGAAAACACAACTGATCAATCTGATGGCTTGTCAGCGTGGGACAAATGAATATTGGTACCGACGCCATGGTGAACTAAAATGCATGTTACGGAATTTAGGAACACCAACATGGTTCCTTACCCTAAGCTGTGCCGAGTACGCTTGGGATGATTTACTGGATTTTCTACGAGAGGCCAATTCAAACATTAAAAACATCGAATACAAGACAGCAGGAGAACTGTGCTCATTGGATCCGGTTAATGTTTGCAGATATTTCAATCATAGATTTGAGGCTATGATGTCCTTCATCTGCAATAAAAAAAATCCACCTCTTGGAGAAGTAGTGGATTTCTTTTGGAGAAAAGAGTACCAGGCAAGAGGTGCTCCTCATATTCATATGCTGTTGTGGATCAAGGATGCCCCAAAGTTTGGAACAGATACTGATGAAGCAGTGTTATCTTACATTGAAGAATATGCAACATGTGCTATACCAAAAAGCACAGAAGAGAACAAGTTAAAGGAGCAAGTTTTACGTTTCCAAAGTCATCGGTGTGGAAAATACTGTCGACGGAAATACAAGAGCAAAGAAAAATACTACACTAAATGTCGATTTGGATTTCCTAGACCTGTTCTTTCAAATGGAAGAGTAAACAGTTTTATGTCAGCTGTGAGACATACTATCACAAGAAAATCACCTAAGAATACCTACAACCTTAAAAGAAAAGAAGAATCAAAAAATATAAATGACTACAACCCAGTCATTTTATCCATGTGGAACGCTAACATGGATATACAGTATGTTGCTGACAATTCCATTGCTGTTGCTCGATATGTAACGTCTTACATTACGAAATCAGAAAAAACAGAATTGAAGGAAATGTGGGAAGAGATTTCTCACGAGAAGACTGTCAGTAAGAAGCTGTACAGTTTCAGTTTGAAGATGTTATCGCATCGAGAAATTGGATCCTACGAATGTTCAGATAGGTTATCTTCTGCAAGTCTCTACTCGAAGTCAAGAAGAATAATTTGGGCAAGTTTAGGCCTTGCATCAATGAGAAATCGGGTACTGAAATCTGTAGGAGAAATTGAATATTTGGCCGAGAATGACCCAGAAAGTACAGATATTTTGAAATCAAACATGTTGGACACTTATTATCCCAAGAGAAGTCATCATCTGGAGAACATGTGTCTCTATGAAGGGTTGCAGAACTACATTTATTCACGGAAAGCTGCAGAAGACATCAACAATGGAAAATATAAAGTCGTTGGTGAAGAAGGATGTTTGGTGAAGCAAACAAAAGGAAGTTTGATAAATCACCGGAAGCTGAGTTGTGACACTACTGACAAGAAGGAATTTTACTACTTGGCTCTTTTACAGTTGTTTAAACCATGGCGTACAGAGGATGAACTACTGGGAGAATTTCAAAGCTATGAAGATTCTTTTAATGCTTGCAAAGACAGCATACAATGCAGTACATTCTTAACTTATCTGCAAATGTTAAATGAAGAAATTGAACAGGAAACTACAATTGCAGCAGAAATAGCTAGAGACAGTTCTCAGGACAGCCAAAGTTCAGGAACACTCAGTCAAGATCCCCTAGGACAACCAATCGTTGAAAATGAAGCATCAATAGCCATGAATGAAGTGGAAACGGCTATGAATCAAGCTCAAGAAGAATTTATAGACTTAGAAAATTTGGAAAGAAAACTGAATCAAGAGCAGCAACAAATTTATGAAGAGATCAAAAACAAAATTGATCACGGATTTCTACATGAAAAAAAAGAGTGCTCATGCACATCATTTCATCCAATCAGGATGTATGTAAGCGGACAAGCTGGAACTGGAAAAAGTTTCCTAATAAAAGTCATCAGAAGCTACCTAAAGCAAAAAACGGATTCTACTTTGTCTTGTGTGGTTACTGCTCCAACTGGGTTAGCAGCATATAACATAAAAGGAATCACTTTACATCGTTTGCTAATGTTACCAGTGGAGCATGAGAACAAAATACAATTCAACAAGCTAACTGGAGAAGCATCCTTGGAAGTTTCAAGAGTATTGAAGAAGATGCAAGTTCTCATTATTGATGAGGTGAGCATGGTATCAAACTTAATGCTTGCCTTTGTGCATTTAAGAATGCAGCAAATTTTGAAGACAGACTATGACATGTTATTTGGTGGAAAACACGTCATAGTTTTTGGAGATCTTTTGCAACTTACTCCAGTTAAAGGACAACCAGTATTTAATACTGTCACACATGAAGACACAAAGAAGTCATTGGGAAGCATCGTAAATACAAATATTTGGTCCTTCTTTGAGTACAAGGAACTTACTACTAATATGAGGCAAGCAAGCGATGAAGAATATGGAAGTATTCTGAAGGATATCAGAATTGGACTACTCACAGAAGTTGGCAAAAAAGCATTACAGAGTCGGCTGCTACATAATTTATTTCCAAAGGAAGAAATAGTTGCAGAGAAGATATACAAGAACATTGCAGAAAACAAAAGTGTCATCTGCTTAATGCCAACTCTACGTGAATGCTCAATATTCAATGAGGAGCTTTTGAAATTGGAAAAGGAAGAGATCAGGAAATTGGAAGCAGTGGACAAAATTGAGGATGGAAGAATTACTGTCACAGTAACAGGCAAAATGAAAAATAAATTGGACTCACTAGAGAAGAACATCTCCAAAACAGCTGGATTAGAAAAAAATCTATATGTTTGCATGAACTGTAGAGTATTTTTAAGAAGAAATTTGGATGTTGAAAAAGGTTTAGTTAATGGAGCTATTGGAAGAGTTGTGGGTTTTATTAATTATCAGAAAAAAGAAGGAATTGAATGTTTAAAAATAAAATTTGATCAGATAGAAGAAGTTAAAGATATTTGTCGTTGTACAGTTCGTTTCATGCTTGTGAAAGACTTATATGTACGTAGGAAGCAGTTTCCGTTTTCTCTAGCATATGCTGTAACTATTCACAAGTCTCAAGGATTGACTGTAGATTGTGCATTTGTGAACATTGGTTCAACTGTGTTCAAAGAAGGTATGGCATATGTTGCTTTGTCACGAGTGAAAACATTATCAGGTTTATTCATGATAGACTTTGATGACTCAAAAGTTAGTGCTGATACAAACTGTGTAATGGAGTATAATAGATTAAGAAGAAGCTATGCTCCTCATTTAGGTCAGTATCCTGTGTTAGAGAAACGTGTAGTTTCTCGTAAAAGAAAAAATGACAATATCTGTAATGAAGATGTAGAGAAGAGGAAAAAAAAGAGGAGCGATGTAATTGCAAGCAAAAAGAAAAAGGAAAATGAAGAACAGGTTGTAGGATGTCATTTTGAAAATAGCTCTGGTGTCAACTGCTACGCAAATGTAGTGCTGAATGTTGCATTTTATCTGGAAAGTTTGCAAGAGCAGATAATAGTAAATCAGGGAAAAAGATTCTGTTCAGAGCTGAGTCTCCTTTTTCAAAAGCTGAGTAAAGATAAAACTCAAATAGAAAGTGCTACTGAAATTAGAAAACTTTTAGATGTATGTTCAGGACGAACACAGTTTTCTCAAAATGTACAGCAAGACGTACAGGAATTTTTGATGTATTTTCTTCAGGTAGTGGAAGAAGAAGGAGTTCCCATTGACATTTTTTTTGGTCTCTCTTATAAATGGGAACATAGTTGTGATAATTGTTATAATATATGTGGTTCTAATGTTGATAATGAAAGGTTTATTTATTTGACATTGCCAGAAAGTAAAACAGTTACTTTTGCAAAATTAGTTAAAGATGCTAATCATAGCATGAAATGTGGTGAGTGTAAATCTGACATGTTTTCAACATTAATTTTAAAGGAATACGGACAGTATGTAATTTTAATGATGCAACGATGTAGAACTGATGGTTCAAAATTGGATACTTTAATAAAGAAGTTTACAGGACAGCAATTATCAATTTCAGGAAAAACTTTTGTAACTGTTGCAATAATTTTCCATGATGGACCTACTGTTACTTCTGGACATTACACAGTTTATCTTAAATGTGAAAAAGGTTGGACACTGTGTAATGATTCCCAATTGATTTTCAAACAACGTTTGCCTTTTGATTTAGCAAATTCCTATCTAATCTTCCTGAAACCTAAATTTTAGACAGATTTGGCAAGATCTGGACAAAATAATTTTACCATTTTACTGGATTACCATTGCAATTTTGTAGAAAAAAGATTTTTTAAATTATCATTTGGCCTAATGGAAAGATAACCAATTGTAATGTGGACTTTTTTAATTTTTAATGAAACTTTGAAAAACCAATAATTTAGAGATAATCGGTAACATCTGCACAATTTAAATTTTGGAATGTTATTGGACTGCCATTGGAATTTTTTTCAAAAATGATTTAAAAAATTACTATTTGGCCATGCGGAAAAGTAACCAATTCTATTGTGGACTTAATAAATTATTCCAAAACTTTTCGTGAACCAAAATGTAACAGAGAATCGGTGAGATCTGGACAAATTAAACTTTAGAATTGTATTTGATTACTGTTGGAAATTTATTCCCAAAAAAAATTTAAAATTACTATTTGGCCTAAAGGAAATGGAATCAGATGTATTGTGGAGTTATTTGAGATATAATATTGCGATTATACTTCTGAAACAAACATATCAGACGGTATTTTAAAGAAATAACTATTGGTATTAGATGATATTTTTTTAGAATATTATGCATTTCTATAATGTTAAGTTTAAGTAAAAAGAGATTCTGGGCTTTTTTATTACAATCTTTGTGATTGTTATTTTTTTTTGCCCGCTGTAAAATGATGAATGCAATTGCTTTCACAATTTATAGTGAAATGCAATATATTCTGAAAACAGCAAAAATAAGGCAAAAATATTTTTGGGAAAAAAATGTAAATATGTGTACTGTATTATAAAATGTTTTCAAAATATTAATACTTTTTTCTTTTTTTTCAGATTCATATAGAAAATTTTCGAAAACTAGAATTATTTTTAAAGCTATTTTTAAAAAAAACAAATGAATAAATATTTTTTTGAGTGAGTATGGTAAGTCAATAATAATAATTGTAGTCTCTCAAGGACCTTGTAATGTGATAATTGATTTTTAGTGTTTTTTTTTAAAAATAAAAAAAAAGTACGCGCACCGTACGCGTACGGTAAAAAAAAAAAAAAAGTTTTAAAAAACATATATAAAAAAAAGATGAAAGATAAGGTTGGCTCTTAAAAGAGCCGTTGTGTTCATGCAGGGACAGAGGAAAGAAAGATTGGGAATATTAGACGGTACGACAAGTGTGCTGATCTATTTTACTGTTCACCAGGGAAACACTGGTCTCCCTATAAGTAATTAGATCATGACAAGTGGCGCACCGTACTTCAACCCTCGCAAACCGAGGGTTAATTTCCAGAGGGCCAGAAAAAGGAGATACTCCCCCCACAGATGAAGGGCTCACCTGACCTGCAGAAGAAGGAGTCAGCTCTGCAGATGATGGTCCAGGCTGAGCTGCTGTGGATGTACTTGCTTGTCTTTCTGAAGAGTTACCTCCAAAAAGATGACCATGTGTCCTTTTGTGTACATCCTTGAGGTGTCTCTTCATGGTGTGATTCCCAAAGGAATACTTCCTGTCAGGATTACCTCTAGAAAGTACACGCTGACACAGCCTGCAAGTTACTAAGGGTGCATTCACCTTTTGCTGGCCTTCAGGAAAAGTAAAATAATCCCATACATAAGAGGGCTTTTGTTTCCTCGATCTCTGCCTCAAGACAGTGCTGCTAGTGCTAGCCTCACTCTCAGAAGAGCTCTGCTGTTCTGCCATCGTATCCCAAAGACAAACCAGCTCCTTCTCCTAAGGGATCACAAGCAGAAATGAGGGGAATGGGTGTGGTGTAGGAGAGTTCTAGAACTGAAAGCAGTTTCAACCAATCAAAAGTTGTGTTTCATGATCACATGACCTACCGTACGCTTACGGTACGCTTACGGTACGCTTACGGCAAAAGTGCGCATGCGCGTAAAAAAGACACGCGCTTGCGCGCATGCGCATAACAGACACTACCCGACACTTCCGCGTAACGTGCGCGTGTAGCGCACACGCGTACGCGTCCCACGCGGAGAACGCGCGGCTACGCAAATTGCGTAACTATACGCAAGCAGCGTGGATAAATTACGGACGTAGCGTAAACCGTACGCTTACCGTGAGCTTACGGTACGCGTACTAAAAAAATAATAAAAAAATAGAAAAAAAGTACTGCAAATAAATTTTACATGTTTATTTTAAAAAATATATTACAAAAACATATTAAAGAATTTAAAAAATTTAATCATAGTCTTTATAAAAGGTAAGAAAATTAAAATAAAAATATGTTAGAAAAAATAGAAGAAAAAAAAAAAAATTAGCATTTAAAAAACCTTGCAAATTCACTGAAAAAACCATGGGTTTCACACACGTTATAGTTAGGACTTAGCATTTAAAAAACCTTAGAAATTCAGTGAAAAAACCATAGGTTTCACACACGTTATAGTTAGGAATTAGGATTTAAAAAACCTTAGAAATTCAGTGAAAACAACCATAGGTTTCACACATGTTATAGTTAGCTGGACATTTTACTCGTAAAAAACCATTGAAATTGCCACGTTATAGTTAGTTCAGCTAACTATAACTCGCGCGCCCGCAATGCACTGCTGATGACGTCACATATTACATCACTCATGACATGGTCAGTGACATCACTCATGACATCACTGATGACATCTCAAATGACATCACTGATGACATCATCCTTGTGATAGAGTGGTAGACCTCCTCTCACCCTAATATAACCTTTGATACACACATACAAAAATAGAGACTAAAATTTACAAAAGAATGGACATACCAATAACAGTTACAACAACCTCTTCACTAATTCTAAGATCCACATACACATCCATTCATTCACCAACAGTTCAATACAGTCACTCATACATGTACTCACTTATCATATGTACTCATACACCTATACATCCTGTTACACAATGCCACTTATCCATAGAGCTACTCACACACATAGTCACCCATGCTAATAAAGAATAAAACATACATTTACTTGCATATACAGTTATTCACACACCACCACACTTACTTCTACGGAAACTTACACATACTTAGTCTTTTAAACAATCACTTATAGAAACACATACTTATTCATACAGGAACTCTTCCAATGTCTCACTCTCACATATACTCACTTATTTACACCAATAGTCACATATACTAGTTTAAAACATATGTAGTTACTCATAAAGACACTATTGAGACAGTCATTCACTCACTAACACACCCATACACACACTCATCCACCCATACAGTCCTGCACACATGCTGTCTTCAACATATACAAAGAGTGAGCCACTCATTCATGCACCTATGCACTACGTAATACCCGCCACCGAACCATGAAGACACTTAGACTGATACTCAAAAAACCAACTAATAACCCATATAGACACCCATGTAGCTACTCACCAACCCATGCAGCCACATATACACAAAGTGAGAGACTGATACAGATATTTCCATATTTAAACATTACTCACTAAGCCATGTATTCACTATGATACACTTAATCAGTCAGCTACACAATCAATTTTTCAAAAACAAATCATCCATTTAGACACTTATATACCCATTTATTCTTCCATCGACCTTGACATATACATAAATAAAACATATTTAATTTTCAGAAAAACACACATTCACTGGATGATGTCATCAGTGATGTCATTTGAGATGTCATCAGTGATGTCATGAGTGATGTCACTGACCATGTCATGAGTGATGTAATATGTGACGTCATCAGCAGTGCATTGCGGGCGCGCGAGTTATAGTTAGCTGAACTAACTATAACGTGGCAATTTCAATGGTTTTTTACGAGTAAAATGTCCAGCTAACTATAACATGTGTGAAACCTATGGTTTTTTTCACTGAATTTCTAAGGTTTTTTAAATCCTAATTCCTAACTATAACGTGTGTGAAACCTATGGTTTTTTCACTGAATTTCTAAGGTTTTTTAAATGCTAAGTCCTAACTATAACGTGTGTGAAACCCATGGTTTTTTCAGTGAATATATATATATATATATATATATATATATATATATATATATATATATATTCACTGAAAAAACAATAGGTTTCAGGGACATTATATTTACTTGGACATTTCACTCGTACAAAACCAGAGTAATTCCGCCGTTATATTAGTTCAGCTAACTATAACTTGCGCACCCACAATGCACTTCTGATGACGTCACATATTACATCATTCATGACATGGTCAGTGACATCACTGATGACATCTCAAATGACATCACTGATGATATCATCCAGTGACTCTGTGTTTCTGTAAAGTTTAAATATGTTTTATAGATATATATATATATATGCCAAGGTGTATTGAAGAATGAGTGGGTGTATAAGTGTGTGGATCGAGGATTTTGTAGGTACGTGACTGATTGTATAGGTGAGTGATTAAATGTGACTTACTGAATGCATGGGTTAGTGACTAAACTGTGTGAATGTCTGTATCATTCTGTCTGTTGTTGTGTAAGCTGCTGCATGGGTTGGTCAGTAGCTACATGCGTGTCAATATGGGCTATTGATTGGTTGCCTGAGTATTTGTATTTGTGCCTAAGTGTGTGTGGGTGGGTGGGATGTATATGACTCTGTGCATAGATGTGTGAGTGGTTGATTTACTGGGTGTATGGGTTCAAGTGCATGTGCAAACAGCTGTATGGGTGGGTGAGCGTGTGTATGGGTGTGTTGGTGAGACAATGGATGTCTCAGTGGTACATGTCCAAGTAACTACATATGTAAAAGGCAGTGTATGTGAGAGTTGGAGTGACTATACGTGAGAGTCAGTGATTGTGAGAGTGGTTGTATGGATGAGTGTGTACTTATCAGTGATTGTATAAGATTGTAAGTATGTGTTTGTTTCTGTTTGAATAAGTGATGTGGTGTGTGTATAACTGTATAGGTCAGTAAATGGAGGTGTGATTGATTCCTTGCAGGACTGACTAGGTGTGTGAGTAACTCCATGGATGTGTGGTGGTGTGTGAGTGTCTGTATAGGAGTATGAGTGCTTATGATAGTGTTGCATTGATAAGTGACTGCATGTGAGTGATTGTATGGGTGAGTGAGTGGATGTGTGTGTAGACTTAGGAGTCAGTGAGTGCGTATGTAGTTACTGGTATTGGTGGGTAGATGGTTTTGAAAATGGTAGTCGGTATTTTACAGTGAATGTATCAAAGGTTATATATGAGTGTGAGGAGGTGCATCAGATTTTCACGTGGATGCTGTCATCAGTGATGTCATCAGTGATGTCATTTGAGATGTCATCAGTGATGTCACTGACCATGTAATGAATGATGTAATATGTGACATCATCAGAAGTGCATTGCGGGTGCGCGAGTTATAGTTAGCTGAACTAACTATAATGGCAGAATTTCTCTGGTTTTGTACGAGTGAAATGTCCAAATAACTATAATATCCCTGAAACCTATGGTTTTTTCAGTGAATTTCTAAGGTTTTTTAAATGCTAATTTCTAACTATAACGTGCCTGAAACCTATGCTTTTTTCAGTGAATTTCTAAGGTTTTTTAAATGCTAATTTCGAACTATAACGTCCCATAAACCTATGTTTTTTTCAGTGAATTTCAAAGGTTTTTTAAATGCTAATTTCTACCTATAACATAGCAGTCGCGTTTGCAGAGTGGTGGAGAAAGGTGAGCATGGCCTTCATACACATGGATTTAGCGGAAGTAACAGGAGAGATAGTTAACCTCCAACATCAACCTTGGGTGGCAACTACCCCTTTTATTACCTCCAGTAAGTCCCAGGCAGCAGGATTGCTAACTTGTTATATCAGGCCCCACCCACTCCCTGCAGCACTCTGCAAACGCGTCCCCTGTCACGTTCTAAGTTGAGGGATTAAGTCTCCTTGAATCCTGAGGGTCCCTGGGGTCCAACTATGCCATCAGGTAAATCCATTAAGCGCCACTGAACTGCGTGGCAGAGAGGTGTAAAAAGGGGTTTTGCCTCAGACCACCACGCTGCAACACAGCTCTGTGGCCCTTACTGGAGGTACCTGGTGGGCTAGTTGGTTGGAAAAAAGTCTTACTGCCATTTTTCAGCCCTGGGCATCCCCTCTGCGGTCCTGGCCAGCTCCTGCCTCCTGCAGGATCCAGCATTGCTTTTTACCCCCAGGGAGCTCCCTGGGTGTAAAACAAAGTGTGCTGCGCTTTGAGCAAGTGAGAGCATGTGGTTCTCACTTGCTCAAAGCAGAGGACACTGTTTGCTATTAGATGGCGGGAGCAGTGCTTCTGCCATCCCAAACCAAACTGTAATGTTCTAGAGTGGGCATCCTGGGACAGTGCTGGAGCCGGCCCTAGGTTGTGGTGGTCCCCATGGCCATGCAGAGCTCAAGGAAGGGGCTGTGCATCCCCCCTCCCATCTTGTATATGGCCCTGGGAGGTGGTGTTCCCCGGTGGTCCGCAAAGGACCCCCTTCATTAGTGTATTGGTGCCCCAGGAGGTGGTGGTCCCTGGGGCTGAGAGGGGGGCCAAATCCTCCAACACATCATTTATTTTGCCCCAGGGAGTTGTCGGTCCCCCACTTTTTTTTATATCCATGTGCCATGGGGAGGTGGTGGTCCCAGGGTAATGGGGGGCCTGTGAGACCCCTTATACTATTGAAATTATCCCTAGGGAGGTGGCGGAACCCGGGGCTGTGGGCGGGCTCAGTGGGCCCACCCACATTAACAGTGTAAAGTGCCCTGGGGAAATGGTGGTATCCGGGGCTTTGTTATATCCTATGAGGGGGGCCCGTGCACCTCCTCCTATATTAATCTTATGCCCCGGGACCTGGCCAACCCGGGGGTTATTTTAAAGTAAGTGTAGGAGCCCACACTAGCTTTTTTTTTTTTAAATTGCAGCGAATTTGCAATATTCTCGTATTTGTTGTAACATTTGTTTTAAAAAAATGCTTTTATGTTTTGATGGTGTCTGAGGGGACTCCAAGACTAGGGCTTGGGGGTCAGAGTATTCCTACCCAGCACTCTTTTCTTTATTTATTTTGAACGCGAACCCCAACATGGCTGCCTACACTTCTGTTTGAACTGTTGGCAGGCAATCAGAGCAGTACAGCTCCCTACATCAGCTCTCTTTGTTCGAAGACTACGCTACCATCGATATCACTTTAATATTAAACTTACATTTCTCAAAAAGTACTTGATAGATTCACACCAAATGTTATGTTATGTTATGATAAAATGATTTCTAAAGCGCTCTGTCACCCGGAGGTGTCCTGGCGCTGTGCAATTACCCTCCTAAAATCATCCAGCCATTATGCTAAAAAGAAAGTTATGTAAAAAGCCAGGTTTTTAATTGTTTCCTAAAAGGAAGGAGCTCGGTGATGTTTCTAAGCTGGGGAGGCAGACAATTCCATGTCTTAGCAGCGCAGTGGCCAACGCTCCTACCTCCCCAATTGACTTTGTTAAAACGGGAAGGAGTAACTAATTTAGCCTGACCCGAACGTAGATCTCTTCCAAGCACATACCACTGAAAGGCAAGTTTCAGAAAAACGGGACCAGCTTGACTGAGTGCCTTAAAAACAATACACAGTGCCTTGAACTGAATTCGTTGTTTAACAGGCAGCCAGTGAAGCGTCCTGAGCCCCGTCCTTACAGAGACAAATTTAGGTGTCCCTGTAATCAGCCTGGCTGCCACATTCTGCACGATCTGGAGTCTAGCCAATGTCTCTCCTGGATGTTGATAAAGAGACTATTACAGTAGTCGAGTCGCGACAGAATGAACGCTATGACTACTGTCTTCAGGCTGTCTTCAGGGAGAAGAAGTTTAATTTTCCTAAGGGTTCGAAGGATGAAGAAGCAAGAGGACACAACCCTACTAATATGGTCACTGAAAGAGAGTCAATAATTACTCCCAAATTCTTAGCCCGCACCACCGGTGCAGGGGGCGAGCCCATTGTTGCTGGCCACCAATTTGGGGACCAGAGGTTAGCAGTATTCCCAAAGGTAATTACCTCTGTTTTATTCGCATTAAGCTTCAAACAGTTTGAGGCCATCCAGGCTGAGATCTCCTGCATACAGTTGTTACATCTGGACCCAATCTCAGCCTAAGCGAGGAGCCCTGCGGAACACCACAGGGAAGAGAAAAGGGTTTGGATCTATCACTGCCAAGATCTACTGTCTGGGTTCTGTTAGTCAGGAATGACTTGAGAAGATCCCAAGCCTAACTTGTGATCCCGGTTGCCGATAAACGGTCCATCAAGAGAACATGATGGACCGTATCGAATGAGGCGGAAAGATCCAATAAGATGAGTATAGCGGCACCTCCTTGGTCTAAGGTCTTTCGGATCTCCTCAGTGGATTTAATCAATGCCAACTCAGTGCTGTGTTCAGCACGAAAGCCGAACTGTGTGTTATCAAGCAATGAGTTGGTTTGAAGGAAGGCACTGAGTTGACCATTAATGGCCTTCTCGATCATTTTCCCAGGAAAAGGGAGCCGAGAGATGGGCCTATAGTTACAAGGATCTGATGGGTCTAAATTAGGCTTCTTTAAAAGGGGAAGAATGGAAGCGATTTTCCAGGCACTTGGAAAGTGGCCTCTATCACAAATCGATGCAAACAAAGGGGTAAGGACCTCCACAATCACTTCCGGAACCTATTTCAAAATAGAAACTGGGCAGGGGTCCATAGGGGAGCCAGATCGAAAAGCGAATAAAAGTTTAAGAACATCAGATGAATTCAAAGATACAAAATGATCTAGAATTGGAATATGCTTGTTACCATCGCAGGGTTGTTTTAAAGGAGTGGAAGTGAGGGAGAAAGATAGAAAAATCTTTTCTACCTTTTGTAGGAAAAAAGCAGCCAGAGTCTCACAGAGTTCTGGAATACTTTCGGTTCTAGGGCTAGCAGGAGTAGTGAGTCTAGAAATTGTGCTAAACAGGACCTTGAATGAGGGTCCTGCCCTCCTAATTTGTTCTCCGAAGTATATTTTCTTAGTTTCAAAGAGCAATTTTTTATATTTGGCAAGAGATAATTTAAAGATCTCTTTATCATTAATTTCATACCTCTCCCTCCACTTGCGTTCTAGTTTTTTACATTCATGTTTCTGTTTTTTTAATTCTTCAGAATACCAGGAGCAGATGGCACTATCCGTTTGAGAATGCGTTGTTTACCTGGCGCTAAATTCCGGCAGGCAGCATCTATCCATACCGTGTAGGAGGTTGTATCCAGATCAACTTTTGATGATGGAACCGGCTGTGAGACTCTCAACAGATTCGTCAATTCTGAACTATCAATGTTTTTTCAATCCCTAGTAATTGTGGCTACCTTAGTGGCGGATTTAAGAAGATGACAATCAGTTTGTTTAAGATCAAAAAGAATCGCCGCATGATCCGACCAAGTAAGAGGGACTGTTTTAGTATAGGTCAAGCAGGGATTATTTGAGAAGATCCCATCCAAAATATGTCCTGCAGAGTGAGTAGGATCTATCACTAATTGCTTAAGATCCCTCCACTAAATATCTGCTACAGTTTGATGTTATCAGTATTGGTAAAATCTTCAAGATGGAAGTTAAAGTCTCCCATTACAGTGAAAGACTTATTACACAGCCCTTCCTCTAGTAGTGTACCAATCGAATCTATGAACCTACCCTTAGGCCCTGGGGGACGATAAAGAAGAATGGCATTAAATGTGCCATGATCAGATATTTGCATGTTAATAGACACTGCCTCACAGTCCAGACTGGAGGCCTTGCTGAAAGAGGACTTTAGGGTTTCATGATATATTACTGCCAAACCACCTCCCCTTTCGGTAGGTCTATCAAGCGTAAAGCATAGAAAGCCCGGGGGAATGGCATTAAGAAGATCAGGGCCTGACGTTTCATTAGTCCAAGATTCCGTTATAAGGGCTAACTTGATATGATAGTCTTCCATAAGTATAGCACATTCTACACTATGCTTAATTAAAGACCTGGCATTTAAAAGAAGACATGTAAGAGGCTCATGCTCAGTTGGACTGAACCTACTTCTAGGGTTTTCCCCTCTGTACTACCATTAATCTCCGCCGTCCAAATGTTGTGGCAATTTTTGCATTGCTCAACCCGCAAGCCCCTGATGCAGTCAGGGCTAACCCTTGTGCAACGTGCCCTGCCACCTTTCGAGTCCAAACTCAACAATTCATCCCTGGAATATCTTCTGATGATGAGTATAGAAGGACCAGGGGAGGTGGCCCTAGGCCCGGACCTGGCGCGGACGGGCGTAGAAGGGTGCAGACAGGCTTGCCTTTGGCGCACCGGCGGCACGCCCGCTGCGCACGTCCGCTGCGCGGTCGCAGCATTGTGAAATTTATGCCTAAGACTACCGGTACACTAGAGCGCTAACCGCTCCCTACTTAAAATGGCGGTATGTTATTGCTAGTTCCCCCTTCTGGCCCCGCAAATGGTACAGAGAGTGATATGGAAACAGCGATGCAGCAATGCAAATTCAGCAAACACGGTAAGTGCAAATGTGCAAATGTCGTTCTAAATTGCAAATACAGTAAAATGAGAGGGTATTTTAAAAATTATTCGTAAAAGTTTCAGCAAACAAAGCACCAACCTGACGAGCATTAGACACAGCTTCGTCTAGGGAGGTAGCGCTGCGCGGATGCGGCAGCGTGGGATTTATGCCTAAGACTTCCGGTACACTAGAGCGCTAACCGCTCCCTACTTAAAATGGCAATATGTTATTGCTAGTTCCCCCTTCTGGCCCCGCAAATGGTACAGAGAGTGATATGGAAACAGCGATGCAGCAGTGCAAATTCAGCAAACACGGTAAGTGCAAATGTGCAAATGTTGTTCTAAATAGCAAATACAGTAAAATGAGAGGGTATTTTAAAAATTATTAGTAAAAGTTTCAGCAAACAAAGCACCAACCTGACTAGCATTAGACACAGCTTTGTCTAGGGAGGTAGCGCTGCGCGGATACCAAAAGAGCAAAATAAGCAAAAGACACTTCATTGAGCCAACATCTACCTTCTTGCCAAATTTAGGTGTAAGTCCGTTCAGCGGTTCGAGCTGTAGGCGTGGCTAAAGGTTCCTATGAGAATTAAAATTACAAACGCCCCCTTATTTCTCACCCCTAATTCTCCATCACCACTGCATGGATCACCCCCAAACTTTTCATGACAACCAGAACCTGAATTGACACTTTTTTGGAACTGTTCATGAAGATTGGTATATATGTAAATATGTGTATAAATGTATATATGTGAGAATATAAAACACTGATCAAACCAAAGGTTATAGGGACATTATAGCTAGAAAATAGAATTAAAAAACCCTTAGAAGTTAACTAAAAAAAGTTAGGCTGACATTTCAGTACAAAATTAGGGAAATACTCATGACATCACTGATGATATCTCAAATGATATCACTGATGACATAACTGATGACACCATCAACATAAACTCTACAACACCCACTTACACCCATATAAAACATGTCATATGCCAACTCTCAAACAACACTAACCAACTTATTCACCGAACCCATACAAATACTCACACATCTTGTCACTCATCCATATCATGTCTTGAGTGATGTAATATGTGAGGTCATAAGCAGTGCATTGCAGGGGCGCAAGTTATAGTTAGCTCAGCTAACTATAACTGCTCATTTTCACTGGTTTTGTATGAGTGAAACCTGAGCCTGACTATAAGGTCCCTGTAGCCTTTGTTTTTTTCAGTGAATTTCTAAGGGTGTTTACCGATTGGTGGAGAA
This sequence comes from Triturus cristatus, assembly GCF_964204655.1. Taxonomy (NCBI): domain Eukaryota; kingdom Metazoa; phylum Chordata; class Amphibia; order Caudata; family Salamandridae; genus Triturus; species Triturus cristatus. Next base: position 248,199,170 of record NC_140582.1, on the reverse strand, counting down.
AGGGGGCTGAGCCTCTGACCAGCTCTCAGGAGTCCCACTGAGTAGGAGTTACAGAAAGTACCAGAATGGCTTCTTGGCCCCAAGGTCCCTTAGCATCCAAGTGGTCTTCATTCCCCAACCAGAAGTGCATCAGGAGACACATTTGAGGAGTGGTGGACAAAGGGGGCATGCCTCTGAATACCTCTTAGCAATCCTCTTAGCAATGGAGGTAACAAGAGGGTTTGTTGGCCCGTAAGGACCCTCCGCAACCAATGGGACGTCATCCCCCAAACAGCACTGTGACAGGAGGTATGTTTGCAGAGTGGTGGAGAAAAGGGGCAACTCCTCGAAAGACTTCTTGCAATTTCGCTGTGTGGGACTTACTGGAGGCACAAGGAGACCAGTTGTGCACCAGAAAGTACGTCTACAGAGTGGTGGAGCAAGGTGGCAGGGCCTCCGGTGATTTTCTGGTCTATTTTTGATATTTTTCATTATTTCTTTGTATGAGGTCCATTTGGCCCCCCTTCCCTGGGCCAATTTCATCCCTTGGGACCCCCTCCTAGGGGTTTGGCCCCAAGAGACCCATCCTCTAGGGTCCGGCCTTTCAAAAAATATATATATTATAAAGTTAAAGGGAGGTGGGACAAGTAACCCCCCTCCTGAGATGGTTTAGGCCCCAGGGACCATATCCCCAGGGCCAGGCCTTTTTATTTATTTGTATTTTTTAAATTAAGGCAGGCGGACTGCACTGCCCCCCTTCCAGGTCAATTTGGGGCCTGGGGACCCTAACTGGCGAGTCCTGGCCTATCTTCTATGTGCCCTGGGTCCACCCAGGGACCCAGTTACTTTTGTAGAGGACTGCAGGGGAGCCTCAAGGCTTCCGTGCTGCCTGCCTTCTGTAGGAGTCGGTATTGCTTTTACCCAAAGGAAGATGATAAACATACAGCTCCCTGTGTGTAAAAGCAGTTGTGCTCCACTTCTAGCAAGTGATAGCATTTTTTCTGCACGCTCTTGCAAGAAGCGGAGCATAGTTTGCTATGGCTTGGTGGTAGCCGTAATGCAGGACATGGCAAGGGCTGGCACTGAAGGTTGCAGGTCCCTGGGGCCCTCCATTTAGAAATAAAAAAAAGCCAGAGGAGGTGGTGGTCTCCGGGACAGCAGGGGGATGCCGTGAGGGCCTCCTCTGCATTTTTTTAAAGCAGGCCCCCAAAGAGGCCGTGCTCCCCAGGGCATCAGTAAGTCCCAGGAGGGCCCATGTGCCCCCCTCTTTTATTAAAATGCCCCTGGGACAAGGCCTACTGGGGGCCAATTATTAAAGAAGCTCGTGAGTCTGCACTTGTTTTTGTTTTATTTTTGGATCCACGGAACCCAGCAAAAGTTTTAACAGAAAATGTTTTTTTGACCCCCACAGGGTCCCTGTGGGACTCCCCCAAGAGGCCTAGGGAAGTTCAAGGTATTTCAACGTTGCCCCTTTTCTTTTTTTAATGTTGTTATCTGTGACTCAGTTCAACTGAGTCACTAGATGGATACCAACAGTTCCTAGTTTGAAGTGTTGGCTGCCAATTAGATCCAGCACCAGATTGAAAGGGGTTGCGAATCCTCCAAGTCCCCTGGATATAAAAATGTGAATTTCTTTCAATAACCATGCAACTACTGAACGGATTTACGCCAACTAACAAAAAGGTCACTTTTCCAGACTTAACAGCTACCTTTCTGCCATATTTGGTGCAATTTTGTCTAGTAGTTCCGGTTGTAGCCATGTGTAAAGTTTCCCTTGGAAATTAACAGGGGGGAAATGCATTTTGGGACCGCACTATTTCCCAGCCCCCGCTTGATGGATAGCCACAACATTTTGAGGAGAGCAGCTGAAGTAAATGGCAAACTAGTTTTGAAAATTTTGTGAAGATTTATCAAACATTATCAAAGTTATTGGCAAATGAATAAATGTTTTTTCTATCCAAACCAGATCCTAACTAAAACTACCTACCTGTCAGCCAGGTTGGGACTCGGCTTCAAGCCGAGTCCCACAAAAAAAGTAAAAAATAAAGAAAAGGGGACAGATGAGGAATACCCTGACCACCTAGATATGGTGGGGTGTCCCTGCCAGGGGTTAAAAGTGTTTTTTTGATTAAATGTTGCCACACATTTGTGGATGGACCCGTGGATCCACAGTAACATTTAAAAAGAAATTCGCATTGGCTCCCATATTTCTTTTTTATGAAGCCCTTGGGTAGGCCAGCTTCTAAGGGCAGTGTTTATTAATTATCCATGGGGTGCCCATGCTGCATGCTAGAAGCTCCCTCTATGTCAAAACAATGCCGGCAGGAGGCAGGGTGCCTGCAGGGACCATGGGAACCTTGAGGCTGCCCCTTGGCCCCCAATGGAGTGGGTGCCCTGGGTGGGACCAGGGCACCCTCAAGTGAGGCTGGGCACCAAGGGATGGGATCCCCAGGGCCCAAATCAGACCAATATGTATTTTTAAAAAAATGTTTTAAACGAGGCCAGGCCCTTGGGGATGGGTTCCCCCGGGCTGAAATTGGCCTGGGAGAGGGGCTGCTTGCTACCCTTCCTTTTAGTTAAAAACATGTTTTATCGGCTTGGCTCCAAAGGATGAGGTCCCCGGGGCAAAAATAGAATAAAAAACAAAGGTTACACTGCTCATGACCTCACATATTACAAACAACTCATGACATGGACAGGAATGTCTAATGATGAGGAGGAAGTACACATATCCAGAGATGTGGCACCTGACTTGAAGGAGGGGGTTGACATACACCAGGGAGTTCAGATTTATGAGGTAGCTCCAGTAGTGCACAGAGTCCCTGAGGTGGATTCGGGAACTGTTACGGGGATCATATTCCTAATAGTGGAAGGGGCACTCTACTGTATCTAGATGAGAGGTTCAGAGAGAGGGGTTCCCCCATGGTATAAGCCCTGGTATGTGAGTACGGAGATCGCCCAGAAGAGTGTGGGTTGCATGACAGAAACAGTCAGACACTGTCTCAACCGTCCCAAGTGGATGATGTGGGGTACTTTAGCAAGGCACTGAATGGTGCGGTAAAGGGTAGCATGGTTAACACCTGTGAGGGGCTGTGTGACTCAATTTCTAGAGAGCGTATACTCGGTCCCTGTGCCAACACCCAGTGGAGTGATGTTTTGAGGAATTCCAGGGGGTCTGAAAATGCTTTGGGGAGTGATCCTGAAGGAGGCTCAGATTTTCATCAACCACGTGAAGAAGGGGAGGTTTGTAGTGACCCAGATAGGTCTCAGTATAGTGGGATGGGTGCGGAGTCCCATGTGCTGTCTCTGAGTTGAGGGAGTGAGGGTGGGCTGAGTGCCAGAGTGCCTAAAACCCAGTCCCAGAGCCTGGTTGGTTCGAACACCAGGAGGGAGACTAGTCTGTTCCAGGAGGCCATCTCCTGAGGGGGATCTCAGGGAGTAAGGTGGGCTGGGGGGTGACTGTCAAAAGTCTCCTACCAGTTCTGGTGTCTTGCAGCACCACTCCAAATGGGAGGGTGCATGAGGTCAGAGAAGGGATGAGGGGAGGGACACAGTCCTTCATGGGAGGGCCAGTGGGTCAGTTGTTAGCCAGCTGTGAAGTCAGAGCACCCCAGGACTGACCCTGGTGATGTCATTTCTGTCCTGGGGGGTCATCACACACAGTCAGATGAACAGGAGGCTGGAGAGCTGCCCATTTCTAACACTATCCTATGTGCATGTGCTTGTTTTGCTTCGGAAGATAGGCTACCTGTAAAGTTTTCACCATAGTATGAATGGTGCAGGTAGTAGAATGTTTAGCACCTTCAGAACTTAGCTATTTTTAACAAATAGTGTATTTTTTTTGCAGCTCGTGCATGAAGTGTGCACTGTTAATAGTAGATATATCTTTTAAGTCTGTGGTGTATTTCTAATGAATATTTCAGTGTTTGATACATTGTGGTATAAAGTAAACTCTCTACAGAGAGTATGCACTGTTTACAGTACTCATTTCTATACTGATATCAGCTTCATCTCTTAATGTAGGATAGGTGTGTGTCCGGGGTTTGATGCAGATAAAAGCAGTCTGTAGTATGGAATTTGTTTTGAAATTGACATACACTATTTTGGCTTTCTCTGAACAGTTGTAACAGTTTGTACACTGTACTCAATGAGCGTTTATATATATCTGTTGATTGTTAATGTGAACTATGCTACGTGTAAAACCCTAGCAATGTACACAGCAATATGTGTGAAAACAAAGCTTGCATGATGTCTTTAGTGATGTCACAAGTGCTGCCATCAATGATGTCATTTGAGACGTCATCAGGAATCTCATCACTGATGTCATAGAACATGTCATGAGTGATGTCATATGTAAGGTCATAAGTAGTGCATGGCGGGGCTGCAAGTTATAGTTAGTGCTACTAACTACAAGTGCTGAATTTCCATGTTCTTTTTAGTTCAAAACATTAACGTTGTCATTGAGAAATTCACCTAACTATAACATTATTTTAACATTTGTTTTTTCAGTCAAGTTCCTACTTTTTGTTTAATCGAACACTCATATCTTTTGTTACACCTAACTATAACGTTACTTTAAGCTTTGGTTTTTCGGTGAATTTTTACCTTTTATAAAAAATCGAAAACACTTATTTTTATTACACCTAACTGTAACGTTACTTTAAGCTTTGTCTTTTCTCAGTTAATTTGTAGTTAAAAAAAATGAAAATATATTATAAAATACATAGAAACGAACAACTTCAACAATGTTTGCGCTGAGAATGTTCAGCTTCTCACATAAACAGAAATATTTCCCACATAGTTTTCATAGTCTTTGTATGTATCTTTACATAAACTTCATATTTATATCTCAAAAATACAGTGATATCTTTCACGCAGATAACTGTGTGAAAGAGTATCATATTTAAAAACATGCTTTAAGCCACAAAAAGTGGCTTAACAGAGCTTTGTAAATGTCGAGCAGGGCAATGCACCACAGGAACGTTGTTAAAAGTGATGTTCCTGTTGCACAATTCCCTTGTATATATGCCCCTACACGTTTTCACTATGTACATCAATTTGTGTGATTGCTCTTGCTGAAGGCTCGCAGGAGGCTAGCAAGATCGCAGAGTTATACATTTCTTTCTAATCTATTGTAGAGAGATCTTTTTCTGGTAGCCAGTTATTGTTGAATGCTAATCTTTAATAATAAAGTCAGTAGAGTATGTCTATTGTATTAATTAGTTTGTTTACACACTTATGGCTCTAGCGAGGCACTCGCAATGGTTGGACAAACAATCCCCTCTGTGGACTATGAGGGGGCTCTATTTTCTGTTGGCTCTCACAATCTGGTCGTGATATCGTACATTTGGAATTGAGTTCATAACAATATATTTTGGTAGTTTTGAACAAAGTAAGATATGAGAAGTGTTACTTAAAGTAGAAAAACAGCTGATGAATTGTTGCATTTGAGATATTAAGGAAGTTTTCCGTTGTTTTACAATCTTGTGGACCTCTTGCAAGACACCAGTGAGACTTCCAGGACAGGAAAGATATCCCAAGAAAGCATTGTGATTGGTTCATATGGATTTCTTTATTTAGCAAAGAAAGACTTTTTCTTGTTGCTTCATTTTAAGCCTGGGCGTAGTGGGCGTAGTGGGCGTAGTGGGGCTACATGGAGCAGCGCATAGTGTGCCCAAATCTACGCACACTCGCGCGCTCCGTGTAGCCCCACTACGCGCCGCCCACCTCCCGCCCACCCTCCTTTTAAAATAATGCGCATGCGCGGGTGTCCGCGCATGCGCATTTGTGACAAGGAGTTGTGAACGAGGAAGAGGGAGCCCCGGAGACGCCACGCTGCAGGTAAGTCTTTATATTTAATTTTTTATCATACATGACATTATTTTAAAAGGAGGGCAGGCGGGAGGCGGGTGGCGGGCGGCAGGCAGCTCCGCTTCGCCCTGGCGTGTGCGTAGCGCTGCCTGCTACGCCTACTTCGAAAACTGCGAAGCAGGCAGCGCTACGTACACTACGTGGGCGAAGCGGAGTACAATGCCCGGGGTTACTATATTTCCTATTGGGTTTTGCAGTGGTTAGACATTTCTTGGCTACCTCTCTGACATTGCAGCTTTTCTGTTATCAGAATGTCATCATCTGATTCAAATGAGAACCCTACTCCTGTTCTTGCAAGTCAGCCACCTCAGCCACTCAAAGAATCCTTGGGCTGGCAATTTATTTCAGATGATGACTGTTGGAATAAAAGTGTTTTGCCAATATGTAGTTTGTAACATATGCGATATAGTTCCGGAGGGTGAGCCTAGACAAGCAATATTCCATGCACCCTCAGTGCCTTGCTCGGGCTGAGTTAGACCATGCTGCAGAACTTGATAACTCATCAAGGGCATCAACATCTTTTTAACCTGGTGACACTGTGCCTGCCCAGGTACTTACCACTCAAGAAGATAACAACTCTGCTTATACGAACAAAGCCCCTTTTGCTGTTCATGCAAGGAGATCATTTTTGCTTCTAAAACAAGCAAAGGGTGGATGGGACAGGCTTGCCGAGGATCAGAAATATCCATCTAGGTAGTAGGTTTGTTTTTAACATTTTGTTTCTAAATTGTTCTCCTCTTTGTTTTGGAGGAGATGTTTCTTTTTTTCTCCAGATTTCTTGTTTTCTTGTTTTGTTCTATCCTTTAAAACAAAAGTTAAAAGACACAAAAAACACAGTTTTTGAAAATGTTACTTGAAAAAGCTAGTTTCAGAGCTGCCCTATACTTTCATTATGTATGTTGTTTATGCTATGTACCCCATTTATTTCATTCTTGACTTCTCTCGCGAGACCCATGATGCTCCCATATACACCATGGGTGATTCTCATGAGAGCCAGGCACATAGTCTTCTGTGTCCACTCGGAGGGGCCAGGGTTTGCTGTTTTACACTTGCTAGCTCCTCACAAGAGTGGACTTTTATAATGGTTACACAAAGCCTGTACAGTTATTTCAGAATTGCACAAAAGGATTTAATAAGTATACCATTTATCGTTTAAGGAATGCTATAAAGTGAAATATGCTTTTGAACTTCATTCTAAAGGATCAAACCATCTACAATAGGGGTCAACAAAAACATAATTATATTTTAATGGAAGCTGTAAAGTGACATTTGCTTTAGGTCCCTATTCCATTATGGTGCAAAAAATTTTCGAACAATCTACAATCAATGTTCAGTTCACAATCAAATTAAAAATATTTTAAGAGGCCAACTTATAATACACATCTATCAGATAAGTATTTCTCCATATCGCATCCTGGTCATCAGGGCTATCCTGATGTAATTTAAGGCAGCCTAGAAAATCTGCTATGTAGATAACCTCTGTAAGAATTCCAGTCCCTCTATGTATTGTCTAATGTTTGATTTACCTAGTATAGAGGCCAGATTAGAGGCATGTGGGGCAGAGATAATGAGCGAAACAATATAAAATTACTGGTACTTTGTTTTGCCTGGTTGTTGCAATGGCATGAGGGTAAATCCTGCTGCCACGCTTTTCGCACAGGAAAGGCTGCTTTAAAATTAACAATGTTCAAACTGAAATGAACTAGACAGACACAATGAGTTTGGTCAATCAGCCAGCATATGTATGGTTCAAGGAACCTAGTGGTATCAACCACTGAATAATTTATAGCTGTTTGCAACGTCTGTGCCCTCACTTATCACTCTTGCCTACAATACTCAAGATAAAAAAAGTTAAAGTTCTCTTTAAAAGTCTGTTCAAGTGTTTGTGGGTTACTATATGCTTTCACCATACCTAGTTTCCCAAAGGTTTTCTTCAGCAAGCCAAGGGATTCGGTTTGCAGCGTTTAAGGCTAAGCAATCAGCCATGCAACATCTAACAAGTGTAGCCTCAGGTTTCGCCCAACACTTAATCAATAGTAATAATGGAGCTAACCCATTTGGTCCTCAATGCAAGGGAGCTCTAATTCCTCATGGGAAATCAAAGTTGTGATATTCTTTGATACTTCCAATAATCTATGGCCAAACCATTTTCTATCTGCTGCAGGGGCCCAGCATTGCAATGCCCTCAAAGACCTGCTCCCTAAAGCCCTGCTGATATGTTTTTACTTTTATATAGGTTCATCATCTCTTTGATAGATGTCTGCTTTAACTTCTGGGCAAACTGAAAAAGTGCCTCTGTATTTCCCCCATGTTGCTGCTTTTTTACATTAGGCAGTGCTTTCCAAGAGAGCGACCTGCTAAAAATAATTCCTCAATAACTTAAAGACTTTAGTTTCTCCAAAAAGGTGCCCCTTATCGAAAAGGACTTTGTTTTTGCATTTGGGTGGTCACATGTCATAATATATGTTTTGGAATAATGCACCATTATTACAGCATCATGCGTGTACAACAGAATGGGTATATGTTGGTTTCCCATCCTGGGCATTTTCTTTTTCAGTCTCTATTGGATATCTGCTAATCCCATTTATATAGAGGAGAAAAGGGGCTACGATACACCCCTGCCTTACTCCCCGTGAGGATCTAATCTGTTAAGTCTTCCCACCCTGTGGTCCAAAATGAACTGTCACTGTTAGATCGTGATTAAAATGGTTTATCAGAGTCAACAGTTCTGCTTCTCTTCACATGTTTATCATTGTCTTCCATAACTTTTCCAGGTTCACTAGGTCGAAAGCACTTTTTAGGTCTATAAATTCCTTATGTAGAGCTCACTTTTGGCTATAACATATTTCCTTGTAATTCGGTGCAAATTCAGTGATTGCTCCACTGTTCTAATACCTGGTCTGAAACCAAATTGCGCATCAGACAGGATCTTATATTCAATGGCCCAGGACGTTAAACGGGACAAAACAAGCTCTCACCCCAGGATCTTAATACTTGTATCTAGGCGGAACATCGGCCTATAGCAGGTGAGTGAAGCTCTAACCTCCTCTATTAAACATTGGGACAATGATGGGAGTCCTCCATGATGCTGGGATGGAGCCTACAATGGTGCTCCTTAGCACATTAATTAGCAATGAGGCCCAATTGACATTAGATATATACAAATCTGCTGGGACTCCATCTGGCTGTGGAGGTTTCCCTAGGGCACATTCCTTTATAGCCAGTGCTACTTCACTAGGTTCTATAGGGGGCATAGGTCCTGCATATTTAATCCAGGATAAGCCCTCAAGTTGCCAGATAAGAAGCTTGTGACAGTTCCTTTTCTGATTGGAAGATCTTCGCAAATTGTGATACCCACTGCACACCTGGGAAGCTACAGTCAACCTTTGGGACATCAGAGTCTTAAAAAAGGATGATATACTACTTCCCAGACTTTTGTGCTCTTCCTAATTTCTGCCACAGCCTGGAGGTTTTCCCAGATTCAGTAATATTCATAGTAGGGTGGGGATGGTACTCACCTCACATGTAAGACCTCATTATTCCATGCTAAGTATAACAAGTACTAGCCTCCTCACAGACACCTCTCCCCAGGGGATTAAGCATATTTATGAGTGTGTTGGAATGGAGTTACCTGCCAACTCACAGCTCTCCCCAGACAGCCAGATATATACAGGAGTATGTAGCAAAACTTTGTCTTCTGCACTAATACCTATCTTCTCGAAAACTTGGATATGTAGTACAGTGGAGTGAACCATTGGGATCTGTCCTCATACCTCTCCTAAGAACAATAGATATTGAGTGCTGTCTGGGAAAGAAGTCATCTCTCTGATAAAGTATCTTAATAGGGTACAAGGTGTCTCTAATAGGGTTTGAAAGAAATGTATCTCTCTAATCATGTCTCTTCTCATGGTGACAGATATATATAGTAGGCTATGGGTTGAAACTGTCCGGTTTCTAGAGACAAGTCTCTTGCATGATAACTCTGCATATTATAGTGTATAGAGAGACTGTCCTCGCTCCTGTGATGTGTCTCTTGGATAATGATTATGCAAATTAAGGTATGAAAATTGGCTTATCTTTGTGGTCACGCATCTCCTCATTATGACAGAAGCACAGGTATGCAGTTGTAGTTACCTTTATACTCATAAGTATATCTTGCATTACAACTATAGACACCATGATATGAAAACACAGTGCCGTCTTAGCTGACATATATCCCCAGAGTAACAGATGTGCAAAATGTGATGTGGGTAGAGACTGCTGTCTTTGCTCATACCTCTCTTCATGATAATGAATGTCATTGTTAGAGTGTTAAATGGAGTATCCTCTCTACTGACAACTGCGTCTTGCACAGCCAATGTGCATATTTGAATATAAGGACACACTCACCTCTCTCTCAGAGAAGTTCCTATGGGGACAGGCATGTGTAATACAGTGTACACAAAGACAGAGCTCTACGATGAAACCTCTCTCCAGAGTAACAAACATACATACTAAGATGTGCAAAAGAACTGCACTCGCCACCAGCAGACAGCGGTGTGTATTATAGTATGAGAAAGCTTTCACCTCTGTACCAAAAACAGCCTTCTGTATAAAAATCTTTATTATACAGTGGGAAGAATCACTAATGTCTCTATGGTTCCTTAAATATACATATACATGCAGGAGAACACTTACAGTTCTTGAAGAATGAACTGCCACTTTAAGTCAACATTAGAAGACTAAATTAATTTAAAAATGTTGAACCCTGTTAAGGAAAGAAAGAAGTAATAACTTCAAACATTAAAAAAAAAAATAACAACATAGCAAACAATAACATTAATAAACTACACCAACAACAACAGTAAAACAACAAACAATACAAATGATAATTTATCTTTGCTGATTCGTAAAATATGCGAAAAGGAGTTCAGCAGGGGCAACAAGAGCAAAGAATACAACTTGACCACCAATGGCATGGGACACAATTGAGGGTTATGCACCCTGAACACCTTGCTCGGGCTGAGTTAATCTATGCTGTAGATCTTGATAACTCCTTAGAGATGTTGTTATATTTTGAACTTAGTGACACTGTGCATCCCCAGTTACTCAATACTCATGAAGAACACAATCCTTATATAAATACAGCACTTTTTTGCTGCTTGAGTAAGCAGATCATTTTGTCATCAAAAACAAAAAGGGTAGAGCTACACAGAACACTCTTCTCCAAGGTTAATAATGGTTCCATAGAGAGTAAAGAATAGCACCAGTTGTGCAATACATTTTTTCCTGACTTTACACAGTTTCTGTTCCATCTTTCTTCCAAAGTCAATAATTTTTGATTTCCTCCGCCATATATTGTCTGACATAGTTCTTCTGTTTTTCAGAGTTTCAGTTTGCCATTTTATTCCTAAAAAAGACAAAATAATCGATAATACTTATCAGTAATTGATAACACTGAGACATCACTGCATTCTCTGAAGGTTTCTACATTTTTCACCCACAATCATAGAGTTAAATGTACTGTCCCACTAATTTCATGTTCTTTCTATTAAACAATTCCATAGCCTCAAACACTTCATTTTTTGATCCACAATTCAGTTATAACACGCCTTCAAACATGGTTCCATAACAATTTGTGAAAATAAATAGAGGGGTTCTACTCAGCCAAAGGGACAGGACACCAACTCAAGACACTTTTGTCAAAAAGAACAATCCCTTTGGACTCCTTTCTTAGAGCATACCAACATCACATTCAATAATTCCTCTCAATCTCAATCTTCAGCACTAAGTAGAAACCAAAAACATAATATAAAATCTATATATTTATTATATTCAGGATCCTTATAGATTCATTTGATGTACAACAAGATAAAAAAACATAGATACCATCAATACACACAATAAAAATATATATGATACACAAGCCTCAAAATTCAGTTAAGCTTTTCTTTAAAAAGAGTTCAATAACACATTAGATCAAGTGTGCACTCCAAGTTTTAAGAGAACACATATTTTTACAACACTGGAATGATGTCTGGTCACGTTCCTCCTTTCTCTCTTTACTCTTCAGACCCGATGTTGCTTGGGTGCTTTTCTTAACCAATAATGTCGGTGGTACGACCACTATCTTCAGGCTTAAAACTGTTGTGAGAACTCTCCCACGCAAATATCAGATAAAGAATGTGCACATGTGGGCTATTATTCGTCCCCACTGACTGTTTCTTTTTCAGTGTATTTACAAGGTTAAAAATGGCACTAGGGGCATAGACATCTTCCCTTAGTGAGTTCCTTCTCTAGTTGCATTTGCAGATCCAGAGTAATAATAATGTGGAATTCAGGGGAAATAACCTCATTGATTGCACTTATTCCTTATTCTGTATAGACTTGACCATAGGAGCTATGGCCCTCTGAGCGATAGAAATATTATTGCTTCTGAAATTATCACGAGGTTACACCCCGTCCATTTCTGTGTATTAACTTTCCATACACCGGCCTCAGGACTGAAAAGTCTCCACGCGTGCTCCTCTTCTACTTCCAAACCGATAAAGAAAAGCTTAACTGAATTTTGAGGCTTGTGTATCATATATATTTTTATTGTGTGTATCGATGTTATCTATTTTTTTTATCTTTTTTGTACATTAAATGAATCTATAAGGATCCTGAATATAATAAATATATAGATTTTATATTATGTTTTTGATTTCTACTTGGTGCTGAAGATTGAGATTGAGATGAATGATTGAATGTGATGTTGGTATGCTCTAAGAAAGGAGTCCAAAGGGATTGTTCTTTTTGACAAAAGTGTCCATAACAATTTGTACAATAACACATTCCTCTTTATATACCTTTCCCAACAGTGAACACTGTGTGTTAACTCTCGAAATGGCAATATCACCTCTCAAATGTCTCATGGGGTAAAATATGTGCACCGTAAGGTTCATAAAAACCCTAGGCCTTCTATTGACATATTGCAGATGCTTTCTTTATAATTTCACGAACACCGCCTCTTTTACTTATAACTACGTACAGATTCTTCAACACAACATCCAATACTCGGTGTTATCTCTCTACATTCTACAGTCCCCCGCTCATAACCTCTAATTATAAACATGCACCTCTGCAAGCAACTGTTGACTCACTAAACCTTGTATAGAAATAATTTACCAATGGTAGTGCACTTACTGATACCTCTCAACAAATTTCAGAAAGTATATTTCTAATTATATGAACTTAGAGCAGTTTCTTTTATATAGCTGAAGACATCAGTCTTTCTCAGTTCTAAATTCAGTCACTTCTGCTGAGCACAAAACCAACGGGCTTTCTTCTCCTCCAGATCACCAAGAACAATCTGAGCTATCCCTGGTTCTACACCCAATCACATCACAGCATTCTTCAATCATGCAATCAGAATGGTAACTATTGGTTAAGCGTTGGCCTTTTTCTTCTTATTTCTCCCCCATGTGATCTCGGGAGACAGTTGCGGGATCGTAAAACACCTTGCGACAGTCCCAGTAAATTTCCATGGGGTTCTGATGAGCCTCTCATGAGATTACACATCTCCCTGCAGCAAGCGTCACTCCCTGAAGCTTGCAAACTACTCTTGCGAGATCACAACAAAATTGTAGGGAAATAGTAGTATGTGGGACTGAGCATCCTTCCCACTGAGACCCATCTTTTACCCAACAGGTGTGTTTAATAGGGTGAGGGAAGAGATTGGCCTCTCTGTTGAGACCTCTCTCTGTAATGATGGGTGAGCATACTTGGGTGTGGGGAGGAAGTGCCTTCCCCTTTCAGATCTCTCTCTCTCTCTCAGATAATGACTGTGTTTAGCAGGGTGTGTGGAGGCACTAACCTCTCTTCTGATACCATTTTCTGTGATAACAAGTGTGCATAGTAGTGTGTGGAGTGGGACTGGTCTCTCCTTTGGGACCTCTCTCTCAGATGACAGGTGTACATAGTGTGTGTGTTTGTGTGTGTGTTTGGAGGTACTGGCCTCTCTGCTGAGACCTCTCTCTGGGATAATGGGTGCATGTAGTAGGGTGTGGGGAAGGACTATCCCCTATCCTTAGATCTCTCTTTCTCAGTAGAATGGTGTGCATTGTAGGGTATGGGGAGGGCATGCCCCCTCCTTTTAGACCTCTTTCACAAATGATGGGTGTGCATGGTAGGGTGTGGGAATGAAGTGCCCTCTCCTTTTAGACTTGTCTCTCAGATGATGGGTGTGCGTAATAGAGTTTGTGAAGAGACAGGCTTCTCTGCTGAGACCTCTCTCTGTAATGATAGTTGGGTGTAGTAGGGTGTGTGGAGGTACAGGCTCCTCCGTGCATCGTAGTTTATGTGCATAGAATGATCTCTCCTTTCAAACATCTCTCTCAGATGATAGGTGTGCATAGTAGTGTGCATGGGGAGTGACATACCTCTTCTATCAGACCTATCTCGCAGATGATGGGTGTGCCTTGCAGAGTGTTGGCATGGACTGGCATTTCCTTTCAGGCCTCTCTGTCAGGTGATGGGTGAAAGTAGTAGTGTATGTGAATGGATTGGCCACTGAGACTACTCTTTCAGATGATGGATGTGCATTTTACGATGTGTGGAGATAGACTGGCCTCTCCACTGAGGCCTCTGTCTCAGATGAGGGGTGTGCATAGTAGGATGGGGGAAGAGATACTAGCCTTTCTGCTGAGACATATCTCTGCGATTTCGTGTGTGTGTATTATAACATATACTTGGACTGGCCTCTCCTATCAGACCTGTCTCTCAGATGGCAGGTGTGCATATTAGGATGTGTACATGCACTGGCCTCTTCTGTCAGACCTCTGTCTCAGATAACAGATGTGCATACTAGGCTGTGTGGAGAGAAACTGGCCTCTCTGCTGAGACCCTCTTTTGGATTACTGCTGTGCATAGTATGCTCTGTCCAGGGACTGTTCTACCTGCTAACGCCACTCTCTCTGATAATGGGTGTGCATAGTAGGGTGTGGGAAGAGACAATATTCTACTCACAACTCTTACAAAGCCGATGGGTGTAAATAGAAGACTCTGATAAACACCATCTACAGTGATATTCCTTCCTACAGTAACAACTATGGATGTTTGAATGTATTCAAAGATCACCTACACCTTCCTACGTTTCACGATCCTGTGAGACTAATGTGAGATGGTAACTTTTTTGAAAATAAAATTAACCATCTACATATCACAGTACTTATCTCTTAAACACTTCCTCTAAAAAAATAAGGACTACCTTATGCATTCCGACTAATGGAGGGTATTGCAAACTTACCATCTCCTTTTTACTTTTGGCGATCTTGTGAGATTCCGGCGAGATTCTAGAAATTAGTTATAAAAAATATACATTTATTTTCCTCAAAATAGTCATCCCTTAGACACCTCCTCTCTAAATCTAGGGGCCTTTCTGCAGCTCCTTATATAGCTTTTTTATTTCATTTTCACAACACCTCCAATTTTTCACAGAAAACAGTAATGGAGGCTATTTCATTTTTAACATTCCAACAGATAGCCAATCAGAGTGCTCACTGTCCCGAGAATCACAGGAGCCTCTTCTTCACGAGAAAGCAGGTAGGCTCATCAGTAAAATAGGCCCCTTGGCAATCATAGAGCTCGATTTTTGATTTGGCACTCTTGTGGGAGGCCTACAGGCAGTGGTGGCTCGCAGAGGGAGTGCTGCGGGGTGGTGGGGCGGGGCGGTGGAGGGCCAGGGTGAGGGGTAGTGGACTCCGACATACAGCGGAACAGAGTAAAGTAAGTAAATAGATAAATAAAACAATTTACCTTGCGTGCGCAGCATCGCACTCACCCCACCCCGCCCCATCTCACCGCTCTTACCAGTGCGAGCCGCTACTGTATATACATATATATAATGTATATATATGATCAAAGCTATGATCTATATATATATATATATGTATATATACATATATATACGTTTTGTAAATGATGTTTAATGAAGTGCAGGATCTCATGCCTAGCTTAATAATGTGTAAGCTCTTTTGACTAGCTCACTGAACAGATTGTATTTATTATTCATGACCAATTCCTGTTGCACAAATTACAGTACATATTTTTGCATAATGTATACTTTTAGAAGGAGCATCTATGTTATTATCGATGGCTGCTCGTCTCTATAATTGTACGCTTAAGCAAAAAGTCTAAAGGTACACAGAAGGGGATGTATTACTTAGCCAACAGATTTTAAAATTATACACCAATGAAGCATTTGCATGAAACTTTACTCTGCTGCCTCAATTACCGAAATGTTAAAAAACATAACACGAGCAACTTTAATGAAACCAAAAAAGTCTACATCAGAATACATTAAAATAAGTAATTTCCATAAAAGACCATACCATCTATTACTCTGTACCTGAGAATAAATGTATCAATTCATTATACAAAATACGCACAATCTTGAAAGATATCTCAGAGGGTTATATGCAACCTTGCATATCACGAATGCAAACCCCCATAGGCCAACCCAGGTTCTTATTTTTCAAGCTGTATAAAATAGGTTCCTTTGAGTAATTGCAACATCTGTTAGTTGCACTGCTTTGAGAATACTTTTCTATATGTGCTATTTAAATATGTACAATCAAAAGCACAAGCGGTTATATCTTCCTTTGTGTATAAAGATCGAAAAAATGCAGCTAGCTTTAGAAAGAAACCAAACCTCCTTTACTTTTGTTGAAAGGAAGCCCAATCAGTGAAAGATAAGTATAAAACGTTTTTTGATGAAAGTTAAATGGCCACTGTCCATGTGCAACAAATAACGAGCTGCAAGCTGATTCCCGCCCATTTCCAATTAAAGAGGCAGGATGATTGGCCTATTTTCTCCCTGTGATGGGAATGACATTGAGGCCATAAGACAGATGCCCCAGGAACAATTCGTCTGTATTCTTTAGTTGTACAGTGCCTGAGTAAGGTTATACATTTTTACACTTCAATGGTTATTTTCAAATATGACACTATAATTCTGATTTCATACATTGGAGTTACCTTGCCAAATGTGTCAGACTTACTCATGTGAGTCCAAAGGTTGCTAGCAATCAAGAATTAATACATTTTGGAAGAATCATTGAGCAAAAAAAAACAGCGGGGTCCTGCACATGCCTTCTGCGTGGTCAGAAAAAAGACCACTTGTCAGAATGTAACATCTGGCAAAGTGCACACATGATCACTGTAGATAGTGGGGAAGGAGGTGCGTACTCACCGACCTCATAACAAGTACGCACTTGACCGGACAGGAGTGCCCCTGCACACCGAGGGACAGCTTACAGCGCATCAATTATTAATATTTCACAAATCGCAGTGACAGCTTTGTGGCCTGCCAAAGGTGAGGCCAAACTCAAGTTTCCAGAGGTCTCACCGGAGGAGACACCACTTCATTGGGCTAAGCTCTGTTCATAGATCTTTAAATACCAGTTGATTTCGAACATCCAGCACTTTCAAAATCAAATAAATCTCTAACCCCATAGAGAGTAAGCAATTAATACACCTCATAGACTTACCAGCGGAGCATAGAATATGCCCTCTAATTTTCAAATGAACCATATAAAATCTAGGCCTGTGTAGCCATACGAGATACCAGCTGTAAACCCCTCCTACTGCATGTAAAGGAGCAGCCATTTTAGGGAGCTTTTCAGTGCATCTAGTTCCATACTGTTCATTTTTGTTGTTCTTCTATCTGCAATGAGTGACTTGCCACCAGCACCCTAATATTTGCACTCACCCACCAATCTGACATCTGAATTCAGGGTAGCATAAGGCCTTTGTCGACCGAAGACGAGTGCATAGACCCACTAGATGCCTTGGCATGTGCCCCCAGAGACCTGCAATCCACACCATTAGCAGAATGTGCATGTTCCTTTAGAATGATTATTTGCTCACTACCACTGGCCTGTGACAGGGGCTCACAGGCAAATTACGGTCTGTGCCATAAAAAAACCCAAGATATGTAGGATCAAAAACTCAAAAAGTCCCTCTCTTATCCTTCTCACTACTCACTCTTCAGTGGGTGGAGATAGTAAGTAGGAAGAACAGGGACCCTCAAGACCATCTCAAACAGTGGTGCTTCAGATGATCTGGTGGCATGAGTGGTGCACTCCACTCACAGGGTGAGTCCAAGTATGGACAAGAGGGGGGATGAATTCTGCAATGCTGATGCCAATGTTGGTTCGAGGTCTAGTGGGGGGGGTGGATTAAGAGGGAGATCATTCTTGGAATGTCAGAGACCGATGATCACGTGAGCCATGTGTCGGTCAGAAAGAACAGGTCTATTGAGATGCAAAGCAGGAGGCCCCAGACTTCGATGGAGTGCCTGGTGAATGAACAGGTGTTGCTGAGGAGGCAGGGCAGGGAGGAATTTGGTATGTGTTTAAGGGTGGTGCGTGGTCGTGTGTGACATGGTGAATGAGAGATGGTCCTAAGGTAGAGCGGTTGGGGTGAGCAGTGTGAGAAAGTCATCATTTTGTCCCTGATCACCCCTGTTTTTTGTGAATGATATTGGTGGTTACAGATTCTGATAGTACCCTGGGCTCTGCTTACCAGGTACAGGGCCAGTGGCATGTTTAAAAGGTATATGGTTAATTAGGTTTAATTATAATTGGTACTGAGCACCTACCCGTAAATCCCTAGCATATGGTAGGGCATGTAGGTTTAGTGTCCCAGTTGATTTAAGTGAGAACTGCTGTGGTGCCTTCTGTATTTTTAAAAGCCATCCCTGACCTTCAGACTGCTTTTAAAGTAAAACTATGTACAAATTCGACTTTGGAATTAAAGGTACTTCCAAAATATTAAACAACCTGACGTTTACATATAAGTCACCCCTAAGGTCTGCCCTAGGTGCTCCAACGGTAGGGCACTATGTTACAATAGGAAGGGACATTTTAAAACATTGTGTAAATGCCCCGGTGAGGGAAAAACTGCCAATTTCGTTTTTCCCTATTGTAGTACATTAGCCCCAAAGGCTAAAATGGGAAGGCTTTATTTAACATTGATAAAGTCTATGCTTTGACAGGAGTGAGCTAAAAGTATGAAAATAATAGTTGCAATGAAATCAGCAACTTGCCAAGGTTACATTTATTATGACTATTGCAGGAAAGTAGTTTTGAAACTCCTTTCCTAGTTACCTCAAATCAGCCCTGTAGCAGCTTCTTCTGATTGGCCAGTCTTGACAGGCTGAGGCAAGCTGCCTTAATGAGGTGTGAAGTGGCCTGTGCGGCGACAAAGGAGAAATCTGGTGGGAAGAGATCTGCTGCCTGCAGATTGCATAAGAGTAAGAGGGCTTGGGAGAAAAACTGGTCTTCAAATGGAGAAAGACAGTGAGGACAACTCCATCCAGATGGGAACTCCTGTAATTGAATTAGGAGAGGGGCTGGAACGGGAGTGTAGGGGAAATGTGGCCACACATGTGGGTTGGTTTAGCCAGACCTGAAGCTCCAGGAGAGATTTGCTCCATTTTGATATTTGTAGAACAGTGCTTTCTGGGACAAGAAAATGCCACACTTAAGGGGAAGTTGTCATCAAAGAGAGTGACACCCTGCACCCTACTTGTAGGGGTACACCCCTTCTCGACAGCCCAAAAACCTTGATAAACATGGAAGAGTTGCCCAGCAACTCAGATCACTGCCTGGAAACAAGAAGCATGACTGTCCATCTGAACCCCTGGCTTTCACCAAGAAGGACTCCGCTCATAAGCAGTCATTTGGAGTATTTTTGGTAAAAAGCTCCATAAGTTGACCGACCTATCGTCGAGAATCAAGCTGGGGACATTGAACCGTGACTCGACTCGAACCCAAAATCCATGTTTGCCCCATTGAAAGCTCCAGAGCTCTTTGCCATTGACAAAGAGAACCAAGGCTTCCAGGACTCACTGAGGCATTGCAGGAAAGAAAGCTGTCATCATCAAACTGCAACCTGCCCTGACGAGAAGTCTCACTCGACGTCGAGAGAAAAAGCTAAAATAAAAAGTGACTGAGCCAGAAGATAAAAAGTTGGCCGAACCCTACCGCTTCTCATATCCACCCCGTGCTCTATCGCAGTCAGCCAGAAAATTTCACTTTGTCTCAGTCAAGCGTGACCAGAGGTCCCAGGTTGTCACTTTTGGTGTTTAGGCACTAGAAAGCTCATTTTTATATTTAATCTTTAAAAATTCATATCTCCGGTTCACTACATTGGATTTCTGTTGTTTTGTATCATTTAAATCATAAAAATGTTTCCTATTTTTAAAAAATTGGTTTGGATTTTTATTGTGTGTTATGTCTTATTTACTATTACTATTTTGCTATTCTGGTATTATTATATGCTTTACACACCTATCTCCTGAGTTAAGCCTGACTGTTCGTGAGCCAAGCTACCAAGGACTAATTTATTGAGACTTTACAGGACCTTAATTGTGATTGTGGTGTTGTTACTAGCTATTGGTACGTTACTACAATAGTAGTAGAAGTGGCAGGTGGCACATGAGAACAAACTTACGGTGCTGGCAGGGGAGGCCTGGCAGTAGTGCTGGGAAAAGTGCCAGGGGTTCAGGATGCAGATGGCTGTGGCAGAGTAAGATCTATGGGTGCCATAGTTGGGCGGAGGACATAAGGTTTTGGGGCTGGGCGCAGGTGGCTCACGGATGGGCACAGACTGGATTTCCTTTGGTGCAGCAGTGGCACTTCCGCAATGCATTCTCAATTAGGTATGAGCTTTATAGTGGAGGAGTTCCTTTGGAGGGTCTAGCGTGTACGGGGAAAAGGGCACAAAGGAGGAGCAGAAGGCAGGAAAGGGAAAGACAGAGAGCAAGAGGCAGAAAATAAATAAAAAGGGAGGAGAAGAAGGGCAAAAAAGGATGAAAAAAGAGGCAAAATCAAGGATTAATGGAGGCAGAAAACAGAGAGAGAGAAAATGGGCAAAAAGCAGAGCAACAGTGAGAGTGCTGAGAATTAGCGAGAACACAGGCAAAAGGGGGTGTGCTGAGCCAGAGAAAAATGAACAAAAGGCACATGCACAAAGAAACGAAAAGGTGCAAGACCAGAGTCAAAGTGATTGTGAAGAGCGTCAGAAAGAAACTAAGCCAAAATAAAAAGAAAGTAAAAAGCAGAAGGTAGAAGAGCTCAGAGAGAAGGAGTGTCTGACACAGGAGAGTAGCAGGAGTAAGAAGTTTGAAGTCTCAGGTCAACAACTGAGCTGGTTTCCCAAGGGGCAGGCAATGTCAGAGGAAATTCTCTTCAGAGGGTCAGTGGGATGAAAAGGATCCTGTATAAGAGGAAAGGGTTAACTGCCTGGAATAAAATCTTTGAGCCACTTAGAACTAGACATTTCTTCTGCCAGCCTTCGTCAAATGTGTTTCATGTGCCTGGGGAGTGCAGAAAGTCCTGTGGACAAAAGAAGTTTGTTGATGCTGTAGACAAATCACAAAACTGTTCAGGAATTGCACATTGTTTGCTGTGAACCTCAACTAAAGTAGTCTAGGATCTGTCCTCCACCTGACTGGCATCTGATAAACTGATACTAAAGAGTTGCTGACTTTATGAAATGGAAATTGAGATTGTATATATATTATTATAATGAGACTTAGAAAGATACAACCTCTGGAAGAGAGGTATATTGTTCCCAAACCTACCCAAAAAGGTACATCATTGACAGCTTCATTTTAGAATGTTAGTCCTGCTTTTCTGTTTTTAGCATGGATCTTGAGGATACAGCTGGACACCTCAAATGATGCATCTGACCTAAGGACCATTCATCTAATCATCTATATAACAATATCTTAATAATCCTCACGTACTATGATAGTCAGTTCTCATATTAGTTAAATCCAAGCTCTAAAATGTTCTATGCATGTTTCAATAACGTTTTCACTGCTGACAGCAGCGTGGCCTGCAGTTTGTAGCTTTGGATCCCTGCATTGTCAACTCAGCCTTAAAAATTCGCAGAAAAAGGACAGAGTGACTAGGTTAGATATGATAATAACAATTACTTAAACAAATGTTCTAGGTCAAGGTCTTCAAGTTCAAAAACGTATGTAGAGTAAAGAAAATAATATTTGTAATATGATAAATGTACAAAGAATTCTATTCCCCCCAAAATTGTATTCTTTTGTTACCCAATGCTTTTTTTTTTAACCATGAAGCTATTCTCACATTTTTGAGCCTCAAATATAGCGATTTCATGATAGATGTCAGATCATTCCGCAGACTGTTAAGCAGTCGCGGCACCTGGAGGGAGTGCTGCGGGGTGGTGGGGCGGGGCAGGGTGGGGGGTAGTAAACTCTGCCATACGGCCGACTGGAGTTAAGTACATAAATAAATAAATAAATAAATAAATAAATACAATGAATTACATTGCGCACACTGCAACGCCATATGTGTTGCAGCGCGAGCAATGTAATTCGTTCTATTTATTTATTTATGTACTTAATTCTGGTCGGCTGTATGCCGGAGTTTACTACCGTCCCCCACCCAGCCCCTCCCCCACCCCACCGCCCTGCAGCACTCCCCCCAGGAGCCGTGACTGCTGTTAAGAGCTGCAAAGGCAAACCTACTTTGTTCTACATGGCGTAAAAGTGGAAGGTAAATAAGGAGTAAAACAACAAACCTTACAGCTGTGCTTGATTTGAGCCTGTGGTTTCTAGCCCCGGCACTTAATTGGCAACACTAACACTTATGACAGCTCCTACACGGTGGTGCTGTTTGTGTAATTTAAAGATGCGCAGAACAACAGTTGTTTATTCATTCAAAATACATTACAAACAACTAATATCTGCCACCCAAGCCATTCTTCTAGCTTTGGGGGCCTCAAGCAGTCTGAATTGTCACACTTGTGGAATTGTGATGGTTAGTAGTTATGTAAGTACTGTCAATGCTTGCAGTAGCAATGTGTGGTGAATGCTGTGGTGGCGTCCTGATGAGGGCTAGGGCACCTATTGTTTTACAAATTAAGCACTGCCTGTGAGGGCTCATTTTGTAACATCACTGAAAGATGACACAAGCTAACATCGTCGATGTGAGTCACTAGATGACTGTAGCTTGGCTTAGAGTACATGAGTCTCCATCCTTCCCTCACTTAGCCTCTGGCTAAAATAGTTTAGCACTGGTGGTGCACAACTATGCTGTGCAGTGCAAAACAGCACAAAAGGCAATGCAGCTTAACCTTCTGGCAAAAATAAAACAACACTTTTTACCGAAAGTCAACATGAGTACAGTGCCAAAAATGCATTTTGAAGCACCAATCTCTCTGGTAGTATATGCAAAGGGACATAACAGGGAAGGGCCGACACAAACTGTCATAGGAGTTGACACAAAACCAATCCATTTCTGCAGTGTGACCCACCTTGGCACAAAATCCCAGTGCCACATAAAGACTAGAGTAAAAAAAAATATATATATATGTATATGTATTCACTTAAAAAAATAAAGGTTACGGGGACGCATTAGTTAGGAAATTGAATTAACAAAAACTCAAAAATTCACCAAAGGTTACAGAGACTTTATAGTCAGGCTCAGATTGTACTCATACAAAACCGGTGAAATTCAGCAGTTATTGGTACCTGAGCTAATTATAACTTACTCACACATAATGCACTACTTATACCCTCATATATTACATCACTCTTAACCAGGTCCGTGACATCACTGGTGACATCTCAAATGACATCACTGATGGCATCACTGATGTCGGTATTATAGATATATACTAATCTCCTAAAAAAGTTATATTATTATACTAGTTGTACTACTAATGCATGATACTATTTCTAACATATGTGATGTGAGTGGGTATCTGACTGTCTCTATCTGTGTGTGAGTGGATGTGTCAGTGGCGGTATGGATGTGTGAAAGCATGCTTGAGTAACTGCATGGGTATGGGAGTGGATTTCTGAGTAGGTCGGTAGATTTGTGAGTGGTTGTATCTGTGGTTGTTTGGGTGAGTGAGTGGAGGTGTGAGTGACTCTATGGGTGGGTAAGTGGGTGTGTAGTGACTGTATGGGTGAGTGAGTGGGTATCTGAATGGCTGTATGAGTGTGTGACTGGATGTGTAAGTGACTGTATAGGTGAGGGAGTGGCTCTTTCAGTGGGTGTTTGGTTAAGTGAGTTGATGTATGAGTGGCTGTGATGGAGAGTTAATGTCTGTGTGAATGGCTGTATGGGTGAGTGGGAGGATGTGTGAGTGATTGTATGGATGTGTGAATGGGTATGTAAGTGGTTGTATGGGTGTGTGATTGAGTGTGTGAGTGCTTGTATGAGTGAGTGGCTGTGTTGAGAGGCTTTATGTGTGAGTGTGTGTGTCAGTGGCTGTGTAGATAAATAAGTGGGTGTGTGAGTATCTATATGGGTGAGTGTCTGGCTATGTGACTGGCTCTATGGGTGTGTGACTGGCTGTATAAGTGGCTGTATGGGTGAGTGAAAGTTTGTGTGATTGCCTTTATGAGTGAGTGAGTAGGTGTGTGAGTTTCTCTATGGAGGAACTGAGTGGTGCAATTACTGGCATCGGTCTGTAAATGGGTATGTGAGTAGTTATGCAGGTGCGTGAGTGGGTGCACGAGAGGTTGTGTGGGGGTTTGAGTGGGTGTGCGAGTTGTTCTGTGGAAGATGTCATCAGTGATGTCATCAGTGATGTCATTTGAGAAGTCATCAGTGATGTCACTGACCATGTCATGACAGATGTAATAAGTGGGGTCATAAGCACTTCTTTGCTGGGGCGTAAGTTATAGCTCAGGTGACTCTAACTGTTGAATTGTATGTTACTGGTTTAGTACAAGGGAAATCTGAGCATAACTGTAAAGTTCCTGAAACCTGTGTTTTTTTCTATGAATTTCTAAGGTTTTTTAATTCTATTTTCCAACTATTACTTTGTTTTTAAGTGAATTTCTAAGGTTTATCAAATTCTATATCCAAACTATTCCTTCCCTGTAACCTTTGTTTTTTTAAGTGAATTTCTAAGTTTGTTTAAGTGGTGGTCATGTTTTCAGAGTGTTGGGGAAAGGGGACAGGGCCTCCAGCTAGCTCTCAGGAATCCTGCTTTGTCAGACTTACTGTAGGTAACAGGACGGCTTCTGGGTCCCCTAGAACACCTAACATCCAAGAAGACTTCATCCCCCAAACAGCAGTGCACCTGGAGGGATGTTTGCAGAGTGGTTGAGAGAGGGGCTGTGGCCTCCTAAGACCTCTCAGCAATTCTGTTATGTGGGAATTACTGCAGGTGACAGGAGGGCTTGTTGGCACTCAAGGACACCCTATAGGCAAGGGTACTTCATCCCCCAACCATCAGTGCTCCAGGAAGCACATTTTCAGATTGGTGGAGAAAGGCGACATGGCCTTCGAAGTCCTCTCAGCAATCCCAATGTCTAGGACTTACTGCAGGCAACAGGAGGGCTAGTTGACCCCCAAAGATACTTTGGAGCCAAGGGGACTTCATCCCTTAGCAAGAGTACACCAGGAGGTGCATTTGCAGAGTGGTGGAAAAAGGGGATGCAGACTCTGAAGAACCCTCAGCAATCTTGTTGTGTGGGACTTAATGGAAGTAACGGGAGGGCTTGTTGGCCCCCAGTGACCCTCTGAAGCCAAGGGGACTTCATCCCCCAACCAGCTTTGCACCAGCAGGCATATGTGCAGATTGGTGGAGAAAGGAGGCGTGGCCGCCATCAACCTCTCAGAAATCCTGCTATGTGGGAATTGCTGAAGGTAACAAGAGGGTATGCAAAGTGGTGCAGAAATGAGATGGGGCCTCCTGCAACTTGCCAGTCCGTTTTCTATTTTTTTAAAAATATTATAACAGGAGGGGGGGCTGCATGAACCCCCTTCCCTGAATCAATTTTGGCCCTGGTGATTGCATCCCCAGGGCTAGTCTATTTGAAATGCAGGAGGTGACAGTGGCCTGGCCCCTTTTTTTATATTTTATTTCAAAACAGCCGAGGCAAATAAGAATGGCAAAATTCCAGCTTAGAAATCATTGACAACCTCAATATCAAACAAACTGGAACACCATTAATACAGCTTTAAAAATACAAGGCAAAATTCCAGCTTAGCAATCATTGACAACCTCAATGTCAATCAAACTAGAACATCATTAATACAGCTTTAAAAAAACACTTAAAAAGTTAGAAATTCTGTAACAAAACATTTAATTTGGGAGTACATAATGCAACTGTTAGATGGTTGGGGCTGAGAGAATGGACAGCTGCAAACATATAGGCCTCAGCCAAATCCCCATACGTAGCAAAAGAACAGGGCAAACAAACAGGACATGATCAAGATCTTGGGGACCATTTTGGCACAGACTTAATACCGTCAAAAAGCCATACCATGTGGCCAGAAGAGGATTTAATGGGAGCATACCCTGCCTTAAGAATATCCAAAAACATCTCAGTCCATTTGGGAAATTCCAAATAATATAATGCTGCACTGTATTTATCAAACAGTAGTCTATAGCAGGTTGGTAACCCCTTTTTTGATACAAGACTCCCTGTCCAGAGAAAAACTCAAGAACCATGTGGCTTGTTTTAAACTAGCTGTTAATTGTTGCATTGTCAGATTGAAAATTAAGGATGGGTCTAGTTACAGCAGATCTGCCATAACCACAACTTTTCTATAAATTAGAGAGTTCTCTTTCAGGCTGTCCAAAATGTCTTATTTTTAGACAGGAACTTAATGATCCAATGCCACTCTTTGCTAGGCACACAGCAAAGCATACCACCCCAGCAGGACCCTGGATGATGCACTTCTCAGACTGAAATCTAGCCTTAAAGCCGCCACGGGGAGAGCTGAGTTGACGTGAGTTGACGGAAGCTAGGCTTCTAAGACACCGCCTTCCATCATATTTCAAAAAACAAATTTAGAAACAATAATCACTTCTGTTCTATACAACAAAGAGGCAGGGATCTTGGCTTGGAAAACCTCTAAGAGTGCAAAGTGCCATATTCCTGTAGCCCTATAAAAGGCAACCAAGCATTTAGCCAGGGAATTGGCTTTATTCAAATGGACCATATAACATTTCCATATTGTGGCTTTTTTCTCCCATGAAAACAAATGAATTTGTTTTTATATGTATTAATCTTTAAATAGTGGGCATCAGTGAAATGTTGCAGTGCCTACAGAAGATTATTGAGCTCTTTCAGGGAAAATCGGAAATTATTATGTTGTCCGTTATAGCAAGCACATAATGGATTTCCCCCAATTACTGAAGCAACACCCTCACTCCAGGCCAAATGATCTGGAAGGTCAGAGATGTAGAAGGAAAAGAGTAGAAGGCAAAGCAGGTACCCTTGTTTTAGGCCATTTAAAGTAGGGATAGCTTCAGAGAGACCCCCTATCCCCACCCAGGAGAACTCTACACCAGGTATCAGAATGAAGGCAGTGACCTGATTTTAAACGGGTACCCTGCATACCCAAACTTAAAAGCTTACTCCACAGCAATGGACAATCTACTTTGTCAAAAGCTGTGGATAAGTCTATGAAAGCCACAAATACCAACCCCCTCTTGTTGAAACATCTTTTTCATTTATAATCTAAAGGGCAGTTATATTTTCAATCATTCCATGTTTATTCCTAAACCCTGTTTGCTCCATGGGGATGATTTTATATTCTTCCACCCATTGGTTGATCTGGGTTAATAAACATTTAGCAAAGACTTTATCCACCATATCAAGAAGGTTGATCTAATGATAATATTCTGGCTGTCTACGATCCCCTTTCTTGAAAAGTGGAACTATAACAGTATCCATCCATGAAGGGGGGGGGGAGGGTTGTTTCATAGCAGCTTTTAAAAACTGGGCAAGGGATTTTACTCCAAAGATTATTACTGAAATTGGAATTCTGACAGGACCCATCGTGGCTGAGGTGCACATTCCACAGACTGCCAGCTCTATCTCTTTTGCAGAAGGAGGGCCATATAAATGCAAATCCTATTTTACTCTGGATCTATTTACATCTGCCATCTTTGCTGCTTATAGGCCCTTAATAAAATTAACCCATCTAGATGTTTCTATAGCTAAGGCAAAAGATCTTGCACTTTCTCTACAACCCTCAGAAACTAGTGCCCAAAAGGTCCTAATCTGGTCTTTCACTGCTGCTTCCCTTAGTTTAATCCAGAGCCTATCCCACCTCTCTCTCTTCAGGCGGGCCTTCAGTCAACTCCTCCTCCTTTTTAACAGCAGCACTCTAGTATAACTACCAGGGACATAGTTCAGATGTTGTTCCTAACTAGGGCAATTAGTTCCCTGATTAACATGAGAAGAAGGTGGGGGATACCCTTCAGCCTTCCCTCTGGGTTCTTTCAAATAACAGCATTTACTAACTGCTTCCTAAAAAAATATTAAAACTTTCAATTTATTTTCCTGTCCAGTCATCAAGTTTCTCAAGGGTAGCCTCTAAAGTACAGCTGAGGTCCAAAATCTCCCTATGGTCCCAGTTAGTTCTCCCTGATTTCTTGTTAAACATGGCAGAGACTCCATCAAACTTACAAGAGCGAATAGGAATTTTGTTAAAATTATAAGAAATTATTAAAAGGTTATGATCAATAGCAGAAGAAAGAGGTATCTATCACCACATAATCCAAAATTGACGCTCCCCCTGGAGCTTCATGAGTATACGCTGCATTGGAGTCTGAGGGTAGCCTCTCTTTTGCTATAACCCAATAAACATTTTTCAGCTGAGCAGATAATACTTTCCCTCCCTTATTAGATCTTATTTTTGGAGGAGAAAAAGCTGGAGGGATCCGCAAAGCTTCCTCTTTTTCCACCTCTCATAATTGTCCTAAAGCAAAATTAGATATTTGGCAATATAGGTCCCCAACCAAATTATATGTGGAGGAGGATCCTTATCAGAGGCTTTCTAAATATAAGAGAAGAGCTTGCAGAAAAATGCATCATAAGAGGCTTCCAGGGGGCTATAGGCATTTATCAGCAGTAACTTCAGAGAAACGTTATATCAAATTTGCCATAGATTTAAAATAAAAGATTGCCCTTGATTTAAAACCAGACCCTAAGGGCATTAGGGAAACCAAATTGATGTCACTGCCTTGGATTACCTTTAAATTTTCAATCTTCGAAAAACATTTAAGCAGCGAAGACCTATTTAAAATGAAACTTGCACCAAAAAGGGGAATACAATCCAACATGTAAGTGTCCACATTACACTATAGAGAGTTTGATCCTCCTGACTCCAAATTCCAAGAATGGGGCAGCCATTGGATTCAGCAAAGATGGTATGCAAGGGAGATGATCCATGTGGTCTGCTACTATTACTGCTACAGACATCTAAGCCGATGCATTAGCTGGTCTGCAGTCAGATCCCATAATTTATTGAGCTGATTGAGGGATTTGCATTGTATCGTCTGTGATTTTTGAGACATCCATGCCCTCTCTAAAACTTAACCTCCTTTGACCCTTTATAGAGAGTCTGCAAAGAGGTTTTTTCTTTTTCTTTCTTCGATTTTTCTTCCTCGCAACCAATTTTACCTGAGATGTACTTGGTTCACCATCATTTAACTCCTGCTTGGACCAGAATTTAAAGGTTGGGAACACATCCTGTTCACCATCCTGTGGATTTCCATTCATGCTCCTCGTATTGGGGCTAGTATCAAAAATACATTTTATGGACTCAACTGGACTATCAGTATTTGGGACCTTTTTGGTGAGCTTCTTAAATTGTGATATTCCTGCCTGGGAGCCAAAATCAATTTGATAACAGACATCTTTCTGAATTATCTTTCTGCCTTTCTAAACGTAGTAGCTAAATGCCATCCCCTTGCATGGATCCCTTCTTTGAGAACGGCACAAAACAATTTTGCATAAGAATAACATCAATC
This sequence comes from Triturus cristatus, assembly GCF_964204655.1. NCBI lineage: Eukaryota > Metazoa > Chordata > Amphibia > Caudata > Salamandridae > Triturus > Triturus cristatus. The sequence continues at coordinate 248,169,530 of NC_140582.1, read as the reverse complement.
CCAAGGTAAATAGTTCCCTCTAAATACATTAGTTTGACTAACAGTGCACCTTTTTGATTAGTAGGTGCAGGCCTTCTTGTCACTCAACGCTGACTTCAAGAAAGTTGTGCAGTCCTGGGATCCAAATTGTTCATTATAGATTTTAATTTGTGGAACTGTTTTTAATTAATTTGCACCATACTAACTTACGCTGATGATAAAAAGGGGCGATTTTTGTTTTAGAACATTATCAGGCTAGTATTTTGCATGTTACACACTCAGAGTAACCCCGCTTCATTTCTAAACAAAGGGGTATATTCAGTCGCTGCCGGTACAGGTAATTGCAGTGACGGTGGGGGGCAACTCAACAGATGACGGAATAGGATTTATTTATTTAATTTTCCTAATTCAATAATCTGTCAACTGCCCCCTCCCCACTCAACCCCCCCTTACCTGAACCGGCTGCCGCTGGGTATATTTACTAGGAATTGGTGCAACTCTGAGTGCAATTTACCAGCACCACAGTGCATCATTTTAAAAATGCAGGGATGCACCATGTCTACAAGAATATGGCAAACCCCTTTGTTTTCCCTTGCGCTGGCGCTAAAAAGTGCTGCCTAGCGCAAACACAGAAAACCTTGTGCCATGCTGCACTGATTCCTTGTAATGCAGGTACCATTGCACCATCGTGCAAGGGTGTCTGTGTTGCAGGAGTGATGGTTTATGTGCAGGAAGGGACACATTCCCTGCACATAAACAATCTTTATATGCAATTTGCGCTTTCCATCCCAGGGGTATATTTACAAAGAAATGAGGAAGCGCAGCACTGCAGGCAATTTAGCAGTGCCACGCTGCTCCTTTTAAAAAATACAGGTATTTGCAAGAAAACGGGGCACCTCTGTGTTTTCCTTTGTGCTGACGCTAAAAAAAATACCTAGCACCAACACAATCACCCTTGCGCCATAGTGCAAGGGTGCCTGAGTTGCAGGGCATCATCCACATAACACAGACACGCTTGTACCATGGTGCAAGGTTGTCTTTGTTGCAGGGGTGCTTATTTGCAAGAAAGGACACCGTCTTGCACATAAATAATCTTTAAGGTGATTTTCTCTATCTATGTGTGCTGCAAAATGCTTCATAAATCTCATTTAGTACTTGCATCGCCTTGCAACTCTGCACGTAAATAGGCCCAAAAGTACTTTTGCATGTCAGTTGTGGCAAACACATTTTCCATGGCATTCCATGTGCACATGGTTCAGGAAAAATCGAATTATTGGGCAATAAAAACACAACGCAGCACTGTCCTGCTGTTCCAGCGATCTCCTAGAGCACATCATGACTGTAGGAGCTGTGAACGCTGTAAATATCAGCGGTATTGTGTTTGTAATAAATTATACTTTATAAATAAAATATGTGCATTGTGTTGATAATTCTTCTGCTTTTAAAGCTCGCATAGTAACCCTTTCCCTGACCTGCTTCATGCAAGTTGTTCTAGAAAAATGACATGCACAGAATCACCTCCACCCTGCCCTTCGGATATCTCAGCAGGGGCATGGCTATAAATAGTACAGCACTTTCAAAACGGGGAAAGGAGGTCCATTTTCTATGCTTGCATTAGGGCCCAAATCACCTGTGCGTCATCACTGCATTCCACTAATTTAGTGGTGCTAGAACAATCTTTGAAGTGGGAGTGCTGGCATCAATATTATATCACCAAAGTACTGGGGATTGTGAAAAGCCCAAGAGTCGCACAAAGAACAAGCGTTGCAAATGTGCCACGCCAGTTCAGCAGGACAATTTTAAGGGTGCGTTATGTAGCCAGCAGTGCATTTTGGAGCACGCTGTCACAAATATTTACTAAAGCATGGTGTGGTAGCACATTGTCATTTACAAAAAACACTTTTCCATTGGAATGGCAAAATAAAATGAACTGAAATGCAATGTCACTAGTAAAAATATATGATCACCAATGACCATGTGTAGAAATTGAGATTCTGCAAATTTTTATAATTTGCACATCACCAAGTAAAGTGTCTTGATTTGCTTTGATCCTAATAAACCGTTCTCTTCATCACACTCCAGAACTAAAAAAAACACAGATTTACATTTGTGTTTTCTTAACTGCTGATATGAGTTGAAATATTTCTACAGTTTATGGACAGGGATTTAAATGTTGGTGTTTTATAAAAGTTATAAAAAATGAAAATCCCATACCATTTCCTTTTACACTCCATGTGTGCCAGCAAGATTTTCAGATAGCTTCCTTTACAAAATCCTCTACCTGTGCGATCAGAGCAAGAAAAGTAAATACCATTCTCCATGTGAAAAGAATGAGCAGTAGACATAGCCTGACATTAATCCTCTGTCTTCAAATACACAAAAAATACAACAAAATTTGAAGGCTTCTTTCTTGCTTATTTACGTTCTGAACTCCAGCATGTTTATTTTGGGGGTGATATAGCACCCCCAGCACCCCTACTTCCAGCACCTATGCACTAATGAAATATTCACTGACCTTTCACAATTCACGCCTGTTCTCATTTTCACCATGCCGGGGTCAAATAATGAAACTGCCCCAGTTTCTAATAATAAACTTCTGTGCTCATTTGCTCTACGTGCCGATATCCCATCGCTGACACATCGGCAGACATTGCACTTATATCCCAGTAAAGAACATTCGCAGTGTAGTAACGCATCTCCATTGTGACCTGGGCCAATCACATCTATTCACAGACATCCACAGACTTCTCACAATTCACCTCATCCAGTGGTGGCTGCTGCCGACACGAAGTGGGAGGGCAGTGCAGGGGCACTGAGGAGAAAAACAATCAAAAATAAAAGTGCACTTACCTTCCTGCTGCCAGACACTGCCGCTATGATGCTCTTCTCCCGCTCCTCGGTGCTCTTCTGCTCCAGTAACTGCAGTTCCCATTAGCACAGACTCCCCTACGGTCAATTCCAATGCTTTTCGAGAAGTGCTGGGATTGGCCTGAGTGGGCTTGATTTCCTCTCCAAAGGGGACTGCTAGTCTGTGCCGCCATAATGGAGGACCTGCCCCTGGAATTCTGGCCTTGGAGACTCAGCTAGATAGTTTCCAAGACTAGGGCCAGGAAATTTGGCAATTAACACAAACATTTATGGACCTACAAGACAGGAGCTGGAAAGAAAATGTGCTAATTACTGGGTTTCCCGTAAAGTCATAGGGCAACTACATCTCAATGTTCCTCTGCCAATTTCTTACCACTCTCCTGAAACTCTCCTTTGATCAACCATTAGAATTTCAGAGGGCACACAAATGTAAACTCAACAATTCCTTGAATTCAAACACACTCGACCAATCCTGGTGTGTGAGCCCGTCAGTTCATTGACCCATCAAAGAAACATGAGCCATATGTGCAAGATGGGCCAAAAAATGAAAATTTCGGCAAATTTCTCATATGACACAAACATTAAACAAGAAGTTCTTGGCCCTGTGGCTCCTATTCCATCAGTGGGACATCCGATTTGGCTTTCTGGAACCTGCCACAATGTTCATCACATTCAACAATCGAATGCAGGATTACGATGATCCCAAGGCTTTGGAATCCTGGTTGGATTCACTGGTAACTTTGTCTATCGATTCCAGGAAGGCTCGTTTCTGAGATCTACCAACTTCATCCTGGGCTTCTCTTTCAGCTGATGATCACATAGAATGATGCTGCCTTCAACAAGTGACTCAAAAGTAGTCTGCAAGGGTCAGGCACACATTCCAACCTCATCCGCAACCGAGAGATGGAACAAAATTCCCAATGAAATATTAGCTGCTCTTCTGAAGCAGGACTATCTGCCCCTCTGCAGCAACTTCTATATTCCTTGGTGTTTCCATTTACATGTCTTCTTTGCTCTATAGCATGTGCCTGACGAGTTAGTCTTCGCTGCCTTTTGTCTGGCTCTACTGCATTTATGTGGGCTGCATAAATCTGAACTTTCTATGCTACTTTCTTTTTGGATGGCCCTTGTCATGCTTCGTGGTTTCCCAGTGGTCTGTATAAAGTCTGTTGGAACTGGCTCTTTCTGGTTGGCTGAGGTGTTGCCCTAGCCAGTCAAAACCTACCACTCCTGTCAGGGGTAGATGATTACACTCACTATTTAACCTGTGCTCACCCTTGAGTAGCTTGGTACTGAGCATTCAGGCTTAAAGTATTGGCACTGCACTTTTACACAATAAATACACTGAGAGTCACAAAAGAGGCTTCATATGTGGTGTATGTAAATACAATTTGTATTCAGCACACACATTAATTAACACAGCATGAACATCGTGTATTTCTGGGCATAAATCACATTTGGAAATATCACTAGCAGTACCAAGCCCAGCCATTGTAAAATGACATCAGTAGTATGCACACATGGGCAAGATCCTACTTTACCCCCAGCACCATTATACAGTGTTAAACGTTGTCAGAACTAGTCTCACCCAGGTAATTATTACAATTCAATACCACACTGTTTTAGGGTGCACCCCAGATCACAATAATATCAGAAATATGTACACACAGATGATTACACTTTTAAACACCACTATGGGCCAAGGCTGCATGGGTAAAAACCAATGTCAAACGTAGTATTCTTTTGGCAAGGAATCAAGGTATAAAGCAACACCGCTGTATGGTGTAATTAATTACAGGCAGTCCTCATGCAGTCACTCCCACATACTAACTCAGCACTGACACGCAGTGGCAGGGGTATCAGGCAGGTCTACATGGAGTGTACTTGCACACACACGCACATAGTATCGTAAGGTGGGGCAAGGTCAGTTAATAATACACATGTGGACCCCATGGACCAAGCCCTCTTCCGCCTTTCTGCAAATCCCGACTACCCTACGCGTTAAAGATAAGAAACCCTCCCCCCTGATACTAGGCTGATTGCCCCCCGAGTCACACTTAATCAGGATCCCTGGGTAGAAGGTGGGGGTAGCAGGACTAATTAGGAGGCAGTTAACAAATGAGGGTTTGACCCCCATTTGGGAAGTTCACCAACGGATGCAGATCAGAAGAGGGCTAAGGGGGATAGCCGTTCAATCAAAGGATTCCACAATGTGCCTACCGGCACCAGCCCAGTTCTGCGAAGCACAGTGGGGCACACAGTCTCTTGTCCCCCCTCCAATAGCTCCCAGATGCATTCCTAAGCCCAGTCATTTATTCTCGCCACCTAGGCACGGTCAGGGCAATACTACCTGACAACACAAAGTCATTGGGCTGGGTAAGGAGAGGGCAGTTGATCCGCCGCACTGAGGGCACAAAAGGAACAATCGATGAATAGGGGGGGTGTAGCAGGTGAGCCTTTCAGAAGAAGGAGGCACACCGTCAGATATACATCAATCAAAGTAGCACCCAGGCAATCTAGACACAATGAAACACAAATCCACTCCTCCACACCTCCCTGGAAATGAGGCACAATGTCTGGTGCACATTTATCCAAATCTCAGCAGACAGTTCAGGTCACACACAATGAAGAGTTGAAAATTCAGTACCTCCCTGTATATGAGGCACAGCATCTGGTATGCATTCATTCAGGTCACATCAGACACTACTGGTTACACACAATGGAGAGTTGTAAATACTATACCTTCCTTGAAATGAAGCACAATGCCGGGTCCGCATTGATACGGGTAGCACCAGACAATTACAGTCACATACATAAGTGCAAGTGTAGCAGTATCACATGAGGCACAGCTATGGGTACAACCTCCCTCCGATGGTCGTACCCTGTGAATTGGACACTCTATGCAATGATCATACAGTCTGCATGTCACACGAGAGAGATGTGGCTTGATTGATGAAGCCACACTGGATACCGCAACCGGTGAATCTGCTCACCACCAACAAGATGCTTATGCATGTTGAGGTCCCCACGATGCTGGTGCTGCAATCCTTAGATGCAAACAGTTTTTTTAGGACCCCGCACAAGGAAAACGGGTTTCCTGGCAAAATGCTTAGATTCACGCTCATGCCAAGCTACCAGTTGGGATCCAGCAGATGATGTGGGCACTTAAGAGGGCCCCGCTCTCCAGGTGTCACACATAGATGGTGTAGGTCTCTCATGGTAGGTCTTTGTTGTCTCTGGGACCTCCACATGAGAACAGGGAGCAAGCCTAAAAGCCCTTGGTGAGCACACTTAAAGGTGTCACACGGAAGCAGGTAGTCAGCCCAGGCCAGCTACATTTCTGGAAGGGTGCATGGTCCCTTCCAATGGCAGCAATTTTTCTTGTGCACAACAGATTCCTCAGACAGTGTGCGCCATGTAGTTCCAGGATGTCCGGTCCCACGTCTCCACAAGCGTATCCCTACCCTGCTGAAGTATGGCACCAGTGGTTATACTGTAGTGTGCCTTTGAAGATGGGAGTCGTTCAGAGGGTTTCCTTTTGAACCACAAGTCCTGTCTGCCATGAGGCCATGGAATGCAGATATTAATCTATAGTGGGGCCATATTCTGGCTTCCCAGAGGCCAAGTGTCAAATCATCTCCCTCCAAACTATACAGCCAGGCCCTCAAATGGCAGAGGTCTGTCATTCCAGTTGCATGCCCAATGTTTATAGCTGTCACTGGGGAATGCACACCAGTCCCCCCCCCCACCCCCCCCCCCCCCCCAGCCTCCAGTGTGGACTGAAGTCAAACTAAAAGGCACACAAAGAGGTTTAGAGAAGAGAAATGACCACTTTTTATTAGTGGCATTTCTTAGCTAATAATGACAAATCCACCCTGACCACAGAAGAGGGGTTCTCATTATGAATCCAATTATAGGAAATATTATGAGGCTGCTCCACTGCAAACCACTATTGCAGCTTGAAGTAATTTCAACCATTCTCCCATGTTAACCTATGGGAATGGCAAACCTCATAGTGAAAACACACATGGGTAGTTTACACTGTCTGGGCAGGAAATACACATGTGTATCTACCCTATTTTTCAACTACCACTTGCTTCATCCCTCAAGACTTAGCCTAGGGATGCTATGGGGGTAGTGAAAGGTCCCCTCATGACTGGCTAGTGCTTTAGAAAGGCCAACCTGAGCATAAGTGCAATGGCGCACACACAGGCCTGAAATTGCAGGCTTGAACATGTTTAAAAACATCATAGGTGCAAGTATGCACACACAGACCTGCAATGGCAGGCTTGAGACATGGTTAAAAAATATCATACTTGCAAGTGCCCACACACAGGCCTGTAATGGCAGGCTTGAGACCTGTTTAAAAACAATAGGTGAGCACCACTGACTAATGTGTGTAGGAAGGTCACACACACTTTCTCACTGAATTTACAGTGGGATAGTGTGCAGAGTCCTAAGGCCACTAAAAGATAATCAGCAAACTTCAGGTGGTGTCGACCTCCAAGGTAGGGAAAACCCACAAAGGGGTTCTTCACAACCTGGCATAAAACACCCATGTGTACCTGCCTGCCTATTGCCTACCACTTGGCCCTGCCCCTTAGGGCTCACCCCAGGGGTGCTCTAGTGGTAGTGGAAGGCCCACTCAGGTTTGGCTAATGAAGAGAAATGTCAACCTGAGTATAAGCACAAGTGCGCACCCACAGGCCTTCAATGGCAGACCTGATACATGTTTGACAGGCTATTCTGGTGGGTGGCACAATCAGTGCTGCATCCCACTATTAGCCAGTGGAGTATCTGCCCTGGGTTTGTGGTGTTCCTTTTTACAGGGCACTCACAGGTACAACACCTAAACCAATCAAGAAAGCACCACTTCCTAGCATGTGTAGGAAGGGTGCTCGCTCCCTCACACTGCATTACAGTGGGAAAGTGCCCAGAGTAATAAGGCCACAAAAAGAGAATCAGCAAAAACCAGGAGGAAAAAAACAAAACTTTTTAAGGAAATCCCTTAAGAAAGGTCATGTCCAACAAAGTGGTATTGCTTTACTTGCACGGTTCCTAGTCCCTTTCTCCACCTTTTGGCTACTCTATGACATGTTTTGATTCCCAAAAATTAGACGATCAGGGCCCAGGGCTCGTAGTTGGCAGGCCTTTCCAACAGTAGCCAGAGCAGGTAAAAGTGGGGGGCGGCAGATGGCAACGAGGGAAAATGTTATTAAAATAAAAGAAAACCACTTAGCTTGCGCTCGCCATATCGCCAAGTGACTGTACCCACTGGCAAAGGGATGTAATAGGGCCCATTGTCCCACATTTTAGATGGCGAAGTGTCAGTGCTCTTCCTGACAGCTTCTTTGCCTCTGCACCCGTGTCTGCAATACAGCTTGGGTACAGAGGCAAAAAGATTCCCTCATTTGCTTTGGGCAACCTCCCATGCAAATGAGGGTATGCCCCCTGCAGATACCAGTGGCGCATTATGTGTACCAGAGCTATCAGTATTACAGAAGGGACAGCACAAGGGTCTGCAGCCCCCTCTGTAATACCAAAGTGCCCTGGGGAGCGCAAAGCGGGCACAAATGCTCGTTGCACCCTTGGGGCACTCTCTGTAATACAGCTCCAGGTAAGATTTTCAGGTACGTAGAGAGATACTCATTTCAGAGAAACAAATGGTGGCTTACTTAGATGTGACTTTCAAGGAATGCAGATGATTACTCCATTCCCAGTAACTATTACAACAGTCATTCTACTTCAATTGGCAGGAAGATAGAGTTAGTTTACTTCCTGAAAGATATTTGTACAGTCTACTCAGGTGCACTACTCAAAGATAAAGAGAATAAATTTGTTCTCAGGATTCAAAGTTTTCTGATCCATAGAGACACTCAATGGGGACATCACCAGTTTCTCAGTTCCTAGCAAGATATATGGGAGATTGCATTGGAAATAATCAAATATGTAATGTTAGTTGTTTCTGGAAAATAATTAGAGGGGGGGCAACGAAGTGAATATTCATAGTTGATAAGATTGTTTGAACTTCGATCAAAGCTCTGGTGTGTTTTACTCAGTTTCAGTGAACGTGTCTTAAAGTTAAACCCACTGTGCTTTATTCTAGACATCAAGAGTTACTCTATTCAAGCTGTATGTCTGTCAAGTAGCGATTTGTGCGTGAAGCTTTAAGAGGTTCTAATGCTGGAAGTAACTGTATCTGTATTGAACGTCCAAAATGTTCTTGGTTTGCTTAGTCACAGAACAAATGGGCCACAATACGGAATAATGAAATGAAGAAAACCCACACCTCAGAATGACAGAACATGCTTGGAGACAATAACCCAATAGATGATAACCTGGACATCCTCTGCACTGCCAGAAAATCATATAAAAGCACGTTTTTTAATAAAAATCTCAAACTGTCGAGTCTAATACTGACAAGTCTCAAAGCCGAACTAAGAAGCTACTTGAATTAGTTTGGGCTTCCACCAATCCCTCATGTTTTTGTAAGATAGTTGATGACAGGAAATGAGAAGAATTTGACTAAACTACGAAAGGTTTCAAAATTCCTTTCTCCAGTACAATACTGCTCAGCATACCAAGTGCAGAAAAAAATAGTAACCTGTTCACCCTCAAAGAAATATCAAAGTCTGAAAAAACGTTTTTTTTATTGTTCTGTTATAGGTAAACAACAGGCACAAACAGTGCAATGAAACATCTAACACAGCATCCCCACTTACCAGGGCTGCCACCTCCCCCACCCGGGCATGCAACTTAATAATTAACTGAAGTCAGTTTTCAATACTGGCAACAGTTTACTGGGTATACAGTTCATATCAGTTCTCTCTTCTTCTAGATGGTCAAGCGTGCCTGCACAGCCCGTGTTTAGTCGAGTCGTTCTGTGCCCTCCACCGGTATCCAACTTACGATGTCAGATTTTGTACTTCTGCTGACCCTAGCTCTCACTACCCATGCCCCAAACTCTCCATATTTTTTCAAATTTCTGCAGACAACTCCAACCCTTGTACACCTCTCTCTCCAACAGCATACAACTGTCCAAACCTGTCTCTCAATCCTGAAGCTGAGGGACAACCTCACTACGCCTTGCTGGGCAATGTCCTTTCTTGCCACCTGAACTCAACATTCACCAGGATTTTCTTACACTATGTCACACCAGAAGGGTCCCATTTCCCTAGCAATGCAAGCTTGGCTTGCACCTCAATGTGTTCCCCGATCTCTTCCTACAATGTTTTTGTGACTGTCTCCCAGAAGGGTCACACTTTTGGGCATTGTCACAGAGTGTGCATGAGTGAGTCTTCCATTCCACATTTTCTAAGGCACTGCACATCACTCACCTTCCCTATTTTAAATAGCAGCATTCTCATATAGTACATTCTATGAAGGATCTTCAGTTGGATCAGTTGATAACTCGCTTTGATTGCCACTTTTGTAAGGAAGCAGAGTGCAGTTAGTCAATCTTCCTCATCCATTTTAGCCAGATCTCATTTACAGCAGTCTTTCAACCTCACTAACTCCTCCTGTGTGTTTCTGATTAATGTCCCGTATGTTAAGGATATAACCGTCTTTCGAAGATGCCCATCAAGTAATCTCATTTCTAATGGCGATTCCTCTTGGGTCTTATCTTCCCAGGGTATACAAACCTGCAGCACATGCCAAAACTGTCTATATTTGATCCATTGCTTTTTGGACATCTAATATTTTCTCTGCAAGTGATCCAATGGGTCAATCCCATTTGCACCCCACACATCAGCTAACGCGGAAAGGCCGATGCCATCCCACCTGAAAAATCATTCAGTGCTCACATGGACCCCAGTTTGGTACCTTCCCATAATGGGGTTTTGGGGTTAACCTCTTATCCCATTTAATTTTTCTATTTAATCAATGCCATGTACTTATTGCTGTCAATGTGGTTGGCTTTGCTGTGTGTCCCAGTCTCCCCCTATATAGTGCATGTAGGTAGCTCATTTTGCCCATTCCCCACCTATATATCCAGTAAGCTAGGTTGTTCAAGGCTGTGTATGCCCATTCATTAACTATGCTGACCTGGGATAATTTATGGTACTTCCTGACATTTGGCAGTGCTATTCCACTGTCATATTTGACATAGCACTACCATCGCAATGCAAGGTTACCCACCTGCCCACAGGAGCGCCCTCAAAAGCTTGTTCATTTTAACAAAGCATGCATCCAAGACCCTTTATGGGAAAATAAAGTAGCCTAATGCGTTTGTTCACCATTGGCACCAGACTTTCCTCATAATAGGACGTGGTCCCCTTGGTGATCCATATGCCCAGATATTTACATTTTTGGGGGTCTACCCTGAGTGTCAGTAGTAGTTCATCCTCCGTCTCCCACCACTCCATTCAGAACTGCATGGATTTTTTCCCAATTAATCGTGAGGCCAGAGTACCTGCCAAAAACTCATAACTTCTCAACATTGTATGCAAACTCAATCCCTCAAATCATTTAAGGATGCTCTATCTGCTAAATCAGCTAAGTGTATGCAGTATAACCTAGCCCTCTTGTTAACCTCTCTCTATATCAATGAGCATATCTGGACTGCTTCACGATTAAACAAGCTTCTACCTCCTTTAAGAACCAACTGCAATTCATGATGAGCTTAACAATGTCTGCCTAATCTGAAGTCGACCATTTCTTGAATTAACTCCTAGAGAGCTGCATAATCTCCATCGTAAGCAGTTTGGAAATGGCAATACTCTTCTTGGTGACAAGTGTAGCACTGAGACTGCTATTCTGGAAGACATCGAAGATGCTTTGCCTATGCTTGACGATGTGGATTCTTGATTTCTGATTTTACTTGCTGTCTTGGCAATGTTTGATACTGTCAATCATGAGTTCTTCATTCTCATGTTAGCAGAAAGCACAGGAAAGTTCTGGATGGAATCATATCCTAGCTATCAAACTGATTGCAACTGCTTAAATTTTGCAACTTCCTGTCCAACAAGGTAGCTGTTTCTCAAGAAATTCCTGAGGTTGCTTTCTTAGTCCCTCCTCTATTCAATCATTACGCAGACTTCTGGGTGACATCATAATAACATCTAGCATATTTTACCACTAATGGGCTGATGCTGCCCAGTTATACTCCAGAGTCTCTTCACAAGACACTTTCGTAACATGGTCATCAACTCAACTGTATCCAAATAATATCGAATTCCCTCTGGGTTCTTCAAACACATCGTCTATCTTAGTGCAACCATGGCTGAAGTACACCAGTATCCAAGATTGTTTACTGATTATCAGTGAAAGTGTCAAATCACATGGTTTCATTCTAGTTAACGAACTCAGTCTTCGCAACACGCATCAGCATCATGGCTCATACTGTGAAACATCTAAAAAAAAATCTGTAATTTACAAGTAAAAAAGACCTCTGGTGGTTCATGCAAAACCCTGCAGCTTTATTATCATTGGAGCCACCGGCTTTCATCAAAGACACACCTTCAACTAATCTTTGCAGGAATGTGCAGGTCTGCAACTCACTCCAACCAGCCATTCACACTACATCCTCACTGCGTTCTTCAAATAGGAAGTAAGACATTTTCTCCTCAAACGTTTTTTCCACACTCTCCTCACAGGCCAGCCGGCCAGGCATTTGTGGATGCTTCTCATGCTGACTGGGGTCTCACATTTATGCCACCTCTGTCTTTGTCTTACTTGAGGCTTTTTTTAATCCTCCTAGATCTGCTTCCTAGAGCTATCTGCATTATCATTGTAGCCCCAGTGTACAGATGGCATACTTCATTGCCTGACTCCTTCTTTTTATAGTGTTCATTATGCCTGTTAGGTTGACTAATTTAATGTGACCTACTTCTCATATCTATTTTTGTAGATGTGATTGTATTGCCTCGTTTCACCTACATCTAAATCTGCTTCACTATAAACTGCTCTGATGTTCTTGGTCCTTGTAGGCGCTATAACAAAATCCCAATAAATAAACAAAATTAAATTAAACAGCCTTTGACAATGCAAGTGTAAAGTAGTTGAATGAATATACCCACATTTTGAGACACTTTGCATTTAAATATATCAGTTGTAGCTTAATGAGGTGCTTTGTCAAGTAGTTGAGAATGCTACTAGACCCTTCAAAAGTGAATGAAGTGAATCAAATCGTAGGCTTGCAGGCATTCTCCTGAAAATGTTTTATGAATTGATTTATTAGTATACGTTTAGCCATTGTGCAATTGTTTGCAGGATACAATTGATATTTTTTCCTGTGAAAAAATAAATTATCAACCACACTCCACGAATTTTTATTTTTTTCGGTCCCCATTCCCAAACTGGAAATGGATTTACTTCTGCCCTCAACAAGACGAAAACTCTGGCCATTTCCTCAGTTTGATTTCTTTGTGGGCATTTAAAAGCTGTCTCGGGGTACCACACTTTGAACTGCCTACTACCTGCCCCATACCAGTTTTCTTCCGAATATATGATACTGTTGTGTGGAAATCTTACAATATATATGATGGATTTATGAGTGCAAAGAATCCTTTTGCGAACCTCATGTACTCAAAAAGTCAACTATTTTCACTCAATATATAGGTTTACGAGTGCAAATGTTTTTTTCTGATTTGGGTTCCATGTTCTCACTGTTATCACTTGTGTCAGTCCAGTAAAAGGCCAATGGAATCATGTCAAGACTACAAATCCCAGGGGTTGGCAAATGAAAGCCAAGGTCTGGAAAGAGTGAATCCTCCTAATATGATTCTAATTGGTGACTGCTATTAGCAGACTCATAGTGATTGTTATCGTTTACATACGACAAAGTTGGAAGCAAGATAAAAAAGTAGTAGAAATAAAAGTATTTTTACTTCAGATGTTTCTTTACTGTTGCTGGTCGTGCATTAAACAAATTAATTGCCTGTCTCCGGGGTAAGGATCACCGTCTGTTATAAAGTGACAAGCAACCCTCATATTTAAAGACGAAAAATAGAAAAGGGCATCAAAAGACACATACTGAATCTGGTGTGTGCCAACAATATCAGATGTGTGCAACATTGTGAAATGTTATTTCATGAAATGTTACATTTTGTAAATACTACATGACATCAGCAACATTTTGTGAAATTCACTCACATTATCTCAAGTGGAAATAAATGTTTGTGATATCTTGTTGAAACTTCGCTCTAGATAACAGAAAGGAGACTGCTTCGAGGGCAAAACATGCCCTGCAGTGACATTTTCTGCTAACCCAGTCAACTACAGAAAAAATTGTGAGAAATTTCTCACTTGGAAAATTCATAACATTTCAGGAATTTTGCATAATGCGAATTTTGCAAATTTCAAAAAATGTCCAGTCTTGGTAAACATTTTATATTGTTTTATTATATTTCTCATTGCACCTCAAATGAGCTGAAGGGGAAACTCGATATTTTTCGATGGGTAACTAATGTAAGGTTCACTCTTCACCATCTACAAAATAAAATAAGCACTTTAAGTGTATCTCATATGTTGAATAATAATTTCAAAAACATGAAACAAAAATGTCATAATGACCTTAAACGCGCCCTATTATCTGTGCATGAAGTGACCAATGAGAACGGCAGCACTTGATATATGTATTGATATTGGCTGGAAGTGGTTCAATTGCACCTAGGAAATATTTCCGTACAGGATTCATTTAATATATGGAGACTCAAAAACTCCTTTTCAGATAACATTTAGAAGGATATTTTAAGATTGTCTGCAAATATATACCTCACCTGGCAGTGTCTCAATGGAATACATAACTTCTAATTACCTAGACCAACCAAATAATTAAAGGATTTAATGAATAGATCAGAAATACATTGCATGAAGTCCACGGACCAGGTAGAGCACTTTAATATATGGAGACTCAAAAACTCCTTTTCAGATAACATTTAGAAGGATATTTTAAGATTGTCTGCAAATATATACCTCACCTGGCAGTGTCTCAATGGAATACATAACTTCTAATTACCTAGACCAACCAAATAATTAAAGGATTTAATGAATAGATCAGAAATACATTGCATGAAGTCCACGGACCAGGTAGAGCACTTTAGAAAATACTTCCTCATTTAATTTTGCTTTTGTTAGAGGGTTGGATGTGAAAGCCACACATATGGCCAGCATAAATATAGGTGTACTTCCCCGAATTTTGAGTGAGAAGCTCATGTGACTGGACAGACCAATTGTTCTCTCTCGATTGATACCTTAACCACTTTCCGCATGCACATAACTTGTTTTACGTTTTCAGTAGCAAAATGGTACCGCAAGGAGCACTTAGAGTAAAGCCACGTGCATGTTATTGACCTATTGTGTTGTGGAAGAGATTGGTCGGATTGCCACACAGGCTTTCTCAGAGGATGCACTTTATTATTTTTTTGTGCTCCTCGTCCTCGGCATAGGTTAATAACTGGTGAAATTGTATGTAAATGTGTGTGTTTTTTTTTTTTTTTACAGATATTAATTTGCACAGTAGATAACACCAATTTGATCAACCATGGTTTCAATGGTTTCCATGTAAATACTTGTTCATATTTCACCAGTAATTTAACGTGGACAATGAAATGACTCATCTTCAAAATAAGGGTGAAAAAGTTACCAGGAAAACCACACTCTGCACTATTTTCTGTATTCGTATGTCCCTATACTATATTTGTTGCGTCATACCCACAGTTTCTGAATCTCATAACACATCCCTTATACATTGTAAAGTTCATTATCTGCAGCACTTCCCCTTAATAAGCTACAATGTTGTATCCCTCCTGTAGTCTTCAGGTTTGTTTTTGTTACCTTAATTGCAGGTGGTATTTATTTGCATACTGTGTATAATGAAAATAACTATGCATGGACGGAATCTCCTCCGAATAAACTCCAAATCCAAATGACCCTATCTAACAACACAAGCTTCATATTAACGATGGGAGTTGTTTCCGTTCTGCTTGGAAAGTTTTCTATGCACTGCGGCCCAAACAGCAATGTCATTTGCTGGCTTCATAAAACATTGATGCCGCATAGAAAAGGCTGAGCAAGGTTTGTTTGATGGGAACTGGAATGTGCAATAACTGTAAGCACAAGCCTTGAGCTATGTATGGAGCGAATAAATGGATACAGTAATAAGCGTGGATATTTGCAGGCAGCTCCCACACTTTCTCATCTAAAATCATGCCTTCCTAATGCGCCTCAGTCCTGCTCAGTGACCCTCATCAGTCATCAAAAGAACTCTCTTTTTGTTTTCCTCTCGAGCTTTGGGAAACTGCAGCACTGTAACAAATAACATTTAGGTAGGACAAAATGGGATAACATAAATGTGGACGTGACTGACCTGCCTGACCTTGTAATGGCTGTCTGGCTTGCCGAGTGCCACTCTCTTGTGAGCAAGTGATGGCTTTGTTCAAGTTCAACTTAATTTCCCATAAATATAAGTTTCAGTTTCTTTAAAAAGGCATCTAACTTATTAAGATATTAATATATCGCAAATTAAAACTTTACTGAGCTGTGATCTTCTGGTTTGAATCCAGCACCACTTTAAAAACAGTGAGGAAGGCTTAGAGAACCACAAAGTGTACGGGTCTCTAAAGTTTTTTATGAACTTAAGTTATAAAACTAGATGCACAGAATTTCCCATTTGCAGACACAAACTACCGATCTTGGTGGCATATCATCAAGGGCTTTATCTCCGCTTTTCTGGCTTTAAAAGCCAGAAAAGCGGAGATAAAACCAACGCCCTATCAGCAAGAGGGTGCTAACATGCATATTCGCATGTTAGCACCCTTTTACACTACGCCTACCTTTGTATCTCTAATGAGATGCAAAGTGGGCGTTCCTGACATACACTACATGTCAGGAGAGCAATAACGCGTCTTTGCGCTATCAACAAGGATGCCCTTGCATTTTAGCAGATGTTAGTTTTTGGTGAAAACTGCTGTTGTCTCCAAAAACTAACGTCTGCTAAAATCCTGACTAAGCCACCCCTAACATTGAGAGTGGATTACGCTGATACGACCACAGGGTCGTATCAGCAAGGTTATCGCCCTTTTGCAGGGAACATCGCTGGAAAACCAGCGATGTTCCCTGCAAAACGGCGATAACATCGCTATCTCTGGAATTTTTATCGCCCTGGAGCAGCGCGTTGATGATAACGCGCTACCAGGGCGATAAAAAGCAGAGATAGCCAGCGATAAGAAAATTATCGCTAAGCACTGGCCGTTGCTGATATGGCCCTTTGTCTACAGATTTGTCAAGTATGGTAGGTATTTTACAGTAATGAGTCTAAAGTTTTGGGTGAAATATGGCTGTTTCCAGGGAAGGGTCAAATGGAATGCGATGCACACCATAATGTTATGCACTGAAAATTAGCCATTATCAAGTGTATTTTCCCTTGCGTTAACCAATTCTAAACTTCATAAGTCATTCTTTATCAATTCTCAGTTGGCATGTTTTGTAAGTAATTGGTTTCTTGGAGGTTGGCAATGAGTCTACTTGTTCACGATTGTTTACATGGCAGCTGCTAGGCATGCTTATATTGGAGTTTTGGTTGGTGGTAGAAAAGCACACAAGGCTCACTCAGAATAAGGCTGGTGATGCAGGAGGTGACCTGAGTTGGGGAGGAGAAAGTGCCACGGGCAAAAATAAGGGCTTCCAGTGGGGATAGTGCAGATGGCCCGCCTTAATTTTGGTTGTATGTTGTGGTCGGTGTGCAGAGAACCAGCTCTGTAGACTAAAAAAATGTAAAGCAATTACTTTGCCTAAATTGTGATAAATCGGAAGTCCTGATTTTTTAGACTCCATCCATCTGGTCCCAAATGTGGTGTCCAAACTCTTGGCGAATGCCCAGCACCCACCCAATCATCTCGAAATTTAGGAGTGCATTTGGCAGCAGTCTTTCCTTTGAGTTACAAAGCAATAAATTGAAGTCTACTTGTGTTTTTTATGACTGAGGCATCTTAAGAAGATAACTCAATTAATTCCTCGCGTATTCGGGCAGTTGCTGATACAAACATTAGTATTTAGCAGATTGGATAATTTTAAGGCCCTCTGTTTTGGGTTACCTGAGTGTCTCATGCGGAGACTACAACTCACACAAAATGTGGCAGCCAGGTTGAATTTTGGGCAATAGAAAATTTGATAGCATTTCTCCCCATATTTGAACGCTTTCCTGCCCATTAAGATGAGATGTCTATTTAAAGCCCTCAGCATGGCTCACAAAGCTCTTTCTCCTGCAATTCAAAGCTCTTATATGTCAGATATGTTTAAAATATATCGTCCCTATAGGATGATTCACTCCATATCAGCTGGTATTTTTATTATACAGAAAGTCCGCAAAGCTCGTCTAGGGGGCAAGTCTTTTTCGGCGGTCACAGCCAAAACCTGGAATTCATCTCTGTCTCGAACCTGATCTTTTAAAATCTCATAAAGGTTTGAAGGCTTTTCCGTTTACATCTATTTAAGCATCTTTGATTGGTAGACAGTACACGTTTGGTTTACTGCCAGGACACTGATTGGGTAATCACGTGCTCAATGAACAGTAAGTAAATAAATAAGTAAAAAAAAACACTTTTATTCGCTATCCCTTGAGAAAAGGCAATGTTTGGTACCAGCAGGCATCTATGTAATAACTATGCACACAGTCACTGAGACTCAATGTACTAAGCCATAAGCTGATTTCACTTCTACTCTGATATGTTTCACCTGTTGTTGCAATGCTGGGGCCCTTGGTGAAGGAGATGATGTATTGAAAGCTGGGCTATGTTTTGAGGATCCTAGAGAGTTGGTGAATCTGTAGGAAAAGGCTCCAAATAGGTTGGTGGTAATGGTCAGGCAACCTGCATAAATGACTGCTGAGGCCTGTTGTCCAGAGATGGCAATGGAGGTCAGGCTGGGTACAACACGAGGGAAACATTAAGGCTACAGGCATGATGCTTGCAGCAGGTAGAATCTCATGGTGTGTGAAATGCAGCAGTAGTTGACCCAAAGATATCAGCTCTCAAAACAACAGACTGGTATTCATAATGAGTTTGTCACTCTGGGGAGTCTAAGGATGCCTCCCAGATTGGTTGATTACCCTCTTTCTCATGAGAGATATGGATATAGGCTTCCAAATGGGTCCTACCTAGGGAGCAAAAAGCAATCAGAAATACCTGACAATTTGCACTTCATGCAGACCAGTTCACAGGGCAGGATGTACAGCAGCACATGCTGGATGGTGACACTAGCTGACTCCACATTTTGCACCTACAGGGTTGCATCAACAAAAGCCTCCTTTCCAACATTCGAGATGCTCAGTAGCACCTTCCCTCTTCAATGTACAGGAACAAGGAGCTCCTTTCTTTAAGGCACTCTTCATCATGCCAATGTGGTTGCTACCTATGACAACAAATCTCCAGGGGCAGGAGATTTATATTCTTAGAAACTCTCTCCAGCAGGGTGAAATATTTTGGATTGTTTTGGTGACATCAGAGGATGATCTCAGATCAGGAACCAGGTGGGACTGGCTGCTTTTCATCTTTTTCTGCACTTTGATTCTCTGTGGATGAGGTTTATCCTAGACCTGGGCCGCTCTCAGAGCAAAACCAGACCTCAGGTGTTGCATTTGGAGGGTGTTTTCTTAATCTTCCAGCAGGTCTATCTGACCACATCTCTTCAACATTTCTAATAGTTCCTAGTTGTTCTCAAGGAACCCAAGTGCTCAACATTCATGTTGTACCTGAGCCTTGGTCGAATGGAAGACGCTGGGATATTTGAATAGCTCTCACTATATGATTATCATGGGGAAGGGCCAGAAGGAGGAAAGGTGTAATCCCACACTTCTGGGTAGGGACAATCTGCACTCCCTGGTGCAGCTTCAGAAGCCATCTTTGCGTAATGGCACCCCATCATCCACTGACATAGCTTCCTGAGCAGATGGAAGCAATGCTCTTTTTCAGCACTTGTTTCACCTAACTATAAACCTTTCAAGAGGCCATAATCCAAAATGGATGAATTCAGGATCACATTTCAGACCCACTCACTCACACACACATATACACACCCACTCTCACACCCACTCACACACACACACACATACACTCTTAAACCTATTCTGAAGCCAATACAGATAATCTCACACCCACTCACACACATAGACACTCTCACACCCACTCACACACACATACAGACACTCTCAATCCTACTCTGATGCCTATACAAATACTCTCTCACCCAGACACTCTCATACCCACTCTGTCACCCAGACAGACACTCTCACATCCACCTCCACACCCATACAGAAAACTCTCACACCCACTCACACACCCAAACACTCTCACACTCACTCGGATGCCCATACAAATATTTTCACACCCACTGATACACACAGACACTCTCACACCCATGTCGATACCCATACAGACAGTCTCACACCCACTCACAAACACAGACAGGCACCCTCACACCCACTCACACACACAGTCACTCTCACACCCATTCTGATGCCAATACAGACAGTCTCACACCCATTCACACACACAGGCACTCTCACACCCACTCACACACACAGACAGACACTCCTACTCCTACTCTCATGCCCATACAAACACTCTCACACCCAGTGACAAACCCAGGCAGACACTCCAACACCCACTCTGATGCCATTACAGACACTCTCACATCCACTTAAACACACAGATAGACACTCTCACACCCCCTTACACACCCAGACAGATGCTCTCACACCCACTCTGATGCCCTCCAAACTCTATCGCTCACACGGACAGACTCTCTGACACCCACTCACATACAGACAATCATAACCCTCTCACAAACTGACAGACAGTCAGACATCCACTCACAGATCCACTAAGATTCATATGCACCCACTCACAAACCCAGACACACACACACCTACTCTCACAAACACACATATTCACTGTTAGAATGACGAACCACTCTAATATCCAATAAGACAT
Organism: Triturus cristatus; assembly: GCF_964204655.1. Taxonomy (NCBI): domain Eukaryota; kingdom Metazoa; phylum Chordata; class Amphibia; order Caudata; family Salamandridae; genus Triturus; species Triturus cristatus. Next base: position 248,148,753 of record NC_140582.1, on the reverse strand, counting down.
TCTGTAGTATTACTGATGTGTGTTGGATGAGTGCTTTTGGTTTGTGAATCCACAACTGATCTGCGAATCCACATGAAATTTAATAAATTAAAAATGTAAAAAACATTCTTTAGTGAAAGGGATGGCTCTGAAAAGAGCCTTTCCTGATTATGACTATCATAGCCATGGTGGTGGTGTGGGTACCGCTGTTCCAACCGCCCTATTAAAATGTGGCCGGTCGTAATGCCATTGCATTGACACAACCGCCAGGGATCAGACATCCTTGGCGGTGGTGTGGCGGTCTTGAGGCCACAATATGCATTGCGGGACCACTGTGAGTTTGGCAGTCCATCGGACCGCCAAACTCATAATAAGGCCCTTAGAAACCCATAGAGTCACTAAGAGAGCCAGTCACATACTGGCATAGTTACTTACATATACACTGAGACTGATACAGTCACTCAGATATGTACTCAAGTACTGATACAACTGAGTCAGCCTATCATGCACATTTACAGACCTATAGAGATAGTAGGCCAGCCAGTGACACACCTACATAGTTACTTACACATCCAGTGACACAGCTAGAGAGGGACTGATCCACCTATTTAGGAATATTCTCAAGTACTGATGCTTAGGAGGGTAATTACGAGTTTGGAGGTCCATAGGACCGCAAAACTCAAGGTGGCATGGCGGCTACCACCCCACAGGTGTTCCAACCACACTATTTTGAGTTTGGCAGTCGGACCCTCTCCAGCCCCCTGCAACCGCCAGGGAACCACCATGCCCCAGTGGTGTTGTAGCGGTGTGAGGCAGTTATACTGGCAGTACTGTTGCTGCACATATCACAGGTTTCCTCAATACCAGCCTTTTCATGAAAAGGCTGGCAGTGAGGAAACTAAGAGGGCCCTACAGGGCCCCCATGTGCCTCAGTCCATGGGGATCCATGTGCCCCCTATGTGCATGCCCTCCTTTCCTGCATGGCATGGACTAGAGATGGAGGGACAAAGTTGTAAATGATGGTCAAATCTGGCCTTCCCAATGACGCCCCCCCCCCTTAATTCAAAAAGCCATTTTGTCAACGTTTCCTGAATCGGTGATGGCTATACTTAACATGTCCCTGATCCATGGCGCTGTCCCTATTAATTTTCAAGAAACAGCTGTTCTCCATCTCTTGAAAAACGTTGGAGACAACCCCTCTATTTTAAAGAATTACCACTCAATCTGCCTCCTCCCCTGCCCAGCCAAGATCCTGGAAGCTCATATTGCTCATCATCTCTGCTCTTTCATCCAAGGCTCATAATTTCTAGACTCACATGAGGTGAGGTTTCGTCACTTTCACTCCCCTGAATCTGTAATTCTTTTCATAGTAGATGACATGAGAGTGGAGGCGGATAAAGGTCAGGCCAAGGCGTTGGTCTTTCCGATTCATCAGTGGCCTTTGACACATTGGATTATGACATTACAGTTTCCATTTTGAATACTTTATTTCGGTCGAGGACCATAAAAGCAATAGAAAATAGAAAACACAGTGTGATATTAGTCAAATAAATACAGGATAAACACTTTCAAGGTAAAGGGACCACAATGTAAAATTTTAGATTAAATAAAATCTCTGCATAAGATCAAATGTAAAAAATTAAAATATGATTTTAAAAGCAAAACTGTGTAAAACATAATTTTGTTATAGAATTAAAATAATCTTAGCCGGTTACATTTAATAGTTAGCTGGGTGAGGATGTACAGTGGCAACTATCATGATTGTGCTCGATGTTTGAATTCTAGACTGCTTCTAAAAATGTAGCTATAGAAAAAACCACACAAGACCCAGTGTCTGACCTGCAGTTCCTCAATGCTTGTTTGTTGAACCGTGTTCCAAAAAGTCTGCATAAGGGTACAATGCAGAGTCTTCTTTCTCTTGTATATGCTGGGCAAATCAAAGTAGATAAGCATCTTTCTGCTGGGCTGCTTCACAGGCCCTGGTAGACTGCACTACTCTCTTTGTGGTGCCTCCATTTGCAGGTGAAAGATGCAAGTGGCAAAATACCAGCCAAAACTTTTTATAACAAGACCTAGTAAATGGTGAGTCAATCTCGTTCAGGTAGGTTTTGAATCTTGGTTCACATTTTTGGTTCAACAGGCAGTCAGATAAGCCACCACTACTAGTGGATGTCAATACCTTCCTCCACTCATTAGTCCAGAAAGCATCTTTGGCCCCTTTTACAGAAGAAGCAAAGATGTGCGATGGGCATTGCCGAAGATCATAAATCCCCAGTGCAAAAAGAGATTGCTTAATATTACTTAGCCACAGCAAAGTGTTAACACACCTGGAGGTTAGGAAAATATCCTTTAACCAGTTCTAAAATCATTCTAGCTCATGGACCAAACATAATCTCAGCCAGTATAGGATTGGTTTAAATCTCACTATGGCATCAATTGGGCGAACATTTATGTCCACTCTATAGAAAATTCAGGCGCACTTTGGGGGAGTTTAAGCGCTGAAACAAATAACTTCTTTCAACAATCCCTAGCAATTTCACGTTGCTATGACCCCAGAGTTCAGAGCTATAAGTAGCCGCAGCCACGGCCTGGGTTCTCCAGATATACAATAGTGGGGACATTGGATGAAAATATGTATTTTTAGCAAGATTCAACATTGCAGCAGCCCATAATTAGGAGGTAGCCCACTCTTGACTATCTGTCAGTTCCATGAGCTGGTGATGGACACATGTATAACCATGTAGTAGATATCTGAGACTTTCTCCAGATTGGCTCCCCCTAGTCTAATTGTTCCTCGAAATTGTTTATGGGGATGAATAGCCATACATTTTGTTTAATCAGCATTTATGGCTAGCCCATTAGTAGTGTAAAACAGGTTGAATCTTTCTAGTAGTAGTTTCAAGCCTTTATTATGACATTCTTTTTGACTGTGTCGAGACTGCCAGGCTGCAGGGCTGTGCTCAGGATTGGATAAACTCTTTCCTCTCAGACCGCTCACAATCAGTTTGCCTCTCCCCCTTTTGCTCCTTCAAGGTCAAGCTAAGTTGTGGAGTGCCTCAGTGCTCCTCTCCATCCCCATCCTTTTTAATCGCTATATATGCCCACTGGTAAACTCAATACAAAGGCAGAAAGTATAATTATAAAACTATGCTGATGATATGCTACTAGTATTCAACCTTGTGGAAACTCCTGACTCAACACCATTCTACCAGAGCACCATGATATTAATCTGGGACCGAATGAACAGTTACCAACTAAAGTAGAACTTGGATTAACCAAGGTGATGATAGTCAAAAACAAACCGCACTGCTGGATTCCTCCTTTTGGCCTCAGGAGTTAGGTCCCCCTCCCACTCCGATAAAGGCGGTCAAGAGCCTTGACATACTTGTTGATGAAAACCTTTCAATGAAACCCCATATTGCATCAGTGACTTCTTCCTGTTTCTTTATTAAAAAAAAAAAAAAACTGAAAATGTTTCTTGACTGAAGCCATCATCTGAATCATTCCAGCTAATTTTACTATTCCCATTTCAGCCAGTTCAACAGTAGGGAAAGCATTGGACTCAGGGTGGGTAGCATTTACTGTTCCCACTCCAGTAAGTGTAACAGTAGGGAAAGCGTTCGACTCAGGAGGGGCAAAACTTACTATTCCCACTCCAGTCTGTGCAACAGTAGGGAAAGTGTTGGACTCAAGAGGGGTGAATTGTACTATTCCCACTCCAGTCAATACAACAGTAGAGAGAGAGAGAGTAGTTCACTTCAAACAAATAACAAACTTTAAGAATTCTATTAAATGACAAAAATAAAACATATTACATAATTATTACAATGTTTAATAATTATTATCAATTAAAACAAGTAATATTAATGTAATATGCTCTCACAATCATAACCAACACATAAGGGGTACAATTACTATTCAAACTCCAGTGGGTGTAACAGTACGGAAAGCATTGGACTCAGGGTGGGTAGCATTTACTGTTCCCACTCCAGTCAGTCTAACAGTAGGGAAATCGTTGGACTCAGGAGGGGTAAGATTTAATGCTCCCACTTCAGTCAGTGCAACAGTAGGGAAAACGTTGGACTCAGGAGGGGCAAAACTTACTATTCCCACTCCAGTCTGTGCAACAGTAGGAAAAGTGTTGGACTCAAGAGGGGTGGATTGTACTATTCCCACAACAGTAGAGAGAGAGAGAGAGTAGTTCACTTCAAACAAATAACAAACTTTAAGAATTCTATTAAATAACAAAAATTAAACATATTACATAATTATTACAATGTTTAATAATTATTATCAATTAAAACAAGTAATATTAATGTAATATACTCTCACAATCATAACCAACACATAACGTAATTAAAATTAAAAAGCATAGCACAATTAACAGATAAAGTAATAAATAACACAATTTTAACAAATGAATAACTAATTGTAAATATATTATTATTTTAATAATTTCCCACTCTATATGTCAGCAAACAAAACCACACACCTGAAATATAACTTAACAAACATGATAATTTAACAATTTCCATTATTATAAATTAAATAATCAATAACAAATGAATTCTTAATTCTCAATAAATTATTTCTTGATTAAGTTCCCACCCTGTACCCCTACAAATCCAACAACCCACACCTAAAATATATCTAAAAAAATTATAATAATTACATATTTAACTTCATTAATTATCAAATAAACAATTATTCACTACTAGTTAATTATTAATATATTTAATTAACTTTCCACCCTTTACTCCTACAAACCCAAACACCCACATGTGATATATAACTTAAACAAATATCTTTAATTACACAATATACATAATTAATGATCAATTATACAATTAATAATAATTAACTAATAATTAATTAATGATATTTAATTAACTTTCCTCCCTTCATCCCTACAAACCCAAAAACCCACACAGTATACATAACTGAGAAAATACATAGATTTCACAATTTATGCAATTAATTATCAATTAAATAAATATTATGAATTAACATCAATTAATAATTAATTTTAATGAATAACCTTCCCACCCATTACTCCTAAAAACCTCACAACCCACACCAAAAATATAAATTACAAATTATATTAATTACACAATTTACATGATTAGCTATCATTTAAATATATAATAATAATTAAAAATGATTCATTCATTATAGATAATTTACTTCCTATCCTGTACCTCTCCAAACCCACAACCCACACCTAAAACTCAGCTTAAGAAATAAATTAATTACACAATTTACATATAAATGATCAATAAAATAATTATTAATAATACAAATGAATTATTATTTAATTATAATTAATTTACTTCCCACCATGTATCCCTACACACACCCACAACCCCCTGCAACACAAACAATTAAAATAAACTATTTAATTACATTTTAAAACAACTAAAAATTTACAAACTATATTAAAAACATTATTAATAATTGTACAAACAATTGATAACATGTACAATTGAATCATATACTAAAATACATAAAAAATATTAAAAATAATCATATTATTAACACTATTTTTATAAATGATATTAACAACAAATATTTTTAACATCAATATTTACAACATATATATTTTTATAAATTATAGTAACAACATAGATATTTTGACATTGATATTCCTTACCTTAGATAATCAATATTCTTGTCAACGATATTCCTGCTTCACAATATTTGTCTATCATGATAATAAAAACTCAATAATTCTACATCTTGATATTTTTTACTCACTATCTTGTCCAAATACCACTTATGCATACACTGACACACCCAGACAGACACTGATGCACATACTGACACACCCAGGCACGCACTTATGCATACACTAAAACACCCAGGCACACACTGATGCATATAGTGACACTGGCACACATATACTAATGCATACACTGACACACCGAGGCACAAACTGATGAACACACTAATGCACCCAGTCACACACTGATCTATACATTACAACACCCAGGCACACACTGACATATAGGAAGACACACAGGCGCATACGGATCTATACACTGACAACTCCCAGGCACACACTGATATATACACTAAAACACCCAAGTAGACACTGATGGATACACTGACACACCCAGGCAACACTCATGCATACACTAACTGTTATGACCCCACATAACTGAGATCATCAGTATGGCTCACTGTCCATTTCTGTACTAGTGTTGTGAGCAGAACTATTTAATTGTGTACTATCAGTAGTGGTACACTGTTGCACCGATATGCATAAGTCCTTACATGCATAGAAGGTATGCCACACAACTGCTTCTTCTCTTGTTGCTATAAACAGGAAACACAGGTTATTGTCTAACTGCAGAAACTCCAATATATGCACACACATGATTATGGGGGTTCCAAATAGAACACAGGGTTTCCTAAATTGCAGTATTCTATTTGCTTATTTTTTGTTTTGCCTTCAATTTTATTTTATTTATTTTTCTTTTTTCTTTTATTTATTTATTTATTTATTTATTTAATTATTTATATTTGAAGGTTTTATATAGCGCTGGCTAGAGCCAGAGGTATCAGAGCGCTTTACAAGATGAGGATAGTATAAGGCACATAGGGTATAAAAGCATATGAAAGGTAGTGCAATAAACATTTACAAAGTACAGACAACATGAGCATTATACAAAACCAGATAAATAAACAGGGGCAGGAGCAATACATTTAAATAATTAGGTAAATGGTGAAACAGGAGAATATGGTATATAATTATTGAACAAATATAGTGTGATAGATGAGAAATCAGGAGTAGGACAGAGGTTAGGAACCCCAATAATAATTGAGGAGGTGGGTTTTGAGGTCTTTTTTGAAACTAGAATAGGAGGGATTACAGCGCAGGTTTTTTGCGAGGGCATTCCAGATAATAGGGACATTGCCAGAGAAGGAGCGAGATTGTGTAGCTTTCTTTTTATGCAGAGGTGGGATAAGGAGTAGGGTGTTGGTGCTTCTCAGAGGTCGAGTAGAGCCCGCAGTGTGGAGTTTCTTTGAGAGGTAATGCGGAGTGTTTTGGTGGAGGACTTTATGAGTAATGCAGGCCGTTTTGAAGGTAGATCTGCCTTGGATAGGGAGCCATTTAAGAGATTTGAGAGCCGGGGATATATGAACAAAGCGTTTGCAGTCCTTGATGAGCCTGACAGCAAGGTTGAGCAGAGCTTTGATTGGAGCTAGGTGTACTTTGGGGATTCCATTAAGGATGGCATTACCATAATCAATACGTGACAGAACAAGGGACTGAACTACGAGTTTGAAATCATCGGTGGGTATGAATGGTTTAATTTTCTTGAGGTGACGGAGAGTGAAGAGGGCTCCTTTGGCAGAGTTTTTGATGTGAACATTAAGGGTTAGGGTGTTGTCGATAGTGATGCCAAGAGATTTGACGGAGTTGGACAGGGTGAGTGAGCAATTGAGTGCATTGAGGTCAGAGATCCATGATTGAACGGGTAGAGGGTTATTTTTGGGGGAGAAGAGAATAATTTCGGTTTTGTTAGGGTTGAGTTTAGGATGATTGGAATGGAACCAGGTTTGGATCTTGGTAAGGGTGTTGTTCAGGTGTAAGATGTCAGCATGAGTTTTAATCTTGTAATAGATTTGGGTGTCATCGGCGTAGAGGTGGTAATTTATGCCTGCTTGGTTAAGAATGAGGGTGAGAGGTTCCATAAAGAGGTTAAAGAGGGAAGGAGAGAGAATAGATCCTTGGGGGACTCCAAGGGAGACAGGAGTGGGGGTAGAGCAGGGGTCTCCAACCTTTTGTGTAGGGAGAGCTACTTCTGGTCAGTGAAAATCATCGTGAGCTACTAAACCCCAAGCAACTCACGCATTTTCCCGAGAGACCCCCCACGCCCAGTTTCTTAGGGCCCGATTCACAGAACTAACTTAAGACAAAATCCTAAACTTACTACCATTTTGGTATTCACAGAAGGCACTTACTCATTTTGGTATTCACAGAAGGCACTTACTCATTTCGGTATTCACAGAAGTTAGGAGTCCTAACTTTAGGACTCCTAAATGCCTTCTGTGGATACCGAAAGTCTTAAAATTAGGATTTTTCTCAGTTTAGTAGTAGTATAGTTAGGACTCCTAACTTTAGGACTCCTAAATGCCTTCTGTGAATACCGAAAGTCTTAAAATTAGGATTTTTCTCAATTTAGTAGTCCTAAATCTAAATTTAGGACTACTAAATTGAGAAAAATCCTAATTTTAAGACTTTCGGTATTCACAGAAGGCATTTAGGAGTCCTAAAGTTAGGAGTCCTAACTATACTACTACTAAACTGAGAAAAATCCTAATTTTAAGACTTTCAGTATTCACAGAAGGCATTTAGGAGTCCTAAAGTTAGGAGTCCTAAATTTAGGACTAGTAAATTGAGAAAAATCCTAATTTTAAGACTTTCGGTATTCACAGAAGGCATTTAGGAGTCCTAAAGTTAGGAGTCCTAAACTTAGGACTACTAAATTGAGAAAAATCCTAATTTTAAGACTTTCGGTATTCACAGAAGGCATTTAGGAGTCCTAAAGTTAGGAGTCCTAACTATACTACTACTAAACAGAGAAAAATCCTAATTTGAAGACTTTCCGTATTCACAGAAGGCATTTAGGAGTCCTAAAGTTAGGACTCCTAACTTCTGTGAATACCGAAATGAGTAAGTGACTTCTGTGAATACCAAAATGAGTAAGTGCCTTCTGTGAATACCAAAATGGTAGTAAGTTTAGGATTTTGTCTTAAGTTAGTTCTGTGAATCGGGCCCTGAGACTTTAAGCCTAATTTCTTTGGAGCCTATACTGTTGCAGATCCCGAGGGGGTGGTCTACATTTTTTGTCCACATCCGGATAGGGAGTGGCTCCTATGTACAGGAAAACATTTTAAGGACTTTCTTATGCCCTTGCCACCCCTTAGGCATGACCACAGACATGGGTTTTGGTGCTTAATTTGAGCCGCTGACTTCTGGTGCTTGGCACTGTATCTTTATTGTCAAAACGTGCACTTATGTCAGTCTGCCACATGGTGGTGGTGGTGTTTGTCTCTAATTTAGAGATGAGCACAGCAACAGTTGTTTATTAATTCAATGTATATAAAAAATTACCAAAACCTGCTACCTAAGTCATTCTTATATTTTTGGGTGCTTGGAATAGTCTGAATTGTTACACTTGTAGGAGCGTGATTGCAAGTAGTTGTGTTGGTTCTGGCATCACTGGCAGGGGCAATTTGTGGTGAAAGCTGCAGTGGCCTCCTAACTTTTTTTTTACAGGTTTAGCAATAAAACTAGGGGCAGCATCCAGAGTGGACCCACGCAGCCCCACTTTCCATCAGAGAGACATTTCACCAGGCCTTTGGTCTAGGCCAGGGCACAAATGAGGGTGGGTGTAGTTATCCACTGTGCCTAATTTTGTGTAGCATAGTAGACCCTCAGAAGCCTGCTGATGGGGTGATATGGAAAGGTTATGCACCCTGACTAAGCGCCAGGACAGACTGCAACACACTCAGGGTGTTGTGGAAGGTATTGTAGCAGTTTCACACTAACAAAGTGTGCCCACATGCAGCATCCTTGGGAGGGGGGGTTACACTGTAATACGGACCTCCAGGAAGGTATGTGGCAAAGGTAAGCCACCATTCATGCAATGCTTTACAAAGTATTAATAGTCATTAAAGTGCAGCTCGTTCTGTTACTTGGAAACACTCAACAAACCCTTCTTTAATCCCACTTTGTGTTTGTGCGCCCCCTTCTTGTGTGTGCCCAGTACAGACCGGACTGGGGTCTCCCTGCTCAAGCCTAGTGTGTCTAGTAATCCTTTGAGGTAGTAAAGGCGCTGGGGAGATTTTAGCAATGAAGCACAACATCTGTGTTTCATGACAGGTAGTGCCAGGCCTCCCTCTGAAGTAGGGACCTCCCCAGGAAGGTTGGAGTCATATGCACTACATGTGATGCACCCTGAAACTCTGTGTTGGATTCCAAAAGTCACCCTCAAGGTCACGTTAACTGTGGCTCACCATCTTCATAATGCACTGATAGTGTGTTCCCAAAAGCCCACCACGGGCCAGGGCCTGCATCAGTAATATGTGGCATGCGAATATACAACGTTACTCCCATAGTTACCTTTCATACAAATGAGGACTTTCATTGCACATGCTTAACATGGGAGGTGCCACTCCTGTAATACAGACATGTCTTGGGAACGAGAAAGCAGGCACAAACGCCTATTGTTCTCCTGGAGGCCTTGCATAAACCACCCACAAGGGTCATCTACTTAACCGGCCCCTCTGTGATTGCACTTCCATTTATGATGCTTCAATCAGCTAATTCCTTCCAAAGTTAAACATTGGTTATTGCACAGACAAGGAAATCACGTGATACATACAAATGCTAATAACGTAACTCGTAACATAACATAAGACCTGCATCATGTCCTCAATTCTGGGCCTGGTAACTCGTAATGTCTTGTAGGCAGGTGGGAGATACCGGCTGGAATCTTTACTGTTACGTGGTAAAGTTCTGTTTTGCTGTACCATGGAGCGTAGCTCAGTCGTCAGTAATGCAAGTTTGGAAATGATCTTTCAGCACTGGCACTGGCGATAGGTAATGGTGCAAGAAACAGCCATCACTGTTCTCACAAGGTTGTATGCAGCACAAGAAGGTTGGTTTACGCACACAATAACTTCAGCACTTTTCATTGACGTCATCTCTGTGGCTGGATCACCGAGAGATTCATCACAAAACGCTGCCATCAGTGGCTGCCCTCGGTTGAAGCAGACCCCTTGAGAGGAATATTTCCAATGCTTTTACTCGAAAGACAATGACTTGCAAGAACTTGTCACCGAGTTCTGTGTTGTCAAGCACTTCATGAAACTCCTTTCTTAAAAGATCCCTTACTTTAGAAAAAGAATGTTCATTCTTGACCCTGACTCTTCTACACCTTATCCCCGGCACCGGATTCCGGATTCCTCATACTGCTTTGCCAACTTGTTCACCAAATCCTCATAACCCGCCTGAATATCTTGGATAATTGTCTTGAGGGTGGCTCCGGCATGCTAAGAAGGAAGAAGGTCCTGCCAGGCCATCTGTAATTGCTTACTTAATTTATTAATGGCACTCTGTTTTCACAAACTTGCTGCTTGAACATGTGTTTTACTGCAGGCTGCGGTGCCTTCGAGCTCTTTCAGAGCAGTTTACCCACCAGAACCATGCGCCTGTCGTCTTTTTATTCAGCGCGTGAGCCAAGGGCCCACCACTCTACACAGGGTGCTCAGTAACACTGCCCCAGCACCTGGATGGGCACTGTGACCCCTCAGCTCCACACCTGGCACAAAAAACGGGGTAGCGCACACATGCACATGAACGGGTGCGGTTAGGTATTGTTGCCAAATGGATGGGTGTCAAGGTTCTATTTTCGTATCATGTCTGGGCCTTTCAACAAAGTTAACATTTGCACATATGGAGGTAGTGAGGCATCCCATGTTCCCGTCCCGTCTGTCAGCTGGAAAAGTTAATGGGCTGAAGGAGCAGAAATAAAGAGAGGTTTGCCGTGCTTTTGGGACAGTGGTTTCTGGGGCTCCGCATTGGCACAGCACTTATGAGAGGTGCCATATGGTGGCACTGTTTGTGACATTTAGACATAACCAAAAGAACACTTGTTTATTAATTCAATATACATTAAAACTCATCACCACTATATTTATATTCCTTGGCTTAATTACTACTGATTACTAAAGTACTCTTCTTTTTGCGTGCCCTACTCAAGTACGTCTATAAATATTTACATACCTCTCTAGTTCATTTACTTCTTTACTGGGCATATTTGGAACATCACCGCAGGGCAAATATTGTTTTCTTTAAAAATGACCTTGTTTTGTAATGTGCCGAGTCGCACAAAGATGTTCCAGGGCATTACAAATGAATACAAAGAGAAGTGGAAAGTGAGGAGAATGGGGCCATCACATTAAAAAACGGGTTTCTCTGAAAAAACGGCAGCAGCTGGAAATAAGAAGGTGTTGTGCTTTTTGCCTCGCAGTTCATCTACAGTGGAAATAAAGACTTTTCTCAGCTTCTGTAAGACAACATGGAGTGTCGGGTGTGCTGCCACGGCTTACCTCTGCTCTGCTGAAAAGGGCAGATGGCGTGGGTACCTGCAGTTCCATACTGCTTGCCTTGCTCGACCTGCAAACCAGCTGCTCTGCACAGCCACACCTGATGGCACCCTTCACACTCGTAACTCACTCAATGCGCGCGGTGCCAGTGAGGAAAAGGCAGGGGGCGCATAGACAGTCACGCTGATCTGCACGTAGGAAGGGGAGAAACGTCATCCTCTTCGGCCTGGCCAGCCCCGCCCCAGCTAAGCTCAAAGCCAATCTGAGCAGCTGGTTTGGGAGAGGGCGGGCAACAGAGCCTGAAAACAAACTAAACAGCCCAAACAACAATAAAGGGCTACTAAATTGACCAGCAAGCATCACGAGCTACTCACAGGGTCTCCGCGAGCTACCGGTAGCTCGCGATCGACCGGTTGGAGACCCCTGGGGTAGAGAGACAGTTTTGAATTTTGATTTGCTGAGTACGGTGTTGTAGATAGGAGATGAACCATTTGTAGGCGGTGCCATTAAGGCCGAAACGGGTCCTAAGCACATTAAGTAGGGCTGAATGGTTGACTGTATCAAATGCTGCGGAGAGATCAAGAAGGATAAGAAGGCATGTCTCGCCATTGTCAAGTGATTGATGGATGTCATCTATGACATTGAGCATTGCCGTTTCGGTGCTGCAGCCTTTTCTGAAGCCAGATTAAAAGGGGTCGAGAAGGTTGAAATTTCGATGTGTTTGTCTAGTTGTAGTAGCACACATTTTTCAAGTACCTTTGAGAGAAGGGGGAGGTTAGTGATGGGGCGGAGATTATTTAGGTCATTGGAGTCAGCATTGGGGTTTTTGATTATGGGCGAGATATGACCAAGCTGAAGGGAGGAGGGGACACAGCCCGTGGAGAGAGAGGTGTTGATGATTTTGGTCCAGAATGGGGTGATGATGTGCTTAAGGGCAGGGACAAGGTTGGAGGGTATAGGGTCTTTTGTGTGGGAGGACGGTTTTAGATTGCCAATTATATTGAGGACTTCAAGCTCAGTGACGGGGAGAAAGTTGAGCAAGGAGGCATTGTTCTTAAGTTGAGATTTAGGAGAGTTGGTTACTGGAGATGTGGAAGGTGAGAGGTCTGTGGAGTGGTGGGAAGGTATGGCAATGGGTGGGTGAGGAGTCTCGCTGGGGAGCGGTAGGATAGAGGGCAGAGGAGAGAGTGTGTCATCTGGAAGGGGGGATGTGGAGTAGGCATTAGAGGTGAGGACAGGATTGTTGGGAGTTGGAAGATAGTTGTGTGGGAAGGAAGGATTGGTCAATTTTGGCAATTGTTTCCGAGAAGAAGTGGGCAAATTCTTCACATCTATCTGATGAGGCTGTCATATTTGGAGGTGCGGGGGAAGTTTGGTTTCGGATGATTTTGAAGAGTTCCCTGGGTCTGTTTTTGGCACAGTCAAGTTGAGTGCGGAAGAAGGATGCTTTTTCCTTGAGGAGTTGGGGCCGTGTTTAGAGAGGGTATGGTCCTGAGGGTGATGGTCAGTGCTGTGAAGGGGCATTTTGGGTGGACGTGAGAGGGAGACAGAGAAAAGAGAAGGAAGTTAAAGGAGATGGGGGTAGGGGGAGGAGAGGGGGGGTGCTTGGAGAGTGTGGGGTTGAAAAATCGGGGGCAAGATAAGGAGGTAGTGTTAAGCAAGAGAGGGATAAAATCAGGAACAGATTTGATAGCAAAACAGAATTACATCAATTGATGTTCAGTAGGGTAGAAAAAGGTAAAACAAGCACGGTAGATATGATGAATCAAGCAAGGGGGCAAATAAGCGAGGAAATACAGTCAGGCGCAAATAAGATAGTAAAAGCAGATTCCAGTGCAAGTATGGATCACATTAAATAGTTAAACAGACGCGATAAAATATGGGAGTAGGATAACCAAGGGCGGAATTAAAAATCAATAGCAGATTGGGTAGCAAAACAGATTACATCGTAAAATTGGAGCAAATTAAATAGGTAAACAAACACAAACCTCAAAAAGCAAAAGATAAAATCCAAAAACAATAGTCTGTGGGGGAGCAATTATATTATATTAATATTATAATATTATATCATATTTAGCAATATGAAGCAAGTTGCTTGGTTTGATAGGCTCGAATTTACAGGGTTTACTCAGGATTTACGCCGATGGCGATCCCAAACCTCCGGGGCCCAACCATTCAAAAAGCATAGAAAAACACGATGAGGAGGAAAACAATGGTTGATGTCCAGTCAGCCCCTCTGCTCACCTTTTGTGGGCCATACATGGCGTCAACCTGAAATCGCCTGACCGGCGCCATTTTGAAGATAGGCAACATCAACCAGTAGGGACAGAAAAGTATAGGGTGGTCATGAATAGTTAAAGTCTTCCGTTTATTAGAGGCCCCTGCAGAGGGTTGCATTTCTTGAACTGCGGATTCTTTCAAATGTTTTGCGAGTTCTGTTCGATTTGTGAAGAAGTGTGGCTAGTCGTTTTCAGAGCTCCTGAGCTTTGCCTGGCTTGTATCCACCGTTGGTTTTGAATAACCTACGTAAGGTTTATTGCGTAACACCAGCACTCAGACTTGTTTGAGTGGGACACTATGTAGATGCTTGCGCAACACTTGCACCATAGAGATTGAAGAAGGCACTCATGGATGTCACCTCCGATTAAGGGCGTCGCTCGGCAACCTCAGAGGATGGGTTCAAATACATTCCGAGTGGTGTTGTTGGAGTTATTGGCAGTTGCTTTGTATCTTTGCAGCTATCAGATTATCTAAGACACTCTAATAGCATTACAATGTCGTGTACGCCCCTAAAGTTCAGCCTCAGCCAGCTAGATGAATAAAATGATCACAGCTGTGTGGAGGCAAGCACTATTTTGTGAAAGCACATAATGTCTGTCCAATCAAAACATGTACTCCTGGCTTCCAGCATGTGTTCTGGTGGTTCTCACATAATTGTCTGGCGACAGCTGTGCTGTCACGCCAGACTATAAAAATGTGTTGACAAGGAGCCTTAGACATTGTAGCTACCCCCTGCTGTCAGCAGCCAACAGCCAGGCGGGTTCGCCAGTAGTATTGGCCATAGGAAGATGTAGCCCAAGCAACCAGGCTAGATCGATATGTGGGTCCTCGTGATTACAGGATTTACCAGCGGACGCGTGGGGTCAAGCAGGACTACAGGCCAGTCACTATACTCGTTCAGCAGACCTAAGCCGTCCCGAGGAAGAGATCAGGCATTACTGGGTATGCTCCCCAGCAGACAGGTAGTGAGGTAGGAATTAAAGACACAATCAATCAATCAATCAATCAATTGGGGTTTGTATAGTGTGCTACTCACCCGTTGGGGTCTCAAGGTGCTAGGGAGGGGGGGGGAGCTCCAGATCAGTCGAAGAGCCAGGTCTTGAGGTCCTTTCTAAATGTGTGCAGGGTAGGGGAGCGTCTGATGTTCACAGGGAGCCCGTTCCAGGTTTTGGTTGCAATGTAGGAGAAGGCTCTCCCGCCCGTTCTGCTTCTGTGGACGCGGGGGACCTCCGCCAGGGCGAGGTCAGCGGGGCGGAGGTTCCTCATGGGTACGTGGAAAGGTACTCTCTCGCTGAGGTATTTGAGTCCGATGTTGTAGAGGAATTTGTAGGCATGGGTGAGGAGCTTGAAGGTGACCCTCTTCTCGATGTGGAGCCAGTGGAGACTCCATAGGTGTAGGGTCATGTGATCGTGATGCGGGGTCCCGAGGACGAGTCTGGCTGTGGCGTTAGGGATGGTTTGGAGTTTGTTTAGAAGAGTCTTGTTGATTCCAGCGTAGAGGGCGTTGCCGTAGTCCAGTCTGCTGGTTATGAGCGCATGGGTGACGGTCCTTCTGCAGTCGGGGGGATCAATTTGAAGGTCTTGCGGAGGATGCACAGGCAGTTGAAGCTAGTGGAGGCCACGGCATTGATCTGGCAGTTTATGGAGAGGGAGGAGTCGAGCATGATGCTGAGGTTTCATGCGTGGTCCGTAGGGGTGGGTGGGTTCCCGAGGGTGAGGGGCCACCAGGTGTTGTCCCAGGCAGAGGTGCAGGATCCAAGGATTAGGACCTCGGTCTTCTCTGAGTTGAGCTTCAAGCAGCTGTCTTTCATCCATGCTGCCACGTTCTTCATTCCATCCTGGAAGCAGAGTCTGGTTTCTTTGGGGTTTTTCAAGAGTGAGAGGATGGGCTGGGTGTCGTCGGTGTAGGATACAATGCTGAGCCTGTGCTGTTTGACGATGGCTGCGAGAGGGGCCATGTAGATGTTGAAGAGCTTGGGGCTGAGTGAAGATCCCTGGGGTACTCTGCAGTTGATCTCGGTGGGTTTGGAGAGGAAGGGAGGGAGTCTGATCCACTGGGTTCTCCCAGTGAGGATGGATTGGATCCAGTCTAGGGCGGCTCATTGTATCCCTGCGTCGTGAAGTCAGGCTGCGAGAGTGCAATGTGAGACAGTGTCAAAGGCTGCGGAGAGGTCTAGAAGGATAAGGGCCGCGATGTGTCCCTGGTCGAATAGAGGGCAGATGTTGTCAGTGGCGGCAAGGAGGGCGGTCTCGGTGATGTGGTTGCTGCGGAGTCCAGACTGGGATGCGTCTAGGATGGAGTTCTCTTCGATGAAGGCAATCAGCTGGGCGTTTATGAATCTCTTGTGGACTTTCACCGCGAAGTGGAGGAGAAAGATGGGCCGTTAGTTCTTCAGGTCTGTAGGGTCGGCTGTTGGTTTCTTGAGTAGGGGTTTTACCTCTCTCCACTTCCAGTCATCCCGGCAGATTTCGGAACTGAAGGAAGCGTTGATGGTCCGTCCTAGTTCGGATGCGATGGTGGCGTAGGCTCTGTGGAATATGTGCAGTTAGTAGGGATTCGTTGGGGCTCCTGAGTGTGTTTTCTTCATGGTCGTGGTGATGTGTTCGACGGTGGCGGGTTCCCAGGTCCTGATGGTAGGTTTATCGGCGGCGGTGGGTGGGGGGGGTGTCCGGCGCTGGTTCGCTGAAGTTGTCGTAAAGGGCCTTGATCTTTAGATTGAAGTAGGAGCCGAGTTTGTCACAGAGTTCCTGGGAAGGTGTGATGTCCGTGGCTTCGCTGTCGGGCTTTACAAACTGCTGTATGATTTTGAACAGTTCCTTGGCATTGGTTGCGTTGGTCTGGATTGTGTCTCTTATGAAGGTCCGTTTGGTGTCTCTAATGCGCTGGTGGTATTCCTTCAGGGCGCTCCTGTGGTTGTTCTGTGTTTCCGTGGTTTTCTGGTTTCACCAGGTTTTCTCTAGACGTCTGCATGTGCGTCTCGTTTCTTGTAGTTCTGTGGTGAACCAGGTAGCCTTCAGAGGGCATTGTTTGGTGGGGTGGTGGAGGGGAGTGAGCTTGTCGGCGCAGCAGGGGATCCAGCAGTGAAATCCTAAGGCTGCGGCATTGGTGTTGGTGGTGGCGCCGGGGGGGTTGAGGAGTTCCTCTGTGACCTTGATTCAGTTCCGTCGTGGCAGGCGCGGGGCGGGCGCGGGTGCAGTGGTGGTGTTGAAGGTGAAATGGACGCAGTGGTGGTCTGTCCAGAGGGGCTCGGTGGTGTGGCTGAAGCGGATGTTTGTCCCTCCTGCGAAGATGGGGTCGTTAGTGTGTCCCGCTCTGTGGGAGGGCATGTTGACCAGCTGTTTCAGTCCGAGGTTGGTGAGGTTGTCGAGGAGAGTGGTGGAGTCTCGGTAATTGCAGCTTTTGAGGTAGAAGTTCAGGTCCCCAAGTAGAATGTAGTCTGTGGAGGTGATGGTGTGGGGTGCAACGAGCTTGGCGATGGTAGTTGCGGGCTGGGTGTGCGGTCCTGGTGGTCTGTAGATGAGGGTGCCGCGTAGCGTGGTCCTAGGGCTGGGCTGGATCTGGAAAATGGAGGTGTTCTATGTTGAGTGGGAGTCACTCGGCTGGATGTGGAGAGTAAGAGGGGGGTTTGCGATTGCAAGTCCTCCTCCTCGTCAGTGGGGGTGGTCCTTTCTCTGGATCTTGTAGTCATCGGGGTTGGCCGTGGTGATGTCTGGGCCAGAGGAGGCATTGGTCCAGGTTTATGTGAAAAAGGCGACGTCAGGTGAGAGGGTGTCGATCAGGTCCCAGATTTCTACAGACTGTTGATGCAGGGAGCGCACGATGAGGAGGATGCAAGTCAGGGTTTCTGCGAAGTTGGAATCTGGCCGGACTTTGGCGGTTGTGGGAGTTTTGTCGATGGTGAAGGATCTGTGGCAGGGTCTGCATGAGAACTGTCCATGGGTGGTGTTCGGTGAGGATACTGCGCAGTTGGCGTGTCTTCCGGGATTGAGTGCGTGGAGGGTGGATGAGTCGTATCGGTGGGGTCTGGGAGGACCAGGGTACCTGGCGCTGGTCGCGGTCGGGTCGTGGACGGTCACCATAAGTAGGGGAGGGGTCAGGATCCGAGGTGGGAGGCAGGAGCAGAGGCTGTGACGGGGTAGGAGGGGCCGCTGGGGCAGCAGCGGCGGTAAAACCGGGCTGAGGAACTGGCAATGTGATAAACAATAGGGAGGAAGAACACACTGTGGAAATATGGATTTTCCTGGTCAGTTATGTCCCCTATCTTGGACCCCAACGGTTCTATGTACATGTTACAAGTACATGTATGTTCCCTCCAGTTCCAGTTATGAAGACGCAAATACATGTGCGTCCACCGTTAACATGTCCTCTTTCAGATCCGCCATGAATGGGCCGGATATTCCATTCCTAAGTACGAAAGGCCACCGCCTTTATATGGTTCACTTATGCCATTTTACAGTCCAGGCAAGTAGGCCCTGATTCTGTCATCAAGCTTTTCTTGCTTTCTGTCTCTGAAGCTCCAGTCCGAGCCTGCATCTGTGACCATGAACTTTGTCTCATCCTCTGCGCAGCTCACGATGCCTGACATCAGCTTGCTGCCTGCCAAGAACTGTATTTCACCTTCGAAATTATCTGCTCCGCTCCCTGCCCAATGCATTCCTGTCTAGTAGTTTAAGTAAACATTCTGCCAGCTACCGAGCAAAGGCCCGGCTTCTCTGTCTTTATACAAGTAATTCATAGCCCTATTACCATGGAAGACTTCTGCCCTCGCATCTAGTGTAGACACTTAGACGCTTGTACACGCACTAACAGTCAGTATAGTCAGTATAGAATAAGATTCTACTCCAAGAAGGCCTCTCTTTTGGATAACATAGTTCTTTAAACATAGGATGTTAGATATGATTTGGGATTATGTTGACTTGACCCTCCAGACATCTGTCGCCACATGTAAAGCTAAATGTCAAGTCCCCTTCACCCCCTAGCTGCACGTCAATCACACGTCATGCTGATGCGCGCGCATTTCTGCCAAGTAATTCTGCTGACATTGCGAAATTCTTTCATGGAACCACCCCATTATGACATCATACCTGATGACGTTCCTTTGTTACGCCCAATCACGCCCATTTTCATTACGCATGAATAATGTTATCTTCCTTATCAATTGTTACGCCTCTCGCATTTGCTTCACTGTAATGCCTATTGTATAAAAGTGAATAATTATCAATAATGTATGTACTTCACTTCCTGAACCTCCGTGGTGATGGAACCTGGAGGCCACGATTCCGAATCGTCCATTGAAATAAAAGCCCATTCCGAACCTCTAATACCACGGATTCTGCCTCTTATTTATTGAGCTATTTTTATTATGTTCCGTATCAAATTAAGTCCCGGTAATTAAATTATTTACCACAGAAATGGCGCCCGAACAGGGACACTTTCTCATCTCACGCGCCGGCAGTGCGTTGCAGGCCCGGTCTCCTGCCACAGCTGGACGGACAACAACGCGTACCGGCAGGATTTCCTGTATCTCCCTCCGGTCAAGCGGGGGCGACTGAGGCTGCGATCAACACCCAGACGAGGCGGTGAGAAGTGCGAAGTATCCCGACCAGAGCCTAGCTGAGAGAGCAAGATCCGAGGTATACAGAGGCCCACCAGGTTTCCGATGTCCCAACGTGTCCGAAGTTTTCGAGTCGAGTCCAGTCCGGTCCAGTTCAGTTCAGTTCCGTTCCGAGCTACCCGGTGAGTACCATTACTGGGGAGGCGTTCTGGCGTGCACATAAGTTGTGCCGGTCCAGACGGGTTTGGGTACACAAATCCGGTCTGCACTGTTTTAGCAGTGTATCTGTACTGTTTAGCAGTATATCTAGTATATCAAGTATATAAGTTCAGAATAATTTCCGTTAATGTCGAGAATTATGTTTGGTGATTAAGTTTTCTTAGATCGTCATCTTCATTGATGCTCATTTAAAAATGTTAAATGTTAAATGTATTAATACGTCCTGCATATTGTGGTGTGAATGACTGTTCATTATCGTGGTTTATTGTATTAAGTTTGTTCAAGATCAAGTATCAGACCAGTTCTCAATATGCCGCTCTTTTCGAAACTAAGACAGATCACAACTAGAAAAGGGGTACTCGAAGAAGCTGTTCCCATTCCTCCTAGGGACACTCCAGGGTACTTCATGTATCATAAACACGGCCTAGACGCTATATTATTTCTTGATCTATGGGTAGACTACACTAAGGAATTACCAGAAAGTCAGAGGTGGCCCGCAGCTGGGACCTGGGATACAGATTGCATCGTGAAAGTAGAGGAAGAATTATGGAAAAGGAAAGCCAGACAGTCACAGAAAGACGCCATTGAATTATGGCGTAAAGAATCGTATAGACGCACAGAAAAAGCACGTAGACAGGAAGAGAAGAGTAAAGAGAATTCAAATAAAGTTCGAGAAAATCTATTAATTGAAGAAGGTACACGAGTAAAATCAGAACAAGTAGACAGACAAAGAAATGCCCTTATGAAGGGTATGTATCCCCTTCTGGCCGAAGGATTACCTAAGGCTACTCCGGGGATACCAAAAGACTTGCCACCCCCATTATTTCCAATAAAAGTACATCCTAAGGGGCATCCTAGAACAGCAGAAGATGTTTTCCTTTCCTCATATTTAGATGACGCAGCTCCCGAGTATGCTAACCCCGCCCCACATAGACCGTCAGCCGGGGAGGTTCAACGCCAAGATCCTGTATCTGTATCCTTACAGCATCAAATCCTGACACAAGTTCCGGCAAGCACGTCCGTTTCCACATCTGTTCCTACAGCTACTTCTATAGCTGTGTCGTCCACACCTATAGTTGCTGTATCACGTTCTACGAATCCTTTCACGCCCGATACTCAAGACGGGGCTACTGGAGGTGCTACCAACATTTTTTCTACGCCACCCAGAATAAATAAACTGCCAGCTCCACAAAAGTCTATACAGTTTGTGCCAGCCGCACCAGCGTTGCCTGCTGCTGCCACACAAACCACGACACGACAGCTGTACCAGACCGCACAGTATGACTATCCTGATTATCAACGATATGCATGAACCAGCCTAGAGAGGGAAGTTGACTTACCCCTTATCGAGGTCCCTGTAGACCAAGAAGGACCTTATGTACATAGTGAATTATTAGGCCAAGATAGAAAATTTTTACTTGATACAGGGGCAAGTCGAACAACTATAAAACTTAGTGAAGTTCCAGGGGCACCCCTCTCAGGCTCACAGAATACTTCCCTTGGTTTTTCAGGAAAACCTATTGTTAATGAAGTATCACAGCCTCTTCCTCTTACGATAGGACCCTTGACCAGAACTACAGATTTATTGCTTACTAAATCATGTCCAGAAAACTTGTTAGGTATAAAAACACTGAAAGCTCTAGGAGCTATAATATGTTGTTCTCCGGAAGGAGTAAGATTGTTTTTACGTGATTTCAAAGGTCACTATGTGTCTCGAGATATGGATTCCCGACTGCAGACTTTACCGACACATTTATGGGCACAAGGCCCTACAGATGTTGGTTGCATGAACATTACACCCTATCGAGTCACACTAAAGGCAGGAGTGGTACTACCACGAATGCGACAATACAAGTTACCCCCAGATGCTGTAATGGCTTTACTGCAAATCATTGACGAGCTTATTGGCCAAGGAGTGGTTGTGGAGACCGACTCCAATGTATGTAATTCACCGATAATTCCGATTCTTAAACGAACTGATCCAAAGGCTCCCCCAGTATATCGATTGGTTATTGATCTGCGCGAATTAAATAAATGTATTGTACCACAATACCCCGTAGTTCCAGACATCTCTTCATTACTGACAGCTATTGATTCCGAAGCAACATTCTTTACTGTAATTGATCTCAAGAACGCCTTTTTTAGCGTCCCAATAGATCCGGAAAGCCAATACTTGTTCGGATTTAGTTTAAATGGACGTAGCTTTAAATTCACACGCGCACCTCAAGGATTTACAGAAAGCCCCAGCATCTATAGCCAAGCACTGAAACGAGAACTTGACAGTATACACATGCCAGTCAACACTGCTCTGCTTCAATATGTCGATGATCTGCTGATCACCGCCCGAAGCGAACCTGAATGTGAAAAAGCATCACTGACGGTTTTACAATTTCTAGCCAAAAAGGGGCACAAGGTGTCCCCTTCTAAGCTGCAATTCTGTGTCCAGCGAGTTGTTTACCTTGGTCACTCGCTGTCCAAGGAGGGAAGGCAGCTTACACCAGATCGCATTCAGTTAATAGCTAACATGCCAATACCCAAGACACAAAAGGAGGTGCGGGCTTTCATAGGCCTCACTTCATATTGTAGGCAGTGGATCCCTCAGTATGCACTTCTAGCAAAACCACTCATTCAATTAACAACACAGGAGGCAGCCACATCGACTGTCCTCCCTTGGACTCAGGAACACACACTAGCTTTTGAAAGCTTAAAGAAAGCTCTATGCCAAGCACCTGTTTTAGCAACACCATGTTACAGAAAACATTTTACACTCTTTGTTACAGAAGGAGAAGGTACTGCCTTGTCAGTACTCACACAGGAACAAGCAGGATCACACAAACCGTGTGCTTATTTTTCTAGTACATTAGATCCCGTAGCTCAGGCTCTGCCTGCGTGCCTGAAATCAGTGGCAGCGACAGCTTTAGCAATCAGACAAAGCAATGCCATAGTGTTAGGACATCCATTGACAGTACAAGTACCACACGCAGTAGAGGTTCTTGTGAATCGAACGCAAACACAACACTTGACTATAGCGCGACTTACAGGTTACGAATTAACATTGTTTCAGCCACATATAGAAATCAGACGTTGTAACACATTGAATCCTGCCACACTTTTACCTGTAAATGGAACAGACCCACTAGCTCATGATTGTATTGAAGTTATTACAATAACGACGAAACCCAGACAAGACTTGACAGATGTCCCATTGTCAGATCCAGACCTGACGTTGTATGTAGATGGTTCATGTATGAGAACAAGTACAGGAGAGTTAGTGGCCGCTTACGCAGTCACAACAGACACTGAAATTATTGAAACCAAGTGTATAAATACCTTGTCCGCTCAAGCAGCAGAGCTCGTCGCTCTGACACAGGCCTGTATTCAAGCCACAAATAAAAGAGTCAACATATACACTGATTCACGTTATGCATTCGGAGTTGTACATGACTTCGGCGTGCTGTGGCGAGAGAGAGGTTATTTAACTTCTCACGGTGCCCACATTCAGCACGGACCCCTCATTCATGCCTTATTAGATGCAATACATTTACCCATTGCAATATCGATTATGAAATGCAAAGCTCATACGAAAATTACTGATATCATTTCTCAAGGCAATGATCTAGCTGACAGAACAGCTAAACAGACTGCTCAAACTCAAACATCCGATATGACAAAGACAATAGTCCAGACACCAACACATTGCATGATGGTTAAGGATCCCACTCTTGATGTAATTGACATACAGACACATGCCACTCCAGACGAAATAAGGAAATGGACTGAATTAGGAGGGATCCAAACGGGTCAAGGATGGATGACGAAAGAAAAATCTGTGTGGTTCCTTCCTGATTCAATGGTCCAAGTCATTATTAACACTGTCCATAGTCCAGCGCATCTAGGAGAGAAAGCTATGCTAGACAGCATTCAACACATTTGGTTCAACAAACATTTACGAGCAGCAGCGAAACAAAAAGTTCGTACCTGTATGATCTGTTGTCAGTTCAACCCAGGAAAAAGCATCCCCGTAGAGCAGGGTGGATTTCAGCCTCCTGATCACCCTTTTGAAATCCTCCAGATGGATTATATCCAGATGGAACGATGTCGAGGATTCAAATATGTTCTCGTAGTTGTCTGTGCTCTTTCCCGTTGGACAGAGGCATACCCGGTTTCAGATTACACTGCCCCGACTACTGCCAAACAGTTAGTTCGAGAATTCTTCCCACGATACGGTTTACCACGTGCTGTCTACTCAGATAACGGCCAGCCGTTCTCATCCGAACTAATGAAACACGTTTCACTTTTGTTAGGCTATCAGTGGAAATTCCACTGTGTCCGACACCCCGAGGCAGCAGGTCTCGTGGAAAGACATAATCAGACCCTGAAAATTAGATTGTCCAAAATATGCAGGGAGAAAGGTGTCGACTGGGTAGTAGCATTACCAGTTGCACTCTTTTACATGAGAATGGTAGCACACTCTCGAACAGGGCTATCCCCGTATGAGGTGATCTTTGGCAGACCACCAAATATGTGGGGGACACCTATACCACGTAAAATAACTGATATTGACTGTAATATGCTGACAGATTATTTGGCTTCCTTGATGTCTGCACTACAATCTTGTCGTTCACAGGTAGCTGCAGCTTTTCCTGACAACACTGAGGTGAAACCCCATGACGTAATTCCGGGGGATCTCGTTTTAGTGAGGAACTTTGATCGAAAGACTCAGCTGGATCCTAGGTGGAGGTCGCCGCAATTGGTCTTGCTCACCACAAGGACAGCCGTGAAGATCGAAGGCAGAAAAGGCTGGGTACATTCAAGTCATATCAAGAAATTTTATGGACTACCATCCGATGTAAAAACTACACCTCGCGTGTCTTCACCCATTGACTCAAAACTTCCTTTGGTTGAATCAAATAGTCACGAACATTATAAACTAAAACTCAGATCTAATCAGTCGGGCAATTTGATTGTTTAAGTCCTCTCCAAGGTGAAGCGGTTGAATTTGTCTCTGACATGTATCCCTTAGATCTGAATAGAGGAAAAACCCGAAAAATGTTGAAACGACATGCATACTGTAAATCACTGCGTAGTCATTGCACAGTGACGTTATTAATTTTGTTTTTCTTAAGTCTTTTAATAATTATTGCAAGTATATTGTTGCACATACATTATCCTATTTCTAGACACGTTCATAATGTTACTGCTGAACATTCTTTTAGCGAATTACCTCCGCATGAATTGTCATACAGATTTGCGCTGCGCAATAACACTTTTATTAGTATGTTACATCATTCCCATCAGGTTAGCAATGCTACAAATTGTTGGATATGTGGCCGACTTCCTCCCTATCAGAACTATAAAGGAATTCTACCTCTTTTTCCATATCCGTTCACTCACAACGGCTCCTGTGGAGCATGGTTTAGCTTAATTAATTCCTTAGATTCAAATTCTGCAGTTTATCAAGACAAATGGGTATGGGGAAATCTGAACTTAGTTTTACTTAAAGTCTGCCACCCCAACAAGGAGGGACTTCCCAAAAGAACAGGAACTGATCTAGAAAATGAAGTATATGGATTAGGTAATTTTACGCTTAATCTCTTGATCTTGAACGTCGAATCCGAAGCTACTCCAAGTTTGCCCGCCATGTCAGTATTTCCAGTAAAAGGTGAATTATGTGTGAGAAAGAATGGTTCCATACATATGGGCCATAGTAGATGCACCACTGTAATAGAATTCAGTGATCAAGGCAAGTCGACATTTAGAGCTTCCCGCCATTCCTATTTTATATGTGGTCAGACGGCATATGTACGTTTGCCTCTAGATTGGGATGGTACCTGCTACATTGGATTCCTTTTGCCACCTGTTTTTCTAGCTCCTCCTGATTATCACAGAAATACTCATTTAGTACACAATAGAGAAAGGAGAGATCTCCCAATAGTCGATTACACTGAAACAGCATGGGAAAAATACACAGACTTCAATAAAGGTCTCTTTCCCTATATAGGTACCGTTACTAATAGTAAGCTGATACGTAGATTAACTAGAACCCTTGAAGCAGTAGTGAACGAAACTATTTCCGCCTTAGGCAATTTAACAGAAGAGCAGTCTGCCATGCGGATTGTTGTGCTTCAAAATCGTCTTGTCCTTGACGTCATCCTGGCTGATAGGGGCGGAGCTTGTAGGGTCATCGGATCAAGCTGTTGCATTTTCATACCAGAAAATTCGCCATCTGTATATAAAGCTATAACTCGCCTTCATAAGATTGTGAGCCCGATACACCAGAATCCAGGCACTTGGACTTGGTCCGGGTGGTTTTGGAGCGTGTTATCAGCCTGGGGATGGAGAGTTCTATCCTTCCTAGGTATTGGCCTTCTCATACTATTCAGTTGCTGCTTATGCCTGCAATGTGGACCAGCGATTTGTGGTCTGTGTGCCACATCGTGTATTCCACATCAAGATTTTCGTTCAAGATCCCGGAAGAAGAAAGAAGAACAAATGATGCTATATGAACAGATCAATGGATTGATGAAGATTGATATCTCTTGACGGGCAAGTAGGGGACAAGGAGGGAATGTGGAAATATGGATTTTCCTGGTCAGTTATGTCCCCTATCTTGGACCCCAACGGTTCTATGTACATGTTACAAGTACATGTATGTTCCCTCCAGTTCCAGTTATGAAGACGCAAATACATGTGCGTCCACCGTTAACATGTCCTCTTTCAGATCCGCCATGAATGGGCCGGATATTCCATTCCTAAGTACGAAAGGCCACCGCCTTTATATGGTTCACTTATGCCATTTTACAGTCCAGGCAAGTAGGCCCTGATTCTGTCATCAAGCTTTTCTTGCTTTCTGTCTCTGAAGCTCCAGTCCGAGCCTGCATCTGTGACCATGAACTTTGTCTCATCCTCTGCGCAGCTCACGATGCCTGACATCAGCTTGCTGCCTGCCAAGAACTGTATTTCACCTTCGAAATTATCTGCTCCGCTCCCTGCCCAATGCATTCCTGTCTAGTAGTTTAAGTAAACATTCTGCCAGCTACCGAGCAAAGGCCCGGCTTCTCTGTCTTTATACAAGTAATTCATAGCCCTATTACCATGGAAGACTTCTGCCCTTGCATCTAGTGTAGACACTTAGACGCTTGTACACGCACTAACAGTCAGTATAGTCAGTATAGAATAAGATTCTACTCCAAGAAGGCCTCTCTTTTGGATAACATAGTTCTTTAAACATAGGATGTTAGATATGATTTGGGATTATGTTGACTTGACCCTCCAGACATCTGTCGCCACATGTACAGCTAAATGTCAAGTCCCCTTCACCCCCTAGCTGCACGTCAATCACACGTCATGCTGCTGCGCGCGCATTTCTGCCAAGTAATTCTGCTGACATTGCGAAATTCTTTCATGGAACCACCCCATTATGACATCATACCTGATGACGTTCCTTTGTTACGCCCAATCACGCCCATTTTCATTACGCATGAATAATGTTATCTTCCTTATCAATTGTTACGCCTCTCGCATTTGCTTCACTGTAATGCCTATTGTATAAAAGTGAATAATTATCAATAATGTATGTACTTCACTTCCTGAACCTCCGTGGTGATGGAACCTGGAGGCCACGATTCCGAATCGTCCATTGAAATAAAAGCCCATTCCGAACCTCTAATACCACGGATTCTGCCTCTTATTTATTGAGCTATTTTTATTATGTTCCGTATCAAATTAAGTCCCGGTAATTAAATTATTTACCACAACACAATCAGGAGAAATAAAAAGGGAGCAGGCACAGGAAAATGAAAAATACGAGCACAATAATGAGAAATATGAGAGAACTCAAATAACGAAAACTGGCGGGCTGCAGGCGCGAACCTTGAGCAGCTGTGGACTCGAGGCTGCGGGGAGAGGTGGAGCTGCTGGGGAGAGTGCTTTCCTGGACCGGAGGTCTAGGAATCACGCGCTTCCCCGCAGCGGTCGCCATAAGTAAGGGAGGGGGGAGGGATCCGAGGTGGAAGGTGGGAGCGGAGGCTGTGACAGGGTGGGAGGGGCTGCAGGGACTGCAGGGGCGGGAAAACCGGGCTGAGGAACTGGCAATGTGATTAACAATAGGAAGGAAGAATGCACAATCAGGAGAAATAGACAGGGAGCAGGCACAGTAAAATTAAAAATACAAGCACAGTAATGAGAAATACGAGAGATTTAAGTTACGAAAACTGGCGGGCTGCAGGTGCAAATCCTGCGCAGCTGTGGACTCGAGGCTGCGGCGGTGAGGTGGAGCTGCTGGGGAGAGTGCTTTCCTGGACCGTAGGTCTAGGAATCACCCTTACTTTAATAATTTTCAGCCCATCGCACTCCTTGATTGACCTTTTGTCAACCCGCGGCTACCGTACTACGCACGGCTGCAATAAAAGCAACCGCACTCATGCATTCACCGCAGATCTTTCCTGGCGGCAATCAGGAGAGGTCCATGTTCCTGGCGGCTCCACTTTGATCGACAGAGATCGGAACATTCTTCCTGGGTGTCAGAAGGCTCTTCTCAGATAGGAGAATGTTTTTTTACAATATTGCAGACAAGCTACTGGTTCAATTTCATGACAGTACGAACAACGTATATTAGTAGAAACACATGACGAATAGTGTGTTCTACTTGAAATACGAAGTGCGTTTGAGACAAAGACAATAAATATCCACAAAGAATATATTGAGTAAATTAATATTAAGTCACGCACACTTGTCAAGACTGTTTATTCAACGCACTGGATCAGAGTTGATTAGACTCGAACCTGGAACTTTCTGGACATTTTCCTAGTTTATGGAATATCAAACTATTGGATTTGTACACTTGAAGATTCAAAACTCTGAAACATAAGAGCAGCATTGGAAATGCTTTCATAGTGAGACTCTTTAACTCATGAACAGTCTTTGGATTTAATCTGTTAGGCACTTTATTTTCTTTTTCAGGTAAAAGCTATGTATTTGCTATATATTGTAGTTTAGTGTGGTGCAACCGTAGAAATCAACCTTACCCCTTCACTCTTCTCTGTTCCAGATATCCTTCCCCTCAGTACACTCCCTAATTCCCTTCCCCTCATCTGGCCACTCTGATTCTCTACTGAATGTTAGCACAGAGTTGGAGATGCCGGAAGGTGGGCATCTTGAGGGTACTGCTCCTGAGGAACTAGAGGACTGTGACACTAACACACTTAATGAGACATTTATGTACACACTGAGACACCCAGGCACACACTGATGCATACACTGACACATCTAGGTAGACACTGATACATACACTGACACACCTAGGTACTCACCCATGTTTAGACTGACAATCACAGGCAGACACTAATGCATACACTGATGTATCCAGAAACAGGCTCACGCATATGCTAACACACCCAGACATACTGAAGCATACACTGACACACACAAGTGTACACGTATGCATACACTAACACATTTGGACACAGCAACATATATACTAACACATGAAAACATACTTATGCATACACTAACACACCCAGGTACACAGTAGTGCAGACACTCACACTCCCCGGCACACACCAATCCATTCACTAAAACACCCAGGCACACACATACGAACGCAGGTAGCGACACACCCAGGTGTAGATTAATAGAGCTACTGCTACAACCACAAAACACTAATAGAGCCAGTGACGCACCAAAGCAGACACTGATGCAGACACTCACACACACATCTAAACACTAATGGAGACACTCACAAATCCATGAACACACTGATGTAAACACTCATGCACTCAGCCAAACACTAATATAGCCATGGAGACAGAGTCATACTCTGATGCAGCAACTGAGACACCCAGTATCATACTGATGCAAGCAGTGAGACAAGCAAACACACACTGATGTAAACATTGACACAGCCAAGCATATACTGATACAGCCACTGGGACAGTTGTGTAAACACTAATGCAGGTACTGACACACCCAGGCACATACAAATGCAGGCACTGACACACCTATGCACACACTGATACAGCTACTGGCACAGCCATATATACACCAAGACAGACACTGACACAGCCAGCAAAAATGAATGTACTCACTGAAACACCCATGCACATACCAATTGAACACCTGGTCAAACACTAATGCAGTCACTAACACACCCAAGCACACACTGATGGAGGGAGTGAATCACCCAGGTACACAATAATATAGCTAGAAACACAGCCAACTAAACAGTAATGCAGCTACTTAGAGACCCAGTTATACACTGAGACACACAGCAAGAGACCCAGCCAAACACTAATGCATGCACTGACACAATCATGTGTACACTAATACATACACTAAAACACTTAGCCCAACAATAATGCCTATTAGAAAGAGATGTAGTTGCACAGGCAGTTTGATGTCCCTATTTTAAGAAACAGGGTAAATAAGCAATGCAAATAATCACTTGTTTAACTATTTACAACCCATAGAGGTAATAACACATAGCTACAGAACAACATAGTTTATCACATTTTCAGTTAGCTACTCAGCGAATCAGTAATATAGTTGCTAGATATATTTAGAAGAACTGGAACAGCTTGACTTCTAATCATAAACTAAAATATGCCTTTATATATCTATTCTGAGGGACTTGAACAACCTTTTAGACACTGAAAAGACCACTTATGTACTTAGTGACCTGCTTCTAGTAACTACTTAATACAATGTTCTGTAGAGGTAAATGTATTCTTTATTTGCTTCCCAGATATCCACTTGTATTTAAAAATGAATTACAATCCTTGACAAGAGACAAAGAAGAAAGAAACAGAGGAAACAGCACTACCTGCTTAAAATCGAGAGCAAAAAAGAAAATAAGGTGGAGAATGTGCAGAGAAAAAAAAGAATACCTGGCAAGAGTACTAAGGGGTTTCTGAAAAAAATATGACATAAAATGCAGATTGAGGGAAAACTGTCAAGTAAAACAGGAGTTTGAAATCAACTGTCGAACAGCAAGAATTACATGATTTTGAAAGTAGGAAATGTTATAAAGAAACAGGGAGTTTGACATGGAGACTGAAACAGTTTAAGGAGATAAGAGCTAAAACGTTTCGAAATAGAGTAATACAGAATTTGCTAAGAAAAATGATGAAGTATGAGAGGAGAAGTTCTGAATTTAAGCAAAAGCAACATATTAAGAGTGTAGTTGACACGCATTTGTTGTGAAGAGGAAAGTATTTAGTTTGATATTGAACTAAATGAGGATACTAGACAAAACAGCAATGTCTATGAAAAAAACCTAAAAGAAAGGCTTATTAGCAAAACTCATTTTTGTCAAGATTTTTAATAGAGAATGGAAATACACATCTAGCGCAGAGCTTTTCCTTAACGAAGAAAGCTACTTACAAGATAACACATTAGTGCATGCAGTTGATACAACTGTCGCTGTTCTGAGGTTAAAGATGGTACTTTTATTGCAAAAGAGGAGATGGTCTTAGGAATGTAAAGGAAGTGATAGCTGAAGTGGTACATGGCAGACATACAGAGGCCCCTGTTTACAAATAGAACTATAGCAGTATTTATAGTGTTCGTCTGGAATCAATAGATATATTGAGAACTTTCCTAAGTGAATTTCCATGTAAA
Organism: Triturus cristatus; assembly: GCF_964204655.1. Taxonomy (NCBI): domain Eukaryota; kingdom Metazoa; phylum Chordata; class Amphibia; order Caudata; family Salamandridae; genus Triturus; species Triturus cristatus. Next base: position 248,116,984 of record NC_140582.1, on the reverse strand, counting down.
AGAGTAAAGCGGAAAATTTGAATTTTACAAGGATTAGATACATGTAAAGTGATGAAGTATACTAATTTACAGGGACATTCCCTGGCATGTCTACCAAAGAGAGTGTGCAGAAGCACCTTTCATCACTTCAGAATGTTAGCTGTTCATCATTCTAAAATGAGAAATATAGTTAGGAGACTTTGCTTGGTGAAACCACCTGCCTTATGTTTCGTAAAGATGAATAGAACTCTATTGTATGGAATAATGGCAGAGGTTGAAAAGGTTTATGAAGATGTTCAGTTTCATTTCTTTGGTCCTGAAGAGGAGTCTAGGGAAAATTAAGAGTTGGTTTCTGGAGGTGTTGAGGAGCAGGCCATAGGAATTAGTGCTGATAACATTGCAAGAGATTGCAAAGTTCGACACAGTACCTTCAGCATAACCAATGTAGAACAGGGATAAGTGGCAAGAATTTGCTTTACATTTATTTGTGTAATGGTTTGATTTGGCAAAAAGGCAAATTATATGTAAGTATTGTAATGATAAGTTAGAAGAATACAAAATGCCAGCCAGAGCAATTCATAACAAGTTAGGGCTGATGTCAATTTCAGAAAAACTACAGCAATCAAATATTTATGAATCAATTCTCATACAATGCATTCACCCTTTTCAAGCAATAGTTTTTATGGGACCAAAGACTAGGAACTATCACTGACAGAGCTACAGAAATGCCTAAAGAAAGAGTTGTATACTTACCTTTAGATTTTAAATGGAATATCAAAACTGTGGGTGTAGAGACAGATATTGATGAAACACTTATCATTCTTGTAAATGGTGTGCTTACAAAAACCAAACAAATCTGGCAAGAGCAAGTAGACGTTAGAAATGTTTTAAAAAAAGGCTAAATTGTACCTGAGAGAAAATAATATTTATTACAAAAATATTGATGGAGATGTAAGTTCTATGGATGATGAAATGTTACCATCGAGTGGACAGATTCACAAGGTGGATGGATTGGAAACAGAAGAAATATATGAACACTATAGTATCCACCCAATCTATTCCAAATGAGTTATTCGTGACGCTATTGATCTCTTTCAAATGAAACAAGCAAAAGTAGCTCCAATGAGTGTGTGGGAAAAAAGTTTAGAGGTTCGCTGTTTCCCACACCAATTTCCTACTGTAATAGGTGGCCAGTATAATGACCGCACCGTGTAAATACCAGCAGCTGAGTGCAGGTCAACTAGACTATATTCAGAGGACCTTAGATTTCAACAATGTATTCCATACATATTCCATCTTTATTTGAGAGTGACTTGTCTGAACTATCATGTGCTGCAAACCACATTCTGAAGAATGGAGTTAATCTACAAAATCTCTCTGTAAGGGAATTTGTTGACAAAGTTCAAGGTAAAGATGAAAAGTTGGAATAAAATTTGAATAATTTGATGGCATGTCAATGTGGTACCAACGAGTATTGGTACCGTTGTCATGGAGAACTTAAGTGTATGTTACGAAACGTAGGTGTACCTACTTGGTTTCTGACACTAGGGGCCTACTTACGATGCGTTTGGAAACGGCTCTGACCATTTGGTCAGAGCCGTTCCGACTGCATCATAGTATGCCGATCATATTCCTTTCCGACCGACCCATTACGATGGAGTCAGTCGGAAAGGAATGTGAACAGTCATTCCGACTGGCTTCCTACGGGCTGGAGTACACCAGTCAGAATGCGGCCAGTAATCCCAAGGGCAGCTCTCTCCGCCCGAGGGATTACGATGTCGGGTTTACGCTGTCTTTCTGTGCAGGCCTTTCTGACACAGAAAGGCTGTCAGTACTCAACTTCAGGGGCTCCCAGCATGGCCCCCTTTGGTATGTGGCCTCTGGTTGGAGGCCAAGGGGGCCCCTATTGTGCCCCCTGCTGATCCCTGCACCTTGTGGCAGGCACCTTGATGTGCCTGTTATGGTCTGCAGGGATGAACTGCACCTTGCATTTTACAACGGGAGCATGAATTCAAGTCGGAATGCATGCTCCTATTGTAAAGTATAAGAGTGCGACCAAACAGTTTGGTTGCATCCTAATTAGAGGGTTGGGACCGCCAACTAGGAGTCCATCGGTACCTTGACCAAAACTATGCCGGGCGGAGGAAACTTGGCCCAACACCATAATAAACCGCTCTGTTGAGCTTAGTGCATGTGGAATGATTTACTCTACTTTTTAAGAGAAACAAACTCAAACATTAAGGATATCAGTGTAAAGACAGCAGGAGAACTTTTCTCTTTGGATCCAGCTAATGTTTGTAGATATTTAAACCATGGGTTTCAAGCCATGCTGTCTTTAATCTGCAACAAAAGAAATCCTCCTCTTGGCGAAGAAATTAATTTCTTTTGGCATACAGAGTACCATGCAAGAGGTGCTCCAAAGTTTCCCATGCTGTTTTGAATAAAAGATGCACCAAAATTTGGAACAGACAATGATGAGTCTGTACTCTCTTTCATGAAACAGTATGTAACATGTGCCATCCTGAAAGACAATGTTGAAAAAGGCCTGAGACAATAAGTTTTGTGCTTTCAAACACATAGATGTGGCAAGTACTGTCATCAAAAATATAGGTGTCAAGGAAACTTTTATACAAGGTGTTATTTTGGATTTCAAAGACCTGTCATTTCCAAAGAAAGAGTGAACAGCTTTTTATCTTCAGTGAGATATACACTGACACAGAAATCACCGGAAAACGCTTACAACCTCTGAAGAAAAGAGGCCTCCTAATATATTAATGACTATAATCCCGTGATTCTGAAAAAGTGGAATGCAAATATTGCTATACAATTTGTTGTAGACAACTCTATCGCTGTTGCTCGTTATGTCAAATCAGAGAAGACAGAGATGAAGGAGAAGTGGGAGGAGCTTTCTGCAGAGAAGTTTCTAACCACGAAATTGGTCAGTTTTAGCTTGAAAATGCTTTCACATAGGAAGATAGGCTACTATGAATGCTGTGACAAGTTGAGCTCAGCCAGTTTATACTCAAAGTCAAGAGGAATTGTTTGGGTAAGTCAAGGCCTTGCAAGCACATGAAATAGATTCCGGAAGTCTTGCCCAGAAATTTAGTACATTGCAAACTTTGAACCATAAAGTACTAATATTGTGAAGATAAATATGCTGGATACCTATTATCCGAGAAGGAGTCCACGCCTTGAAAATGTACATCTTTACGAGATACTTCAACACTATAGATATAGAAACAATGTAACAGAAAATGTAGATGAAGGGAATTATACAATATTTGTTTGTGGTTGTTGGTTGGTTAGACATAAAAACTGAAGTTTAATAAATCACAAAAAAGCTAGTTGCAAAACTCCTGATAAAATAGAGTTTTTCTTTTTGGTATTTCTGCAACTGTTCAAGCCTTTGGATTCTGAACCAGAGTTACTTGGACACGTTGACTGCAATGAAGATTCTTTGAAAGTTGTGAAAGATACACGTGCAGGACATTCTTAGTCACCTTCTTTGGGGGCTAATGGGCACTAGTGTTCTGGCTGGTTCTTATAAATGAAGGATGCAGCATGGACACACCGCTGGTGCACCACCCATCTAGGACCAGGGGCCAGGAATTATGCTACTTCCACCCAAAATAAGGCATTTTATACTGCTAGTCAATTGCGTACTCTTTGCACTCCCATAGCTGAATGCTGCCTCCTATCTGTTGACCTGAATCATTCTTTTTCAGCATGTAAGAAATGTGACTTTCAGCCTATGCTTGATTTAATTCATCCATATGTGACTCCCAGCCCCACAATTTGACATTTGTTCATGGTTAACTGTCATTCTCTAGCTGCTCGCAAACTGGATATACACTGTTTTCTAATGGAATCAACATCTGATGAGCTTTTCCTCACAGAGACATGACTGTATTGTAGCTCTGCTCTGATGTGGCTAAAGCACTTCCTCCTGGCAATTGCATTGCAAGACTAGATCGATCTGAAAAGGGAGGGGTTGGGATTGCTATTATGTACAGAGAAACTATAAAGGACTCATTCACCCCTCTTAAGATTGAAAGTGGGGAAAGCCTTCTCTTTAATCTTGCACTTAGGCCCACCTTCACTTTCTCCGTTTTTCTATTGTACAGAATGTCTGGTCAATATGTATATTTTTTTGCAGGTTTTTCCTGATTTGGTTGCAGGTCTAGCTGTAATCAAGGCCAATTTCACCATGCTTGGTGATTTTAATAAACATATTGATGATTCTATTAATGAATTACCAATTTATTAGACCTGGTTCTATCTGCAAGGTAGTGTAAGACCATTCAATTGAAAAAGACCTCTCCTTGGTTTAATATTTGCTTTAAAAAGTACTATAAACATCTAGAAAGATGTTGGAGAAAGTGCTATGATGAAATTGGTAAATTCAAGGAGTCAGGAGGTACCATGCGGAAATAAGAGCTTCTCAATCTGCCTATTTTTCTACCAAAATTGAGGAGTTCGCCAATTCACCTAAGGAGATCTTCCAGATTCTTAAGGGCATTAAAGAACCTAAATTGGTTGTATCCGCGTTAGAAGCTTCAGACGAGCGCAGCAATGACCTTGCTTCCTTTTTCCACAAAAAGATTTTGGACATCTACTTTTTTCTGATGGTACCATCATTGAGTCTGTTGCAGTTAAAAGGTACTCTCTCTGCTTTTTCTGGCGTTCCTGTGAGTCTTCTCAAAGACCTTCTAAGGGCAGTAATGTCAGGCTCTCCCCTTGACCCTGCTTCCCTACATATTATCCGTCAAGGATCTGAAAGTATTGTCCCCACACCGGTGCACCTGCTGAATTCCTACCTTTCTAAAGGGCAGGCTACCCTGCAATGGAAGCACGCGGTGGTTAGGCACCTTTTAAAGAAACCTGGGCTCCACCCTCTCTGCCTAAGTAACTTCCGGTCAATTTCTTTGTTACCAGCTCCATATAAGCTCCTGGAAAAGCAGGGCAGTATATATATTTCTGCCTACCTTGAGTCCAACTAAATCCTTCACCCCACTCAAATGGGGTTTACACTCCAGCACAGCATAGAAACAGCTCTGTTAGCTGTGGTCGCAGAACTTAGATCTCTGTTGGACAATGGAGGTTCATCAGCATTTATTCTATTAAACCTTAGCATGGCCTTCGCCATGGTAGATCATGCAACACTTATCCATAGGAAATCAAAAGTTGGTGTTGCTGGCCATGCCTTGAATTGGCTTTCTTCTTTTTTGACAGACAGAACATTCCAGGTGAAAACCATTCATTGTACTTCCATAGTCTTCCTTTATGTTGTGAGGTTTGTCAGGGGTCCTCCCTGAGCCCCAACCTTTTTATCCTTTACATGTACCTTTTGGCTTAAATTGTCCGTTCCTTTGGGTTGTCATTGGTCTCCTATGTAGATGACACCAAGTTGGTGATTTCCATTTCTCCTGACCCCAGTTCTTCTCACCTCAGTCTAACCCCCTATCTTCAGGAAGTGACCAGGTGAATGGCCAATTGTAAACCGAAGCTTAACGAAGACAAGACTGAGGTTATGATATTCAGCAACAATTTAAACAAAGAAATCCTCACTTCTGTGCCTAACAGCCTGGATAGACTTCCTAGCCCCGAAATGCCAATAAAGAGCCTTGTAATTTGGCTAGACTCTAACCTCTCTATGGAGCACCAAGCTAAACATCTTGCAGCAAACTGTTTTGATGTTCGGAAGCTGCTAAGAAAAGTTTTAAATCTTCTGCCTTTCACAGCCAGGAGACTAATTGTCCAGGCTCTTATCATCTCTCTCCTTGACTATGGCAATGTTCATTACCTGGGTTCCTCATGGTATGATGCAAAGAGGCTTCAGATGACACAGAACACTGCAGCCAACTTCTGATGAATCTCCTTTGACACTAAGCTGCAAAAAAGGCTCTGAAGGACCTCCACTCACTCCCAGTTGAGCATTGGGTCCAATTTACAGCATTTTGCATTCTACATAGATCTCTTCTTAAGAAATCTGAAATCTTAGGCTACTCCCTACATTCCTGGAAGGTCATTGAGATCCTCCTTAGCCCATCGACTATGGGTAACTAACTTTGGTAGATCTCATTGGAATAGCCGTTCATCTCCCATCTGGCCCTAAAATTGTGGAACTCTCTTCCCCTTGACCTGCGCCAGTTGCCTTGTTAGGTCTTTTTCTGTACGTCTTTAAAAACATGGATTTACAGTAACTAGTTTCTGCTGGTGATTTGGTTCAGATGATGACCCTTCTTGCACTAGGAGCTCTTCCGGTAGCTATGCTCTTCAAAAGACCTACAGATTAGAATAGAATACCAATGAGTGTTCAGTATTTCCCAAATACATGAAACTGCTAAATGATGAGCTTGATCAGGATGGAACAATTGCAGCTGATATAGCTAAGGACAGTTCACAAAGCAGCCAAAGTTCAGGACCTCTAAGTCAAGGCTATATAGAAAACATCAGAAAGATTATTGCGTTGTTTGACGTGAGGCACGTGGCAGGAGACCCTATGGCCGCAATTTTTTTAGACGCAGAAAAGGCCTTTGATAGGGTCTCCTGGCAGTTTCTATGAGCCTCTATGCAATGGAAAGGGATAGGGGAACAGTTCATTGGTGCAGTGAAAGCCCTGTACAAGGAACCCGAGGCTAGAGTATGTGTATATGGGTAACTGACCGAGGGGTTTAAAATAACAAGAGGTACACAACAAGGGTGTCCCTGCTCACCGTTATTGTTTGCAATTTACATAGACCCATTTTTGAAATGTTTAGAGCTGTCAGCATATATTACCCCACTATTTGAGTTGGAACAAGCTGACAAGGTGTTGGCGTATGCCGACGATGTAGCGTTAGTCATGCCATAACCTGAGATGGCGATGAGAGTAATTGAAAAGGAAGCCTAGAGATTTGGTGCTGTGTCCGGATATGTCCTGAATAGGGACAAAACACAAATAGTGGGTAATGAATTTTCACTGTCTGTGGATAACAGAGTAGTAAAATAAAAAACACATTTGGGGGTTGTGATAACTGCTGAAATTGATGAGGTAGTAAAGGAAAAATTAGAACCGTGTGCCACAGTAATGAAAAAACACCCAAAAAAATGGATAACCTACACCTCACATTGATTGGTAGAGTGAACATTATTAAGATGGTATTTTTTCCTAATGTTTTGTACTTTTTAAGAGCATTTTTGAATTCCTGGTTTAAAAAGTATGAAAGCATATTTGCACAGTTCATATGGGCGTATTCAAGACCCAGAAGATCGATTAAATATTTATCCCTGCCCAGAGAGTGTGGCGGTTTGGCCCTACCGACCCTTAAATTATACTGGTGGGTGGCCTCCATAAAGCAGTATACAGTATTTTTGAATGCGACCTCTGGGATGGGAATACTTAGTGATACTTCCCATTATGCACACACAGGTGGCCACGATGTAAGAGGGTGTCTATGGTGTCTACTTGATTTTGGATATTACAAAAAGGTGTGCTTCAAGACACTCCTTACAGCTTTTAAATGTGTGGTCCTATGTATGACCCCTGATAGGACTTGGGAATCTAAATTACTATACACCCTTTGTTCTAAATAAAGATCTGTCTGGTATTTTTAATGACTGCTATTTTCATAAGTGGATAAAGGCAGGTGTCACTCAGGTCGGAACTTGTTCTCCTCTTATAGTTCAGTGTCATTCAAAGAACTGAGAGTGAAATTTGATTTAACAAATAGAGAATTCTTTAAATATTTGATGGTTAGCAATTTCTGGCACAGGAAGGGAGGAGAGAAGGAGAACTTTGAGAGCTGTGAAATAGTGGATAGATTAAAGCAGCCAGAGAAACCTAGGATTGGGGTGCTATACGAGTTGTTGAATGATTATATGAAAGATGATTTGGGGAAATGCTCATCCAAGTGGAAAGGGATGTTCGGCATTTCAGATGTAGATTTTCAAGACACCTTTCCAAAGACTTTATCGATTCGAATGCCGCCAAATCTCATAGCACAGTTCTATAAAACATGCTTTGAGCTTTGTTACACCCTGTATCGAATTGCTAAATGGGGGAGGGGAAAGGGGTGTTCTGTCCACAGTGTGTGGCTTATAAGGCAGAATGCATGTGTTTGCAACTTGTACTGAGCATAGTCCCCTCATAAGAGAAATAGAGGTATTTCTACAAGAGAAGCTGCTGATACAAGTGCATGTAACCCCACCCCGGTAATTATGGTTGGCCTATCTAACCTGGGGGAAAAGGAGGGAGGGGCTTTGATTTGTATTGCGATGGCAGTATACAGAATATGCATAGCCTCAGCACGGTTGGACTCTACCCCTCCAGTATTTCAGCAATGTTTAGCTCGCTTATTGACCACAGATAATCTGGAAAAAGTTTTATATAAATGATGGGGGTATAAGGCTGAGAAGAACGGGGCAGAAATTTGGCAGCACTTTGCCATTCGGAGGGAACAATGGGATGGGTAATTTATATATACCGTAAGAACGGCCTCTAGCATTTTGTATGGCTGCGATGAGATCCCTGTGCATAATATCTAAAGGGCCTGGAGTTACCATGTAAGTGCAAAAAAATCCTTGCACCTTATTAATGGGCTGCTAAAATTGATAATGATGTATGCATAAGCACTTTATAGAGGGCCGCTGACTAAGGTTATGTAAGATGGGTTCTGAAGGCCATTAGTGTTGATTGCACTTTACTGACTTGAAGCTGCTGTCTTGAAATGCGTTTTAAGCCAATTGACCCAGGAAACGGCATGTGTTTAAAGAATTTGGTATTAGATATGGGAGATGTATTGTATTTAAAACGTTGCACTTTATTAATGGGCTGCTAAAACAGACGACATTGTATGCACATGCACTATATGGATGGTTGATGACTAAGGTGTGGACATTCTGACCTGTGATACTGTTATTGCAAAATATGCTCTAATCAGGAAATGAGAACTGTTTAAGGGAAATGTTCTTAATGTATACTCCATGGTACTATACGTGTAAGAAAATCGAATCGTATAATGAAACCCACAGGAAAGCTTGTTGGGCAAACAGTGGGAAGGGTGGGGGTGGGCATGGGCATTTATGGGGAAAAAAGGGTAGGAGGGAGAGTGAAACTGTGTTTTCTGTTTCCCCACTCAATAAAAATATATATATATAAAAAATAGAATATGTGTCAAGCATCTGATATGGAATACGGAAATATTATGAAGGATATTTGAATAGGAGTTTTCACAAAGGAGGGGAAACGTTTCTTAAAAAGTTGACTTATAAAGAAACTATTTTCTTCAAACATGACAACAGCACAGCTAATGTACAATTTAATTGAACAAGAAAATCTATAGTCTGTCTAATGCCTACACTTCAGGAGTGCTCCAGTTTTAAGAATACTTTTTATAATTTACTAAAATTGACAAAAACGGAACACCAAGGAGTGACAGTAGTGCTAACGGAAAATCTACCAGCCAAATTGGATTCTTTGGAGAAATCTATTTAAAGAACTGCAGAATTAGAAAAGAGTTTACACTTTTGCAAAAAATTATAGAGTAATTCTGTGCCATAAATTAAATGTTGAGGAAGGATTAGTTAGTGTTGCTATGTTAAAGTGATTGATTTAATTAACATTCTAAATAGGAATAAGGTTGAAAACTTAGCAATACAATTTGATCAGCTTGATGGTGTGAAGCAGATTGGTAGATGTATTGTATGTTTTTTTGCTTGTAAAAGACTTGAATGTCTGGCGGCAGCAGTTCCCAGTCTCTCTAGCATACTCTGTAACTATCCATACATTTCAAGGTTTAAGTGTAGATGCTGCTTTTTTTAAATTAAAAGTACTCTGTTTAAAGAAGGTATGTCATATGTAGCTTTATCCTGGGTTAGAACATTGCCTGGTTTGTTTTTAGTTGACTTTGATGGTTGCAAAGTAAGTGCTGATGGAAGTTGTGCCAAAGAGTACAATTGGTTAAGACGTGTATAGGCTCCTCATTTAGGACAGTACTTCATTTATGAAAAATGGATAATCTGTCCAAAGCGAAAGCTTACAAAGGATTGTATGGATATTGCTGAAAACCGGGAAAATAAGGAAAACAAGGAATCTGTTAAGAAGAAAAAAGTAGAGCATGATGGAGATATTCTAGGTTACCAGTTGTCAAACACTTCTGGTGTCAACTGCTATGCAAATGATTTTCTCAATGTACTCTTTCAGTTACCACATCTTGTAAACACAGTTGAACAAAAAACACAGAAGAAATTATCTTCTGCTCTGTGTGGTCTGCTGCCATATTTACATAGTGATGGGACTATAATACATTGTGCTTTAGGCATTTGAGATCTAGTAGTTATATGTAGTGGATCAGCAGAATTTTTTCTTCATGGATCATCAGTGTTTAAAGAGATCATTCGACAACCAGCGGTGATGTCTGCCAAAGGGTCTCCAAAATTCAAGTGTACCTTATAATGTATTAGTAGTAGTATTTTACCACTTCTAATAATAAAAGAGTTATTTTTAAGATATGTTTGTTTAGATTAGCTCAGTAACTATAGGTAAAAGAATTGATTAAACAATTGTAGTGAGTGCAGTGCATAGTGTCACTTTCTTATAGTGACATATTTTGCAGTTCTGTTTTTCCCCTACAATCTATATGATTGTTTTTTCCCCACTGTTCAAGGATGAATCCTTGTGCAGTACATTGTTCATGATGTACAAGTATGAAAGCTGAAAACAGTAAAAAAGGGAAATTGAAATGCTTAAATTAAATGTATAATTGCTTTGCAGCATTACAGTTGTGTATTGCTTTTTTATTAACATGAACATTTGTATTGCAGAAACAAACTTTACTATGCAAATTTATAACATGTAACGATCAATTATATTTATGTTTTCTCCCTTTTTTACACAGATCAATGGAACCATTTATTGCAGTAATATAGCTAACTAATTGCACATTTACCCTTTATAATACATCCAATTAGACACATAGGTAGACATTGCTACATACGCTGACAAAGCCAGGCACACACTGGTACAGGTACTGACACACCCAGGCACACACAGATGGTTAAACTGACACACCCAGGTACATGTTTATATACACTAACAGATGTAGGCACACACTCATGCATATACTGAAACACCTAAACACACATGTATGCATATATTGGCACACCCAAGCTCACATTCATACATACGCTGACATACCCAAGCACACACTTATGTATGAATTGACATACCCAGGCACACACTCATGCAGACACTGACACACCCAGGCACACAGTGATATATATATATATATACTGATACACCCAGGCCCACACTGATGCATACACTGACACAACCAAACATGCACTCATTCATAAGCTGACACACTCAGGTACAAACTCATACATTCACTGACACACACAGATACATACTTATGTATACCTTGACATAATGAGGCACACACTGATGCATACACTAACACTCCCAACCACACACTGACACATACACTGACACACCCAGGCACACATTCATGCACATACTGACAGACCTAGGCACACACTGATGCATACACTCACACACACACACACACACACACTTATATATGCACTGGCACACCTAGGCACAAACTGACACACACAGTGACACATCAATGCACACAGTAATGCATACACTGACAGATCCAGGCACACACTGATGTATATACTGGCATACCCAGGCACATACTCATACATACACTGACACACACATTCATGTATACACTGACACATACATACACACAATTATGCCTACATTGACATACTCAGGCACACAGTCATACATACACCGACTGTCCCAGCCACACACTGACAAAAACACTGACAAACCCAGGCCCACACTGATGCATATACTCACACACACAGACACACACATACTTATATGTGCATTGCCAAACCCAGGCACACCCAGGCACACACACAGACTCCCAACAATGCATACACTGACAGATCCAGGCACACTTTCATGTATACACTGACACACCCAGGCACACACCTATGCATACATTGGCATACTCATTACACACACTCATGCATACACTGACCCACCCAGGCACAAACTGATGCATACACTAACACACCAAGGCACATGCTTATGTATACATTCACACACTCATGCATACACTGATACACCCAGGCACAAATGTATACACACCCTGACAAACCCAGGAGAACACTGATACAGACACTGACACACCCATGCACACACTTATGCATACATTGTCATACCCAGGCACACAATAATGCATGCACTGACACAGCCAGGCACATACTCATGCATAAACTAACAAACCCAGGGACACACATATTCCCTACACTGGCACACCCAGGCACACACACATGAATACATTGACATACTGAGACACCCAGTAATGCACACACTGACAAACCCAGGCACACAGTGATACATACACTGACACATCCAGGATAACACTGATGCAAACACAGACACACCCAGGCACACACTCATTAATACACTGACACACCCAGGCATACTCTGATACATACACTGACACTCCCAGCCACACACTGACAGATACATTGGAACACCCATGCATGCACTTATGCATAGACTGACACACACAGACACACACTTATATATACACTTACACACTCAGACACACTGACACACACTGACACAAGGCACACAATAATGCATACACTGACAGATCCAGGCACACCCTGATGCATACATTGACACACCCAGCCCTACAATTATGTATACACTGACACACCGAAGCACACACTGAGACACCCAGGCACACACTAATGCATACACTGACATACCCAGGGGCACACTGATACAGACACTGACACACCAAGCCACACACTTAGGCAAACATTGACATACCCAGGCACACCCTTATGCATACACTGACACACCTAGATACACAGTGATACATATACTGACACACCCATGCACACAATCATGCATACACTGTCATGCAGGCACACCCTGATGCATACACTCACACACACAGACACACACTTATATTTGCACTGACACACCCAGGCACACACTGACACATACACTGACACACCAAGGCACACACTGACGCATACACTGACACACCCAGACACACAATAATGCATACACTGACACATCCAATCACACACTCATGCATACACTAGCAAACACAGGCACACAGCTTCAGAACATATTTAAATTAAAGGAGTAATAGCACAAACACAGCTCTTTTAATATTAGATTGTGTAGTTCTAAAAAGAACATTTTTGTTAAAAAAAATTAATAAATGCACCCAAAAAAAACAGGCACACAACTGAACAAAAACACCCATAATGAAAACCAACAGGTTTTCTAATTCAAAAACACATGAAAAAAACTGTGTTGACAAGGAAAAAAAATAACAAGGATGGTGTTCAACTGCATCCAAATATTCTTCTACAGATGTTGTATTAACCCAACTGGCATGTGACCTCTCAGGCAGTGGGTTGTCAGGTGCCCTAAATTAGGCCACAGAGCTGGAACAGTTATTGTGGCTGATGTAGAGGGTGCTGGCAAAGTGGCTAATGATGTAGAAGGGTGAACACTAGTTTCCCTTACATGTGCCATCCTTAAGTAAGACCTTTTGTGGATGGTCTTAAGGTTTTTCACAATGATGAGGTACAGTGGCTGTACTTCTTGTTGGCGCCATGAAATTATTTTTTGCTGCAGATGGTGCATCTAACAATATTGACCATCACCTTCCTCTCTCCGGAAGGGATTACAAAGAATTTCTAGTCCTCACCCTGTTTCTTTGCTGGATGTGTATCCTGTTCTTCTAGCTCCCAGACCAGGACAGGATATTTTTCTTCCCTGTAAAGGGGAAGCTGCCGCAATTCTTCCCAAAATTAGAGTTCTCAGCTGGAGAAAACCTAAAAATCAGGAGATTTATATGAAGCAGTGTATCTTTCTGCACTGCTCAATAAGAAATAACAGGTCTTAGGTGGGGTTTGTTTAAAAAAAAAGGTGTGGTACTTATCTGGCCAATCAAAAGGGCAGGTGTGACTGTATTATCGCACAAATTCACTGATCTAGTCCATATATTTGCCAAAACTATAAACTGTTTGAGTAATCTTAAAAACAGATATATACTGCGTTAAAATGTTAAAATTGCCACAAATATGTCTACGGGGACTGTATTTACCAAATTAGGTGCCGATCACGATCCGGTAAAAAAATTCCCCGTACGACTCGTATCCGGTCTTTTTACCGTACGAATCGTACAAGTGCCGTACAAACTGCCAATTACGATTCGCATGGGAAAAAGACCATACGATTCGCATTGGGAATAATTCCCCACACGTCCTCGGGTCGGAAAATGTGTCCGACACGTCCCCGGACGATTTACCGTACAAATGTGAAAAGTGAAGTCCGACCGCGGAATCACGATGCATCCCGTGCGTCCGATGTTACAACCGTATGGAAAAAACACCGTCCGCACCGAACTCCCATAGCAACCATGGAGACATGTGCCCGCATACGCGCCGACCCCCCCCAGCCCCCGTACGTTCGAGTCGTACCCCCGTGTATGTACACCCCACCCATGTATGTACACCCATGTACGTTAGAGACGTACCCCCACCCGTGTATGTACACCCGTGTACGTGTCGTACCCCCGTGTATGTACACCCGTGTACGTTAGAGTCATACCCCCACCCGTGTATGTACACCTGTGTACGTGTCGTACCCGCCCATGTATGTACACCCGTGTACGTTAGAGTCGTACCCCCACCCGTGTATGTACACCCGTGTACGTGTCGTACCCCCCGTGTATGTACACCCGTGTACGTTAGAGTCGTACCCCCCGTGTATGTACACCCGTGTACGTTCGAGTCGTACCCCCACCCATGTATGTACACCCGTGTACGTTCGAGTCGTACCCCCACCCGTGTATGTACACCCGTGTACGTTCGAGTCGTACCCCCACCCGTGTATGTACACCCGTGTACGTGTCGTACCCCCGTGTATGTACACCCGTGTACGTTAGAGTCATACCCCCCGTGTATGTACACCCGTGTACGTTCGAGTCGTACCCCCCCGTGTATGTACACCCATGTACGTGTCGTACCCCTGTGTATGTACACCCATGTACGTTCAAGTCGTACCCCCGTGTATGTACACCCGTGTACGTTCGAGTCGTACCCCCCGTGTATGTACACCCGTGTACGTTCGAGTCGTACCCCCGTGTATGTACACCCGTGTACGTTCGAGTCGTACCCCCGTGTATGTACACCCGTGTACGTACGAGTCGAACCCCCCCGTGTATGTACACCCCCACCCGTGTATGTACACCCGTGTACGTACGAGTCGAACCCCCCGTGTATGTACACCCCCACCCGTGTATGTACACCCGTGTACGTGTCGTACCCCCCCGTGTATGTACACCCGTGTACGTTAGAGTCGTACCCCCACCCGTGTATGTACGACCCGTACCCTCACCCGCGTACGTATGTAGCGTACCCCCCACCCCAACCGTGTATGTACGACCCGTACCCTCACCCGCGTATGTATGGAGCGTACCCCCACCCCAACCGTGTATGTACGACCCGTACCCTCACCCGCGTACGTATGTAGCGTACCCCCCACCCCAACCGTGTATGTACGACCCGTACCCTCACCCACGTATGTATGGAGCGTACCCCCACCCCAACCGTGTATGTATGACCCGTACCCTCACAAGCGTACGTACGGACCGTACCCCCACCCCAACCGTGTATGTACGACGCGTACCCCCACCCGCATATGCATGGAGCGTACCCCCACCCCAACATTCTAAGTACGGAGCGCACCCCAGGCCCCAACATCACCACCTTCACACAACATCGCGCATGTACGAGTCGTACCAAGCCAGACACAAGGACAGCACTGTACAACAAAATGGCCTATGTACACACCGTACACACGCTAAAAACGCACGTACACAACCAGGACAAAGCAAAACAACACAAGAATACACCATTCGAATGGCACAAAGCCACAAAACATGTCCACCAAGCACAAAAACAACACATTCACTGACCTGCAACTGCCAAAATCCCAAACAGAGGCCCAAAACACAACCACTCCTTATAACACACCCACCCAAACTTCAAACACAGCCACACCCACCAATGGACCAATAAAAAGGGCCCACACACACAAACCATGAGCCTTTGCAACAGACTCACTGCTGCCAGACCCCACAGCCAACCTACAGCACCAAACTAGAACCTTTACTACACCTTACACTTGCACACCTTCACACACACACCTTCACAAACACCCCCTCATCACATTCACACACACACCTGCACAACCACACCCACACACCCACAACCATCCACACCCCCCCCACCATCCATACCCACACCCCTCACCATGCCCACTAACAAGAATCCAAAGTTCACTAGCCGAGAGTTGGAGGTCCTTCTCGATGAAATCCTCAGAGTCGAGCCACACCTCTTTGGAACATTGGTCAGACAGACCAGCATTTCAGAAAAAACAGCCATGTGGCAGACGATCGTCGATGCTGTGAATGCTGTTGCGGACACCAGAAGGACCAGGCATGAATGCCAAGCCAGGTGGTACGATCTGCGGAGGAGGGTCCGAGCCAAAATGACCGACAAACACAACCAGGCCAACGTCACTGGAGGAGGGCCGCCCCGCAGAACCGTACAATACCATCCCTGGGAGGAGAGGGTGATGGCCATACTGCCGGTGGTGGCAGTCGAAGGATTAGAAGGACTCCGAGACCCGGGTGAGTACACAAACAGCTCACCTCACATGGGGGGAACGTCATCCACAACCATACTCACAATCAGGCACGCAACCACCCCAAGCTATCGCATGACTCAACCACACTCCATGAACACGCACATGCCACTGGCGCCACCATGCCCCATGCACCCAGCTGGACAATGTCAAGTCACAGGCCACAGAAAACACCAACACATGACACGGTAAGCCGGATGGCGGGAGGGTGGGCCACAAAAATCACATAGTGCAAATCAGAAGCAGACAACAATGCCCCCTGCCCATATGGCCTAGGTCACAGCCAGACAAACAGTGTGTCCCCACACAGGAATGACTTGCCAGCAAATGGCGGACGCCTTGCATCAACACATGGGGGTGACGGCACGTTCTTGCACATGACAGCAGCTAATGAACAGCCAACACTGTGAAAGAGTGGCAGCACACACCACCACAGCAGCAGCGCAGACACAGACACTACACCCAATGGGTGCCTGGAGATCAGAAACAAACTCACATCAACAATCCAAGGGCCATTCAAAGATCTGCTAACAGTGTGTGCCCAGGAAGCTGGGCTGAGGTGACAGAGGGTGACACACAGAGGGAGGAAGAGGGGGACAGAGAGGGAGGGAGACACAGGGAGACGGACAGAGAGAGGAGGCTGACACACAGAGGGAGAGAGAGGGGGACAGAGAGGGAGGGAGACACAGGGAGACGGACAGAGGGAGGAGGCTGACACACAGAGGGAGGGAGAGGGGGACAGAGAGGGAGGGAGACACAGGGAGACGGACAGAGGGAGGAGGCTGACACACAGAGGGAGGGAGAGGGGGACAGAGAGGGAGGGAGACACAGGGAGACGGACAGAGGGAGGAGGCTGACACACAGAGGGAGGGAGAGGGGGACAGAGAGGGAGCGAGAAAGGGACACACAGGGAGAGCAAATCAGCCTTGTGGTGTGTGGGAATGTCTGCTCGTCAGCAGGTGGACTGCGTGCATGTAGACAAGGGTGGCCAGTACCAGAACCCCCCCCTCTTCTCCATGGCAAAACACAGGGCCATGTCACAACCTGTGCACGAGCACAACGACAGCTACCTGCATTATCTAAGTGTGTGGAACCACTCCATGTGCCCACGTACAGTGCTATACGGAAGACACCAATGCATGGCTCGCCACTCCTGCCCACTCCACTGCTGACTGCAGTCACAATTGACGCAGCTAGTAAGACTGTGCCACACATAGGTAAAGTCGCAAAAGCTGTGCCCAAGGGACATACCCATGCACAAGTGCACTGTGAATGGAATGCAAGACATATCCAAATTCCCAGAGGAAATGTGCCAACTTAGAAACCAATGAAACATGGATGTTGCATGGAACAAAATTAACATTGTCTCTCTCACACACAGGTCAACGTCGTGGATCACCCCCCAACACTGGGGGGGAAGACTCACAGGACCCGGCTCGGCGGGATGACGGAGCCACCGGCAGCGACGACTCTCACCACTCTGTGGACGAACCCGACCCCGACCGACCTGGCCCCTCTGGTGTCCAACGACCTGCAGCACCTGCGTCAGGTACAACTGTGCCAACCACCACCCCCACTCCTGCCACATCCCAGGAGACACCCAGGATCCCTGCCCCACCACCAGGCTGGCCAGGAGGGACACGGTGTCCCGGGCACCCAGGAGGAGGCAGGCGACAACGCCAATGCCACCCCTCAGGGGTCCCGGAGACCCGATGTGCCCACAAGGGCAGGCCAGGTGCAAGTGGGCAGGGGTGGTGGGAGTGGAGGACGGCGGAGGCGCGAGCCTGACCGGTTGGCTGGGGAACCGGTATATTCCCATGTCCGAAACATCCTGGACACATACCGGCAGGACACCACGGGCATGGCCCAGGTTGTGTCCATCCTCGAGGAGATCAAGACCCAGCAGGCCCAGCAACATGCGGAGCAACATGCCTGTCTACTGCAACACCAACGGCGGATGGAGGACAGACAGGCTGAGCTCGTGACGGTGTTCACGGGAATTCACAGTACACTCCGTCGGATGGCCGACAACATGGGCAACCCTCCCTGTGCCATCAGGCGTAGAACATCACCACCCACCGTGAGGGACCAGGAGGAGGAGGAGGAGACATCCGATGGAGCATCCCAAACATCGTCACGGCCTGCTTCTGAGGGTCCCCGCAGGAGGGCAGGTCGTCCACGGAAAAGACCGTGAGGGTCGGCGCAACAGCACCATCTCCCAGGACACCTGGCCTGGCACCTGACCCACTGGAGCAACAGCAGCACAGCAGCAAAAGACATTCTCTGCCACATGGACTTGCTGGTCACTGTCTGACCAATGTTGACAAAGACTGTGGCATGGACTCTGAGGATTTCAAATGGCAAGGACACCAACTCCCCTAGTGAACTTTGGATTCCACACACCCGGAAAGCCCCTCATGTCAAACCCCCCCCACCCTACCCCCACCAAAATAAAAAGTCACACCATAAAGAGAAGATGCCTACTGATTGCATTATTACCTTACATGTGTCTTGTAAAGTCTAACCATGCCTGAGTTCTCATTTGACTTCAACCATCCACACCCTGGGGCCTGAGTCTGGCACCGGACACACATGGGTCACATTGTATTAGGCAAGACAGACATGGAGCACCATACACAGCCGTGATGGGCCCAACCAGCTGAGGGGGTGGCTGCACAACCGTGCCGACAGACATATTGAGTACAGCGACAGCCATGCGCAGAGGTCAGGGATCATGTGGAGTGTCCTGGGGGGCACCCAGGTATGTGTGGACAGGTGGCAGAACCATGTCCTGCAAGCTTGAGTCAGGTGGATGCAGAGTATGGTGGCCTGGCCAACGTTGGATGCATGGGGATGGCACATGTCACAATACCCACACAGTCATGGACATCATGCACAATACACAGTCTAATCCCACACAAACAGCTTGCATCTTGTTACTCTACACATAGACACATAGCCACTATCACGGAAAACCATGCCAGACATGCCGGATGCACCGTGGCAACACACCAGCATTGACTGAGAAGAGGCACCTTGGAGGCATAGGGACACCTTTATTAGTCATGTATTCGGGATTGCAGAGGCAACTCGGAGTACACATGAACGGGTCATGTGGAGTAACATGTGGGTCCAACACTGGCACCCCCCTTCTGCAGCACAAATGCGTGATAGCCATGGAACTGGCACACAAGTGTCGGCTAACAGCTAAACACCCCCTGCTGCTCACGGAGAGACTGCCATACACCATTGATCCGCTGATGTGGAAGTCCCACACCATGTCAAGCCAATGCAAACCGTATGTGTCCGAGGGCAGTGTAACACACATTGATGCTATCATCACATTCCACAATCCCATCACTGATGACTGTCAACAAGTCTGACCATCTATTCAGGTGTACCCAGCTGCATGTCATGTGTACCATGGTGATGCGACATGTCTGCAGAGGAACCAAACATCGACAGGGGCAGTGTGCATACATCGTAAACAACTGACACACCCAATACACCCCTGATGCATCCCTTACCCTAAGGAGACTTCCAAACTTGTCCGTGCGTGTAACGCTGAGTCAGCACACGATGACGTGTCCATGAGGAATAGCAGTGCCACAACAATGCAACCAGCAGACGGCATGCGCAAGTACCTGGGGATGAGAGACACACAAGAAGTCAGCCACAAAAAGCACAGCCACTTGCATGTGCATGTACTCGACACATGTAAGGATGACAACATGCAAGGTCACAATTATGACTGGGGAAATACACATCACTGGCACCATCACTCCAGTGACACATCCACACACACCTCTGACTCACGTGGCATACATGCAGATGGACACACACATCGCAACACATGCCACACGGGGACCAATGCGTGCACACACAGACACTGGTACTCACCACTAAGCAAAGAAGTCGCGTATGAGCCGAGTCCGGATGTCCTCTTGCGGAACCACATCCTCCACATCACTAGCCCCATTGCCAAGACCTTCGTCCTCCACGGGTGGATGGTCCTGATCATCTTGATCCAGGATGAGTGGCACAGCTTTCTCAACTGCCATGTTTTGCAGCATGCAGCAGACCATGAAGATTTTGCAGACCTTCGCCGGGGCATATGGGAGGGCGCCGCCGGTCTTGTGGAGACATCGGAATCGGCTCTTCAGGAGGCCAAATGTCCTCTCTATCACTCGCCTTGTCCGGCCATGGGCGGTGTTGTAGCGGAGCTGGGCCGGCGTGATGGGGTTGCGGAGAGGTGTGATCAGCCATGGCAAGTTGGGATAGCCAGCGTCCCCTACATGGAAAGCACATGGACATAAGTAGGACAGGAGAAGCGGTCGTGCTGGAAGTCTACGCAAAATACAGGACAGACAGAGTGTACCCACCAACAACACATGCTCGTTCGTTGCGCAGCTGCATCATCATTTCAGGCACCCTGCTACGTCTCATGATGTAGGCATCGTGTGCTGATCCTGGAAAACGAGCACAGACATGTGAAATCACCATGTTGGACAGACACACCACAAGGGCATTGATGGAGTGGTAGTGCTTGCGATTCCTGTACGCTACCTCCTGTGCCTGTGGTGGTACCAAAGCCACATGTGTCCCATCTATGGACCCAATGACATGGGGCATCCCTCCCAGGGCATAGAATCCACGCTTGACCCCAGTCAACATTTCAGGGGTTGGGAAATGGATGAACTCATCCAGGTGAAGCAACATGGCCTCTAAAAAATCATGCAGCACACGGCAGAACATGCTCTGGGACATGCCACCAACATGAGCTATGGTATTTTGAAAGGTACCCGTGGCAAGAAAATGTAGGGCTGCCATTACCTTCAGCTTGGGTGTCAGTGCCGTAGGATACCTGTGCAGCGGTTGCAGGTGTGGTGCCAGCCTCGCCGTCAACTCCAGAATCAACGGTTGGGGGAAGCGGTAGCACCGGATACAGTCATTCTCCCGCATGTCAGCCAAGTCCGGAATTGCTCGGGGAAGAGGCGGCGCTCTGCAGTAATTTGGAAGTGACAAGGAAGAGTGAGTGCACTACAACAACAGTTTTTGGTGCTGAGCACATGTTAATCTGTCAATACACATATGCGACATACGGAGTCAGGTATGTGCCACAAGCCCTGGACACGTATGGCTGCCAGGTGACACTCCTACCAAGACCGAGCTACACACGGAGATTATGAACCTCCACATGCCATGGCATGGGATTAGCTGTGTCCCAGTGTAAGTGAACAGCCAGACGCAACACAGGAGTGACATACATCCACACATCAGCAGAAGTAGGATGTCGATTGCAGAGACTGGTAGCGGAACACTAGAGCCACAGGTCACATGACATTACACTAGGACAGCCCACACACCTTGCGATGAAGGTGTACATGTGATGACTCACCACTCATTCATAGAGAGGATGCAGACATGTCCTTGTTACGCTACTCCGTGTCTCATGCATACATACGCACCTCACATCCGATACCACATGTGGCCTGGTGTGCGTAACTGTGTGCCATGTCCATCTACACACAGACACATGTTGGTTTCTGCAACAGCTGATGCTTTTGAGGGAGCCCCAACATCAACCTAATGGGAACACACCACACATACATGACATAGACACATCGTGCACCGTGGGTAGTGACATGTCTGGTGTGGTAACCCCTGTACCGGGCATCAGGGGACACTTGCGTGTGTTGTTGACCGTGCCATGCCAGTGAGGCTCATCCCAAGTGTGCAGTACGACATGCACACATGTCAAAGGAGTTAAGGGCATGCCTGGCACACATTGCACCGTCACACATAACATCTGTACACATCTCATTATACATCTGGTGCCTTCTCCACTCAGGAGTAATGTGCCACATCACAGCCTTTCACACCTGTGCCCCACACATGTAGTACTGGCCAGACAATGCCTTGATGTCCATCCATCCATCCAAGTATTCCTTCCTGTGTGCTGCCTGTCACCACTGTGATGTGTGAAAGGCACCGTACTTTCGCTAAGAGGGCCTGTGTCTGTTCCCTATCACTATGGGAGTGCTGCCGTATGTGTACCCATAGTGATAGTGAGCGTACAGGCGTGTGTACGGTCCGTACCACTATGAGTACGCATACGCGAGAACACCCATAGTGATAGTGAGCGTACACACGCGTGTACGGTCCGTACCACTATGAGTACGCATACGCGAGAACACCCATAGTGATAGTGAGCGTACACGCGTGTGTACGGTCCGTCTCACTATGGGTGTGCTCGCGTATGCATACTCATAGTGATAGTGAGCGTACTGGCGTGTGTACGGTCCGTACCACTAGGAGTACGCATACGCGAGAACACCCATAGTGATAGTGAGCGTACGCACGCGTGTACGGTCCGTACGACTATGAGTACGCATACACGAGAACACCCATAGTGATAGTGAGCGTAGGCACGCGTGTACGGTCCGTACCACTATGAGTACGCATACGCGAGAACACCTATAGTGATAGTGAGCGTACGCTCGCGTGTACGGTCCGTCTCACTATGGGTGTTCTCGCGTATGCGTACTCATAGTGGTACGGACCGTACACACGCCTGTACGCTCACTATCACTATGGGTGTTCTCGCGTATGCGTACCCATAGTGATACGGACTGTACACGCGTGCGTACGCTCACTATCACTATGAGTACGCATACGCGAGCACACCCATAGTGAGACGGACCATACACACGCCTGTACGGGCCGTTGATATGCATTTGGGGTGCCCTAGGGCCCCGGGACGCACCGTACCTGTGTGTGGAGCTCCAAATTACATAGGGGACACATGAGGGACAAGTATTAAGGCCTACATGCATGCTGGTTGTCATGGAGACCCAGTTTAAAGTTTGAATTTTTTTAAACAGGTGCACAGCAGTAGTCAGTTTGAATGAATCTACTTTGTTGCAATGTGGTTCTGGAGGTGACATCATGCTGAAGAAAAAAACACAATAAGAACCCACTGACTGTGCTAGGTTTGAAGGGATTGGAGGAAACATAGGATGCAAATGTGAGTGACCAATCACTCTGTACTCCTGTGCATGAAACAGGACAGCAAGGCAGATATAAGGCAGCCAGGTCCCATGAGGGAGCACTTGCCTGCACATCTTTGTATTCGACGACCCAGCTGCTGCTACTGATTCCCTGGAACCATGTCAAGGTCTGTGGAGAGGTCACAGCCTTTCACCCTGGAGAAGAACCTGGCTTTGCTGGATGTGATCCTCCCACAGTACCCCCTGCTGTATGGCCGACCAGGGTATCAGGTGAGTGCAGAGTCTACTAGCACAGACTGTGTCCCTTTTTTGTGACTGTGACTTCTGGCATTGTGTCCAGGTGTGACACACATGCTATGTACTGTAGGGGGGTCCCAGGGGGGGGAATGCCTGATGTCTCCCAGCCAGAGCATGCTGTGGTGCATGTCTGCCGTCCTCACTTGCATTGTGTTTACTGTGACAATCACTGCATGGTGCATGCCACATTCTGCCTGTCTTGTCCTCCTGGGAATGTAGCCTCTACAGTCCTCATGTGATTTTGTGGTCAGCCCAGTGTGACAGGTGACTGTACCCACAGATGTGTGTTAGTTCTGTGTACCTGTGCTGAGAGTGTCCACATGATGTGTTCGTACCCAGGACATGTGTGTGTGTGTAAGTCCCCTGTCATGTGGGTGGGTGCATATGTGGAGTGTAGCACCCGGGCTGCATGAGGGATGGAGATACCCTGCCCATGTGATGTGAGCAGGGAGCAGTGCTGTGTGTCTGACGTGCAGAGCCAGCCCCACACCTGTGAGCCCCCCTGTCTAGTGGCACATGTGCAGAGTGAGGTTTGTCGCTGCATTTGGCAATGGCAGGTGAATGTCCTGTGCCTGTGTGTGTCTGTGTACTCTGCTGCGGTAGCGTCAGTGGCCTGTGGCATGTGACTGCTTTGAGGTGCTGCACATTATCCTGGTGTAGCTTGTGATGCACAGTGTGAGCCTGGATCATTGATTGTGTGGTTGCCCTCATTCCACCTGTGTACTTTCAATGGCACGTACTGCTTTAGCCCTTCCCCAGAGGATCGTGTCCCTATGACAAAGGTGCAATGCGTTGGATGCATACTATGCCTTGTTGTAAACAGCAATTTTGTTCAAATATGTCTCTCTGTGACATGTGCCTGGTGTATTGATGTAGTGTCACTTGTTCATCCTCACAGGTAGGCGCCTCTGCCAAGAAGCAGATATGGCTGACCGCCGTCAGTGCCGTGAGGAGTGCGGATGGTCGCAAGCGGCGCCTGGCCCAGGTGAGGAAACGCTGGCAGGATATCCGGTGCTGGACGTGGAGGATCGCACGGGTCCTGCTGGGGGACTCACCTGAGACCCATAAGAACCGCGGGCGCCGCCGTCTGACCCACATCCACAAGCGTGTGCTGGCGGTGGTATTTCCAGACTTGGAGAGGCGCTTACAGGAGAAGCAGCAGCAGGAAAGGGGTAGGTACATGTGTGTTTGTTGTGTGTCACCAGCATTTGTAAGTGCACAGTTGCATGGATACACTGGCAGGGTTTAAAGGTGCTGTGCAGATCCAGTTACCCACAGTATAGCTGTGCTCTCCTGCCTCCCTTCCCCTCCTTGCAATGTGTTCTCTGGTCTGTGTGTAGTCACTCCTTCACAAGGTAATGTCGGCTGCCGCTTTCTCCACGTGAACTATGCCTGTAGCATCATGTGTGGGGGTGGTGTGTAACAGGTTTTGGGACCTTGCCTGTGCCCTGTCCAGTTCAGTACATGTGGGTTCCATGTCAGTTGGCACTGATGCTGAGTCCAGACATGGGAGTTAGTCTCTCAAGTGTAATGCCTTACAGCGCGCATGTCCTATGTTGTGGCCTGTGACATGATGTGCATGAGTGTGCGATACGCATGGTGCAGGGATGGTGGCGTGTGTTGCAGTCATTCCCATTCAGGACCATGGAGTTGTGTGGCCACTACTGTCCCCTGGGGCATATTTTCCTAGGTGTCATGTGTGTCATCACAAAACGTGGACACTCTCAGTGTCTACAGCATAGGTTGTGCTCTGTGCCATTGTCCCCTGGCGCCATGTATAATGACGTAAAATGTAGTACAAGTGTCCACTGTACAGCCTGACCTGATTTTCCTTGTTCATACTCACGTGGCCAGTGCCTGTGTGTCTTGTTACAATCATCTGATGGTGGCCATTTGTACATGATTATTTGGACAGGCGCACCTTGGGTATTTTGCGCCCAATCTTGCATTTATGCAGCCCCTGTGTATTTCACCCAGACTAAGAGATGTAAGTGCCACCTGTGTCTCAACAAATTGTCTCATGTAGGGGGTGGTTGGTGCGGGCCAAGCCTACATGTCAAAACCAGAATTCTCCTTGCTAGGTCTGGCCAGTGTAAGATGTTTGTCTGGACACACACTCAAGGTGCAGTGAGCCAGTCATGGTGGGCATGTTTTCAGTATTACCTATGCAGCATGTGCCTCAAGTTCATGGATATGGTCCCTCCTCATCCCTATTTTCGGCAACGCTGTGTGGTGCAGATGCAGTGCTGGATTGTCCCCAGGGCCTGGCTCCTATGTCAAACTCCATTTCATGTCATTTGCTATTGTGTCATGCTCTCCATGGATTTTCATTGGCATGGTGGGTCAACCAACTGTGTGTTGCATGCCCTACATCTGTACCTTGTTTTGTAGGTGTTACTGATCTTTCTTTGCAGGCTATGCACTGTAACCTATGTAGATTGGACTCATGTGACATATGTATACAGGTGTGTGATTAATTGCTGTCTCTTCACCTTGCCCACAGCATCGTCGGGGGACACGGAGGGAGACATGAGCACAGACGGAGCGGATGGACCGAGCACCAGTGCCAGCGTTGACATCGTGCCTGGCACATTGAGTGGTACTGAGGCGGAGGAGAGTGAGGCCAAGGGCCTGTCCACTGGCACGACTGAATGTGAAGCTGACGGGTCCGAGGATGATCTCTCTGAGTGGGCGGAGGCTGCACCAGCAGCTGACAGCGGCACAACATCGCACCCCGCCCCCTCCATTGCCATCAGCCGCCTCCCACTTGCTCGTGTCCCTTCCCAGCGTGCCCGGTCACCACATGTCTCCTTCCTGCCAGGCACCACACCCCCTGCCCCTGTCTCCACTGCTGCCGCCAATGCTGAGTCTGTGGACATCCAGCGGCAGTTGCAGGTTGGTCAGGCTGCAATCCTTAATGTCCTCCATGGCCACAGCCAAGTGCTGCACAACATGGAGGCATACTTGGAGGGCATTTTTTCATCGCAGGCTGACCAACGCCAGTTGCTGAGGTCCATAGACTCAACACTGACTGCAGCAGTGGGTCTCCTGCAGTGCTACGTCCCACCCCCTACCCCTGCCCCATCCACACTTCCCACTCCCATGCCTGTCCCACGTACACCCAGACGTCAGCATGCACCCACCACAACAGACACAGGCACCACACCAGCAGGGAAGGTCATACGCACACCTCCTGGCACGCACACACAGGGTGAAGTAGGCACACCCACTGGGTCGGGGGGCAAACATAAGTCATGCAGCCAGAGTGGGAGTCCGCATTCCACCCAATCCACTCCCTCCAAATCCCCTCCCCTCAGCTCTCCTGGCCACAGGACTCTGCACACACCCCTCCTGTGTCTGGGCACTGCTGGGAGGACTCTGCACCCACCCCTCCTGTCTCTGGGCACTGCTGGGAGGACTCTGCACCCACCCCTCCTGTGTCTGGGCACTGCTGGGAGGACTCTGCACCCACCCCTCCTGTCTCTGGGCACTGCTGTGAGTGATAGGCACCCACCCCTCCTGTGTCTGGGCACTGCTGGGAGTGTTAGGCACCCACCCCTCCTGTGTCTGGGAACTGCTGGGAGGACACTGCACCCACCCCTCCTGTCTCTAGGCACTGCTGTGAGTGATAGGCACCCACCCCTCCTGTCTCTGGGCACTGCTGGGAGGACTCTGCACACACCCCTCCTGTGTCTGGGCACTGCTGGGAGGACTCTGCACCCACCCCTCCTGTGTCTGGGCACTGCTGGGAGGACTCTGCACCCACCCCTCCTATTTCACGATATGTACGCTTAGAACATACACGGGTGTGGGTTAGCTCCATGCATACGAGGTGGGGGTACGTGTCGTACATACACGGTTGGGGTGGGGGTACGCTCCATGCATACGCGGGTGAGGGTACGGGTCGTACTTACACTGTTGGGGTGGGACGTATACGTACGCGTGTGAGGGTACGGGTCGTACTTACACTGTTGGGGTGGGGGGTATGCTCCATACGTACGCGGGTGAGGGTACGGGTCGTACTTACACTGTTGGGGTGGGGGGTACACTCCATACGTCCGCGGGTGAGGGTACGGGTCGTACTTACACTGTTGGGGTGGGGGGTACGCTCCATACGTACGCGGGTGAGGGTACGGGTCGTACTTACACTGTTGGGGTGGGGGGTACGCTCCATACGTACGCCTGTGAGGGTACGGGTCGTACTTATGCTGTTGGGGTGGGGGGTACGCTCCATACGTACGAGGGTGAGGGTACGGGTCGTACTTACACTGTTGGGGTGGGGGGTACGCTCCATACGTACGTGGGTGAGGGTACGGGTCGTACTTACACTGTTGCGGTTGAGGGTACGCTCCATACGTACGCGGGTGAGGGTACGGGTCATACTTACACTGTTGGGGTGGGTGGTACGCTCCATACGTACGCGGGTGAGGGTACCGGTCGTACTTACACTGTTGGGGTGGGGGGTACACTCCATACGTCCGCGGGTGAGGGTACGGGTCATACTTACACTGTTGGGGTGGGGGTACGCTCCATACGTACGCGTGTGAGGGTACGGGTCGTACTTACACTGTTGGGGTGGGGGTACGCTCCATACGTACGCGGGTGAGGGTACGGGTCGTACTTACACTGTTGGGGTGGGGGGTACGCTCCATACGTATGCGTGTGAGGGTACGGGTCGTCCTTACACTGTTGGGGTGGGGGGTACGCTCCATACGTACGCGGGTGAGGGTACGGGTCATACTTACACTGTTGCGGTTGGGGGTGCGCTCCATGCATACGGGGGTGGGGGTACGGTCCGTACATATGCGTCCCCACGCTATGTGATGCTTGTGCGGGCCGTACCCAGGCCTTTGCCACGTGGGTACAGCCGTCCCGCCATTGTTGGGATGACGTAGGTGTGGGCGGGGTACGACTCGTACCCACGCTCTTAAGGCGTGGGTACGGGACGTACCTGTATTGTTGTGTTGCCGGTTCGCGTCGTCAGGCACTTCCATTGTGGCAGACGCTGGCTTTGCTGGACACGCCCCCACCCCCTCGTAGTGACCAGGGCCTGGGGGTCAGGTATGTCCAGGGCATGTGTGCTGTGTGACTTTGGTGGGTGTTTTGTGGCCTGCCCCTGGTCCTGCCCCCCCCCTTCCCCCCTCCCTTTGTTGTTCTGACCTTCTGCGGCGTCTGCGTCCGAACCTGTAGAGGAGGTCGACTGCTATGAGGGCCGGGATGACACGTAGGTTCGGGTCCATGTCTGTCCGTCGCGTACAGGTACTCCTTGTTCGTGTCGTCCTGATTTCCCGGCAGTTTTTGGCAGCCGGAAAATATTCACCGTGCGGGATGACGTCGGTGCGAATCGTGATTCCTGGTTCGTGAATGGCAGGCTGCGTGCGTCCCGACGTCACGTCGGCGCTTTCCCGGATCACATTTGTATGTTTATTTTCGTCGGTCGGGGTTTTGTACGATTCGTACGGAAATGGAGTTTCCGTGCGAATCGTAATTCCATGTTTGTATATTTTGACGACCGGGTACGCGTCGGACGGAGAATATGCTCCGTCCGACGGTTCGTACCCAGTTTTTACCGGATCGTGATCGGCACCTTAGTGTATTATATATTATCTACTGGCGGTCGCCAGTAGATAGTTATAGTTAGGACCGTGTTTCCATAGGAAATCCACAACATTCTATTTGGAATAACTTTGGCGCCGGTTGACGAATCCTCGCGAAATTTTCAAAATAGGTGGGGCGCTCCGCTCCTACCCTGAAAGTCTCGGGGGGATTCGTCAAGCAGGGGCTGAGAAAAAAGGGGGGTCCCAAAACTCGTTTTCCCCATGCAATTTTCCATAGGGACCTTTAGTCCAAGGTACAGCCCGAACGGCTGAACAGAATTACTTGAAATTTGGCAGAGAGGTAGTCCTCAGGTCAGGGATGTGCCTTTTGCAGGTCTGGTGTCAATCTGTTCAGTAGTTCCTGACAAAATCAAAAGTAAAATCATATATATATGTGGGTGGAGCCTAACCACACATCTCATCCTGAGATCTGATTGGCTGTCAGCACTTCATCCAAGAAGTGTTGGCAGCCATCTTGGGACCAATATACATGATAGCATCTCATTAAAAAGCATTGCAGTTAATAGAAGGTTTTAAGACTTTAGTTACATTATAAATCATTTGTTGATGGTACCATACTCATTTTAGGAATTGTGGTATGTTCTAAGGTGATTTCACCATGTGAAAAAGCCTTCAGCTGGGATATCATGATTGAGAGAAAAATATTTTCTCATGCTTTTCCCACAGAGGTTTGGAAGGTGATCTATAAGCTAAACTGAGAGCTTATTTTCTGTAAATTCACATTATCTTTCTCAGTCATGTGAGAATGAAGTCTGACATTCTCAGTAAAACATGTACATCCAACAAGGGCAGAGACTGTCAGTTGATTCCTTTGTGTTCTACTGCAGCTTCCCAGAGTGTTCCAAAGAACAACTAGAGCGCTAACAGTCCTACTTATGATAAACGTATGGCACACCTGAAGCCATCTTGCTTGGATTAAAGTAGTAACTCTTAAAACATTTAATTTAAAAAGGAACAAAATGAGGGGGTTCATTTTTCCATAAAAAGTATGATTAGTGCTGCAGAAAGAAAAATTAGGGCACATTTTGAGTGACTTCTCAAATCCTCTTCTATTTCAATAAAAAATTCTGACATGCAGACTGAAACATGTACTTTCAATACCAGCAGCAGTTTTCCCTGGTGAGCAGTAGCTTTACTACAGTGATCTAATGAGCAAAAAGAGTGCTAACATTCTGAATTTATGGCAAATGTGTGACACATCTGAATGCCTTTGGAATCAAAGTAAAAAACTGAAAGTATTTCCTACTGAGGAGACTGCAGTAAATGAGGAAATTAGGAAACTTCATAACAAATAAGTCTGCCAAGATGGCCACCAGAGACAAAAGAGCCCAAATGTAGCCCAAATATCACCCAGATGTAGCCCAAGTATAGCCCAATAACAGAATGTCCCAGAGTGTTCTTAAAAACAACTAGAGCGCTTACTGTCTTCATTATGACAAAAGTATGGCACACCTGAAGCCATCTTGATTGGAATAAACTGGTAACAATTAATGCTGAAGAAAGAAAATGAGGGCACATTTTGAGTGACTTCTCAAATCCTCTTCTATTTCATTAAAAAACTTCTGACATGCAGACTGAAACATGCACTTTTAATACCAGGAGCAGACTTCCATGGTGAGCAGTAGTTTTACTACAGTGATCTAATGAGCAACTAGAGTGCTAACATTCAGAATTTATGGCAAATGTGTGACATATCTGAATACCTTCATGATGGAATCAAAGTAAAAAAATGAAAGCATTTCCTACTGAGGAGACTGCAGTACATGAGGAAATTAGGAAACTTCATAACAAATAAATCTCCCAAGATGGCCACCGGAGACAAAAGAGCCCAAATGTAGCCCAAAATCACCCAGATGTAGCCCAAATATAGCCCAATGACAGAAGTGTGCAAAACCCTTATTATTTTGTGTTTTTGCAGTGTTATATAGTGCAGACTTGTCAGGTATTGGAGTGCTTTACATGAGCATTGGTTACATCACACAAGAACAAATTCATTTTGGTTGTAGACATGGGGAGACTAAGTGATTTGTCCAGAATCACAGAATGTCGAGCTGAAGCAGAAACTCCAACCTGGTTCCTCAGTTGCAAAGTCTGCAGTTCTAGAAGTAACACCACATCCTCTCCCCTAAGTGCAACATTTAATCAAGTGGTCAACTGGATAAAAAAACATAAAGGTAACAAATAATTTAAAAGTGCTTTCTCGCTATTTGAAAACTCAGAAAATATGTCCTTATTTTAGTCTTTTAGAGAACTAACCATAATTTCGATGCCAATAAGACCCTGTCATATATGTAATTTCTAAAGGAAATGCTCTAGGTATTACAGTTTTGATTACATCAAGATGACGTCAGGCGTTCCACACTTTTGTAATAAATATAGAATGTTAGCAATCTAGTTGTTCATTAGGATACTGTTGAGAGGCAGAGGCCAGGGGCACGGACTCTGAAAATTGAAGGCAGGTAGGAGGGTGCAAAGGCAACAATTTAACCACACTGAGCAGGCAGGAAGGGCCGTGGCAGCACAACAGACTATGGAGGGCAGTGGAAAGGGGGGCAGGGGCAACAAACCAACAATACAGGACTTGCAAGAGAGGCTGTGGCAATGTAATAGACCATTGTGGGCAGAAGGAAGGGTCAATGGTAGTACAACCATACATGCCAACAGACCCGATTCAGCCAGGAAACGTCCAATGTTTTTAAGCTCAAATGGGCTTTATTTTATCTGTCTCCTGTCTACAATCTCATCTTTTTCAATGTAACTCAAAGGGGAAAATCAATACCCCAATTTTTTTTCAAAATTTCCCTCTTACCAAGTTCAAAATGTTCGCAAGTATGGTACATTGGATCATGGAAGGAAATGGGGTAGGGACATGGACTTGGATAACAGAGGACAGGAGGGACATGGAGAGGTGCACCAAACTGACCCTGCAGGGCAGGCATCAGGGTTTGCAGCAGCACAATACACCACACAGGGCATGCGGGACGGGAGTGCAGCACAACAATCCATAGAAAGCAAGAGGGAGGGGACAGGACCATGCACATGGACAACAGAGAACAGAGGGGCAAGAGTCAGGACCATAATGGACAGACAGGAGAGAAAGCTGCAGCATAACAGACCATAAAGGGCAGGAGGGATGGATCAGGGGCATTACAATGGAACAGACAAGCCAGGAGGGAGGGAGTAGGGGTCTGCACATGTAAACAGAGGGCTGGGGGCAAGGGGGCAGGGCAGGAGCAGCAAGATAGCCATGGAGGTCAGGCGGGATGGGCACTAGAAGCAAGACACACCATGAAGAGCAACAGTGAGACTGTGATGGCATACACACAGACCATGGAGGGAAGGTGGGAGGGGTTCAGGGGCAGCTAACTGACCACACAGGGAAGGTGGGAGGGGCCATGGCAGCACAAAAGACCATGCATGGCAAGTGGGAGGGTTATTGGTAGCACAATGGCTATGATGGGCAAGAAGGAGGGTGCAGGGGCATGCACAAAGGACGATGGAGGATAGAAGGGAGGGTCAGGACCTGTGCACAGACAACAAAGTTCAGGGGAAGGGGCCTCACAACAGACCGCACGGGGCAGGCAGGAGGAGCAGTTGCAGCACAACAGACCAGGGAGGGCAGAAGGGTGTGGCAGTACAATGGACCATGTAGGACAGGAGGAAGAGGATAGGGGCATGGCATGTGGACAGGCAGGGTGGAGGTGGCAGGGACAGGTTACAGTCATCTGACAATGCTAGGCAGGTGGGAGGGGAGTGGCAGCTCAACAGAACACTCAGAGTAGATAGGAGTGGCAGGTCCATGGAACATGGTGGGCAAAAAGGATGGAGCAGGGGCATACACAAAGACATCGGAGGGCAGGGGGAAGGAGAATAGGGGCAGCAAGCTAAGCACAGAGTTTAAGCAGGAGGTCAATGATGGGGCATAGAATTGGGCAATGGAGGGCAGGAGGAGTGGACTGGTACATCATACTAAATTGAGGGCAGTGGCAGCACATCAGACCATGCATGGCAGGAGGGAGGAGGCTAGTCCATGGATTCACACAACAGAGGATAGGGAGGAGGGGGATGGGGCAGCAAGCTAACTGTTCAGAGAAGGCGGGTATTAGGAACTTTATTGTTTTTAAAACGTGTGTCTGTGCTAACTACTTAAAATATGAACAAGTATGCAGCATAATCTCACTTTTATTCAGGAAGAAGAGGACGTTTGTGACTGTGACTCCGGGCTCACTTGGCAGAAACACCCCTTGACCCTCCACCCCCTATCGCAAAATGTAATGCCCGTGAAAAGGGTAGGTGAACACAGTGTTATATAGAACATAGTCCTGAGAGCACGATTGAAAATGAAAACTAGATATAGTGTATGGTATAAACTATGCACCAAAAAGTGTGATATAAGATGAACCGGGCGTGAAATATAATATGCAATACATTGTGCGCAATGACAGATTCATTGGAGAGCGCGAGATAGCACAGGCACTAGCGCGTGCTATGCGATATGCGCCTTGGAGTGTAATATGCACAGGGCAGTGTTGTGTAACCTAACTAGTCTCTAAAGTTGTAATATAAAATATGTGCTGGGGAGTGTAACGTTGCATATGCACTGTGACAAAGATATGGATCCCAGATTGTAATATGTATGGCATAGCACTGTGCGTTATAACATAGGCATCGAGGAAGGCACGTTAGATGGGGCAATATAACCCGTGCGAAGACAAGTGTGGCATGACATATTCACGGGGTGGTGTTACAGTGCACATGGGCTAGAGAGTGTCATAGCATATGCACTAGCTAGTGGAATACAACACAGAGGTGTGTGGCACTCGGCAGGCAATGGTGGGTGTAACACAGCATTGGGCTCTGCCAGGAGCACGCTGTGACTCTCAAGTGATGTTCGTCCCCTTTCCAGAGAGTAAAATAAAAAGTATTACACATCCGGCAGTGGATGTGTGTTTTATTAACCGTGAGGGGGGTTTCTTGCATAGTTTTGGTCGAATTTTTGTCGAATCCCCTTTGAATGGCTTGGTGTGCATGTGTATTAAATGTGCCCGTCAATAGCTACCCATGTTTGTATAAATAAACGACAAGGGTGTCTACCGGGATTAGGCACGGTAGGGCATCAGACATGTCAGAGCTTCACTAGTGGTGTAAATACATTCCACGTGGATTGATTGTATGCATAGTCGCCTTTTAATGAATATCACGCAAATCGTCATGGTGATAGGTACGTACGGTTTGTCCAGCATGCCCTAGGTGTGTCTATAAATATATATTTTTTAAAAATAATAAAAAACAGTGTCCGGCCCTGGGGATTGGGGTCAAAAAAATATAATTAGGAGACAGGTCCTTGGGGATGGGATCATCAGGGCCAATAAATTAGAATAAGAAGGGGAACAACACAGCCCCCCTTCTTAAAAAATTAAAATAAATAAAAGACTGGCATCGTGCCGGAGGCCACGCCCCCTCCTTGCAGCACTCTGCAAACGCGCCCCCTGGCGAGTTGTAAGTTGGGGAATTAAGTCCTCTTCAATACTAAGGGTCCCTGAGGGCCAACTAGCCCAACAGGCATGTCCAGTTTGCACCAGGGAGCTGCGCTGCAGACAGGTGTTCTGAGGCCAAGCTCCTTTTTACACCTCTCTGCAACGCAGCTCTGTGGCGCTTACTGGAGGTACCTAGTGGTCTAGTTTGACCCTAGGGACCCTTAGGATTCAAGGGGACTTAATCTCTCAACTTAGAACAGCCACAGGGCGCGTTTACACAGTGGTGAAGGGAGGGGACGGGGCCTGAGGTGACGTGTGCAAACACGCACTATGGCACGTTTTAAATTGGGGATATAATTTTCCTTCAATACTGAGGGCCCCTGGGGGCTAACTAGCCCACCAAGTGCTTCCAATAAGCGCCACTGAGCTGCATTGCAGAGAGGTGGTCCAGGCCGTGCCACTTTTTACACCTCTCTGCAACGCAGCTCTGTGGCACTTACTGGAGGTACCTAGTGGGCTAGTTGGACCCTAGGGACCCTCAGGATTCAAATGAACTTAATCTCCCAACATCGTCACGTGTAGGGCACCCACTCCTCTCTGTAATCTCATTACTCCCTACAGGCCTGGGCGGTCGCTCAGATCCTCGGACACTGGACTGGTCACCATCCCCAAAGTTCGAAAGGCCAGAATGGGAGGAAGGTCTTTCAGATTTTTGGCAGCAAAAAAATGGAACCTACTACCGTTGGAGCTGCGCCTTGAATCCTCAGAAAGCAGTTTTCGTAAAGCACTAAAAACGCATCTGTTCCGCACTGCACTGGTATGATTTCTTGCACGGGCCGCCTTATTGCTTCTCCTCTTAGCGCGGGGACACGCCGGGGTGCGTAACCATGCGCTCTACAAAACTCCATAATAATAACTAAAAACAGACACAGGGCGTGTTTACACAGTGGTGAAGGGAGGGGACGGGGCCTGAGTTAACATGTGCAAAAACGCCCTGTGGCCTGTTTTAATAGGTAGTTTTAATCCCCCTGCCCTATTATATACTAGGGGCTTACAGAGGAGGTCATGCTAATCACAGGGGGACCCCAACGCATAATGTTCCCTAGTGTATGTAGGTGTTTTCACTGTATTCTAAGTGTCTTTTAACATAGCACTGGCTCTAGGACTGGTTAGTCAGACTCAGTTACGACCAGTATCCGTCTGAAAAAGTTGAGGGCACAGGATGATTTTGCAACAAGGCTTCTTTCTGCTCTTCTTTTTGTTCTTTCTGCATGTTATCCTTCTTCCTGCACTTTTCTTCGTCTTTGAGGACTTCTGTTGCTTCTTTCTGCACTTCTTTTTTTTCTTTCTGTGCATTTTTTCTTCTTTCTTCACATGTCCTATCTCTGTAGGCATAGTTAGAAATTAGCATTTAAAAAACCTTTGAAATTCACAGAAAAAACCATAAGTTTCAGGCACGTTATAGTTAGGAATTAGCATTTAAAAAACCTCAGAAATTCACTGAAAAAAACATAGGTTTCAGGGGTGTTATAGTTAGCTGGACTTTTCACTTGTACATAACCATTGAAATTCCCCTGTTATAGTTAGTTCAGCTAACTATAACTCGCGCGCCCGCAATGCACTGCTGATGACGTCACATATTACATCACTCATGACATGGTCAGTGACATCACTCATGACATCACTGATGACATCTCAAATGACATCACTGATGACATCACTGATGACATCATCCTTGTGATAGAGTGGCAGACCTCCTCTCACCCTAATATAACCTTTGATACACACATTCAAAAATAGAGACTAAACTTTTCAAAACAATGGACATACCAATACCAGTTACAACAACCTCTTCAGTAATTCTAAGATCCACATACACATCCACTCATTCACCAACAGTCCTATACAGTCACTCATACATGTATTCACTCATCATATGTACTCATACACCTATACATCCTGTTACACAATGCCACTCATCCATAGAGTTACTCACACACATAGTCACTCATGCTAATAAAGAATCAAACATACATTTATTTGCATATACAGTTATACACACACCACCACACTTACTTCTACGGAAACTTACACATACTTAGTCTTTTAAACAATCACTTATAGAAACGCATACTTATTCATACAGGAACTCTTTCAATCTCTCACTCTCACATATACTCACTTATATACACCAATAGTCACATATACTAGTTTAAAACATATGTAGTTACTCATAAAGACACTATTGAGACAGTCATTCACTCACTAACACACCCATACACACACTCATCCACCCATACAGTCCTGCACACATGCTGTCTTCAACACATACAAAGAGTGAGTCACTCATTCATGCACCTATGCACTACGTAATACCCCCCACCGAACCATGCAGACACTCAGACTGATACTCAAAAAACCAACTAATAACCTATATAGACACCCATGTATCTACTCACCAACTCATGCAGCCACTTATACACAAAGTGAGAGACTGATACAGATATTTACATATTTAAACATTACTCACTAAGCCATGTATTCACTATGATACACTTAATCAGTCAGTTACACAATCAATTTTTCAAAAACAAATCATCCATTTAGACACTTATATACCCATTTATTCTTCCATCGACCTTGAGATATCCATATATAAAACATATTTAATTTTCAGAAAAACACACATTCACTGGATGATGTCATCAGTGATGTCATTTGAGATGTCATCAGTGATGTCATGAGTGATTTCACTGACCATGTCATGAGTGATGTAATATGTGACGTCATCAGCAGTGCATTGCGGGCGCGCGAGTTATAGTTAGCTGAACTAACTATAACGGGGGAATTTCAATGGTTTTGTACAAGTGAAAAGTCCAGCTAACTATAACACCCCTGAAACCTATGTTTTTTTCAGTGAATTTCTGAGGTTTTTTAAATGCTAATTCCTAACTATAACGTGCCTCAAACTTATGTTTTTTTCTGTGAATATATATAAATATAAATTATCTACTGGCGGTCGCCAGTAGATAGTTATAGTTAGGACCCTGTTTCCATAGGAAATCCGCAACATTCTATTTGGAATAACTTTGGCGCCGGTCGACGAATCCTCGCGAAATTTTCAAAATAGGTGGGGCGCTACGCTTCGCTCCTACACTGAAAGTCTCGGGGGGATTCGTCAAGCGGGGCTGAGATAAAAGGGGGGTCCCAAAATGCGTTTTTCCCATGCATTTTTCCATAGGACCTTTAGACACAGCTACAGCCCAAACGGCTGAACAGAGTTACTTGAAATTTGGCAGAGAGGTAGTCCTCAGGTCAAGGAAGTGCCTTTTGTAGGTCTGGTGTAAATCTGTTCAGTAGTTCCTGAGAAAATAGCATTTAAATCAATATATATATCTGTGGCAGCTTACGGTGCGCTTACCGTGCGCTTACGGTAAGCTTACCGTACGCGTACGGTGACGTGCGCGAGCGCGATTCTGATTGGCTGTTAGATCTTAGTAAACATTCGAATTGTTCGAAACCAGGAAGCGGCGGCCGCCATTTTCTCTCTCGCACTCTGAGGAGGGGAGCAAAAACAAAGGCCAAAAACATGTAAAGGGACTGTTTAGACAGCTCCTAACCACCTAGCCTTGATCAATGTGTCCCCAAAGATCCCCCAAGGCCAAAAAATCATTTTTATTTTTTTACGAAAAATCGCCGATTACGCTTACC
Organism: Triturus cristatus; assembly: GCF_964204655.1. Lineage (NCBI taxonomy): Eukaryota > Metazoa > Chordata > Amphibia > Caudata > Salamandridae > Triturus > Triturus cristatus. The sequence continues at coordinate 248,078,148 of NC_140582.1, read as the reverse complement.
GTACGTGTACCGTAATTTTTTTTTAAAAAAAAACAATTATTCACAATTTCCCCACCCCGTGTGCAAATGGTGCCCTTAGGACACCATTTGCGCATGGCATATCCAGTGAAGCAGAAAATTGAAAAGCTTATCTTTCACAACGAAGCGCATAATATCTCCTCCATGTGCGCACGGTGCGCGAAGCGCATCGTGCGTACATGCCCCTTCCACGGCACTAACTGCGTAAAGTGGGTGCGCGGTGCGCGAAGCGCACCGCGTGCTCACTGTGCGCGCGCGGTGCGCGAAGCGCACCGTGCGCGCACGGAACGAACTGCGTTAAGTGGGCGCGCACGCCACGAATGGCGTAAAGTAACTTAGCATTTAAAAAACCGTACAAATTCACTGAAAAAACCATAGGTTTCACACACGTTATAGTTAGGAATTAGCATTTAAAAAACCTTGCAAATTCAGTGAAAAACCATAGGTTTCACACATGTTATAGTTAGCTGGACATTTTACTGATAAAAAACCAATGAAATTCCCCCGTTATAGTTAGTGCAGGCAACTATAACTCACGCGACCGCAATCCTCTGCTGATGCTAATACTGTATTTAGACAATTATTTGCCCATGTCTTCTTCCATTAAATTTTAGCTATACATAAATTACAAATATTTTTTTTTCATAAAGACACATATGTCATCAGCAGAGGATTGCGGTCGCGTGAGTTATAGTTGCCTGCACTAACTATAACGGGGGAATTTCATTGGTTTTTTATCAGTAAAATGTCCAGCTAACTATAACATGTGTGAAACCTATGGTTTTTCACTGAATTTGCAAGGTTTTTTAAATGCTAATTCCTAACTATAACGTGTGTGAAACCTATGGTTTTTTCAGTGAATATATATATATATATTCACTTAAAAAACCATGGGTTTCACACACGTTATAGTTAGGAATTAGCATTTAAAAAACCTTACAAATTCACTTAAAAAACCATAGGTTTCACACATGTTATAGTTAGCTGGACATTTCACTCGTAAAAAACCAATGAAATTCCCCCGTTATAGTTAGTTCAGATAACTATGACTCGCGCGCCCGCAATCCACTGCTCATGACGTCACATATGACATCACTCATGACATGGTCAGTGGCATCACTCATGACATCACTGATGACATCATCCTTGTGATAGAGTGGCGGTCGCGCGAATTATAGTTATCTGAACTAACTATTATGGGGGAATTTCATTGGTTTTTTACAAGTGAAATGTCCAGCAAACTATAACATGTGTGAAACCTATGGTTTTTTAAGTGAATTTGCAAGGTTTTTTAAATGCTAATTCCTAACTATAACGTGTGTGAAACCTATGGTTTTTTAAGTGAATTTGTAAGGTTTTTTTAAATGCTAAGTTATGTATGTATTATTATATTTTTATATATTTATTTTACAATAAACTACCTCTGTATATAGTTATAGATTGACTGTATCCTGTAATATGGAATGGCTCGTTTAAAATGGTTTTTTTTTAAGGTTTTTCACCGTGCGCGCACGGTGCGCGCACCCCGCGAATTTTTGAAAAAAAAAACAAAATGTTTTTTTCACCCTTCGGGGTCCTTCAGGGATCCCCTGACAAAGGCTAGGGGGTCAGGAACTCTCTACCCTGCCCCCTTTTCACGTTCTCCACCTTTCTTTTTCACTGTCACACACCAAAACACACAAAATGGCGGCCGACACTTCCTGATTTCGACAATTCGAATGTTGACTAACATGTAACCACCAATCAGAATTGCGCTCGCGCACGTTAGGGTGCGCGCACCGTGCGCGCATAGTGGGCGCTTATAGATATGTATGTACTTTTATATGCAATTTTCTCCGCAACTACTGAACAGATTGACACCATATATGCAGAAGGCACATGCCTGACCTTAGGACTACCTCTTTGCCAAATTTCAAGTAATTCTGTTCAGCCGTTTCGGGCTGTACCTTCTACTAAAGGTCCTATGGGAAAATGCATGGGGAAAACGCTTTTTTGGACCCCCCTTTTTTCTCAGCCCCCGCTTTACGAATCACCCCGAGACTTTCAGGGTAGGAGCTGAGCGGAGCGCCCCATTAGTTTTGAAAATTTCGCGAGGATTCGTCAACCGGTGCCAAAGTTATTCAAAATAGAATTTCCAGATTTCCTATGGAAACACGGTCCTTACTATAACTATCTACTGGCGACCGCCAGTAGATATATATATATATATATATATTCACTGAAAAAACCATAGGTTTCATACATGTTATAGTTAGCTGGACATTTTACTGATAAAAAACCTATGAAATTCCCCCGTTATAGTTAGTGCAGGCAACTATAACTCACGCGACCGCAATCCTCTGCTGATGCTAATACTGTATTTAGACACTTATTTGCCCATGTCTTCTTCCATTAAATTTTAGCTATACATATATTACAAATATTTTTTTTTCATAAAGACACATATGTCATCAGCAGAGGATTGCGGTCGCGTGAGTTATAGTTGCCTGCACTAACTATAACGGGGGAATTTCATAGGTTTTTTATCAGTAAAATGTCCAGCTAACTATAACCTGTGTGAAACCTATGGTTTTTTCAGTGAATTTGCAAGGTTTTTTAAATGCTAATTCCTAACTATAACGTGTGTGAAACCTATGGTTTTTTCAGTGAATTTGTACGTTTTTTTAAATGCTAAGTTACTTTACGCCATTCGTGGCGTGCGCGCCCACTTAACGCAGTTTGTTCCGTGCGCGCATGGTGCGCTTCGCGCACCGTGCGCGCACAGTGAGCACGCGGTGCGCTTCGCGCACCGTGCTCCCACTTTACGCAGTTAGTGCCGTGCACGCACGGTGGGCACGTTACGCTGGATGGGCCATGTACGCACGATGCGCTTCGCGCACCGTGCGCACATGGAGGGCATATTATGCGCTTCGTTGTGCAAGGTAAACTTTTAAATTTTCGTTGATTTGCACTCGGGGTTGGGGGGAGTATGGTTGATTTTTTTTTTTTAAACTTTTACATTTTCAGTTGATAATATATGCCATGAACAATTCGTGACCTTCAGGCACCATTTGCACATGGGGTGGGGAGAATATGGTTAATTTAAAAAAATAAAAAAAATTTTTTACCGTACGCGTACGGTAAGCGTAATCGGCGATTTTGCGAAAAAAAAATAAATTTACTTTTTGGCCTTGGGGGTTCTTTGGGGACACCATCAACAAGGCTAGGGGGTTAGAAGCTGTCTAAACAGCCCCTTTAGATGTTTTTTGCCTTTGTTTTTCCTCCCCCCCTCAGAGTGCGAGAGAGAAAATGGCGGCCGCCGCTTGCTGGTTTCGACCGATTCGAATGTTTACTAAGATCTAACAGCCAATCAGAATCGCGCTCGCGCACGTCACCGTACGCGTACGGTAAGCTTACCGTAAGCGCACGGTAAGCGCACCGTAAGCTGCCACAGATATATATATTGATTTAAATGCTATTTTCTCAGGAACTACTGAACAGATTTACACCAGACCTACAAAAGGCACTTCCTTGACCTGAGGACTACCTCTCTGCCAAATTTCAAGTAACTCTGTTCAGCCGTTCGGGCTGTAGCTGTGTCTAAAGGTCCTATGGAAAAATGCATGGGAAAAACGCGTTTTGGGACCCCCCTTTTTTCTCAGCCCCCGCTTGACGAATCCCCCCGAGACTTTCAGGGTAGGAGCGGAGCGTAGCGCCCCACCTATTTTGAAAATTTCGCGAGGATTCGTCGACCGGCGCCAAAGTTATTCCAAATAGAATGTTGCGGTTTTCCTATGGAAACAGGGTCCTAACTATAACTACCTACTGCCGACCGCCAGTAGGTAATATATATATATATATATATATACAACAACAATCGTTACCACGTTTTCACAAGAACGATGCCATGGCCGCAAACTTCATCTCAGCGTGATTTTATTTTAAATGGTCTTGTCACTCTACGCGTTTCGGAGAACACACCTCCTTGTTCACGAGTAAGAGCGTTGTGTACAACAACTTCCTTAATGTAATCATGTGACACACCCAAATCATAAACAGTGAAGACAGATTTTCCGTATGAACAGATTCTCAGAGCTAGGAAGACAGAGTCTTTAAAACATTATTATCACGGTACAAAGTGCCGACTTTTTCATGTATTTGATCGATATTGATTGGTTTAAACTAGTCCAAGATTTTTATTTGCCCACTTGGGCAAGATTATTGTGATAAGTTTGATTGCTTATGGTAATGAAATCCGTTTTCAATCTTCCAAGCGTTAACATGAGAGATAATATCTCATTTTGATGTGCTTAAATTCTATGATGAAAAGTATAAGCAATATTTTAGCACTTATGTATTTCCCCACAATACCGTGATAATAATGTTTTACTCTGTCTTCCTAGCTCTGAGAATCTGTTCATACGGAAAATCTGTCTTCACTGTTTATGATTTGGGTGTCACATGATTACATTAAGGAAGTTGTCAGCGTGTCTTTTATTATCAAACGCCCAGTCACTCGGCGCGTTTCGGAGGAGAACCTCCTTGTTCACGAGTATATGTGTTCTCACAATGTTTATACATATCATGTGACATCTTTTGTGATGAAAATAAAAAACAGACTCAGTGCTATGGCATAACATTATGGAGCTAGAAAGGAGACTGAATTGTAATGTGTTGTTTACATTGGAGAAACGAGCGTGATCACATTGCTTTGATATTGGGCTTAACAAATATATTGAAAATTAAACAATAAATCAGCCATTTCACTATGTGACATACATATTTCACTGATGCTTAAAATTTTGGTATTTTGCTATTTTGCTATTTTTGATATACCAGTGCATATCATAGTAATACTGTTGAAATACATCAAACATATGTATAATGCTCACAGTTCATAGTTCACAAAAATGTTAACAGTGACGGCTTCTAAATTTGCCATTTATAATTACAGCGAAAGTTCGCCTTTAAATCAAGCTGCTAAGTTCAATGCCCAGTGGGCAAAACAGTCCGACCCCAGTGGGTAAACTTCCACGTTCAACCATTATGTGATGAATAAACTCACTCATATCTCCACCATATGTTATTCAACATTGTAGTCTTGCTTTAAATTCTCCTTAAAGTACTCATCATCGACCTGCAGAATAAAGTGAAAAATAAAATAAAAAAGGTGAAAAATGTACTTAGATTATTTGTGACTATTTACATACACTATATCATTATAAAAAGAAAAGGAGTTGTATATGCATACAATATACTCAGTCTACTTGATTCAGAACGGGACTACACATCTCGTGGAAAGGTCATAGACACACCTAATTTGGGGAGATTGATTAACCCAAGTGTACTGCAAGTGCCTCATCACAATTGTGTCCCTCCGGTTGCATAGTATGGTATTTGATGATTAATCTAGATTCCAATCGTCTTAGTTCTTGGATCCTATCACCACCTTGTTCTCTTACTGGGACACTGTCCAGGACACAAAAAGAGATGAGGCTATTGTTGCTCTTATGGTGAGAGGCAAAATATCTCGCCACCGGATATTGTCTGTCAAGGTTCTTAATTGCTCTTAGATGCTCTAGCACTCGTTTCTTTGCTTGATGTATTGTGCTTCCTATATAATACTTAACAGGGGGGCATCTAACAGCATACTCTGCATACTCAGTGTTACAGGAGAAATGTTTGAGAATTTTGAAGGGTTTACAATGTGTGGAATGTTTGACCTCTTTGACATTGCTGCTGTATTTGCATGCTTTGCCACAGGTGTAAAACCCTTGTAACAGTACTCTTTTTGGTGTCTGACGGGATAATTGTTTTGCAAACCATATCTTTTAAAGACTTAGGTTTACGGTAGGTTATTTGAGGATAATCTAAAATTCCTTGTGCTAGATCTTTATCAGTCTTCAGCACATCCCAAAATTTACTTAGGGCTTTTCTAACCTCCCATGATTGTTCATTGAAGTTAGTTATAAATCGTACATTCCCTGTCATTTTAGATTCCTCTGTTTTTGGTTTTTCATGGAGTAATTCAGCTCTTTCTCTCTTATTCACTATGTCCAAAGCTTTCTCTATACATTTTTTTTATATCCTCTTTCTTTAAACCTCTCTCACATTGTTCTACTTTCAGTTTCAAAGTCATCAATAGTGCTGCAATTCCGTTTAGCATGGAGAAGCTCACCCAAAGGGATACTATTGATGAGACTGTTAGGGTGGCAGCTATGGGCATGCAATAAGCTGTTCCCAGCTGTCTCTTTTCTAAAATGTGCAGTTGTCAATTTATTATCTCTGATATCAATTCTTAAATCAATAAATTCAATTGTTTTCTTATCAATATTGATTGTAAATGAAAGGTTAAGTGCATTAGTATTTAGTATATTGACAAATTCTTTGGCTTCATCTTCACTGCCATCCCATATACAGAAAATGTCATCGATATACCTTACCCATGTTTTGACCTTCGTTTTAAATTGGTCAAGGGGTCTGACTACTTGCTCCTCCCACCAGCCCAGGTAAAGACCTGCAAAACTGGGGGCGAAGCAAGTACCCATCGCGATTCCAAGGGTTTGAGGGTAAATTACTCCATCAAAGAGAAAAACGTTTTGTGTTAGACAAGTTTACACATCTCATAGCAAAGGTCATAGACACACCTAATTTGGGGAGATGGATTAACCCAAGTGTACTGCAAGTGCCTCATCACAATTGTGCATAGTATGGTATTTGATGATTAATCTAGATTCCAATCGTCTTAGTTCTTATCGCACAAATTCACGGATCTAGTTCATATATTTGCCAAAACGATAAACTGTTTGAGTAATCTTAAAAACAGATATATACTGCGTTAAAATTGCCTCAAATATGTCTACGGTGACTGTATTTACCAAATTAGTGTATTATATATATATAAATGTATACATATATGTATATTCACTTAAAAAACCATAGGTTTCACACATGTTATAGTTAGCTGGACATTTCACTCGTAAAAAACCAATGAAATTCCCCCGTTATAGTTAGTTCAGATAACTCGCACGCCCGCAATCCACTGATCATGACGTCACATATTACATCACTCATGACATGGTCAGTGGCATCACTCATGACATCACTGATGACATCATCCTTGTGATAGAGTGGCAGTCGCGCGAGTTATAGTTATCTGAACTAACTATATCGGGGGAATTTCATTGGTTTTTTACGAGTGAAATGTCGAGCTAACTATAACATGTGTGAAACCTATGGTTTTTTAAGTGAATTTGCAAGGTTTTTTAAATGCTAATTCCTAACTATAACATGTGTGAAACCTATGGTTTTTTAAGTGAATTTGTACGGTTTTTTAAATGCTAAGTTATGTATTTATTAATTTATTTTATTTTTTCAAGGTTTTTCACCGTGCGCGCACCGTGCACTCACGGTGCACAGCGCGCACCGTGCGCGCACCCCACAATTTTTTCCAAAAATAATAAAATGTTTTTTTCACCCTTGGGGGTCCTTCTGTGACCCCCTGACAAAGGCTTGGGGGTCAGGAACTCTCTTCCCTGCCCCCTTTTCACGTTTTCCACCTTTTTTCCACCTTTCCTTTTCAGTGCGAAAGACAAAATGGCGGCCGACACGTCCTGATTTCGACCGATTCGAATGTTTACTGACATCTATCAACCAATCAGAATTTCGCTCGCGCACGGCACCGTGCGCGCACAGTGCGCGCACGGTGCGCGCGTATAGATATTTATATGCTTTTAAATGCTATTTTCTCAGGAAATACTGAACAGATTGACACCAGACCTGCAAAAGGCACTTCCCTGACCTGAGGACTACCTCTCTGCCAAATTTCAAGTAATTCTGTTCAGCCGTTTGGGCTGTACCTTCGACTAAAGGTCCTATGGAAAAATGCATGGGGAAAACGTGTTTTGGGACCCCCCTTTTTCTCGGCCCCCCCTTGACGAATCACCCCGAGACTTTCAGGGTAGGAGCTGAGCGGAGCGCCCCATTAGTTTTGAAAATTTCACGAAGATTCGTCAACCGGCGCCAAAGTTATTCAAAATAGAATTTTGAGATATCCTATGGAAACACGATCCTAACTATAACTATCTACTGGCGAACGCCAGTAGATAATATATATATATATATATATATATATATATATATATATATATATATATATATATATATTACCTACTGGCAGTCGCCAGTAGGTAGATATAGTTAGGACCTATTTTCCATAGGAAATCCGCAACATTCTATTTGGAATAACGTTGGCGCCGATTGACGAATCTTCGTGAACTTTTCTAAACTTTTGGCCAGCTCCGGTCTGCTCCTATCCTGAAAATGTCACGGTGATTCGTCAAGCGGGGGCCGGGGAAAAAGGGGGTCCCAAAACACGTTTTCCCCATGCATTTTCCCATAGGACCTATTGACGCAGCTACATCCCGAACTGCTGAACGGAATTACACTAAATTTGGCAAAGAGGTAGTCCTCAGTTCAGACTCGTGCCTTTTGCTTAAATGGTGTAAATCCGTTCAGTAGTTCCTAAGAAAATTAGAGTTAAAAAGATAGATATATCTGGGCGGAGCCTAACCACACATCTCATCGTGAGATCTAATTGGCTGTCAGTACTTCATCCAAGAAGTGTTGACAGCCATCTTGGGACCAATATACATTATAGCACCTCATTAAAAAGCATTGCAGTTAATAGAAGGTTTTAAGAGTTTAGTTACATTATAAATCATTTGTTGATGGTACCATACACATTTTAGGAATTGTGGTGTGTTCTAAGGAGATTTTACCATGTGAAAAAGCCTTCTGCTGTGATATCATGAATCATGTTTGAGAGAAAACTATTTTCTCATGCTTTTCCCACAGAGGTTTGGAAGGTGATCTATAAGCTAAACTGAGAGCATATTTTCTGTAAATTCACATTATCTTTCTCAGTCATGTGAGAATGAAGTCTGACATTCTCAGTAAAACATGTACATTCAACAAGGGCAGAGATTGTCAGTTGATTCCTTTGTGTTCTACTGCAGCTTCCCAGAGTGTTCTAAAGAACAACTAGAGCTCTAACACTCCTACTTATGACAAAAGTATTGCACACCTGAAGCCATCTTGATTGGAATAAAGTGGTAACTATTAAAACATTTAATTTAAAAAGGAACAAAATGAGGGGGTTCATTTTGCCATAGAAAGTATGATTAGTGCTGCAGAAAGAAAAATGAGGGCACATTTTGAGTGACTTCTCAAATCCTCTTCTATTTCATAAAAAAATCCTGACATGCAGACTGAAACATGCACTTTGAATACCAGCAGCAGACTTCCCTGGTGAGCAGTAGCTTTGCTACAGTGATCTAATGAGCAACTAGAGTGCTAACATTCAGAATGTATGGCAAAGGTGTGACACATCTGAATGCTTTCTTGATGGAACCAAAGTAAAATACTGAAAGTATTTCCTACTGAGGAGACTGCAGTAAATGAGGAAATTAGGAAACTTCATAAGAAATAAATCCCCCAAGATGGCCACCAGAGACAATTAGCCCAAATGTAGCACAAATATCACCCAGATGTAGCCCAAGTATAGACCAATGACAGAATGTCCCAGAGTGTTCTTAAGAACAACTAGAGCGCTTACTGTCTTACTTATGACAAAAGTATGGCACACCTGAAGCCATCCTGATTGGAATAAACTGGTAACACTTAAAACATTTAATTTAAAAAGGAACACAATGAGGGGGTTCATTTTGCCATAGAAATTATGATCAGTGCTAAAGAAAGAAAAATTAGGGCACATTTTGAGTGACTTCTCAAATCTTCTTCTATTTCATTAAAAAATTCTGATATACAGACTGAAACATGCACTTTTAATACCAGAAGCAGACTTCCGTGGTGAGCAATATCTTTACTACAGTGATCTAATGAGCAACTAGAGTGCTAACATTCAGAATTTATGGCAAATGTGTGACATATCTGAATACCTTCTTGATGGAATCAAAGTAAAAAACTGAAAGCATTTCCTACTGAGGAGACTGCAGTAAATGAGGAAATTAGGAAACTTCATAACAAATAAATCTCCCAAGATGGCCACCAGAGACAAAAGAGCCCAAATGCAGCACAAATATCACCCAGCTGTAGCCCACATGTAGCCCAATGACAGATGTGTGCAAAACACATATTGTTTGTGTATTTTCAGTTTTATATAGTGCAGAATTGTCAGGTATTGGAGTGCTTTACATGAGCATTGGTTACATCACACAAGACATGGGGAGATTAAGTGATTTGAACAGAATCACAGAATGTTGAGCTGAAGCAGAAACTCCAACCTGGTTCCCCAGTTGCAAAGTCTGCAGCTCTGGAAGTAACACCACATCCTCTCCCCTAAGTGCAACATTTAATCAAGTGGTCAACTGGATAAAATAACCTAAAGATTACAAATAATTTAAAAGTTCTTTGTCGCTGTTTAAAAACTCAGAAAATATGTCCTCATTTTAGTTTTTTTAGAGCACTAACCATAATTTTGATTCAAATAAGACCCTCTCATATATGTAATTTCTAAAGGAAATGCTCTAAGTATTACAGTTTTGATTACATCAAGATGATGTCAGGCGTTCCACACTTTTGTAATAAATATAGAATGTTAGCAATCTAGTTGTTCATTGGGATACTGTTGAGAGGCAGAGGCCAGGGGCAAGGACTCTGAAAATTGAAGGCAGATAGGAGAGTGCAGAGGCAACAATTTGACCACACTGGGCAGGCAGGAAGGTCAGTGGCAGCACAACAGACTATGGAGGGCAGTGGAAAGGGGGGTGGGGCAACAAACCAACAATACAGGACTGGCAAGAGAGGCTGTGGCAATATAATAGACCATTGTGGACAGAAGGAAGAGGCAGTGGTAGTACAACCATACATGCCAACAGACCCGTTTCAGCCAGGAAACGTCCAAAGTTTTTAAGCTCAAATGGGCTTAATTTGATCTGTCTCCTGTCTACAATCTCCTCTTTTTCAATGTAACTCAAAGGGGAAAATCAATACCCCAGTTTTTTTTCAAAATCTCCCTCTTACCGAGTTCAAAATGTTCGCAAGTATGGTACATTGGATCATGGTAGGCAGGAGGAATTGGGGTAGGGACATGGACTCGGATAACAGAGGACAGGAGGGACATGAAGAGGTGCACCAAACTGACCCTACAGGGTTTGCAGCAGCACAATACACCACACAGGGCATGCGGGACGGGAGTGCAGCACAACAATCCATAGAAAGCAATAGGGAGGGGACAGGACCATGCACAAGGACAACAGAGAACAGAGGGGAAAGAGGCAATGGTAGCTAGCTAACCATAATGTACAGACAGGAGAGAAAGCTGCAGCATAACAGACCATAAAGGGCAGGAGGGAGGGATCAGGGGCATTACAATGGAACAGACAAGCCAGGAGGGAGGGAATAGGGGTCTGCACATGGAAACAGAGGGCTGGGGGCAAGGGGGCAGGGCAGGAGCAGCAAGATGACCATGGAGGTCAGGCAGGATGGGCACTAGAAACAAGACACACCATGGAGAGCAACAGTGAGACTATGATGGCATACACACAGACCATGGAGGGAAGGTGGGAGGGGGTCAGGGGCAGCTAGCTGACCACACAGGGAAGGTGGGAGGGGCCATGGCAGCACAGAAGACCATGCATGGCAAGCGGGAGGGTTATTGGCAGCACAATGGCTATGATGGGCAACAAGGAGGGTGCAGGGGCATGCACAAAGGACCATGGAGAATAGAAGGGAGGGTCAGGACCTGGGCACAGACAAGAGAGTTCAGGGGAAGTGGCATCATAACAGACCGCGTGGGCAGGCAGGAGGAGCAGTTGCAGCACAACAGACCAGGGAGGGCAGAAGGGTGTGGCAGTAAAATGGACCATGGAGGACAGGAGGAAGGGGATAGGGGCATGGCATGTGGACAGGCAGGGTGGAGGTGGCAGGGACAGGTTACAGTCATCTGACAATGCTAGGCAGGTGGGAGGGAAGTGGCAGCTCAACAGAACACTCAATGTAGATAGGAGTGGCAGGTCCATGGAACGTGGTGGGCAAAAAGGATGGAGCAGGGGAATGCACAAAGACATCGGAGGGCAGGGGGAAGGAGAATAGGGGCAGCAAGCTAAGCACAGAAGCTAAGCAGGAGGTCAATGATGGGCCATAGAATTGGGCAATGGAGGGCAGGAGGAGTGGACTGGTACATCATGCTAAATGGAGGGCAGTGGCAGCACATCACACCATGCATGGCAGGAGGGAGGAGGCTAGTCCATGGATTCAGACAACAGAGGATAGGGAGGAGGTGGATGGGGCAGCAAGCTAACTGTCCAGAGAAGGTGTGTATTAGGAACTTTATTGTTTTTAAAATGTGTGTCTATGCAAACTACTTAAAATATGAACAAGTATGCAGCATAATCTCACTTTTATTCAGGAAGAAGAGGACGTTTGTGACACTGACTCCGGGCTCACTTGGCAGAAACACACCCTGACCCTCCACCCCATCGCAAAATGTAATGCCTGTGAAAAGGGTAGGTGGACGCAGTGTTATATAGAACATAGTCCTGAGAGCACGATTGAAAATGAAACCTAGATATAGTATATGGTATGAACTATGCACCAAAAAGTGTGATATAAGAAGAACCGGGCGTGAAATATAATATGCAATACATTGTGCACAATGACAGATTTATTGGAGAGTGCGAGATAGCACAGGCACTAGCACGTGCTATGCGATATGCGCCTTGGAGTGTAATATGCACAGGGCAGTGTTGTGTAACCTAACTAGTCTCTAAAGTTGTAATATAAAATATGTGCTGGGGAGTGTAACGTTGCATATGCACTGTGACAAAGATATGGATCCAGATTGTAATATGTATGGCATAGCGCTGTGCGTTATAACATAGGCATTGAGGAAGGCACGTTAGATGGGGCAATATAACCCGTGCAAAGGCAAGTGTGGCATGACATATTCACGGGGTGATGTTACAGTGCACATGGGCTAGAGAGTGTCATAGCATACGCACTAGCTAGGGGAATACAACACAGAGGTGTGTGGCACTCGGCGGGCACTGGTGGGTGTAACACAGCATTGGGCGAAGCCAGGTGCACGCTGTGACTCTCAAGTGAGGTTCGTCTCCTTTCCAGAGAGTAAAATAAAAAGTATTACACATCCGGCGGTGGATGTGTGTTTTATTAACCGTGAGGGGTGTTTCTTGCATAGTTTGGTCGAATTTTTGTTGTATCCCCTTTGAATGGCTTGGTGTGCGTGTGTATTAAATGTGCCCGTCAATAGCTACCCATGTTTGTATAAATAAACGACAAGGGTGTCTACTTGGAGAGTACCCACTGGCGGGGGCACCGGGATTAGGTACGGTAGGGCGTCAAACACGTCAGAGCTTCACTAGTGGTGTAAATACATTCCACGTGGATTCATTGTATGCATAGTCGCCTTTTAATGAATATCATGCAAGTCGCCATGGTGATAGGTACATACGGTTTGTCCAGCATGTCCTAGGTGTTTCTATAAATATATTTTAAAAACAAAAATAAAAAACAAAGGCTGGCCCCGGGCCATAAGTGGCCTGAGGAGGGGGGCAACGCAGCCCCCCTCCTAAAGAATAAAAAAAAAAAAGGCCATGACCCGGGGGTTGGGGTCCCCGGGGCCGATTAACGCCTTGGGAGGGGGGCCACGCGGCCCCCTTCCAAATTTATTTTTTTCAACAAAAAAAATTAGGGTGCAGGCCCTGGGGGATGGGGTCCCCAGGGCCAATAAATTAGAAAAAGAAGGGGGCCACACAGCCCACACAGCCCTCCTTCTTAAAAAAATTAAATCAATAAAAGACCGGAATCACGCCGGAGGCCACACCCCCTCCTTGCAGCACTCTGCAAATGCGCCCCCTGGCCAGTTGAAAGTTGGGGAATTAATTCCCCTTCAATACTGAGGGTCCCTGAGGGCCAACAAGCCCAACAGGTATCTCCAGTATGCCAGGGAGCTGCGTTGCGGACAGGTGTTCTGAGGCCACGCCCCTTTTTACAACTCTATGCAACGCAGCTCTGTGGCGCTTACTGGAGGTACCTAGTGGGCTAGTTTGACCCTAGGGACTCTCAGGATTCAAGGGGACTTAATCTACCAACTTAAAACGACCACAGGGTGTGTTTACACAGTGGGGAAGGGAGGTGACGGGGCCTGAGGTGACGTGTGCAAACACGCCCTATGGTGCATTTTAAGTTGGGGAAATAATTCCCCTTCAATCCTGAGGGCCCCTCGGGGCTAACTAGCCGACCAGGTGCTTCCAGTAAGCGCCACAGAACTGCGTTGCAGAGAGGTGGTCCAGGCCGTGCCACTTTTTACACCTCTCTGCAACGCAGCTCTGTGGCGCTTACTGGAGATACCTAGTGGGCTAGTTGGACCCTAGGGACCCTCAGGATTCAAATGAACTTAATCTTCCAACTAAAAACAGCCACATGGCGTGTTTACACAGTGGTGAAGTGAGGGGACGGGGCCTGAGTTAACGTGTGCAAACACGCCCTGTGGCGCGTTTTAAGTTGCGGAAATAATTCCCCTTCAATCCTGAGGGACCCTGGGGGCCAACTAGCCCACCAGGTGCTTCCAGTAAGCGCCACTGCGCTGTGTTGCAGAGAGGTGGTCTAGGCCGTGCCCCTTTTTACATCTCTCTGCAACGCAGCTCTGTGGCGCTTACTGGAAGTACCTTGTGGTCTAGTTGGACCCTACGGACCCTCAGGATTCAAGGGGACTTAAACTCCCAACTTAAAACGACCACAGGGAGTGTTTACCCAGTGGGGACGGGAGGGGACGGGGCCTGAGGTGACGTGTGCAAACACGCCCTGTGGCGCGTTTTAAGAGGTAGTTTTAATCCCCTGCCCTAATATTACTAGGGGCTTACAGAGGAGGTCATGCTAATCACAGGGGGACCCCAACGCATAGTGTTCCCTAGTGTATGTAGGTGTTTTCACTGTATTCTGAGTGTCTTTTAACATAGCACTGGCTCTAGGACTGGTTAGTTAGACTCAGTTACCACCAGTATCCATCTGAAAAAGTTGAGGGTACAGGATGATTTTGCAACAAGGCTTCTTTCGGCTCTTCTGTTTGTTCCTTCTGCATGTTATCCTTCTTCCTGCACTTTTCTTCGTCTTTGAGGACTTCTGTTGCTTCTTTCTGCATTTTTTTTCTTTCTGTGCGTTTTTTCTTCTTTCTTCACATGTCCTATCTCTGTAGGCATAGTTAGAAATTAGCATTTAAAAAACCTTTGAAATTCACTGAAAAAACCATAGGTTTCAGGCACGTTATAGTTAGGAATTAGCATTTAAAAAACCTTAGAAATTCACTGAAAAAACCATAGGTTTCAGGGGCGTTATAGTTAGCTGG
This sequence comes from Triturus cristatus, assembly GCF_964204655.1. Taxonomy (NCBI): domain Eukaryota; kingdom Metazoa; phylum Chordata; class Amphibia; order Caudata; family Salamandridae; genus Triturus; species Triturus cristatus. Next base: position 248,062,766 of record NC_140582.1, on the reverse strand, counting down.
ACTTTTGACTCGTACAAAACCATTGAAATTCCCCCGTTATAGTTAGTTCGGCTAACTATAACTCGCGCACCCACAATGCACTGCTGATGACGTCACATATTACATCACTCATGACATGGTCAGTGACATCACTGATGACATCACTGATGACATCTCAAATGACATTACTGATGACATCACTGATAACATCATCCTTGTGATAGAGTGGCAGACCTCCTCATCCCTAATATAACCTTTGATACACACATTCAAAAATAGAAACTAACATTTTCAAAACAATGGACATACCAATACCAGTTACAACAACCTATTCAATAATTCTAAGATCCACATACACATCCACTCATTCACCAACAGTCCTATACAGTCACTCATACATGTACTCACTCATCATATGTACTCATACACCTATACATCCTGTTACACAACACCACTCATCTATAGAGTTACTCACACACATAGTCACTCATGCTAATAAAGAATCAAACATCCATTTACTTGTATATACAGTTATACACACACCACCACACTTACTTCTACAGAAACTTACACATACTTAGAAACACATACTTATTCATACAGGAACTTTTCTAATCTCTCACTATCACATATATTCACTTATATACACCAATAGTCACATATACTAGTTTAAAACCTATGTAGTTACTCATAAAGACACTATTGAGACAGTCATTCACTCACTAACACACCCATGCACACACTCATCCACCCATACAGTCCTGCACACATGCTGTCTTCAACACATACAAACAGTGAGTCACTCATTCATGCACCTATGCACTACGTAATACCCCCCACCGAAACATACAGACACTCAGACACTCATACTGATACTCAAAAAACCAACTAATAACCTATATAGACACTTGTGTAGCTACTCACCAACCCATGCAGCCACTTATACACAAAGTGAGAGACTGATACAAATATTTACATATTTAAACGTTACTCACTAAGCCATGTATTCACTGAGATACACTTAATCAGTCAGTTATACAATCAATTTTTCAAAAACAAATCATCCATTTAGACACTTATATACCCATTTATTCTTCCATTGACCGTGAGATATACATATAAAAACACACATTCACTGGATGATGTCATCAGTGATGTCATCAGTGATGTCATGCGTGATGTCACTGACCATGTCATGAGTGATGTAATATGTGACGTCATCAGCAGTGCATTGCGGGCGCGCGAGTTATAGTTAGCTGAACTAACTATAACGGGGGAATTTCAACGGTTTTGTACGAGTGAAAAGTTCAGCTAACTATAACGCCCCTGAAACCTATGGTTTTTTCAGTGAATTTCTAAGGTTTTTTAAATGCTAATTCCTAACTATAATGTGCCTGAAACCTATGGTTTTTTCAGTGAATATATATACATACAAAATAATTTTCTAGATTTGCAACAAATTCACGATCCAGGATACATTTCGATCACATTATTGGAATAAGATACCATAGAGTTTTTGTAGTCCGGTCTCAGTTCTTGGTCCTGCAGAGGATCTGCGGAGCTGAAGAATATTGAAAGAAAAAGATAAAACTTATTAAAACCAATTTAGATATTTTACTACATATTTTTCCCCAAAAATGTGTCATTTTACTTTTTCTGTGAAAAATGCAATTATTCTTAAACATCTTTTTAAAATAACAAGTAGAAACATATTTTCACAAAAAAACTCACTAAACAAATATATATTTGAGATGTTATAGTTACATGAAATGAACTTAAAAAAAACCTTGGAAATTCACTGAAAAAACAAAGGTTACATGGACGGTATTTTAGGAAAATAAGATTTAAAAATCCAGAGAAATTCACTAAAACACCAAAGGTTACATGGACATTATAGTTAGAAAGTAACATTAAATAACCTTAGAAATTCACTGAAAAAACTGGGAAAATATAGTTAGGCTCAGATTTCACTCGTACAAAACTTACGCACTACATAGAGCATGCCATCCATAATGTAACTGACAAACATGTTATCAAAGAATAGAGCCTCTCTCTCGCCCAGTCAAAGAGCAAAAGAGGGACTTATCCATTCATTCACATACTCTGAAACTGCTTTTTTATGTAGCAGCATCAACGGCAGTTGCACAGACACCTACACACCCCTCTATTTCCTAACACAGGTGCTAAGGTATTTGTCAGGCCACTTACATACAAATTTAGAGAACCATTGCAGTACTAGAAAAGACAGTCACAAACTGGAACATTTAGTTAAACATCTCATAGCACTGCTATAGGTGGACTCCTACCCTCACTGAGATATGCAGACAAGTAGTGAAACAACCTCGTCATCCATACAGACAAATAGTCCTTTAAACATGGTTAAGGTCTACTGGTGCAGACACTGTCACTGCACTCTCACTGCAGCTTCACTTGCAACGTAAAAGGCAGTTGGCAAGTCTTAAATCCACGTTTTAGTGTATATAACTTACCTCTGAGATACGCTCTAGGTATACCATAAAGCACTGTGCTTTGTGGTTAAAAATTTGACAGATGTCCTTTTGACTTTTAGTAAGTTACTCATGCAGGTATTGACCTCTATTCCAAGCACTACATAGAGTATACCACCCTTACACCCTTACATGTTCACAAAGGCATAGACACTCTCTCTCATCCTGTCAGATAGTGTCAAAGAGACTTATATATTCACTGACTTACTCAGAAACTTTCTAGGTATGCAGCAGTATCAAATGTAGTTGCAGACACCTATGTACCTCTCTATTCCCTAACACAGGGTTTGGGGTATTCGTTCAGTGACTTACATACACATTTAGATAAACATACAGTTGCTAAAACAGACAGTCATATACAAACACAGTTACTTACACATCTCATGGCTTTCCTAGAGGTGGTCTCCTACACTCACTCACATAGGTATGTATGTGCTGACAGAACCTATTCACCCTTCCAGACAAATAGTCCCATAAACATGGATAGATACTCAGGAACTGAGTAATGGATAGTGTAGTATACTCAGTGACATAGTAATGCATACAGTGTCACATAGAAGGACACAGAGAAATAAACATGAACATTAATAGAGTAATGTTGCCTATATTATAGTATAAGAACCAAATACATTGGTGGTTAACTGCTTAAAATAGCTAATGTTTATTGTAAATACTAAAAATGTACTTATCGTTTTTTCTTTTCAGACATCAATTCCTAGTTAACTACAGACAGTTACAATGCCATCAAAAAGTGACAGAAGAATGACACAAGGGCAAGGATACCTTCCAGTCACAACTGAGAACAAAAGGGGCAAAATGAAGAAAAAATGGTGAAAAAGACAAGAGCTGCTGGTAAGAGAACAAAGACATTTTCTGAAATAGTATGTGGACACTTGGAAAATCAGCGAAATCAAGTAAATAAAAAACAAAGTTGAGATCAACTAAGAAAGAAGAAGTCCATAATATTTCAGAGTAAATCAGAAACTAACAACAAATATGAAGAAGCATAGAAGAAGGAGAGAAGCAGTCAGACAAAAGGTTGTAGTCAATATGGCCTTTGGTCTCAAAAGGAAGCTATTTATTTTTATTAAACAGAATGAAGACACTGGATATAAGAGTGTTGTGTATGATGAGAAAACACCAAAATGGAAGACTGGTTCTCCTTTTCCAAATGATGTGGTAGTTCCTAGAAATATAGAGGAAGTCATAGCTGAAGAGGTACAGGTAAGGCGTAGACAGCCCCTGTTTATAAATTTAACTGTAGCAGTGTTTGTACTGTTCGCCAGGAATCAATTGATATACTGAGAGCTTTCTTATGTCAGTTTCTCTGCAAAAGTCTTAAACAGAAATTTGGGATTTTGCATTAGATCCATGCAAACTAAAAAAGCATAATAATTTACAAGGTCATTCACTAGCATGTCTATCAAAAACAGCATGCAGAATCACCTTTCATCACTTTAAAATGTTAGCTGTTCACCACTCTGAAATGAGAAAACTGGTTAGAAGGCTTTACTATGTTAAAACTCCTGCCCTATGTTTAGGAAAAAGTAATAGAGCACTTTTGCATAGCACAGTAGCTGTGTGAGTGGTTCGGTGGATGATCTTATCAGTGGTGTTATTTGAGATGTCATAAGTGATGTCATCAGTCAAAACAATATAAATTCAGCAGTTATAGTTACCTGAGCTAACTATAACTTACGCCCCCTCAATGCACTGCTTATGACCTCACATCCTTCATCACTGATGACATCTTAGTTGACATAACTGATGACAACATCCAGTGACAACATCCAGTGATTGTGAGTTTTTCTAAAAATTTCTGAGTGTTCAAGATATATACTAAGGTATCACAAAAGTTAAATTAGTTTACTTTGTGTTCTACAAATGAATGATTCTATTTTAAAACATAGATTATATGAGTGTCTGTGTAACTGTGTATCTCCTTGTGTGGGTGTGTGTATGTGTGGCTGTTTGGGTGAATATATGGGTGTGTGTCAGTAGCTGTATGGGTGGGTAAGTTGCTCTGTGAATGTTTAAATGGGTGAGTGAGTGTGTGTAAGTGGTGTATGGGTGTATGTGTGGGTATGTGAGAGACTGTATAGATGAGTGAGTGGTTGTGTGGGTTTTTATATTGGTGAGCAAGTGGCTGTGTTGGTGGTTGAATGAGAAAGTGAGTGGCTGTATGGGTGAGTGAGTGGGTGTGTGAGTGGCTGTAAATGATTAATGAGAGGGTTCATGAGTGGCTGTAAGGGTGAGTGAACAGATGCATGAGTATCTGTATGAGATAGTTTGAGGGTACATGAGTGGCTGTAGTGGCATGTGAATGGGTGTGTAAGTGGGTGTTTGGGTCAGTTTATGGCTGTATGGGTTAGTGAGTGGGTATGTGAATGCCTGTATGGATGAATACATGAGTGTGAAAGAGGCTCCATTGGTATCTATGTGGCTGTCTCATTGACTGTTTAGCTGCCTGAGTACATGTGTTAGTATCTGTGTGAATACGTGAATGGGTGTGTAAGTATCTGTAACGGTGAACAGCTGGTTGTGTGAGTTCCTCTAAGAATAAGCGAGTGGGTTTGTTAGTGGCTATATGCCCAAGTGAGTGGGTGCACGAGTATTTGTATGGGTTTGTGAATGGGTATGTTAATGGTTGTATAGGTGTGCGGGTGGATATATGAGATGTTGCATGGGTGGTGAGTAGGTGTGTGAGTGGTTCTGTGGATGTTGTCATCAGTGATATCATCCATAATGTAATTTGTGATGTCATCAGTGATGTTATCAGTGATATCACTGACCGCATCATGAGTGATGTAATATGTGAGATCATAAAGACTTCATTGTGGGATCTTAAGTTATAGGTAGCGCAGGTAACTATAACTGCTGAATTTCTATGGTATTGTACATGTGAAATCTGAGCGGAACTAATAGGTCCCTGTAACCTTTGTTTCATTTTAGTGACTTTCTAAGGTTTTTTAAATTCTATTTCCAAACTATAATGTCCCTGTAACCTTTGATATTCAGTGAATGTCTATGGTTATATCCTAACTGTAATCTGTAACCTTTGAGAATGAGTGTGTGAGTGCATAAGTATCTGAGTGGGTCTGTGAGTTGGTGCATGAGTGCTTCACTAGGTGTCTGAGTGGGTGTGTTTGAGTTGTTGTGTGAGTGGGTGAATGAGTGGGTTCTCCTTGTTTTTTGCTCCTTTTCTGTCTTTTTTCTGCTCACTTATGACATTTATTTTAGCTTTTTGCTGACCTTTATTTTTCCTCCTTTTTCATAGGCCTGGGCAGAGCTCGAGGAGTTACCAAAAAACTCTTCCAACTTCCATGTGATTCAGTCAGCGGGCAGAGTATTGCTCAGCCACCCCTTTTTAAAACCCCTTGAATCCTGAGAGTAGTTAGGGATTATGAACCTGTTCTGTTACCATCAGTATGTCCCCCACAGTGAGATTGCTAAAACCTCATCTGAGGCCCCTTTGTCTTTCTCATCCACACTGCAATCGTGCCTGCTGTTGCACTACAGGTTGGGGGATGAAGTCTCCTTCCCTTCTGAGGGCCCTTGGGTCCCAAGAGCCCCTATCTTTGCTAGCAGCAACTCCCCCACAGCGGGATTGCCAATACTACATCGAAAGCCCTGCCCATTTTCTCAGCCACACTGCAAATAGGCCTTCTCACTCGCTACTGGTTGGAGGATGATGTCCCTTTGGCTCTTAGAGTAGTTGGGGGACAATAACCCCTATTGTTGCCACCAGTAAGTCTACCACAGCAGGATCTCTGAGACCTCATTGGAGACCCTGCCCCCTTTCTATAGCTCTCTGCAAACAAACCTCGTGGTGCACTACTGGTTTGGGGATGAAGTCTCCTTGGCTGCTGAGTGTCCTTCGGGGCCAAGAAACACCATTATTGTCACCAGTATGTCCCCCACACCAGGATTGCTGAGACCTAGTTGGAAGCCCTGCTACCTTCCTCAACAATTTTGGAAATGCGCCTCCTGGTGCACTACTGGTTAGGGGATGAAGTCCCCTTGCTACTGAGGGTCCTTAGGGGCCAAGAACCCTTATTGCTGCCACCAGTAAGTCCTCCAGAGTGGGATTGCTGAGACATCATTGGAGGCCCGCCCCTTTTCTCAACGACTCTGCAAACGTGCCTTCTGGTGCACTACTGGTTGGGTGCTGAATATCCCTTGGTTGCTGAGGGTCCTTGGGGACCAAGAACCCCTATTGTTGCTAAGAGTTAGTCCCCCACAGCGGGATTGCTGCAACCTCATCGGAAGCCCCATCCCCTTTCTCAACTACTCTGCAAACACATCTTCATGCACACTACTGGTTGGCTGGGGGATGAATTCCAGTTGGCTGCTCATTTCTGAGCTTGTATTTTCCCTCTTTCTGCTCATATCTGATCTCTATCTTTCCCTCTTGCTGCTTGTTTCTGACCTTTATTTTGCCTCTTTCTGCTCATTTCTGATCACTTTTTTTGCCTCTTTATGCTCGTTTCTGATCTTTATTTTGCCTTTCTGCTAGTTTCTGACCTTTATTTTCCCTCTTTCTGCTTGTTTCTGATCTCTATGTTGCCTCTTTCTGCATGTTGCTGACCTTTAGTTAACCTCTTTATGCTCATTTCTGACTTTTATTTTGCCTCTTTTAACTCATCTCTGGTCTCTATTTTGCATCTTTCTGTGCATTACTGACCAAAATGTTGCCTCTTTCTTCTCATTCTGATCTCTGTTTTGCATCTTTGTGCTAGTTTCTTACCTTTATTCTGCCTCTCTCTGCTCCTTTCTAACCTTTATAGTTCTTCTTTATGAACCTTTTTGATCTCTATTTTGCCTCTTTCTGCTAGTTTTTTACCTTCATTTTGACTCTTACTGTCGTATGTGATCTCTATTTGGCCTTTTTTGGCTCATTGCTGGCCTTTATTTTGCATCTTTCTGTTTGTTTCTGACCTCTATTTTGCCTCTTTCCGCTTGTTTCTCATCTGTATTTTGACACTTTCTGCTCATTTCTGACCTTCATTATGCCTCTTTCTGCTTGCTTTGCTAATTGCTGACTTTTATTTTGCCTCATTCTGCTAGATTTTTTTATCTCTATTTTGCCTCCTGCTCATTGTTCTACTTTAGTTTGCCTCTTCTGCTAGTTTTTGACCTTTCTTCTGCCTCTTTCTGCTTGTTTCTTAACTTTATTTTTCCTCTCTCTACTTATTTCTGACCTTCATTCTGCCTCTTTCTGCTATTTTCTGTCCTTTGTTTTGCTTCTTACTTCTTTTTTCCTCGGGATCGCAGGGGGAGCTGCTATTGCTGCTGCATGGAGGGACATGCTGGAAATACAGCTCCCTCCATGCCGGAGCAATCTGTTTCATCTCTTTCCCTGCCTGCATAGTCTGTGGGCAGGGAAAGAGACGCAACCTCCACTCCCAGCGGGCGGTAGCACTTTGACAGCTCCTGCCTGCTGGAATTGTAGTGTGGGCTACAGCTTGGCAGAAGCTGTCCAAGCTCACATCAAGCAAAAGCAAACAGTTATGTCCAGGGGCTGGGCAATCTGGGACACAGAAGGAGATGACCTGGGGGTGGTGGTCCCCAGGGCGTATATGGCCCAGGAGGGGGGCCACACAGCCCCTTCCCTCTTTTTAAAAAAGGAATTGGCCTTGGCCCCTGGGGTTGGGGGGGGTCCGAGTTGCCCCCTGTTTATTTTTAGCACTAGTCTCAAGAAGGTGCTTGTCCCCGGGGCCTGGGGACCGGGGACATCCTAGTGGCTGCCCTGGTTAATAAACAATAAGCCCTGGGGAGGTGATGGTCCCAGGACATAATTAGGCCCTATGAGGGGTGCCCATGTGCCCATCTCCTTTTTTTAAAATGTCTGCATGCCCTCAAGACCTGGCCTACCTGGAGTCAATAATCTAACAGTGCAGGTACATGCACTTATTTATTTTATTTGTTTGCCACAAATTAGCAAAATTCATAAATTTGCAGCAATTGGTTTTAAAGACATGCTTTGATGCCATGGCGTGGTTCCAGGAGAACCCCAAGACCAAGGCTTGCGGTCAGAGTATTCCAACCATGCCCATTTTTCTGTTTTAAAAAAAAAATTGTGGGACTTGGCTGAAGCCAGTCCCAAAATGGCTGACAAGACTTCCTGGTTAAAGAGTTTGCAGCCAATCAGAGCTCTGTATTTCCCTCCATTAGCTAGTTATTATTCCCCAAGTCATCGCAAGCTCAGATAAACACATTTGCATTTCCTTACATTTCTTAACTTCTACTAAACAGATTTACACAAAATAGCAAAAAGCAGAATCTGCGTAGCAAATGCTAGGTTTCTGCCAAATTGGGTGTAATTCCGTCCAGCGGTTTCGGCTGTACTTGTGTTCAAAGCTCTAGGAATTAACATGGAAAAAGCACATTTTTTGACCCCCCTTTTATCTGCCCCCTTTTGACAGATCACCCCAAAACATTCAATGAAGAACAAAATTCATTTTTTTCTTGGGAATATTTTGTGAAGATTTGTCAAACGGAACCCAAGATATAAGCAAGTAGAAAATCTATTTTCCTATGGAATTCTTGTCCTAACTATAACTACCTACTGTAGCACTTTTATCGAACGGTTATGGAGATTCGTCAAACAGGGCCAAAATTATCAGCCGCACACAAAAAAATATAAATATAGAATTTTTGGATGTTAGAGTAACACCGCAGGGAGATAAATTGGTTACCACAGTATTCAGAAAGCCAACAGCTGGCAACACAATTTTTCACGTGCATAGCTCACACCCCGCACCTTTAATTAGGAGTATACCGTTCGCGGAATTTTACAGAGCGGGAAGAGCATGCAGTGATTTGAATGAATATTCTAGAGTAGAGCAGGAATTGATTAAGAGATTTGCAATGGGGTTATGCACCACACATTATTAATGGGGCAATAGTTAAAGCAAGGAAGTTGGAAAGACAAAAGGTGTTATTTGAGCCATCTAAGACCCAGTTAAAAAAATGTGAGATGGGATCAGATTGTCATAGATTCATAACAACTTTCAACTCCGAGCATAAGGAAATTAGATCAATCTTAAACAAACATTGGCATTTGGTGAGAAATGATCTGATTTTAGTCCCCAAAATAAAAAAGCATCCAGATATTACCTACAGAAAGTCAAAATCATTGAAAGATCTGATGGTAAAAAGCGAATTTCAGGTAAGGAAAGGAGGAACCGCAACCTGGTTACAACAAAAGATGGGTTTTAAAAAATGTCTAAAGTGCAAGGTGTGCCAACATGGACTGAATCGCACAAATTTTACGACATTTTTACACAAAATAGTGACTGTCAAAGGTTTTTTAACATGCAGGTCGAGTTTCGTAGTGTATATACTTCAATGCCCATTCTTAAAAATGTATATAGGAAGTACCACTCTACCTGTATAACAACGAATCCTGCAACATCGTAGAGCAATTATCAATAAGGATAGAACTTATCCTATTGCCAGACATTTTGAATTATATCATGAGAGCAATCCCTCAAGTCTGCAGTACAGTTGTTTAGCAGAAATCCCCAAGAAAAAGAGAGGAGGGGACAGGGAGAGAGAACTCAGGAAGCTTGAAACTTATTTTATTCTAGAGTTCAACAGTAAGGAGCCTCATGGTTTAAATATCGATGAGGACCTTTATACCTGTCTAAAATAAAAGAGAAAGATGAAGAGTAATGCTGCACACAAGGAAACCAGGAGTTTTTGTAAAACAATTGGATATTTTTTGAGAGACATGAAATGACAAAGTTTGGATATGGAGGGATGTTGAAATTTGAATCTGACGTTAAAATAGTACAATTAATTAGTTTTTAATGTTTAGATTTTGCTAGCTTTGTCATAATAGTTAGGTTGGTCGGATTGAAAGAAAAACAGCATTTCAATATATTTTGGATGAGTACTTATTGTTTTAGATTTGATAGGCATCTAAAAATGATCCTTTCAAAAAATGAATCTTTTAATCCTGTGTCTTTTTTGATGAAATATGAAAAAATGTAGGCTATTTATATATTTATTGTGGGTAAACATAAGTATATTAATTGAAATCAACTATATATACAATTTAGTTAAAGCATTTGCACTTTCTGGATAGTAAACAAACCGACCTAAAGACTAAAAGCACTAGCACCTTATTTTTCTGATATCTAGTAATGTAGAAATGTGCACTTTAAATCAGGGTTGGAACTGAGCTGAAGATTAAAGCACAAGCACTTTACTTTGATATCTTGTACTGTAGAGAGCATGCATTTGGCACCTTTTTGGATATTTAGTACTGTAGGAATTTGCACTTTAAGTCAGTGAAGGAAGTGAGTTGAAGACGAATGGAAATATGCACTGGCACTTTTTGTATAAACGTCAAAATTAATCTATGGCACTTGCCCTCCAATTGAGTATCAATGGACTATATACAATTTATATGGCAATGGAAAAGAGGATAAAGATTTGTATGAGTATGAAACTGGTTTTTATAATGGAAAAATGGCAAAAATGAGTAAGAAATTATTTTTCTACGAAATATTTCAATTTCCATGTGGTAAAATCAAAACAAGTATACTCCTCTTATCAGTATTGAATAATCTTTTATAATATAAAGCTGGGAAAATTGTATACTGTTTATAAAGGTTGGCTTATACAAAATGTTTAAAGATGGCCGCCAAATTCACAGTGAAAATATGGTGTACCAAAATATAGTCCGTTGTTGATGTCTATTGTTTTGAATGTCTATTTTAACTTTAATCGAATGATGTATCTGCATCCTGAGCAAGGCGGCGTCAAGCTGTCGAAATGCGTAGATGTAATCATCACTGAAAATAAAGAAGTCGAATGACCTCTACCTCTTCGAGTGCTAGGAAATCATTGCTAAACGCGATAATTTTATGTTAATATATATATATATATATATATATATATATATATATATATATATATATATATATAAAACACAGTGTTCTCACCTCACTCGCTACACTACATTAACTATAACTCATTCCTTTTCCATGCACTGTTTATACCCTTCTATATGCCATCACTTATAGCATGTGAAATTATATCATTCATAACAACACTTATGACTTCTCAAATTATTTGTTACAGTACAGTGCATGGTAGAGAGGCTAGCTATAGTTTGTGTTGTCTGGATAGCAAGCTAAAAAGAGCATGTAATGAGGTTCGCTACTTATAATAAGCTTTAACCTAAGTCTTGTTCACTGAATGTCAATGATTTTTATTGAATTTTAATAAAAATGTGTTTCAAATCATAGAATCTAGTATTATAAGTAGAGAGTTGATATGTGGAATGTCGTACAGTATAGTGGAGGCGAGTGTTGTAAAGTCTATTGTTGTAGAGTGAACTATAGATTGAAGTATAGTGTAGATTGGAATAGAGTGGAAAAGAGTAGAGCGGAGTGGCATATCATACAGTGTAGTAAGATGTTATATACTGTAGAGGCATAGTATCTCATATAGTGAAGTCAAGTATAGTAGACTGGAGCAGCGAATTGTACAGTGGAATGGGGTGTCGGACTGTTTTGTAGGGTATCATGAACTGTCATAAAGTGAAGTAGAGTGTTTTACAGTGGTGCACGGTGAAGTAGAATGTTATAGAGTGAAGCATTGTCAAGTGGAGTGTTGTAGAGTACAGTGGAGGAGAGAGTCATAGAGTGGATTGCCATGTCATCATGTGGAGTGGATTATTATAAAGAGAAATTGAATGGTGTGTCATCGAGTGTCAAATAGTGTAGTACAGTGGCATAGAATGACTGGGCATAGAGATGGATTAGAGTGTCATAGAGTGTCAAAGTGTTGCAGGGTGGAATTGCTTACAGTGGAGTACAGTGTCAGACAGTGGAGCAGTGTAGAGTGGAGTATGATACAGTGGCACAGAGTATGATAAAGTGTAGTAGAGTGGAGTATAGTGGAGTGGAGTAGACTGGAGTGTGGTACTGTAGAGTGGAGTGGTGTTTAGTATAGTAGTGTTGTAGAGTGTGGTAGAGTGAATTGGTATTCAATGTTATAGAATACAATGGCATTGGAGTAGTGAATTACTGCATCAGAGTAGAATGGTGTAAAGTGGAGTGCAATGGCATACAAAGGTTTGCATAGAGTGGTGTATAGTGGACTAGAGTATCGTAGATTAGAGTGGAGCAGAGTGTCGTAGAGAGGCATACATTGTAGAAGAGTGTTGTAGAGGGGAGTCACATAGAGTACAGAAGTGTGTATAAAAGTGAAGCTGCCCTGCATAGGATGGATTGTTGTATAGTGGTGCAGAGTGAGTTAAAGTCTTGTATAGTGGAAAAGAGTGGAGTGGTGTAAAGTAGTGAGGAGTAAAGTACAATAGAGTATATTGGTGTTGTAGAGTAGAGTGGCATGAAGTGGAGTGTACTGGCATGGCATAGGTAACAAACTGTTAGAAATTGGAATGGAGTCTCTTACGGTAGAATGGAGTGCTGTGTTGTATAGAAATGTGTTGTATAGTGGAATAGAGAGGTGTTCATTGGATCATATGGGCATAGTATAGAGTTGGGCAGTTGAGAGTATGGGGACAGAGTGAAGTAGAATGCTGTAGAGTGCCATGAAGTGTGATATACTTTTATAGAGTTGAGTTATATAGTGGAGGAGAGTGTCATACAATTGAGCGGCATAGAGTGGAGTACACAGTAGTGGCTTGGAGTGGCATAGCATACAGTGGAATAGTGTACAGTGAAATACTGTACAGTGGAGTGCAGAAGTGTGGAGTGTCATAGTGTGGAAGTCGAGGAAACTTATAAATTTAAGTAGCAGCTCATACAGTAGAGTGAAAAGGAAGAAAGGAAGGAAGAGGTGGTCATGCAGCTGCCAGGGCAGCTGACTCTGGGACACAGGGGCTCAGGGTTCGATCCCTGGTGGCAGGTCAGCCCAGCACTATGTGACTATGGGCAATAGCTCGCTTAATCTTCCCGATGGCCCCCAGCACCTTGAGACCCTTAGGGGTGATTAGTTCACGTTTTAGAAATACCGGGTTTTTATTATTATTATTATTATTATTAGAGTGGAGTGCTGTCGAACAGAGTTGGAAACTGTCATAGAGTGGAGTAGAGTGTTGTACAATAGAGTGTACTAGCGTGGAGTTGAGTGAATTTTTGTACAGTGTAGTGTACAGGAATAGAGTGGAGTAGAGTCTAGTTGAGTGGCATTGTGTGTAGTGGAGTTTTGTAGAGTAGAGTTGTATACAATGGAGGAGAGTACAATGGAGTGGCACTGAGTGGAGTAGCGTACAGTGGAGTGTCATAAAGTGGAATAGCATACAGTAGAGTAGCACAGACAGCAGTGGTATACAGTAGAGTGGCATAGAGTGTAATAGCATATAGTGTAGCAGGTACAGTGGAATGGCGTACTGTGAAGTGGTGTAGACTGAAGTGGTGTACTGTGGGGTGGACTAGAGTGTAATAGCATACAGTGGAGTGGTGCACAGTGGAGTGGGGTAGAGTGGAATACCATACAGTAAACAGGAAATGATTGAAGTTGCATACAGTGTAATAGCATAGAGTTGAGTGTCGCACAGTGGAATAGCTTAGAGTAGAGTACTGTGGAGTGGGGTAGAGAAGATTCAAGTAGAGTGGTATAGCGTAAAGTAGAAAAGCACAAAGTGGAGTAGCATACAGCAGAGTGGTGTAGATTGGTGTACACTGGAGTGGGTTAGAGTGAAATATGATATAGTGGAGTGGAGTAGAGTGGAGTGGCGTAGAGAGGAGTAGGATGTAGTGGAGTGGCATACAGTGGAATAAAGTAGAGTGGAGTGGTGAACAGTAGAATGGCATAGACTGGAATAGTGCATAGTGGAGCAGTGTACATTGCAGTGGCATACAGCAAAGAAGTGTAGACTGCAGTGACATACACTAAAATGGGGTACAGTATAATAGCATACAGAGGCGTGGTGTACAGTAGAGTGGCATCTAATGGAATAGCATTGAATGGAGTGGGGTGGATTGGAGTGACATGCACTGGAGTGGCGCAGAGTGGATTAGCATACAGTCAAGTGCCATACAGTGGAGTGGCATACAGTGGAATAGCATACAGTGGAGTGGCATGCAGTGGAATGGTGTAGAGTGGATTAGCATGTACTGGAGTAGCAAAAAGTATAGTGGCATACAGTGGAGTGGCATACAGTGAAGAAGTGTAGAGTGGAGTTGCATATCGTGTAATAGCATACAGTTGAGTGGATTAGAGTGGAGTGTTGTACAGTGGAGTGGTGTAGAGTGTAATCATGTATCGCGGAGTAGCGCACAGTGGAGTGGCGTATAATGGAGTGGTGTAGACTGGCGTGGCGTACAGTGGCGTGGGGTAGAGTGTAATAGCATACATTGGAGTGGAGTTCATTGAAGTGCCATCCAATCGAATACCATACAATGAAGTGACATAGAGTGGAGTGCCATACACTGGAGTATCGTAGAGTGGAGTAGCGTACAGTGGAGTGGCATACACTGGAATAGCATACAGTAAAAGTGTTGAAGTGTGGAATGGCATAAAGTGGCATAGATTAGAGTGGCATATATTAGAATGGGGTAGAGTGGAATAGCGTATAGCGGAATAGTGTCAAGTGGAGTAACATAAACTGGATTGGCATTGAATGGAGATGCATACAGTGTATGAGCATAGAGTCCAGTGGCGTACAGTGGTGTCGGGTACAGTGTAATAGCATACAGTGGAGTGGCATACAGTGGAGTTTCATACAGTGGAGATGCGTACAGTGGAGTGGCATAGAGTGGAATACCGTATAGTGTAATGACTACAGTGGTATGGCATACGGATGTATGTAAAATTAGGCAGCAATATAGATTATAGTGTTCAGAGTAACACAAAACAGCAAATTGTGCTACCTTTCTTTCCTCAAAATTTATCAATCAACGCAGGGTCACACATTGTGGCTTTGCGTTGCTTTGTAAATGTGACTTAAGTATTGCAACATCATGCATGATACAAGGATGCTAGAATCCAATAATACAGCTACGCAATAGTTTTATTTTGGGCCATGGTATACCGTGATAACTTATCACTATACCATGGTACATGGGGATGACAAGCCAGTATATAATTTTTGGGTAATGGCCAGTTTTAGAGAATGAAAAAGTAGCCATATTGTTTTCGCTACACTTTGGCTGTGATCGGTGTTGGGGTCTTAGATATAGGTAAGTAGTAGGTCTCTACCTATTGCCACTTTGTTAAAGTGGTAATGGGTAGGGAAAAGTGTTTATATTTGTTTAAATATTTTTAAATAAGTTTTTGGTCATGTACCATGGTAGTTTCACAAACTTTTGTGAAATCCTGCAAAAGTGCTGCACTGACAGATATCATTAAGTTTAATTACCATATAACTGAAAAAATACTTACCCCACTTAACTGCACTACCCAAAAAGCATCATCTCTGCTCCCTATTGTGTAATCCTGCGAAAGTTCAAGTAAATTCATGCAGCCATTTTTGCATTATATCAAAAACAATAGTCAATGGAAAATGCATTGGTGGAAAAACACGTTTTGAGACCTCCTTCTATCTTTGCACCCCCTTAATGATTCATCAGAAAAATGTATATCATTTCAAAATGTAGAAAACGCTATAGGTCTGAAAAGGCTTGTGGTGATTCATCAAACGGGTCGAAAGGTATTAGCGAGCATATATCTAGGGAATTCCTAACTTCGGTAATACTAACTATAACTACAGGGTGGCAATCTGACTTAACGTGATTTCTTTCTTTTTATCCATTGTATTTGTTATGTATTTGTTTATTGGTTTACATAATCATGTGACCACACATGTCTCTTAGTTGTTCACATAGTAATTCTTAAACCTTACATAGGCAGTCTACTTTATTTTTTGGGCTTCCTGTCAACTTCAAATAAGATTGTACTTCGTGTGAATCCCAAAGAGAATGAAAGCCAATCATTGTTCTACAAATCAAGATTATCATTTTATTTCTAATGGCCAATTATCATTTTCTCCATATAGTAGTATGTGTCGCTCAATGCTAGGTCACATTTCCCGGCTGTGCAATAGGATTGCATAGGAAAGATATTTTTTGTTTGGCTTGTTTGGCTCAGTTTTATTTTCTGAGCCTGAGAGCATGCAAATAAAACATTTGTAGATTAAGATGTAGTCTAGTCATTATAAATTAGTTTATTAGTTCCATTAGCATGTGACCATAAATGAGTCATTCAGTTGTTCATGTAGTAAATCTGAACCTTCACATATGCAGTCCAGTTTATTTATTTTCTTCCTTGCTAATTTTATTAGGATTGTAAATAATTAATCCAGACCTCCAGCCAGAGGATTGGTAGAACTCAGGGTCCCAGCTTGGAAGCAAAAGTCACTGACCATCCTCATTCTGTTTTGACTGTTATATTCAAATCCTCCTCCAACTCAGGCATACATTAGCTGGCTGATGCAGGACCAGATGCCTCACAGAATAAAGAACACAAGGAGTAGCAGGGGAAACAGTGAGGAAAGATTAACTGGGAGACCGGACTACAGGAGTTGGGGGGGGGTTGGTCGAGGCAGCCAGGACATAATGGCTGTGGTCAAGGGGCTGATGGCACTCATTAAAGTTTGTAGCTGTCCAAAGACTGTCCCTCTGAGCATCCAGACCTCTCACATAAAGTCCTTGTTGTCTTGGGAGAGCACTCCTTGAGCCTCCACAGTTGACATTATCACCTCCTGCAATGCTGCCACGCAATCAAACTACTCACTATCCAATATTTTCATATGAAAATGATGTGAAATAGAAGTCTATTCAATTGTTAATATACAAAGTAATCGCTTAGCAGCCATGCAAAGTATGTGCAAGGTTATGTACGAGGTTAGTAATGTGGAAAAACATTTTAGAAATTTCGGTTCACAAAATGTTACAATGTTCAAGGGAATTGTTTTGCCACCAGTCCACAAACCATTGTTAAGGAGTTTGAAAGGGAACGCATATGTTGATCGCCAAAGTTTAGCACATTATTTAGTAATTGTTTGATCTTATAAAGTAAAACATTGCAGATGTATGCTATTTAGGAAGTAAGGTGTAGCTACCTAATGTCAGCCTTTTCATAGTGATAAAAACCAATTAGTATGCAAGACAAAGAAAATAATCACTAATCATGCAGCTTACTAAATGTGCACTCTCCAGACGTTCAGACAATACCAAAAAACTGTTAAAGAGAATGAGCTTGTGAGAAAGCTCAAAGTGAGCACATGACAGGATAGCAGTCTAAAAACATATTTTCAACTATGTGCCAAATAAAAATATAAGCGTATCTAGCATCTCTCTGCTGCTGAAACTCTTCATCTGAGCACAGAGGGTCTGCCAGTCACCTTTCAGGACCCTCTGGAATAGTCCCTCCAGATTTGGACTGAAACTGCATTGCTCAGTTGGGTATGTTGTCTGGTTTAAAGCTGAGGGTACTTGACTGTGACCCACTCACTGATGATGGTCAATTCAATTTTAGAAAAAGAGAAGGTCTTCTTCTTAAGTCCCCTAGCCATGTTAGGGGCAATATTTGGCAAAGGAGCAGCAGGACGGAGGAGAATGCTTCTTTGTGGAGAGGATGGCTTAGAATGAAAATTAAATGACTGACTTCCTCTTCCTATATCTAATTTCCTGTTTGTTACCCGTAAGTGGAGATCAGCACCCCGAGTGCAGAGCCTCTTCCTGAATGTGGAAGAACCTCCACACATTGGGTGGAGGTTTTGCATGCAGGAGGGAGAGTACCAACAAGTACGGAAGTACATATTACCATGAGTCAATGACAAATTCATATGAGGGAAGTCTTGCATGAATTATACTTGCGTACAATTATGGCATAAAATTCCATTGCCATCCTTCGCCTTTCTGCCAGTGACAGTTGCTTGGCGATAAACTGGTGCACTTTTCTATTGATGCATCTCAGTACCTAATACAAACATCAGGCCTAGCTTGCATGTGAGATGCCATGAACACCAAAGAGAGAGAAAGAGGAGATACACCAGGTTCATGCCTGCCTCTTGGGACACACTCAAATCACAGAATTGGTGTAACACCCTCTTGGCATGTTTAGGGAATTATCTCCCTAGCCCTAGTTTGTGTAATCCTATCTACCTGGTTGGGATCCATTTCAGAGGTTCACCATGGACATGAGTGATGTGTACATGCAATTCTTGGACCTGATGATATATCCTGAGGGGGGTATCTTGAAGACTTAAGTTTACTATAAACCCACAGGTAAAAACGGTATTCTGTGGTTTCAGAGTCTCCACCCAAGCACGAAGAGAAGGCTTATCAATAGTTCAATTCTTAAGACTCAGACGTATTTGCACAGAAACTGAGAAGTACAGAGAACACGTGGAAATACTCAGCAAAAAACTGCGAGAAACGAACTACTCATAGGGATCTATTACTAGGGCAAGAAAAAGAGCCACATACAGCAGTAGGGATGCCCTGCTGGCCACCTATAAAAAACCATGGGAGTCAAGATCTATTTGCATAGCAACATTTACTCTTATCTCCAACTCAGTCACAAAACCGGTTAAGAGACATTGGGGCATTTTAAACTCTGGGAATTTGAAAATTGCACACCCTATGTTCTCCTTCAAAAGGAGCCAGAATGTACTTGATACACTGGTACACACACACCCCAAGAAAAGAACGGCGGAGACACAAAGGACACTATGGGATATTCCCACCCCGACAGGCCACCAACCCCGCAGTTGGTGTGGGGTGTGTCAGTTTATAAAGAGATGCTATTGTGTAGACTTGGGCCTGGCCAACCCAGGAGTGCTGAAACACCTACCAAACTACAATTCCGGTCATGTTACATATCTCTTAAAATGCCCTTGCAAGCTCCTTCACATTGGTATGACTACTGGGAAGATGTGTGTTTGCATTACTGAACGCAGAAGTATGATAAGCTGTAGAAGAGACAATACAAAAATTGAATAGAATTTTTAGTGAACACCAACACAATGCTGATGACATTGAATGGTATGTGATTGAGAAATTGGAACACAGGCATACAGATATGAGCAACAAACTGTTGAAATGCGAACAGCGCTGGGTGTTCCACCTCCATACTGACACCCTAGGACTAAATGATGAAATCTCATGGGGAGACCTGGGTAATTAGATGTGATTCAGGTTCTCCTAGTGGGTATGTTCTATACCTCCACCTTGTCCACAGTCCTGTTTTCTTTACTCTTTTCAATTAATACTGTTATAACCACTGGGTCCTTAGCAGGACCCTCATGTGTAATGACATGACTGCACTACTGTACAAATATGACAAAAACCACTCTGTTCCGTGTATATTAGTCTTACCTTTCACATCATAAAGAAAGGCTCCCTGGGATCAGGCTACTACAGCCCCCATAATCCGCCTTGACAATACAGGACCGTCCCGTCCTGTGTTCGGCATAGTCTTGACTGAAATCCTGGGTAGAAATTAAATTTCCCAGATTCCCTGATAGAAATAGAAGTCTGTCATTGGCTGATACTAAGTAGCATGGCTCGTGCAACTGACGCGGACACTCCTGATACGTTGCTCCCAGTCACGTTGCCTGTGACTCTCATGGGCCGAGCTGGAGCACCATACCGCTTTAGGCTGCCATGGTGAAATTCGACCTTTTGCACGGAACCCTGTTCCGTAGTTTTGGAACCACGTTTCTGCCACGAGGGTAGGAATCTTGAAACCGGTGAGATCTATGGGCGGAGCCAGAAATCCACACCTCCCCAAAGTCTGTGTTTGCAATTGCCTAGGCATCCCTCTTCAACGCAGGTGGGACTCATTATTAGCAAACACGCCCATAATTGAGACAGTGGGTGGATTGGTCTGCTTGGGCTCTAAATACAGACAGGTATTGCTACCATCCCGATGTTACCAGTCGGCTGATCGATTCGGCACTGTAGGATCGATGCGCTCGCTCTACCTTGACATAGTAAGTGACATAATGTTGATACAATTAGGAAGCAGTACCTAAAATAAACATTGTACACTGTGACAACTTGTGAGGACTTGAGGAGGTTCTTAAGTGCATTCAGCAAGCACTTGGGGATAGTATATTTACTCACTGTCTCCTGTACTATTATGTTTTTCCCCTCTTTCTCTGTGTTAATATTTGAACACACCTATCAGAGTGTGACTATAGGAGGCGCCAGGCGCGGCCGCTGCATGTGAGAACAGTGGGGCGGTGGGGCCAGGTGAGGAGTGATTTTGAGAGACGACCACAAGGGAAAATTAATGAATTTATTTTCCCTCGTGGTCGTCTCTCGAAATCCCCCCTCACCTGGCCCCACCACTCTTACCTGCAACGGCTGCGGCTGGGAGGCGCCCAGCCAGAACAAACCATGAGTATATTTACTCACTGTCTCCTGTACTATTATGCTTCTCCCCTCTTTCCCTGTGTAAATATATTCATAGCTATATTTTTTTTTGAGTTTTCATTGAGTGCAAACACCAGCACCGTACGTTGATGGCAATACTATTACAACGAGCTTAGGGTGCATGTATCCAGTTGAGTTATCCAGTATCAAACATTATTAAGTCTTGACCATTGTCCACAGCTCATGCTCTAGCATCCCAATACCAATGTACCATGCATTTGCCCCCCAGCAAGAACCTGGGGAGCCAAGTCAGGAAAGACACAGATAGAGAGAGGAGGGGTGGGAGGGTCCTCTATGGCCTCCAGGGTGAGATGTGTTCAGGTAGCCTGGGTGTGCACAGTGCAAGTGTAGGTGGGCCATGCACCAGCCCTACAGCTCCTACTCATTTACTCTGGGGGTCTCAGTTTGGTCCAAGTGGTGCGATCTGAGGTAGCTCTGAAGTGGTTCCCATATATCCTGAGGCCACGCCTGTGCAGGTGTCAGTTCCCAGAATTCGGACAGCTGATCGTGGCAGAATGCCGCGTCCTTGAGCCAATCAGTAACATGCGGGCTCCGTCTTCGGCCCCAGCACATCGCAATTCGCTGCTTTGTCAGCAGTAAAAGCATAGTTTCCTAACTACTGCTGGCATATTGAGAACATATCCAAGTAAAGCTAGCAGAGGGGAGCGCTCGAACCCGTACTCTAACATCGTCTCTAGCACTTCACAGATGCACCCCCAGTATTGTGCAATTTCTGGGCAGGGCCAGGTTAAGTACAGGAATGTTGCATTCAGGGCCCGGCACCGCACGCATCGTGCATCCTCGACCAGGCCAGCTCTTTACAACCATACAGGAGTCCTATAATGTCTATGTATGAATTTAAAGTGAATTAGCCTCAGTCTGTAATTAGGAGACATCTCCCTTGCCTGCGTGCAGCAGTACGCCAATGTGCTAATCTCCAGTGGGGTCCCCAATATCTCCTCCCATTCACTTTGTGACACGGGTATGTGAACCAGCGCCGTGCGCTGCATGCCAGAGTATAGCCAGGTGATGAGTTTACATGGTGAGGGGTTACCCAGAAACTCCTCCAGCACTGGGAACGTTGGGGGTGCTAGCAGGAAGGAGTCAAAGAGGGCGCGTAGCACCACTTGAAGCTGGTAGTATTGTCATTCTGTCAAGTAGTCCTGAGTTCTCATCCTCAAGCGTTCAGTCTATAGAAATAAAGGTGCCGTGGGGGAACGCATGCCCCAACGTGTGAAGCCGGAGCTTCTTCAGTCTTTGACATACCCCTGTCTCTGCTGCGAAGGGTAATACCAGGTACCTTGTCAGAGTTATCGGTGGGGCATACATTGTCTCAATGTGTGCTCTACGTCTCAGTTCCTGCCATGCCCAGACTCTGCAGCTGACCGTGTCCACCTCTGCGAGCGGTCGGGATTGAGTCCGATAGAGAACGATATGTAATGGCGTTGGGTCCACCTGGTCATGCTCTGGCACAGTGTGTGCCATGAATTGGGACGGATACAACCAGTAACACCCACATTGAGCCTGTGCACAATTGTAATATAATTCCATATCTGAGGCCCCCAGGCCTACCTGCTCGAATGGCAGTGTGAGGGTTTCCCAGGCAACTCTGGGCTGCTTGCCTGCCCAAGCGAGAGTGCTAAGGTTCGAGCGCAATCTTCACCTAAAATCAGAGCTGAGAGGGAGCGGGAGAGTGACAAAAACATACAAATACTTGGGGAGCACCACCATCTTGGCTATGGCTAGTTGGACCGCCAGAGACAGTGGAAGAGTCATCCAGCGGCTCAACCTGCTCTCAAACCATTCTATGAGTTTCCCATAGTTGTAACGCCATAGTTCTTCAAAGTCCTGGCTGAGACAGACTAACAAGTATTTCACTGGGAACTCTGCCCAACTCAGTGGGGATTCCGACCGGACCATGACATATAGGGTCACATCATCTGCATACATGGACACAAGGATTACTTGTGGTGTGAATGTGAGGCCATAATGTGTGTGATGTTGCCTTAATCTGGTGGCTAGTGGCTCCATGGCAATAGCAAAGAGAAGGGGGGAAAGTGGGCACCCCTGTCTTCTGCCAAGGGTCACCAGGATGGGGGGAGAGACTATGCCATTGATCCGAAGTCTCGCCATTGGGGCAAAGTAGAGCAAAGCTACTGTTTTGAAAAAAGAGGGACTGATGCCAAATGAGGAGAGAAGTGCAAAAAGATATGGCCATTCCAAGGTGTCAAAGGCCTTGGTGGCATCCCGGAAGATAGCGGCTGCCGGGAGGGAGGGGTCTATTTCTTGCATGGTTGTAAAAACGTGCGACGGTTGTGGGATGTGACCTTGCCAGGGACAAAACCATACTGATCAGGTCTCAGGACTGTGGGCAGTAATGGGAGTAGCCGAGTAGCTATCAATTTTGTGAGAATTTTATTATCAATGTTGATCATTGAGAGCGGGCTGTAGGAGTCGCAGAGTTTTTGTCCTTTTCTGGTTTGAAGATTGTAACAATTAATGCCTCTCGCAGGGATGGAGGTAGACAGTATGGCCCCACTCCAGTGATTCCTCGTACATGTTGAGGAGGTGTGGTGCCAGTAGTGGGGCAAATTTCTTATAAAAGGAAGACGTCAGACCATCTAGACCAGGGGCCTTGTCGCCTGGTATAGCCTGGATTACTCCAATCACCTCCTCCTCCAAGAACGGCTCATCTAGGTATCTACCCTTGCCATCACTTAGCCACAGCAGCTGAATAGAGTCTAGAAAGGGAGACAGATCAGGGTGTGCATCTGATTGACGCACGGCATACAATGTTGAGTAAAAGATAGCATTTCGGTCTGAACAGCGTCCTGCCCAATCACAACCCGAGTGTCTGTAGTGTGTAACATGCTAATGTAGTCGCTAGCCCACTGCTTTTTTAAAAGGCCAGCCAGTGTTTTCCCAGTTCGGTCTCCCTCGCTATATCATCGATCGTGGGTCTATTTCCCCAAGTAATGTGTCTCTCTATGGGCTGCTTCCTCAAATTCTGCAATTTTCTCTTTGATGTCTCCAAGGGTCGCTAAACTGGTTAGTGGTGAAGTATTCTGACTCTAGTCCCCGTATCTCTCCCATATGGCGCTTGAGGTCCCCTCGTAGTGAGCGTAGTATGCCCGCGTGCTCACCACTAACGACGAATTTCAATGCTTCCCACAATGTGGAGGGCAAATCTACCTTGCCTGTATTCATTGCGAAGTACTCCACTATGGGTGAACGAGTCACTTCTTTGAAGACCTGGTCTCGGAGTGCTCCTGGGAGAAGTCTCCAGCTGAAGGCCCTACTAGGAGCAAATGGGAGCAGGAACTAAAACAACGCCGGGGCATGATCTGATAGGGTTCGAGTAAGGTGGGTAGCGCCGGACACCCATGCATCTACATCCCTTGTTGTCAGCCAGCAGTCTATCCTGGACCAGATGGGGCCAGCTGCGGACATGCATGTGCCCTCTATTTTGTGCAAATATAGGTCTTGCAGGGGCCCTCGAGAGGGGATCTCGGGCCAAGAGATCTATGGGCTTGTTCGACTATACAGACTGCAGACAAAGAGTCTCTTAACAGGGACTGCAGCATTTCTTCCATGTAGTCCTCAATGTGGGTCATGGCTCTGGACTCCGGGATCCCCAGGATGCACAGATTATTGCATTTTGACCTAGCTCCTAGCTCTCCAATCTTGTTTCTGATAACTTCCAAGACTTTCTCCATTCAGTTTTCCTGCGTGGTGGTCCCCTCATCCTCTAGCACAGATGTGCGCTGCTCAACCTCCGCAATGCCCAAGACCTTGTCTTTGAGCCGGTCCAGTCTCTCTGACATACAGTCGATTTTGACATTGATGGCCGATAGTGAGTGTTTTAGGTCCTTGAACATCTCGCAGATGTTTGGTTCTGGCGAGGACGTAGCTTCCATGATTGTTTCTGGCTGTTCCTCCTCTGGGGGGGTGCCCCGGGGAGTGTCTTGAGCTGTTCCAAGGATAATGTTGGTTGCTTCACATCCGCTTTCCCCATGGTTTGTAGCTGCTCCTGTGCATCAAGGGGTTTACTTCGCTAGGTTGACTGTGTCAATTTTCATTGTATATTTCCCGTGGACGTCAGGGCAGCCAAGAACTTCTTAATGTGGGGAGTGTTCCCTTCGAAACAGTGGTGGAGTTATCACATGGGCTAGGGCTGTGGCTGAGCTTGATCCTACACCCAGCGAGAGGGAGGAAAGGCGGTCATGCTCATCCACCAGAGATGCAACATCCATAGGGCCTATAGGTAGCTCCTGGTTCAATCAGCCGTGATGGTCAACTCTCTGCGGGGGCCGTGTGCTGTTCAGGTGCTTCGTCTAATATCCTCCACTGTGGAGGGCAAGTGCTCACTTTCGCTGGGTCCCCTGATCTCCGCTGCATTGTTAACTGACTGGACTGGGCTTTCTCTACCTCTCTTGACTGGGCCCAAGAACCCGCTCTAGGTCCTGATCTGGCCTCACACGGACACAGTATTGCAGCCCCAGCAACGTCCAGCAGGGTATTGCAGTTGGGAATCTCCATTGCAGGCCACACAAGTCTACTAGCACAGCCTCCCTGGTAGGCTGCAGTTCGTGCTGCTGTGCAGTGTCTAGTTCGGGATGGAGCAGGGGCCACTCTACCTTCAGTACCCCCACATTTGTTCCCACAGTCTATTCACAATGCTCTCGGGGAGGGGGGGTGTTTGTTTCTTCCGAGTGCTCCACCCCGCTGCAGCTTTCACCTTGCGTTGTTGAAGCGTGGGGCCTGCTTCTGCTCTGTTTGTGCTAGCCATCCAGTAGGCCTCACCAGGGGAAGCCAGTCTGACTGTGTCTTCCGGGCCTTCCCGTCTTGGGACCTGTCATCTCGGGGCTCACGGGTCTGCACTTACTGTGTTGTGCTTTCACAGTAGTTTAGTCAGGGTCGGGGTGACTGCATTACTCCCAGCCGTGGGCTCCAATGATCCCCGCAGTCTCTACCTGAACTTTGCCTGGGGGGACCGTGTGCTTCTAATGCCGGTCCCCTCGGGCGATGCACCCCGCGCTGTCAGGATCTGCTGTGCTGGACGACCTCCCAGCCAATCTCACTCCGGCATTGTCCTACTAACTCACCACTAGGCCCTCCGGGGCTAACAGCCATGTGTGTTGCTCCGGTCCTGCAGCAGCTCGGGTCTCACCAGGTAGGGGTCCAAAGCCTCACCTCTGCCGCACTTCGCCCAGGGCACGTCAGGGTGCCGTCATTACCACGGCTGCTTGCAATCCAGCTCCAACAGTCTGTGCCGCCCATCAGGCCATGTGTGTGTCCGCTCCACTTGCTTTGCCCTCCGTGCTGGGCTTTGGCTGACTCACTCTGCGGCCGAGTACCGAAGGCACTAATCAGCGCTGTATGCTACTTCTCTCCTTCCCCGACCAGCCAGTCTCGGCAGGGGGAGGCGGCGGATGTCCAAGCAGTGCCCTCAGCTGGGCTGTGTACACATGGATCACTGCGAAGCTGCCGTCTTGACTTTACTCACAGCTCTACGTCCCCTTGACTACAGCTCAATCCACGCATTTCAGCCGATCCTGGGCGCAATCACTCAGTGCTACAAGTATTGCTTCCCTGCATTTAGGGCTTAGGATGTCTGCCCGGGATGCTGGATTTGTAACGGATCATCCAAACAGCCAGCAGACCCTCACAGAGTGACAGCCATCTTGCAGCCGACACTCTAGTGCCCCCCTTCTCTTTGTTAATATTTGAACACACCTATCAGAGTGTGACTGTAGGAGGTACTCACCCAGAACAGACCACGAGGCAAATGGCCCCCTGGCACTAGGTAAACAAAGGCTTAAGAATCAGCACAGGCGTTTTGTATGGAACCCCCCCACACATCTAATTACCTGTGTATGCTTGCAATTAATGAGTATTTTTTATGTCACTTGTGCCACGTTTGTTACTGTTTTTATAATGTTGTTTTTAATGTGCAGAATTGTCATCGGACATTCTCTCAGTATTGTACTGCAATGGAAATTGAAACTGTTGTCGCCTCCAATGCTAGATTTCCTACTACCACTGCTATGTATTTGTTTGTTCTTTCCCCTGACTAGGTATTAGCCCCTGGTGATTGTTTGAAGAGAGTTAGGTCATCTTTACTTTTTTTATTGTACACATTACTTTTATTAAATACGTTTAGAGACACATATCTTGAGCCCCGATGAATGCCTGATACCTCTTTTAGGTCTTGTAGAAGAGCAGAAACACATTAACATGACAACTTAACGAGGCGCAAGGGTCATAGCAACCACACACGTCATCTGAGATTATCTTTTGGTACCTTTTACTCAAGCCTGGGATACCACTAGAATAAAATATACTTTCTGGTTTATACAAAGGTATTTTTAGACATAGAACTGGATCCAGGAGTTTAATCTAGAGACAAAATTAATTTCTAAGAACTCCCTCTGAGGTTGAGTCCGCCATGGTAGTATTGTCTCAGCAGGATGGGAAGAGGTGGCAAATGATGAAACATGTCACATTACATGAGGGAGCCTACCTCGTCCAATTCTTGGAATCACCCATTTTTCTGTAGGAATAACTAGCAGTAGATAGATAGGATTACACAAACTAGGGCTATGGAGATAAATCTCTAAGCACACCAAGAGGGTGGTAAGCCTATTTTGTGTTTTGGGTGTTGCATGTGAAATGTCAACATTATCATAGGAAACCGTTTATAAAGCACCAGGGGCTATAAAATTAACTGCAGCTAGTATTTTGCATAGGCTGTAAGTGAATTTAGCTTCTGCTTCCAGTCAGCAACAGTGTCCAGGATTACAACAGGTAGGAAGCCATATCTGGACATAGCACCTTCACTGGACATACCAAATATTTTGATCCTTCGCACTGTAACACTGTCTCCTCCTCCTCAAATAATTCCTCCACAAAACTTGGGACAAAGTCACAAACACATTCAACGACAAAGCAAAGACAAGAAAAGTGTTGTGTTGTGCCTGTTCCTTTTTTATGCGGTTAATATGGCTATGTTTGGTTGTTGCTGTAATGAGCTGATGCTGGACTGAGTGCTGGAGTGAAGAACAATCATTCCTTTCATTAAAAGGTGTGTTGCAAGTACTGAAACCATTGTTTTTTCTATTTTCAGCAACTGACTAGCATTTTTCATGATGTTACAAGTTAAAAATAAAAATGTTATAAATAAAAAGACTTAGTATGGAAGACACAATTTTTGAAGTGATGCATATGCTTGTATCGAACATAGTTTTATTTTACTTATAGTTTAATTTCTTTGTTATTTAGTTTATTTAATCAGATTAAAAGGGAATGACTATAATAAATTGTTAAATACATTAATTTAAAAGTCAGCATATATTAAATCATTTAACAAAATGCATTTCATTTTTCATAATTTCCAATGTGTTTTTTAAGTCCCTGCCTTCATTATTTTCAAAGGGAGGTTTTTGCTGTACCCTTGTTTGGCTGTGTACTGTGCATGACTTATGGTTGATTTTATTTGGGCAGTATTAACTCTAGAAGTGCTGTTTGTGAATATCAATGGGCATACATTTTTCAGGCTGGGGACGATCCACTCTTAACTCCACCCTGACCCTCTTAGCTAAAGCCCTCCTTCCTCCTCCCTCTGCCCCTCTCCATTGGTAGTAAGTAGGCAGCTTTTTCTACCCAATCCCCCACCCTTCCCATATTTGCTACTAAAACAAATACACATACCGAGACTCTCAATTGGGGAAAAGGTCTCTGCAGATAAACAGATAGGCGAGGCGGAGACATAAACTCTGCTTGTAGGTTCATATAGCATGTTGTATGTTTTGTACAAAATGTACTGCAAAGTGCAGTTTGTGAATAAGGGCTACAGTCGATAATAATTATTATATACTACTACTACTACAACTACTACTACTACTACTATTACTACTACTACTACGGAAGAGAAGTTCACCTAACGGCTAGGGCGGTCGACCTCGAATCTGGGAAACTGGGTTCGAGTATCAGCAATGACGCTGAACATCCTGTGATTCTGGGCAAATCACTTAATATCCCTGTGCCTAACAAAAATGAATGTGTCCTCATGTAATGCAACTGGTGCTCTGTAAAGCACTCTGATACCCAATTCAAGTCAAGTTCGCGCTATATTAAACCATGTAAAAATGAAAAAAATACTACCACTAATACTACAAC
The DNA here is from genome assembly GCF_964204655.1 of Triturus cristatus. Lineage (NCBI taxonomy): Eukaryota > Metazoa > Chordata > Amphibia > Caudata > Salamandridae > Triturus > Triturus cristatus. The sequence continues at coordinate 248,033,737 of NC_140582.1, read as the reverse complement.
TACTATTACTATTACTAATAATAATAATAATAATAAAGTTAGAGATCAGGGTAGCTGATCTGTCTTGGAAAACATCGCAGCCGGCGAGTAGCGGGTCGCGGGAGGTTCCCCAGAGCGTCCGTGGTTCAAACGAAGAGCAATGATTGAAGGTGCTTGCTGCTTCCCTTAAAACCTTTGTAACAGATCAAGCGCCGATTTACCTGAGAACGGGAGCACATTATTTCAAATAACGCAAAGTTATTACCTTCGGCTGGAGCTGCGGCGGAATGTTTGGTAGCAAGACGGCATCAGGGACAGAGCAGCTGTGGGGCAGAGTGACCCGAGAACTCCGTAGGGGGAGAGGCGCGTCTGCAAGGATTCCCTTCCGGGGGAAGGGAGGGCAGGGAGCTGTATTATCAGACCCGACTCCGGAAGGAACAGCGGAATAGAGGAGCAGCTGGACGGGCAAAGTCAAATCACTTTTTCAAAAGGGAAGAAAGGAGGCTCCACTGGTTAAGTTCCCTGCCCTGGGGATATCAAAGGTAGGAGGAAGGTGGGCTGTGGGAGTACACCGGCTGAGGGGGTCTCATGGGTCTCAAGGTACGCACTTTGTAGCCTGGGAAAGGGAAAGAGTAGGTTGGCACTGGAAGGCTTAACCTCTTGGGATCTCGCAGTGAGGGGGAAGAGGAGGAGAAAGATGGAGGAGAAGGCTGGGAGGTCTCAGGCAAGGTGGCTGGTACTGGGCATAACACAATTAAGAAATTGTCTCTTTCCCAATCTAAAGTTAATTATAAAAAGGTTTCAATTAAGAAACAAACTATTGAACAGAAAGTAAAATCACTCCATCCCTTAAAACGTATTTTAAAGTGCACCTAAAACACTAATTCATGACGAAAGTAAGATGGCAGGTTTAAATAGTTGTAAGGAGAAAGATACTATTTAACAGGCGAAGACTCCAGATGGTCTGGATGGTTCAAATAAAGCGGGCAAAGTCAATTGGGGAGAAGAAATCTCTGTAAACAGATATCAAATTTTAAACACAATATATCCCGAGGAGGAAGCTGGCAAGCAACCAACTTTAGGAGATCAAAAGGCCCGGTCTCAAATTCGAAAGACCATGAACAGAACTCAAACCAGTCTGAGAAGGAGGACATGTCTGTGGGAGCACTCCTAGTAGCTTTATCAGCGGAAATCAAAAATAGATTTGAGTTATTGGAGTCAAATCAGTTAGAGATTAAAAATGCATGTGAAGTCATGGAGAGAAAGATAGACGACCTCAGTAGTAGAACATCAGTGCTTGAAGGTGGGGTTAAAGATCTCCAGGAAACTGTGCAGGCAAACTGTACCGGAATAGATAACTTAAAAACAGTGGAAAGAGAGCAACAAGACTCAAAAGACTGGAAAATGTCCAAAGACGGAACAATTTAAAAATTCTGAAAGTTCTGGAAGGTAGAGAAGGCGACAATATTAAAGCCTATGTAGTGAAATTGATTAAGAACGATCTACAGTTGGAGGAGTTGGAAGTGAAGATTGCAAAAGACCTCCAGCGTGTACTTAGAGATCCGTTCAGACTTAATGCTAATAGGTCTAAACCTAGGAAAATCCTATTTAATTTTTAACATATACGTTAAAAGAGAAAATATTGTCGAAAGTCTTGGAGATTAAATCAATCGAGGTAGACGGATTCAAATGTGAGATCAGGTCAGATGTTTCTATCGCTACCTCGAACAAACAATGGGAGCTGGGGCAAAGAATAGATTCACTAAAGAGATTGGGCGCTTCAGTACAGCTGAGATTTCCAGCATTTTTGAAGGTGATGCTAAACAACAAGATGCACATTTTCCACTCTGGCAAAAAGGTGGATGACTTTATCAAAAACCTCCAACCTGGAGGTTAGTTCTTCTCATCAAAGTGGATGAAAGCCTTCAAATGATTGAATCTATTTTCAATATCATCATGTTACTTATGACTGCGCCTGGAAGTATTACCTCACTTAGGGGGTTAGAAAAAATGCAACTGATAAGCTATTGGTAAATTCCCTCATGCACAAAGTTAATTTAGTTTTTACACTCTCGCTCTGGGGGGGTCACCCATATGGCCTTGAGCCATGAAGAACTAGGGAAGGGTTTTCCTTGAAACGGGGGCGGTAGGGAGAGCACTGGGTGGGGAGAAGTGGGCGAAAATACAAAAAAAAGTTCCTCTATAGCTTCTAAAGTGCAGACATGCTGTTTGTTTTTAACCTCTCTGTGGGATGGGTGAGAGCAAGAGAAGTTAACAAAAATAATCTCATGGATCGTGAATGGCCTTAGGGTATGGGGAAGAAGGGCAAACATATTACAGTATTTGAAGGATTGTCCGGCCCAGATTATCATTCTACAGGAGATGCATTTGACAGAAAAGGAGGGCCTGGAGTTTTTCAAGGCTAAAAAAATTGATCTCCCAAGCAGTTTGTACCAGTCAATAAGCTGTAACAAAGGGGGTGGCGATTCTAGTGAGAGGAGGGGCACAGATCACCATAGGGGACAAGGTTTCAGACCAAGCTGGAAGATGGCTAGTTGTCAAATTGAAGATATGGGGACAAGGTTTTACTTTAGCGGGGTACTATGGCTCTAATCAAGATGATGTCTCTCCCTTAGGTGAACTTTTGGCGGAACTATTAAATACTTCTGACCCCGTTATATTGGCGGGAGATTTCAATGCTATCCTAGACCATACTCTGAATAGAACTTCACACAGTAGAGCGCTTGTAAATCCCAGAATGGCAGGGCTCATTAAGCAATTGAGAACCCAGTTGGGGTTGTGTGATATATGGCGTCAGGAGTCAGGATCACAAAAAGGTTTTACATTTTTTAATCAAAAATACAGGCATCAATCGAGGATTGATTGCTTCCTCACTGACAATAATTTAAGAGAATGGGCGTGTGGGAGTTCATCTATCAGACCATTCTGCAGTATTATTACATCTGAACATTCAGGCTAGAGGCGCTCAATCTAGATGGACGCTAGACCGCACGATCCTGCAGGAAGAAGGAGTTATAGAAGCACTGAGTAGAAAGACCGGAGAGTTCTTTGAGTTTAACCAGGGTACAGCTGCATCCGGAATGATCTGGGATACTTACAAAGATTTTTTAAGGGGAAGATTAGGAGCACTGGCTGCGGTAAAAAGGAGGGGGTACTACAAAGAAGTGTCTGCAGTAGAGGAGATGGTTCGCTCTTTAGAAAAAGATCGGATTGACCCTAGGGTAGATGAAGAAGCTCGGGTCCGGTTGCTCCAGAAAGTGTTGGAGGCAAAATCAAATCTGACAACAATATTAATTGACAGGGTTAGGAAAAAGTGGGAGGTCAGTCGCTTGGCTCATTTTGAATACAATGAGGGATGTAGCAAGCTGCTGGCGTGGAAGGTTAAAAAGAGCAGGCGAGAAATAGGATAGATCAAGTCAAATGCGGTCACACAGGTGATATAGTTAGTGATCATAAGGGTATAGAGCATGCTTTCTACAGCTTTTATAGTAATGTAGAGGTGGAAGCCTGGTTGGGGCAAGGTTATACAAACCCCCTTTTCATTAGATAAGAGTAGACAGCTGAATGGGGAAATTAATAAGATGTAAGTAGACATCGCATTAAGACTGGGATAGAGAGGAAAGGCCCTGAGTCCCGACGGTCTGCCCATTGAAGTTTACAAAGCCCTGGCAAAAGTGTTAATCCCTATCATGGTTAAAATCTTCAATGACCTGTATATTGGAGGGGTCGAAATGCCGGCCTCATGGAAAGACGTCACCATCTCCCTAATTTTGAAACCTGGGAAGTAGCCCAAGAACTGCGATTCATATCGACCAATATCGTTGCTGAATTGGGACTATAAGAGTTTTGCAAAAATATTGGCCGATAGGTTAAATGGCTCCATGACGGAGTTGGTGCATGTTGACCAAAAAGGTTTTATATGTGGGAGATCTTTGAAAGAACTGACATACTCTTTGATTGGCTCTATAGACCTGGCGAGTGTGCACAAGCTTCCATTGGCGGTGATAGCATTAGATGCCACTAAAGCATTTGACCGGGTCAATTGGGTCTACCTACTATGTGTGGCAAAATCTTTAAATCTCGGGTTTAACTTCTGTAGAGCACTAGCCGGTTTTTACGCTGCACCAAAAGCCAGAGTTCTGATTAATGGCTCATTGACAGACCCTATCCTTATCACCAGGGGTATGAGGCAGGGTTGCCCATTATCGCCTCTTATTTAATCTATATATATAGAGCCCCTAGCTAGGAATATTAGGGAGGTCCCAAGCATTTCACCCTTTCACAACAAAGGATGGAGCAAGAAACTAGGACTTTATGCAGATGATATCCTCATTTACACTATTAATTTACAAGATACATTGAGTCGTATTACTACCTTGACATCAGAATTCGGAAGAATTTCGGACTATGAGATTAATAGGAGCAAAACGGAGGTAATGTCCTGGAATTTGGAGCTAGGCAAGGCCATCATCAGAGGGGAAATGAGATATCTGGGAGTAATGATGCTACAGGACATTACTAAAATAACTAAAGCTAACTTTGAAAGGGTTAAGAAAGAAGTTATTGGACTCTTAAAAATGTGGGTGCACCTTCAGCTTACTTTTTTGGGTCATGTAAACCTGGTAAAAATGATGCTACTTCCGAAATTTACTTTTCTGTTTGATGCAATTTCCCTGCCTTTTGATAAGGGCTGGCTTAAAAGGATGCAAAGCCAGATTAACAGTTTGTTTATTTGGGCAAGTAAAGGACCCAGAATAGCCTGGAAGAAACTGAGAAGGGTGGAGAAGGGAGGTTTAGCACTGCCGGACTTGCTGTTTTACTCATGGGTTTTTTTATTGAAAAATGACAAGATGCTGTTGAACATATCCACACCATCTGAGACTGGGAGACTACTGGGAGTAATGGCAGAGCAGGAGTTAGGGGGCAATTTTGGCTTCATGTTCAAATATGCTGACCCCAAGTACTTTACAAAAGTCAGGCTAAAGATCTTGAGGGGCTTGGCCGGGACATGGTAAAAGGTTAAAAAAGTCTTAAAAATACCGTACTATAGCCTAATGGCTCCCATCTGGGACTCTCCAGGTTCTCCGGAGTGGACAAAAGACTCATTGGCTGTACCTTTGATTGAGGCAGGTTTAACAAGATGGGACCACATGCTTCAAGATGGTCATCTGATAACATGGGAAACATGTAAACAACTATCTGACAGTAAAGTGTCCCGGTTCAAATATCTGCAAATGCAGAGCTGGTTCCAAGATCCAAGTACGATAATAGGAAAGCCAAATGAGCTTGAAGACAGACTATTGCACGAGACAGTACTCAAGAAGAAGCTTGCAACAATCTACTGGTGTTGGTGGAGCTGGAAGATGGAGCCTTCATATTGCCAATGGAATTATGGGGAAGATGCTTGCCGGAGGCACCGCTAGAACATCAATGGCAAGTATCTATGTCCATGTTGTTTAAAATAGTTATGGCAAATATCTATGTTGTTTAAAATAGTTAAAATAGTTAAACCAGTACGTCACTTTTTGTGACGCACTGGCAGCGCATTTCCCTGCCCCATATTTACAAGGACAGGAAAAGCAACCCTGTGTGGCTTTTCCTGTCCTTGTAAATATGGCCCCTTTACACGCAGCACTTTGTGTGAAAGGGGCGTTCCATGGGTGTTGCTGTGGGTGTTCCCACGCAATACCCATGAAACCTGACACATTTCCAGATTTACGAAGAATCGTAAATCTGGAAATGCATGTGAATACTACGTCTCCCCAGGGGAGGTGTTGGGAGGCGCAACGAGGATAAATCTTTTAATTTCTCCTCGTTTTTGTTTCCTGTTTCTATGCGTATTGCATTCTGCAGCACACATAGAAAGAGTAAATCACCTCTAATGATTGTTTTTGTTCATGAAGGATTCCCTTCCTGCACATAAACAATCATTGAAACAATGCCGTTTTTCAACTTCTATGTGGGCTAATGCAGCACACATAGAAGTTGAAAAATGGCATTTCAGAAACCATGGTGCAAGGGTGCCTACGTCGGCGCATGGCAGCAGATTGTGTGCCAGTGCAGGGGGAAGCACAGAGATGCGACATATTGTTGTAAACATGTCGCATCCCTCTGCTTTCCAAACTAGCGCAGCACGGCGCAACAAAATGACTTGCTGCACGGTGCAGCGTTAGTTTATTGTAAATCTGCCCCTCGGTGCACACCTTGGACACAGACCTCACCCTCAATGAAAACATTTCCAAAAAGCAAAGAGAGGGTCTGTAATGCTCCACAGAAGGCTTTTTAATTAAGGAGCTTCCTGCACTTTTTTGTATAGAATTTCGCTGGATCGAAGTCAACACTTCACTAGTTCAATTACACGCAGGGGCTACTCATCACTTCCTTCCCAAGTAAGCCCTAAAATCAATACTGTCATCATTATTGCCACACCATCGAAACTGCGAGTCTGCTGTTAAATGTTGCATTTGAACAAATATAGTCAACTTTGTTCCGATCCAATCCGACTGCAATAAAAACGCAATAAAACTTCATGCAATAAAAGAACATTTCGTTTTGGCGCTCCGTCTTCTCTTTCTGCTCCTCTTCCCTTGAGATATTGACAGATTCTGAACATTTGTTATGTCCCCATGCGAGACCATCTCTTTCTGTTTTTATAACAGCAGGACAGAAGGTTGGAAGCCTGGAACAGCTTGAAGTTTCAGTATCTCAACAGGTGCTAAGCAGAGAGTCAAGGAAGGCGCCAGGCTTCCTCATCCTGCATGTCCCAAATGTGTCACTACATTTATTGCAGTGTGCAAAATGTGACGATGCAACATCAATCACGTATGCATAACATGATGCTCCACTGACAGTATTTGTATAATCACATTCATGTTGCAATAAACCTGGCAGTGATCTAACAAAGTGGTGCAATGAGAGCTACAATACAAATAACTATTGCTAGTAAATATTTTAGCAAGAATGATAATGGATGCTTAATAATATTATTGTTAGCCGCTGACTCCGGAGCTGGGGATCCGGGTTTGAGTCTTGGCGTTAACGCAACACCCTGTGATTCTAGGCAAATCACTTAAACTCCCCGTGTCCGTGGACAGCTCCTGGATATCCTCATGGGTAATAAGCTGCGCTATATAGATCTACAAACTTTATCTCTAACATAATCTATTTGTCACCCCCTTGATCTATCTTGCAGAGGAGCTGGGAGCAAAGATCATCACTTATGCGATGATAGCCAGCTCCTCTTCACCTGGAAGGATACGGATACTTCTCCAACTCAAGCTAAAGACTGTCTTACAGCAGTATTTAAATTGCTTACATCAGCTCAGCTGAAGTGTAATGAAGATAAGTCAGAGATTCTTTTATATGGATCCTTTCCTCCGCAGTTCAGGGAAGCTCTTTGACCGCTAGACTACCCCCTACCCAGTTCTACGGGTCAGGCAGTTAAGAACTTGGGAGTCTGGTTCGATGAGAATCTTCGGTTCTCTACGTAAATAAAGAAACTGGCAGATCAGTGCTTTGGCACACTGAAATCCCTTAGGAAGTTCCTGCCCCTGCTACCCAGGACAGTTAAGGAGATGGTTACTCGCGCTCTGATTCTCAGTCGCCTTGACTATGCCAACGCACTTTATATTGGCCTACTAGGATACCAGCTTAAGAAACTTCAGCGGCCAGAGCTTTGATGGGCATCCCAGGCAGGTCTAGTGTAAAACAAAATTTGCATGATCTGCACTGGCTTCCAGTGGCTCAAAGTGTCAAATTCAAGGCTCTCACTATGGCCCATTCAGCCCTTCATGGATCTGGTCTGCTCTACCTGTGGAAACGGTTTAATTTCTATTCTCCTCAAAGACACCTTCGTTCGGCCTCGCAGTGTCTGGCATCGATCCCCCGCTTTCGGCTTGTTAGAGTTGGAGGGAGCTCCCTATCTTTTAAGGCGGCTGAAGATTGAAACTCCCTTCCATTTGAATTGCGGAGCAATCAAGACCCTTGATTGTTCAGGAAGAGATTAAAAACTCTGCTGTTCATTTAATCGGCAGTGACTCACAACTCTTCACAGTCTTCTATATGGCTCCCGCGTCGGGACACTCATGAGTAGCCGTGCACGATATAAATGCCTGTAACCTAACATAACAGAACATAACAACATCCCCATATTCACATGGGCCGACATAATGCTGCTCCAATTAAGGAAAGGGTTGTAGACACATTGCTTAAAAGAACTCTATATCAAAATGCAATAAAAGTCCATTAACCAGCTACCTCTTCTATCACTCTTTGTTTGTGTGCATGCCCATGACAATACACAGCAGTCAGCTGCCTTTTCGGCTACGTAAGCATTATAAAATAAACACCAACCTACATGGCAGATAAAGATAGAGGTAAGTTAGCCAGGGTGAATACTTGTGCCTCAGTAGATTATGGTAACTTATTCATGGGCGCTTCCAAACCCAATCTTAACAAAAAAAGTTCTGAAGATTACAGCAGCATGGCTGTTAAACCAATTTGCTAAAACATTTCTATATTTCTCTTACACTGCACAGTATACATTGACCTCCTGTTGGTAACATTTTAAAACCCCAGCCTTAGCCCATAAGGTGATTCTCTTAAAAGGGAGGGCTTTTACCAATATGGCCTGTTTTTGTGGAACTTTTTTCCAGTTGATTTAAGACAGGAAACCAGCTTCCTTTAAGAAATATGCGTGAAACGAACCATTTCTGAAGAATTGTGCTGTACTGTACAGTGCTGCTTAAATGCATGGACATATCCTGGATGCCTGGACCATAATGTAAACAAGGTCAGCACTCAACTGGGTAGTTTGCTAAGATAAGCTCTCGACCACATTCCTCCTCTGGTCAAACAAACACTGTCGAGATAAAAGCCCTCAGCTGGGTGGTTCAAAGATGAAATCTACGCTGCATAAAAGAAGTGCAAGAGACTGGAGTGACTCTGGCGAAAAAACTATGACCCCGGCTGTAAGTTGAATTACAAGACATCGCTTGTGTCTCAGTCAAAGCGAGCATACTTTTCACAGAAGATTTCAGCCGCCAATAACTCTTCACGTGAAATCTTTCAAATAGTAAAAAGTCTTCCTTCACTATCCACAGTTTTGCCTGCTTCCTGGCCCTCTGAAGAGAGCTGTAATGCATTGCATCCTCTTTTGTGGAAAGATGGCACTCACAGTGGCAGCTGTGGTCTGACGTCACTGCCACCAATGTGAAGCTACAGAAAGTTGGTCCAATTACTACTATTGAGTTGACCTCTCTATGCTCTAGGGTGACATCGAACTCTCCAGCAGATTGATTCTCTCCCTTTATTTTGGAGCAGGGTTGCAAGATTATCCAACAAGCTGTTGTTAAAGTAGCAAATAATTCCCTATCCTTCAGTTGCGTTCCTCAATAATGGGAACACGCTGTTGTGCTCCACTTGCTATAAAAAATGCTGCTTGATCCATCAATGCCTGAAAACTATCAACTTGTATCATTGTTGCCTCCTTTTGAAAAGTTAGTGGAAAAACCCACACAAACAGCTCCCTAAACTTTTAGAGGAGAATGGGGTCCTACATAGAACGCAACCAGGGTTCTTCCCTTCTCATAGCACAGAGTCTGCCTTGATGCTCGCCTCTAAATCAGGCAGGAGCATTATGGATGAGGGCAACACCAAGGCCATTCTTATGCATAATCTTAGTTCCGCATTCAACACCGTATCCCACAGTATCTTGGTCAAGCGGCTCTGGGAATATGGCATCAGTGGTAGTGCTCTGTGAGGGTTGGCCTCATTCCTGCAATGGTGAACTTTCCAGGTGTCACAAAAAGATTTCCAGTCGTCAATTCATCCCTTGCAGCAAGGAGTACCTCAGAGCTTGTCCCTGAGCCCAATTCTTTTTAATGGTTATGTGAGCCCTTTGGTCGGAGTTTATGGTCAGTATGGTTTTATTCTCATCTCATATGCTGATGACACTCAGCTAGTCATCACACTGTCTCATAACAGTGAGCAGATGGCGTCCTCTTCATGGGCATGCATGCCTGATGTTGCCGTTTGGATGTACCTCAACTATCTAAAACTGAATACTGACAAAACTGAGGTTTTGGAATTGTGCAGACACCTGAAAATGTGGTCTAATACGTTGTTGCCAGAAAACGTTGGCTCCCTACCATCCCCCAAGCTCAAGGTAAAAAATCTGGGCATCTGGTTTGATGAAAAGCTTCCATTTGATGCCCAGATCAATGCTCTCTCAGGAAAGTGTTTTGGGTGTTTGAGATCCCTAAAAGAATCCTTCACCTTCTTCCTGAGGCTGGCCAAAAGACTGTAGTCTAGGCAATGGTTACTTCCAGATTGGATTACTGCAATAATTTGAATTTGCGTGTCATCCAATCGCATATGAATAGGCTCCAATGAGTGCAGAATGCAGTAGCCAGATACTGCACAGGCTCTCAAGATGTGCCGCTATTAATACATTTAATGCTCTGTCTCTACAGCCACAAAGCACTTTCCAGCCAAGGCCCCACCCCACCTATCTACAGGACTTAATCACTCCCTACGTACCAAATAGAACACTAAATTTGGCTGTGGTGAAAATGGCCTCCATCCTTACGGTTAGGAAAGCCATACTGATCGCTGCGCCTTCTCACACTTTGCTCCTAAAATCCGACACTCTTTCCCTTTAGAACTATGGCTGATTCCTCTGAATTACTTTTCAGAAAAAAACTGATAACTTGGTTGCTCTGCTTCTTCAAGTGTGCTTAAGTTGCGGTACTCAGCTTCCCAGTGCTGCAACACTTCAGGCGAAGTAACCATGCACTTTACAATTGACAATATTATTACTGTTATTTATTATTAATAATATTTCTATTATTATGATGTTATTTTGCATGTTTAAGAGGTTATCATTACATAAATGCTTATTAGGATTATGATCATAATAGTAAATGTAGGTTTCTCAATTTTTTGACACATTGGAAGCATACATTTCCTTCTCTAACACAGCCCTGCATTAATTCACCACCTACCTTGACAACTGCCAGCTACTTATCTATTATCTCAAGATCCCAGCAAATCAATGGGTCTGATTCACAAAGGCAAGCTTCCACTTTTGTGTAAGTTTACGATTTTTTGCAATTCACAAAGGAATTTCATTTTATGAGTAGTATCTTCATGAGTGCAAAGTCTCCGCACTCAGAGGGGAGACTCTGCACATAAAAAGATAGAGAATTGTAAAGATACTACTTATAAAATTCCTTTGTGAATTGCAAAAAATCATAAACTTATACAAAATTTTAAGTCTACCTTTATGAATCCGGCCCCTTGTGTTATGTTTGGTATTATGTGGTTCCATTACCCCAGGAAATGCATTACACCAGAAACTCCCCATGCTCTATGGAGTAGCCCATGGATCCATCCTGCTTCTCATCACATTCATTCTCTTTGGAAATGTTTGGCACTATTCTCTATGGATCGCCTTGTTTTGATACTCAGCTACAACATCATGCTTCAGACATTTAATGCTTCAAACACTCCTTGCACTTTATCCAGTTTGGAAGTCAAACGCCTACCTGAAGTTCAACCCAACCAAGACAGAATTTCTGTTACCGAGAACAGCAAACAAGAAATAGTACAAACCAGGCTGATTGACAAGAATCTTGATGGCTTTGACTTCCCAAGTTTCACCAAATACCAAGCCACTTGGATTCACCCTGGATACCAACCTTCCCCTCAAAAAATATATTGTCAAAAAAACGACTCCAGCCTGGTACCAGCTCTCTCTTTGAATGAAAGTGAAACTGTTTCTTCCAGAAAGCAACCTCATAACTGCTGTTCAGTTCCTTGAACTCTTGCATCTGGATGGCAGTAACACCCTGATCCATGGCCTTCAAGAATATACACTGACACCCCTAAAGGACATCCTATACGCCACAGTTTGTCTCGTTCATGGCCTGAAGAATTATAATTACATCATCCCATACTGATGGAACTCCAGTGCTTGGCTTGCCAGCCCTCACCATCTTCAAAACCTGCAGAATCATTTGCAAACCATCACAACCAGCATTACCTCTTTATCTGGCCGACAAACTCAACATCTCTGGTGCTTCTCGGCACACCAGCAGCGAAGACACGTTTCGACTTCAAGCCTGTCTTTGACCTTGTGCAGCACTCTGCTGCCTTTTGACTAGGTCTGGGTAAATTTCAAATATGCCGGAGTATTTAGAGTAATTTTGGTAATTCCGCATTGCTCTTTGATGCAAAGTTACTGATAATTACGCTATTACTCCTCCTCACATAATTGAGTAATTTGGGGGATATAATCCTAACATGAGAGCACTGTTTGTGTTATTGTTAGAAATGGGATTTCTAGTTGGCTAGGGCTTGCGCCTAAGCCAGGCAGAAACCACCACTCTAGTCAGGGCAAGGGAGTTACACGCTGAAGATAACCCCTGCTCACCCCCTTGGTAGCTTGGCACAAGCAGTCAGGCTTATCCCAGAGGCAGTGTGTGAAGCTTTGCACAACACACACACGCACACAGCAGCAACACACTAGGCACACCACAAAAGAAACTCCACACAAGGTTATATAAAAAATAGCCTTTGTATTATCATAAACACATTAGATCTTAATCACACAATATACACTGGGCCAACTGGCACCAGGTAGAAATTCACAGGGGATTATATACATGACCGGGCCAATCAGGCCATGGTCAGAACCATTAGAAAGCACAGGTATTAACACAACCAGTGACTACTGGTAACGTAATGAACTTATCACAAGCAACATAAACGTGTTATGTCTGCATCACATTAGGTATAAACACATTATGCATCACCATAGGCATAAACACATTAGGCACTACATTTGGCATAAACAGTTATGCAATAGGCATCCCATTAGGGTCTTGCGCCCTACCAATACTGACCCCTGGCCAACTGGCTTTCTCTGGGGCTCAAATGCCCCCTGTCCAGAATGTCAGGGCTCTCACAGGACCTTCCACTGGCCCACTAGCTGCCTTGGCAGCAAGAACAATGTGCATAGCGCTGTGGGGTAGGGGGGTGCAACTCACCCCTTCCTCAGCAAGAAAAGACAATGCCCTCGTGTTGCAGCTGCCCGCTCTCTCACGGCGCAGCTGAGAAAAGTAAGCAGTGGCACTACTGTGCCTCTCAGGTCCCCCTCAGGGAACCAAAATTGCCCCCACGTTGAAGTTGCACGCTTTTGCGGCGCATCGGTGGACAAACAAGCACCGGCACCAATTGTGCATGGGGATCCCCCTTTGCTGCTGATCGTTGGGTGCCACAATGGGGCCAAAAGGAAATCAACACTGGCACCCATCATCCCCTCGGAGAACTAACACTGCTCCCCGCTCAGCTTCCGCTAGCAGAGGCTCCTTGTGGACACCTCCAGTCTTCTGTAGGTTAGGGGAAGGCACCGACAATGTGCCTCAGCAGGCCCCCCACTCCTGGGGTGCGCAGTAGCTGCATGCCGCTCAAGGCTCCACCTCTGTTGCAGGCCCCGACCACAGTCAGGCGGCACTTGCCTGACTTCCTGGTGTGCCGTGCTCGACGACCCCTTCTTGGCGGCTTCAGCATGAATTCGGGGTGGGCTCGTGCTTCTCCAGGCTGACAAGTGTGGGGTAGGCTCCCGCCTTTAAAGGACGCATATGTTGGGTGGACTCCCACTCAACCTCGAAGCACAGGAGAATCCCCACACTTGGGTTCCCTCTGGATGCAGCACTACTGCCTGGCACACAACAGCGGGGTGGGCTCCCGCTTCTCAAGCAGGCAAAAGTACAGGGTAGGCTCCCACCTTGAAATAAACACATATGCGGGGTGGACTCCCGCTCCCTCCTGGCAGCCGGGGGGAATCCCTATGCCAGGATTCCCTCCAAATCCTTGCAGCCCAGCGCTGCACGACACCAGCACTCCTCCTGACCTGAAACAAGGACACAGCGCTCACAAGACGTTTATCCAAAGTTTCAGGGTGACAAGGCTGGGCCCAGGCAGGCCAGCTCACAGGGCCCTCCAGCAGGGTTGCAGTCCCTTGTGGCGATAACTCCTGGAGGCCAGCAGCATCAAGTCCCCAAAAGCACAAGGAAGCACACAAACATGGGGTCCCAGCCCCAGTACTTATAGGACATTTTCCTTTGTTCTGCCCTTGGCACAGGGCTTTGGGAACCAGTCTCAACTGGTTCTGGGGGGCAGTGGAGCACTTTATTTACAGGGCTCCTCCTCCCCTTTGTCAGGTGGGGGCTCAGTCATGAGACACACCACAGGGGGGCGGAGCCACCATTCACCTAGGCAGGCTCAGACCTATTCGGAGTCAGGGGACTACCCCTCCCACTACTCCAAATGCTGATCCCCTATTCAGCCTGGTGCTGACTCACCCTGGTCTCCCTGGAGCCACACACACCTCCCCAGCCCCTGTCCCTCCAGAGCCAGACATGCATACACATCAGGCAGGCTGACACATAACACACAGAAATGCCAACTTCTAAAAGTGGCATTTCTAAAATAGTGGTATTAAATCTACGCACACGATTGCGCAGCATTTATTATTACTATTCCAAAAATACCAAACTTGACCAAGCTGCGCCTCTCATGTCAGGAATTACCACTGAAACACTTATCAGGGAATCCCCAATGCATTCCTATGGGAGGTCAGCCTCACAGCTGTGAGAAACCAAAATGGCTGTTTGTCACTACCAGGACATGTCACACACTTAAGGTACATGTCCTACCTTTTACCTACAATGCACCCTGCCCATAGGGCTAGCAAGGGTCTACCATAGGGGTGACTGAAATGCTGTAAAAGAGGGGTCACAGACGTGGCACTCACTTTAGGTGTCACGTCACAGTGGCAGTAACACTGTGCGCACAGGCCCTGCAATGGCAGAGGCCTGAGACAGGTTTGAAAGGCTACTTTGGTGGGTGGTGCAATCAGCATTGCAAGCTCACCAGTAGCATTTAAATTACCAGCCCCGGGTATCTGAGATACCACTTTACAAGGGACTGACAGGTAAATTAAATATACCAAACAGGTGTAGAGCAATCTTACCATGTTTACCACATAGACCACATGCACTTTACACTGAATAGGAGTGCTAAAGTGTCCAGAGTCCTAGAACCACCAACACCATGTCAGAAAAAAGGCTAGGAGGAAGGCAAAAAAGTTTAGGGAAAATCCTACAAAACGGGCCAAGTCCAACAGTTATACTGCATTTACCTGTGTTTCTTAGTGCATAATGCATCCTCACATCCATTTTGGATGAGAGGGTGCATTTTGCACTAAGAAATAGCACTAAATGCAGAATTACTCTTCTTGTGTAATTCTTTTGGAATTTTTAGTTGATTCTGCTTGATTCTGCTACACTGAATAATGCAAGTTATGCGCACCCCTACTATACATGCAAAAACCAAAACAGGGAAGGATGAGAGAAATGGAGTTTGTAACTCACCCCCCTCAAATACAGTGTTACAACCAAGAGATCCATCGTTGACTGTTTTTTGGCCCCAAGAGTTAGGTCCTGTGTAATCCCGGGCAAGTAACTACGCTCTGCCAGCGTAGTTTACATAGTTTTGCCTACTCCGCGTTCCGATGCGAACGTGGAGTTTAGAAAAACTATGACTACGTGGCGGAGCATAGTTAGCCGTCCCCTCCACCCTCCCAGAGAAATTAAAAGTAATAAAAAAGGCACTTGGCTGCCTTGGCTGCCTCCTCCTCACCATGGCTGCTCTCCTTACTCCTCCTCGCTGTCCTTCTTCTCTGATAACCCCTATGTTGTATGTCTTGGGAGTGCATATGTGCATGCGCAAGACGTACAACGTAGGGGTTATCTAAGAAGAAGGATGGCGAGGAAGGAGAGCGGCCATGGCGAGGTGGAGGCAGCCACAGCAGGTAAGTGCCTTTTTTTATTGCTTTAGATTAATTTGGGTGGGTGGAGGGCATGTAGCAGAGCGAAGTTGCACAAACTCCGTGCAACTTCGCGTAGAGGCACTATGCCTGCTCCGCATAGGCTTAGTCCTGTCCCTGAATCTGTGCTGGTAGTCAAAAGTCTGGGTATCAAGCTGGCTAGTAACATGTCAATGGCCAAGCTGGTGGTGACAGTGGTTGACAGCTGCACAGGTCTCCTTAGGCAGCTCAGGAAATTGGTCCCTAGTCTTTCTTTTACAACTATGCAAACAGTGGTGGCTGCACTGATCATATCACAGTTGGACAATGGCATTGCCCTATACATCGGCATCCCCAATAAGCTGCTGGGTGAGCTTCAAATGATGAGGAATGATGCTGCGAGACTACTGTTCAAGCTACCAAGATGAGCGCATGCCATGCCACTGCTGCAATAAATGCATTGGCTGCTAGCCAAACAGGGGGCCAGGTTTAAAGCCTTGTGTATTACGCACAAGACTTTGTTTGGCACGGTAACAGCCTATATTCAGGAGCACTATGTGCTTGGACGGGGTCTCCGCTCCTCTAAGGCAATCTTGTTGATTCGCCAAGGCTTTAATGAAACTACTGTGGGAGGTTGGGCTTTTTTATTTCTGATACCACAGATCTAGAGTTGATTACTGGAAAGTTTGATGATGAAAACCACTCTCCTTCCAATTAGAAAAAGGCTGAAAATCTTCTTATTTGAACAGGCTTTTGTAAGAGATGGACTTTCTCATTATATTAATTAATATTTGCTGCAGCATGGTGTCATAAACATTAGATAAGTGCCAGGAGACCTGTGCTATATGTGTGCTATATAAGTGTTATTAACATAACTTAACATAATCATTTTGTACAGAACATACTATATTAATTAAAAAATATATACATTTAAGGAAAAACACAAAATAATTTACCAAACAAATACATATTTATAAATTATTTTACCCTCCCACTACCCAAAAAACATCCAAAAAAGATACATAAAAGAACAATAAAATTAAAATACTACTTAAGTAAAGCAAATACAATTTAAAACAATAATAAAAATAAAATACATTTTACAAATATTGATACATTAAGACCTATTTTAAATAAAACATAATTATTAAATAAATAATTAATTTAAAGATTGACATCATTAATTATAAATTAAACATTTAAATTGCATTTCATAAAAAATATAAAACACATGTAGCACTTAAATAACTTTTCACCTTATTCCCCTAAAAAGCGAACATCCCACTACTAAAATATAAATGTAAATTACGAATTAAACTATGAAAAATACAATTAACATTAAAATTAACAAACTAAACAAATAAATACAATAACAAATGAACAATTAAGCAATTTATATTAATAATCAATTACATATTTAATTTAAATTGAAAAAATAAGTAACATTAACAATAAATAAATTATAATGTAATTAAAATCCCACCCAATTAACCTTCAGAGTGAAAAACCCACTACTACATTATAAATAAAAAAAATGTAAAACACATTTAAAATGACAAGCTACATTTGAGAATGATAACAATTATTTCAAAAATTAATCACCTAAACAAATTTAAACCATTTAAAAAACAATAATTATTACAACTATGTTAAATTTAACACTATTAAATACAATGATATTCTTAAAAACAATAATGCTTACAAAAAAACTATGGGTGTGATTACGATGGCAGTGAAACTCCCACTGGCAGCCTGCCGGTGGCGGTTTCACTGCCATCTCGAAGCACTTCTCTGCCTGCTATATTACGATGGGGGGCAGTGTGCTGGCAGAAGCAAAATCCGTCCGCCACGGGTCCACCACAGGTAATCATTTCGATTGCCTGGCAAACCCACCAACCATCTCTAAAATGGTGGCGGTGCCTAGCAGGCACGGTCTGCCAGATTAGGTTCAACCGCCATTCACAGGCTGGCGGGGATTGCATTTCGGGCCCCCCTTGTGTTGGGGAGGAGGGTGTGCACTGGGGGGATACCTATGGTACTCCCCTCCATTTCCCTGCACCAGGTGGCAGGCACCACTTAATGCAGGGAAATTCAAACATTGCATTTCGGACATTGCGGTGGATGCTGCAGCCAGCAGCACCCACCGCAAAGTCAGAGATACATCGATGCGACCGCCATGGTGTCATATGCGGGACCGCCGCATTACAGGCGGCCGTTCCCAAGCCCAGGCACAATAGTGGACGGACGGAAGTTCATACGCCATCGTAATGAGCCCCTATATTCTTACCTTAGATGGTATGTTCCACAATATTTTTGATACGATATTCATGTCACAATATATTTTTTAATCAATATGTGTGCCATTCACCGAAGGTACAGCTATATTCAAAGGCCTCCCCAGTACCACATTGGCACCCCTGGAAGGAATCCTACACACAGAGGTTTGTCTCATCATGGCTTAAACATCTGAAAGCACATCACCCCAAAACTTAAAGACTACATTAGATTCCTCACTTGGCCCACTTCCTCTTTAACACTAGAAACATCATCTACAAGATCACTGGAACCAATACCTTCTCATACCTAACCTAGAAACTAACCATATCAAGCAAACATCAACGACTGCAAAATAAATAAAAGGAGGTAAAAAACTATCAGACAGTCCTTCTCTATCTATACACAGGATTTCGAACATCATCCCCATGGACATTCAGGACTGTTCATGCTCTCTTTCAATTTGGAAGGAAATGTACACGTTATCTGTTCAATGAGTAGCTCCAACTTACACAACAGTAACTTCATGAATTGTATTCCTGGGCTCTCACCTTATATTTAGCAGTCCACTTCTCCTCAGCAATGTTTGCGCTAAAGAAGTACCATTCCAATTACATATAATGGTTTGTGATGTGTGTATGGGGTTTAGTATGCTTTTTGAGGTAGGTGACTGAGTATCCTTTGATCAGCCTGTTCATATGGCTTTGTAAATAGAATTGTTTACCAGATAAAGAGCTCTGACACAATGTTGTGCATCCAATGGTCTTGTGTGGTTAAATTTGCATTATCTTGAATGATTCCATGCCCATTAGAAGATACCCCCTAGGCACATGGGTAGAGGATAGAAAAGGCAAATCCACTGGTAAGCTGATATGTTACATTAGGACCAGTGTAGATATCGCAGTATAGCTGTAATATTCACATATTAGTAGGCATCATTTCAGATTCTGTGACAGTTTATCACTTTACAAAGATGAACTTCTGAACCACTTTGGTAAGTGGACATTAGACAGTCCTCTGAGCCTAGAAGGAGGATATTCCAGGGCGCAGGGAGAGATAAAATGTAAACTGGCCAAATTATCACTGCACAGGCATTATTACAAAGCCTATGCACTGTAGAAGACATATTCTGAAGCACAACCTATGTGTGGTCATTGGACCCAACTGCAGAATTTATGTGGTGCATGTTCGCCATGACGGGAGCTTGCTGCGGAAGGGAAATTTTACAAGCACTGACTTTCGTTTTACCAAGTCAACCTATGCCAGATATGATCAGGTAGCGAATTGCTACTTTCCATGATGTAGCTGCAAGAAGATAAATGAGCTCCAATGGGCATATGGTGACTAAAATGGCACAGATAGATTACCAAGGGCATCCAGAAGACACATATCATACATGTTTGCTCAGAGTATGTAGGAGCAAGAACTCAGGGCCTGAGTACGAGTATGGCGGTGCGGGAGTGGGACCACCATGTCACCGCCCCACACTGCCAAACCTGTGTGCCAGATTATTACATTTTTTGTCACTGACGGGCAGTTCTTTGGTGTTCCCACGGCAGTGCCTATGAAATAGGCACTGCAATGGGAAAATTAAAGGCAGTACCTGCACAACATGGACTGGTGCAGACCATTTTTTACAGGTACAGGGGTGCATGCATACAGGGGGACACAACATGTGCCCCCCTTCATGCACCTCATGGCTCAGAGGCAAAAGGGGTTCCTGTAGGGCCTCCTATGTTTCCTCCCCACCATAGATTTCATGGAGGAGGAACCAGCATGAAAATCATGTTAGAGATGAACCTCGTAATATGTTTGGTGGGATCATGACGGCCCCCGCCAAGCATACTGCGGGCTCAAGACCTCCGCACCACTGCCAGAAATCTCCGATCCCTGCAGGTTGCAGCAGTGCAATGGCGGTCCGACCTTCCAAATTGCAATGGAGTAGTCGAACTGCTGGTGCCGCAGTTGCTGGACTACCACTGCTGCACCACCGTTAGCCTGGTGATCTGTGGAACACCAGACTCATAATCAGGCCCTAAGAGGTGAGTGGGCAATATCAAACTTATCTAGAAGTTCAATTGGAATGGAAATTACGTCAATCTGCAAGGAATTGAGGGTTCAAATATATGTGATGGACATATATGTATTTAATGTACTATACCAGAATGTGGATGTGTTGGTGATGATGATTATACATCTTCCCAAGTATGTCAGTGTGGAGGATTGTGCCATTGCTATCAATAACGGAAGCACAAAAGCATGTCAGTGTTTGCAATTCTATATTGTTTCTCTCTAAGACTTACAGTAAGACTTTTTTGCCAAACATCTCTAGAGACATGCTTTCAGGGTGTGGGAGTGGTGACCGTAGGAAGATTAGCTCTTACCTGAGAGGTTGAGATGGTGCAGCTGGCAGTGTTTTCTCATATTCATCAAGGTTTGGCAGTTGTCTGACTATGGTCATAGTATTGAGATTGAGAATGAGACAGAATTTTGATATATTGCATGCCTTCTGCTGTTATTCTTGGTTCCTGCAGAAAGCTTATGAAGGCACATAAGACATTGAATGAATAATATAGTATTGTTATCTTTCTCATACAGTGTGTGGATATTAGCAGAGCTGTAAGCCCTTTGATACTTTTAGCAGTGTTATGTGATATTGTCATCAACCAAGTTTTTACTGATGCCAACTGTCACAAGTAGGACGGGTGTAGTGAGTCAACAGCATTTAGTGGTGATGTTATTCTACCGTATAGTTTGTGCATGGGAGTCTAGATCAATTTATGAGGTTTTTGTATATGTTTCTTTGTGAAGAGCTTACTGGTATTCATGAAAGCACTGCAATACCATCTTACAAGAAACATGTAGATTATGTGGTAACAGTAGGTATCTATGCGTAACACAGCTAGAAGCTAAGGCTGGATATACATTACTCTTTTCGTAAATGGAAGGGTATCTTTTAAACGTAATTGCACAGGGTTTTCAGGTAATGCCCACAGTTCAAGGAAGAGATTACTAATGTATTTTAAATAATAATGGCTGCGTTGATCTCTTGTTTTGATCTCAGTAGACATAAACATTTAGCAAATTCTCAGATATCTCCTTGGTTACAATCACTTTCTGGGATGAGCTCTCTTTCTTCTGATTTCCTGGTTGAACCTGAGTTCCATGTGGAGTTACATTTTCATGAGGCACAGTTCCTTGGACAATATGTAAGAATTGTCTGAGCCCATAGCAAGAAGCTACTTTTCTTGTTAGGAAAGGGGGTGAGCTATTAATGAAGGACTTATGTTTATCCGTTCTGGCTGTAGGTGTTCAGGGATATAAAGCTATGGATGTTTCCATCGTACCATTGTAGTGTAGTGTTCATATTAGTAGACACTGATGACCTATTTGTAAATGTTTTTTTACCTGTTTGACAGTTTTATTTGCAGGAAACAACCACTTTACCTGCACACTTTTTAGTGTTTACTTGCTCTTTCTGCTCCTTAAGTCAAATTACTGGTAATCCTTTTGGGGTGGATGGGTCTGGTAAGCTTGCTGCAAGCACAGTTTAAATTCTGCATTTCATAAAGACTGAGCAGCAATTAAATTGATTGCAGTGTTGGCTGGAATGAGTGGACATAGTCATGTGCAATGGTCACGGCTTTGCTCACAATAACGCCTATCCTTGCATTACGGTCAGCAAAGACTGGGTCTTCAACACTGACTGTCATGTTTGAATGATGTGAAGATCATATTTTAGGACTGATTGGCTACATTTTCTAAATTCCTTCCCTCTTGGTAACTCATTTTTTAATTATGACATTTGACTGACCAATAGAATATAGTTCTCCCATTGTTTAGGACTCACCTCTTGCTGAACACCAAACTAAAAGTCCAAACACATGTCTTCAAACTAGGCAATAACGTCCTTTAGGATGAATCCCCAATCACGCTGTGCCTTCACAGCACCGGCAACATAACAAAAGTGTCTTCAGCATGCATTCGTTCTGTACGCAAGTCGTTACAACGACTTGCTTTAGGGGGGCGCATTAGTGGAATGGTGTTGGAGTTAAATCCCAACACCATCCCTGCTGTTGCGCAGACTAGAGTTGGACAGACAGGCGAGTTATTTTCATCCCGAAGTGCCGTGAAGTGAGCGCGCCGTGTGATCTGCTGCAGATTGTAAATGCTGCATGATTTTTGTGCCACAAGATTGATTTACCATAAGCAGCATTTGAATATCTTGATGTTATTTGTATAGAAGCCTTGAGAAAGCCCTGGTCTGACTGACATTGTAGGACGAAACACATGTTGGCTGTTGAAGATCTTTTACTGTACCTCACTTTGCAATGAATACCGGATTTATAAAAATATAAAAAATAAATGAATATATTTGAAATCACTACCTGGAACTGCGAACTACATTTGTTAATGAAAAAACATTGTGAAATGGAGTAGGAGGTCCTCACATACCCCTAACTGCTTACAAAGGGAGGTATAAAAGGTTCAATACCTCGAGAATAGCCCCCTAATACAGGATTCAAGGCAATTATGTCCAAATAAATCTCTCTACAAACAATCAAACAAAAACGACCATGTATCAGTAAATCGCAACAGTATTAACATTCTCGCTCATCATATCTACCCCTATTTTAGTCACCTCTGGGTGTCACGAAATTTCTGCAGTGTGAATTTATGGGCAATCTTTCTCTCATGGATGTAGGCTAACATCTCCACACACCTAAAACACATCATAATCAATGTATTGATTGTTATTGTTACCACCAAATATTTTATGGACAATCTCATATTTATAGGTAAATCAATTCTCTTACCACCAATACTTCTCAAAGGAAAACTCAATCCATTATTTATCCATCATGTGTCATTATCAATACTTTCTGCAGCTTCTTCTACTCATGGTGGAGTTAATCCTGTAATTATTAAAAACTTCACAACATATTTCATGATGATTATATCATCCCACACTAAAGGGTTAATCTGTATGCATTCCTTTACCTGAAATCCCAGCCAGGATATTCCTCCAAATGCTATGGAAAAGGTTTTTTATTATTCTTCATTTCTTAGTCACTGTCGATGTCCATGCATTGTGAAAACATAAACAAAATATCCATGTCAATATTTATTACCCAAACAGGGTAAATGTGCAAGGCACACAAATCACTCATAATAGCTAAAATAGCCCTCAAACAATCCAACAACCTTTCCTCACTCTCACCTGTACTATGAGATAGCAGATGTACACTCCACGATGGGACTAAATGAGAACAACCAGAAACAAACTGTATCTCAGCTCTGCTCTTTCTTATAGACTCCACCAATAAGATTTATATTTCACCAGGCCACACCCACTCATCTAGGTTCTCCTGTTGATGACAGAATTGGTGCCTTCTTTCTTTCTTCATCCCCAGCTGCTTAACAATAGTTATGTGTTGTTTTCCCAAGGTTGCATTACTACTTCCCCTTTTCAGTCATGCTGAAATGGTGAAAACTAGGAACCATATCTATCCCCAAATATAGTGACTCCATTCAGATTAATGTATGCACATAGTTTTATACCTTATATGGGATCCTATAATGTCCTTTAGCTCAAGTCAACTCTAAGGGCCTAATTAGGATGGCGGGCGAACTTCCATCTGCCTGCCACCCAGTTGAAGACGGGACCACGCGACAGGCTGTCGCCGGTCTCGCACTGGGCATTGCAATGCGACCCCCACCACGGCAGTTGCAATGCCTATATTTTGCATCGCGGTGAGTGCTTCTGGCTGCAGCAACTGCTGCAATGCAAAAAAATGGGACACTTTACATATCCCTGCACTACGTGGCAGACGCCGGATAGTGCCTGCCACATGGTACAGGGATATGTAGGGGGCACCACAGCTTAGGGCCAGGGAGGAAGGGAGGCCCGCTACAGGGCCCCAAAGTCCCCTTCCGCCTGCCTGTTAATGGTGGGTTAACCGCCATGAACAGGTGGGCGGAAAGGGACATCTTAATCCCACGGCAGTGCCTGGTAGGCACCGCCACCATTATAGGGACAACAAGCCCCTCCGTGGCACCAGCAGGCTCAAGGAGCCCGTCGGATGCATGGCGGTCGGTCTTTCTGACCGCCATACATCCGCCCACCATTGAAATATGGCGGGCAGATGTGATGAGTCCGATGGCAGTGGGACAACCACCGACGGGCTGTCGGTGGTAGTCCCACACCATCCTAATCGGGCCCTAAGTTACGTGCACATGCATGCATTCTGCAATAAATTTACAGTGGGCCGATCTCGGTCGGAAGGGCACCGAATCGGGTTCGGCCGTAGCGGATCCGATTCCGATGCTTCTTTTCCGACCGATCCGTACACGGGTCCGGCTGACGAAGTACGATGCGAAGATGCGCAAATTCTCCGACCGACTCGTTCCTGGCTCCGACCCGATCCGTCCGATTCGGTCGCACGCAAACCGATGCGCGCAATGGAGACGATTCTCGACCAAACGAGTACAATGCTCAAATCGGACAGCTCGACTGAGTCGGAACGTCCGGCTCGCAAAAGCTCCCAGAGTCGGACTTTGGGGGTCCGCATCGGACCCCCCGACACCCACAGCTGTACGACGTGCACACAGGGGGAGACCCATGGGTCTCCCCCACACAGGCATGTTCTGCACGGATGGCACTGATACATACCCACTGTAGGGGGCGTACTTGCTCATGATGTACCCATTCTGTCAATGGGAGCGCATGTACGCGTCGTACAACTGCCTCCCATTGACTTCTATGGGAGTCCGACCAAACTGAGTCCGAGCATACGTGCACATCGTACTCGCTCGGTCAGACTGTAGGGGTCCGGCTCGGTCGGAAAACACTCCGGATCTGACTCGGTCGGAGTGCTTTCCGACCCGGATCGGAATCGGCCCCTAAGTGTCAAACACTCACTGCCACACCCTGAATATTCCATCACCTCCGAAACCCAAAAGGGCACTACAAACTACTTAAGTAAATTAAACAGACCCCCATCTTAGCTCCTGGCTGGAACTGAAATGCAGGTGTCACCTTGCCAAATCAGTAAGCTAATGTGAAGTGATCCAAAGTGTGCACTATCTACGCAAATTTTTTAAAAAAAGACGATGTTAAATTGATGAAAACCATCATCTCAAATCAACCAAAGCAAAATCAACAATAAAACTTAAAGCTAGAGCGTGTATCCTTGAAAATGCCTTAAACGCACATAGTAGTCCAGAGGACTTGAAACAAAATTAATTTGAATAAACAGCCGTCTGCCAAACTAGCAAGAACAAATGATACCCATTTTGGTCAATATAGATTGCTGTCGCTTGATGGTCCGAACCGTAACTGATGATCACCAGGAAGATTGTTATGGTGTTTTAAATTGTTTTGTTACATGTTGTCACGGATTTTTTGGGGGAAGGGCATGTTGAATTCCGCAGTAATTGACCAAGATTTTCGCGTTTGCTTTGTGCCTTTTTCCTGAGCGTCACTGAGACTTATAGGAGTCAAGCTATAATTGCTCATGTAAGGCCTGGGACAAGAGTTATTATGATAAGCTCCTACATGCAGCCCAAACAGCTATGTTTTAAAGACATTTTGCTGTTTTAGTCTATTTAGTAAGACTCAGTAACTCCTCTTCTTGCATTGGTTTGAATGCTGTGAGCAACTCTGGTAGAATGGGTGGGTAAATGTAAGGGAAATAAAAATGGATCCACGCTGGCCTGATTTTCTCTTGAAGTTTGATATTTTAGATTCATTATTACTACTTTTAATGGGGACAGACTTTTTCAGAAAAAGATGAGTATGATTATGTGTGTGTATACTGTAAATAAATAGTGGTCGGTTCTACAAAAGGATTGTACATTCTCAAGGACTGTGCCTCTCAAAATTGCAGACTTTGCAACCATTAAAACCGAACGTGAATTGTATTAAAGGTGCTATTCATTTTAAAGACACGTGTTTCAATAAAATAAGTCACCATTTAGCAAATGTGAATGCAGGGATGGATGTGTACTGTTCCTCCCAGGCCTCCAGTTGTTGCTTATTGGCCCTTTCAGGAGAATTTGGAAACAGATCCCTGACTCATTAATAGTAGCGGGGCATTATTTTGCCACTCCTACCCAATATTTTGTTTGTGCTGTGAAGGATTAGAACATCTATTACAGTGCAGAACCGTTCTTGGGTTGAAATCTAGTTGCTCTACAAAAATGCTCACTGCTTTGCGACTTCAGAATGATACACTGAGTTCTAGGTCCCTCAATGAATGGGGCTCCTGCAGGCGGAAGCATTGTCGCAAGCATGTGAGTCTCGGGGGCTTATTTGCAAGCCTCTTGCGCTACCGGAGCATCGCTTTTTTTGACACTACTGTGACGCACAGTTCAGGCCCATATTTACAAGGTCACGCAAAGTCACCCTGCATGGCTTTTCAAGGCTCTGTAGATAAGGTGTAAGGCCACGCACTGCAAGTTGCAGCGTTCCCCTACATTTTGTCAGGAAGGAGTGCCTTGGGTGTTGCAGTGGGTGAGCAGGTGTAACGAGGAGAAATATTTTAATTTCTCCTCATTTTTTCCTCTTTCCCAGTGTGCTGCGTTCTGTAGCACACAGCATGTGGAGAATGCCCCTTGTGCTTGTTTTTGGGCAGGAATGTTCCTGCACAACAACACTCATGCCAACAACAAAGACACCCTTGCACCATGGTGCAATGATGTCTGCGTTAGTGTACTGCTGCAATTATTGCACAGGACGCTAGCTGTAAGGACAGGGATGCATCGTGGGGAATATCTACTAGAAAATGACGTGGCGTGGCACTCAAGCCATTTTGCTGCGCCAAGCTGCATCATTAGGAAAGTGCAGAGATGCATCATATTTACTGCAATACGATGCATCCATGTGCTTTCCTCTGCACTGGCGCACAATTGCCTCCCTAGTACCAATGCAGGAACCCTTTCACCATTGTGCAAGAGTGCCTGCATTTCAGGGATAAGTGTTTGTGTACAGGAAGGGACATCTTCCTGCAGAAAAACAATTATTGATGGCGTTTTCCTCCTTCTATGTGTGCTGAAGAATTCAAAAGGGGGCCATATTTACAAGGCCATGAAAAGCCGTGCAGGGTGGCTTTTGGTGGCCTTGTAAATATGGCTCAGCATTGTGTGCCACAGGAGCGTCAAAAGTAGTGACGCTCTGGTGGCGCAGGGGCCTTGTAAATATGACCCTGTATCTTGTCATCACAGTGCATTTCTGTCCTTTTCAATTGGCGTAGGGCAGTGCAGGAACATGACTTACGGCACTACCCTTTGCCAATTCTTTGTAGATGTGCCCCTCAGTGTAAAACCCTTACCCTGAACAAAAAAACGATACATTACCCAGTTCAATCAAGAAGGATGCTATACTAGCAAGCATTGTTCAATGTTTTTCCATCTAACATGTTTAAATTCACATATACTTTCTCTCCTATCATATTGCTTTAGGTATGTGAACACAATGTTCTGTGATAAAATTAATATTTTAGCATTAATTTAGTATCATTTTATAAACCCTGCTTATTGGATTAGGGTACTTATAATCTTATCATAGATTGCTAAATTTTTCTCTGATTTTGTCCCAGATTAATATCAGTTCGAACTGACTCTAACAGTTATCAGCCCAGATGGTATCATGTATGATGTCAGCTCCCATGAGTCGTTCACAAAAGCACTGCGCATGCTCACCATAGGACGCGAGCAACTTTCAGATAGGAAACACTTCGCAGGCCGTCACTAGACGAGCAGACAAAACACGTCTGCGTTGCATGTGTGTGCCTGAAGATAAGCAATTGTTTGGAATAGCTTCAGAAGTTTATTTCTGTGAAAAAGTGCGTAGATGGTGGAAAAATAGCATGCCCAGTCAAATGAGTGGAATTTAAATTACGTTGAGAACTATACCACCATCATAATCAGTGATGGGCTATTCAGGGGAGGATGAGCAGCGATGTGACTTCGCTCCCTCGAGTTTATTGCAGTAGACTGGAATAGTCATTTTTTTTCCAGAGCCAGCGATTTCAAACTCTTATCTGAAGCAGGGCCAGACTGGAAACCGCGGGCATGTTATTTTGAATTAAATTAAATTGAATTCATCTACCTCCCCACGGCAAAAAAAAGAACACTAGCATCCCAGACAAATACATAAAACAACAATAAAATTAAAATAGCACTTATATAAAGCAAAACAAATATATATATATATAAGTCATACATTTTACAAATAGTATTATAAGTACGCATATCACATGTTAATAAATACTTCAAATAAAGCAATAATTAACAATATAAATAATCAATTAAAAAAATACATAATTAATCATCAACTAAACATTTAAATACTATGGGGAAGATTTATGTTAACTGGCGCATCCCTGCATATCAGCAGGGATGAGCCAATTATTATGCGCCACAGCTGAGCCACCATGGATGCGCCGCATTTATAATGCGGCGCACCATGGGGCAAAAACGGCACAGATGCGTGACGCATCTGTGCCGTAAAAGTGGCACATTGCTGGAGTTGCGTCGCAAGCGCGACGCAGCTCCAGCAATGTTCTGGGGGGGCCCTATCTGTACAATGCTCCGTCAATCCTTACGCCTGCTTCAAGCAGGCGCAGGGTTTTGACGCAGCATGGGCCTAAAAGTGACTGAGTGAAATCTTGTAGATTTCACTCAGGCACTTTTAGGAGGCGTTCCTGCGCCGGAACGCCCCCACCTGCCCTGGAACGCCTACATGTGGCGCAGGGCTTTACAACGTGACGCATCTCCCAGATGCGTCAAGTTGTAAATACCCCACACCATGGCGCAGGATTTACGCCGCTGCTGCGTCACAAAAGTGACGCAACGGCGGCGCAAAAGTGGCGCAAGTGCAACATAAATCTGCCCCTATATGTAACGCAAGAGTGCAGCAAGAAAGCCCAACCCCAGCAGGGATGCTTCCAATTGTATATATATATTTTTTTTAATGGAGCAGAACCTGTTTTACAACAGATTTTCAACACATGCCGGCTATTACCATCATATTTACAGCATTGCACGTAAAGACAATTAGACATATGTAGAAATCTTAGCTAAACAACTATGCCACAGTTCATTAACCAGGACCTGCTGCGCTTTTAATGTTGTGTTTGTAATGAAAGTCACTGCTTGCAGAAAGAGCTTGAATATTTTTTTTCCAATTAAATCATTTCAATTGAGGGATGAAGAGTAACAGTCCCTGGAAAAGGGAATCACAACTGACAGCTGCCAGTGCTCACCTTTTTGACCCGCAAAGAGGGCATCTCGCATCGAATTGTCTCCAATGCCCAGCCGTGGTCAGTCACCACATTGGTCACACGTGCACCCTAAGTGATGCATAATAGGTGCCCTGGGTAATGAATGCAAGAGTGCTTTTTATTAATTTATTTGTGAATGCATACCACTTGGCCCCGACAGCTGCAAGGAAGTTTTTTAAATTGTCCCTGACACATTTAAAACTTGTAGAGCCTGGCTAAAAGAGGTATGGGAACGAAGTGATAGTTTGAGCTATTCCCCGGTCTCTATGGGTAGATTGTGTGTTCAAGGAGCCAGGCCATGCATGATTGGGGGAAGGGCTGCTCATGCAGGATTTAAATTACAGTTTAGACATAAGGCATAGTAGGAGGGGTCCTCTTTCTGAATAAGTATAGGTGAGGGTTATCTATTGTCAAAAGATTTAGGCTTGAATATCGTGGTTAAGAATATCGACATGAGGTAAGTAATATCGATTAAAAAAATATAGAATTGTTTAATATCATTTGCAAAAATATACAGGCACATGCATCAACGTAGACTTTTGCGATTCCTTAATTGCGATTATTAAGGAATCGCAATTAAGGAATTGCAAAAGCCTATGCATGTAGGAATCGCTATAAAAATAGCGATTCCTACACATTCCTTAATTGCGACTCGCAAATTGCGAGTCGCAATTAAGGAATGCCGTCCCATTCATTCCTATGGGCCTCCAGGCCCATAGGAATGAATTGGAGATTGCATGAGCAATTTGTGAGTACCAGTTGGTACTCGCAAATTGGTCATGCAATTTCAAGGGGGCAAGGGTGTCAAAATGACACCCTATTGCACACCTGAAATTGATCTGTGCACATATTTTGCACACACTCATGCTCTAAGGACATGTGTGTGTGCAACATGAAACTTTGAAAAATGCACAAAAGTGCATTTTTCAAAGTTTTTGCAAATTACCATGAAGTTCAACTTCATGGTAATTTGCTCCCCCTATTAGCGAAATCGCAATTTTTTTTATTTTAATGCATTGCATTTAAGGAATCTCAATTTGGGATTCCTTAAATGCAATTGCAATTGAAGTAATCGCAATTTAGAGATTCCTTAAATTGCGATTTTTGGATTTGGGATGATGCATCCCAAATGCAAAAATACTGGTCGCAAAGGGGCAGATTCTGAGAATCTGCCCGTTTGCGACCGGTTTTTCCTTTGATGCATGTGCCTGATAGTTGTTAAAAATTTCGATTTTTTTTTCTGAATGTTATGTATATTAGTGTATGTTTTAAATATATGTGATGTATGTATGTTTTTGTATAAGAATTGTTTTTATTTTTAATATATGTGTAAAAGTGTTAGTAGTTATTTTTTTTTTTATTTTGCGTTTTTTGTTCTTTTGTGGGTTGTGGGTTTATAGGGGAATAGGATGGGAAGTAATTCAATTATTTTAAATTAATTGATTCTATTTTAATGATAAATATTTGTTCAATTGAGATGTTATAGTGTTAAATATGTAAAGTAATGTATTATTAATTAATTCATAATTTTTGGTAATTAATAATAATTATATATTTTGTAAATAATTATAGTAATTATGTAATTAATTTTAGGTGTGTTTTTGGGTGTTTATAGGTGTAAAGGGTGGGAAGTAATTTATTTTTAATTAAATGAATTAATGGTTGTCAATTGATTATAATTAGTTAATTGGTAATCAATTATGGTAATTGTGTCATTAATTTTAAGTGTGTGCTTTGGGGTTTATAGGCGTAAAGTGTGTTAAGTAGTTTATTTATTTTTTATCAATAATTATTTGTTAATTGATATTAATTAAATTAAAACAAAATGTATTATGGCAATTGTGTAATTAATTTTGTGGGTGTTTTGTGGTGTTTATAGGGGTAATTGAAGTAGTTTGTGTTCAATTAATTAAGGTATAGTTGTTAATTAATGATAATTATTTGATATTTATTTTGGGTAATTCTATATTTTTGTGTGTTGTTTTTACTTTTAAAGGAGTCACATCAATGCACTTCAAGAAACCTGGGACACTTCTGACTCTTTTGTAATGGATGGTTTTGCCTCATTTTCTAAACATGTGCCCCCAAGAAGAGTAAAGGGCGGCTTGCTTACCCTAATTTCTTTAAAATGATCATGCACCATTAAGGGTCTGCCTAGCCCCTCTCCACATCTATTAGCAGTAGAATTAATATTTCCAGACAGTGTTACTTTGGTGATTGTAAACATTTACAATTCATTTTGTAGGGACCGTGAGAGTGAACACCTAACTGCTCTTGAAAGCTTTATAGATGATCCTGCACAGGAGAGAGATGCTCCCTACGAAATAGTAATAATGGGGGATTTTAAAATACATCGTTGTAAATTAAAATGTCTGTCAGATGGAGAGCTTTATGACGATTTACCACCTATGGCTCATATTGAACACTCTAGCCAACGTGCCCGGCTAGAAAGTTTATTAGCATGCATTAATCTATACTGTTTAGAGTCTGGGGAAGAAGCAGAGGTGATACCATCTTTCTTTTGGAGAGGATGTAGTTCTACTATAGATTATGTTGTAATATCAGCCCCTCTATACCAATATATGCGGGAAGTTAGGGCGGCCTGAACCGGCTTTAGTGACCATAATCCCATTATTGCAGAGTCTAAAGGGCTTATGGTCTTTCGGGGTGTGGAGTTAAAAACCTTCGCTAATGGGGATTTTCGACCCTCGGATTAGGATCGGGAAATAAGATAGGAGAAAATTGTCCCCAAATTCTTTTTACCAGAGTTATATACGGAGGGCAGAGAGAACATTGAGCAACACCTTAATGAACATAGTGAGCCCACAGAAGTACTAGAGGCCTATGATAAACTAACTAAGCTAATTGGTAAAAAGTTAGCTGGACACGCGCTAACATAGAAGCTGCATTTTCAAGCTGTCCAGCTTGCTCTCTAGCGATTTTGCACAGTACCTTTTATACTTTTAAAATACTTGACTTTGCTTTATTGTATATTCCTGCTCACCCCATCACTTGTTCTGGTCTTTTCTCCCCGGTCCACCGCAAGCTCTGCTCGATTGTTGTGGAGGGAGCTTTGATTTTTTAATCCACTTCCGGTTGCAAGGGAGGGCGGTGCTCTAGTGCCCCAACCCCCTCTACTTAACCGGATGCCCCAAATGACGTGCAGCAGTCACGCACTAATATAGAAGCTGCATTTTGAAGCTGTCCAGCTTGCTCTCTAGCGATTTTGCACAGTACCTTTTATACTTTTAAAATACTTGACTTTGCTTTATTGTATATTGCTGCTCACCCACATCACTTGTTCTGGTCTTTTCTCCCCGGTCCACCGCGAGCTCTGCTCAATTGTTGTGGAGGGAGCTTTGATTTTTTAATCCACTTCCGGTTGCGAGGGAGGTTGGCGCTCTAGTGCCCCAACCCCCTCTACTTAACCGTATGCCTCAGACGTCGTGCAATTTACTCCTAAAAAGGGCTCAGCTCCCCTTAGGTTCTATACTTGATGGGAGCTGTTGGATTTAAGGGTCGACTTTATACCCTCTTGCCGGACTGATTCTTGGCCATTCCCAGAAGGCCCATTTGCATGCCGAGCCTGTCAGTTTTAGTGCAACTCTGGTGAGACGATGCTGATTCATGAGGCACCATACCGTTCTTTTTCAAGCATGGGCTCCTTTATTCCTGAACCCGCCACCCTTTCTGACCAAGTTATAGGTAATTCCAAAGATAAGTCGCAGATGGGATGGAAAAGTCTGCTATGCAACATCCGTTCCCTGCCTAAGCATCCCACTGAGGTTTGGGATCCACTGTCCTCTGTACAGCTTGAGCTGGGATTTCGGACCGAAACCTGGCTTAAGCCTCATTCTGTTCCTTTCATTGTGCTAGCTATACCCGAAGGCTACAAACTTATTAGGATGGACAGACCACTAAAGGTGGGGGGAGGAATTGCTATTGTGCATAAAGATAGCAATAATGTCTCCCCACTGGATGAGTGCTGCAATGCTAGTTCTTGTGTTTCGGATAGACTTCTCCTCCCAAGTTAGCTGGAAGGGGACCCTAGTGTATCGTTCCCCAGGACCCTTAGCTGAATTCTCACTATTACTTACCGAACTAATAGCCCCCCACCTGATTGCGAGCAGCAATTCTTTGTTATTGGGTGATTTAAATATTCATAGCGAATGCACCTCCAATGCTGACTCACAAACTCTCTTGGCTTTCTTAGCACTCCTGGGCCTATCCAAGCTCAATGAAGGCCCCACTCACATAGCTGGCCACACACTGGACATTATTTTCTGCAATTCTCTTAATGTTCAGTGTGAGCCCCCCCTACAATTAACCATGCGCTAATCGAATTTTCCATTCAGGGCCCAAGGGAGTGAAAGGGATCAAATTCGGCCACACATCATATCCGTAGACAATGGCAGAAAGTCACCTTGGAGAGTTTCAAGCCTCCTTTTTAATGCCACGGAACATCGCATCGGATAATATAGTAGAAGCCCTTGCTAAATACAATTCTGCAGTCTCCTTGGCTATTGATCATCTCGCACCACTGAAACGACTCCCTAATCACTCCAAAAACCCTCAGGCTGCCTGATTCTCTCCTCGGCTGTGTGTACTGAAACAACTTTGTAGGAAATATGAGAGACTTTGGCGCACCACCCACAATGAGAGTGATAAAGTTCGGTTTCTGGCCACTTTGTCCAGTTACCATAATAATATAAAAATTGCGCGTAAAACCCACATTGCCTCCCAACTAGCTCTGGCTGGCAATGCCCCTAAAATCCTACATCGTATCATCCAGTCTTTCACCAATCCCAAGGCCTGTGAGAATCTTGAGGCACCCACGCAAACGGTATGCAATGATTTTGCACAATATTTTCAACAGAAAATAGAGCGAATCTTTGAAAAAATTGTTTTGTCAGACAGCCAGCACATGGCCCCTTTGACAGCGGATCTACTAGAACAGGCAACCCCTCAGCTGCTTGAAAGCTTTCCTCCACTGACATCGGCAGATGTAGTAACACTGATCCATAGGGTAAAATCTGGGTCCCCCCACGATATTATTCCAGCCAAAGTCGTCACCTCCCTGGCCCTTCAACTATCCCCTTCGATTGAATATCTCCTCAACCTCTCACTAAGAGAGGGTCATGTACCGTCAGAATGGAAAGCAGCGCAGGTCATGCCCATTCGTAAGAACACCAAGGCCCCTTTGACGGATCTGTCCAATCTCCATCCCATCTCACTTCTTTCTTTCCTGAGCAAACTACTGGAGAGACATATCAACAAACATCTCTCAAACCATGTTGAACTTACTGGTTGTTTAGATCTCTCCCAGTCAGGCTTTAGGCCCAAACACAGCACCGAATCAGCTCTGCTAGCAGTCACAGATAACATCAGGATGACCCTAGACAAGGGCCATTCCACAATTTTGGTGCTGTTGGACCTATCTGCCGCGTTCAACACGGTCTCACATCAGATATTACTCAGGAGACTGACGGAGATTGGATTAAGAAATTCTGCTTTTCAGTGGATGTCGAGCTTTTTATCTGGTCGCTCTCAGACCGTCAACCTGGCCCAATATCGTTAGGCACCTATGGAACTGTCCAAGGGAGTACCTCAGAGCTTATGTTTGAGCCCCACACTGTTCAATATCTATGTTGCTCCCTTGGCCAATCTCTTGAAGATGCATGGGTTCACCCCACTATCCTACGCCGACGATACACAGCTGCTTTTCCCTATTGACAAATTCACTCCTTATGTACAGCTGACCTTCTCCTTGGGTATGAGAGCCATTTCACACTGGATGAAGAGTAATCTCCTCCAGTGTAACGTTGGGAAAACAGAGATTTTACTCTTCAGAGAGGCCCCCTTACTATGGTCTCCCGAGTGGTGGCTGACCAATCTTGTTGCCCCTCCTGCCCCTAAATCCACTGCTAAGAACTTTGGCATCCATCTGGATCAAGCCCTTACTTTGAAGGAGCATGCCTCTCAGACAGCTGGCGCCTGTTTCCATACACTGGGCCTACTCCGTCGAATCTTACTTCTGCTTCCTGATTCTACTCAGAAGACTCTGAGTCAGGCACTTATATTAAGCCATCTGGACTACTGTAACGGTCTTCTGATCTCTGCTAGTGAGACTTCGATCAGCAGACTGCAGGTGGTCCAGAACACAGCACCGCGACTAGTCCTTAAGGTGCCCCCTAAGACTGCCTCCCGTCCTCTTCTCTTGCAGCTTCATTGACTTCCAATACACCAACGGGTAAAATTCAAAATTTGTTGTACCATCCATAAGGCGCTTTCTAATCTTGGTCCCATTTATTTTTTGTAGAAATTCATACCCTACCGTCCCTCTAGGTCTCTCCACCAAGCATCTCTTGGAGGTTCCCCAAGTTAGGAGAGCAAGACTAGGGGGAAAGGCCCTTTCCTATCTTGGCCCTCGTTACTGGAATGAGCTCCCCCTGCATTTGAGACCGTGTCCTAACCATTTACAATTTAGGAAGCTGCTTAAGACTACCCTTTTCTGTTTCTGATTTTAGCCGCAATTTCACTACACCTATGCTGCCCGTCCGAAGCACATAGATACTCCTTTGGGAGTCGATTCTGGCGCCAAATAAATAAATAAATAAAAAGATCATGACAGGCACTAAGGAAGTTCAGTGGTTTAATGCCGACTGCTCTAATGCCCACAAAGCCCTTATGGTTGCATTAAAAAGCTTACCCAGAGATCCCGACCTGCTTAAAACCCAAAGGAAAGCATATGATTCAGCCTTAACATTAAGGAAGGCTGCTTTAAGGGATCAGGCATGGGAGGACCTTACACAGGCGAGCGCACAAGCTGATAGTGCAAAATTCTGGAGGGTAGTAAATAGCTCCTTTTTTAAAGATAATAACACTACAAGAATAGAGTGTGTAATTCCAGCCGACCGGTGGGTTAGTCACTTTGGACAGATTTATGCAGAGGGTGTCACTGAACAAACTGGTCCCCCATGGGTACTGAGTGCCTTACCACCCGCTTTAAGTTTTGAGGTAAAAGAAGACCAGAAAGCGATTGAGGGTATGTCTGAATTAAAAGCCCCAGGGCCTAATGAAATACCTGCGGACCTCTATATGTCAGACTCAGGCACATGGGCGAACATTTTAACCAGGGTGTTCAATGCTGCTATAAGGATAGACCAACCCCACTCATGGTCAACGGCAGTGATTTTGCCAATCTACAAAAAACGATGGTCTAGAGATAAGCCAAACCTAAACCAAACTATTTTGGAGGACTGCATGATGTTAGACTGAGCTGCAGATATTCTCCGGCTAAAATATGTCTCCCAGCAGCTTTCAGTTCTCGGGCAACCGGAGCTATTTAATCGACCAAGAAAGCTGTAAAAACGATAAAAACACAATTTCTAACAAGGAGACAATTGGATAGGGAAGCAAATGAACTTAAGAAAACTACATGTAGATATTTTATGATTATAAGTCCTGGAATTTTAACTCAACCTTTCTGGTCTTTTGTTAATAATCTGCATCATCATTTTCTTTTTCTGGGATTTAGATTTAATTGTATCTACTGGCTCCTAACTGTACCTAAGGGTTTTTTAAAGCCAGGTACCCTGCAACCATGTGCATGTGATCATTTTTCTGACCAAGAACTGTTGCACTTTATGTTTTTTTGTGATTTTTATACTGAGTTGCAAGTCAAATACATCCTACCAATTTTAAGAGATTGCTATTTTGCACTTGCACACTTTTTATCAGGGGCAATCCATAAAATAAATAATCAGGGTGCTAACAATAATGATTTGGGCTGTTCGAATATGTCTTGTTTAATGTGAATCTATTTTAATTGAGTTTTTAATTTCATCTGTGGTGTAGTTTTAACCCAAAATATAAATGTGTTTGTTTTGGTAAAATACTTTTATGGCCAGAACGTGGCGAATAAAGTTTTAATTGACTTGACTTGTATTATGGCAATTGTGTAATTAATTTTGGGGGTGTGTTGTGGTGTTTATAGGGGTAATGGATGGGACGTTATTTGTGTTCAATAATTAAAATATAGTTATTAATCATAATTATTTAATATTTATTTTGGGTAATTGTCTATTTTTGTGTGTGTTGTTTTTTACTTTTAAAGGAGTAAAGGGTGGGTATTAAAATGTAATTAATTTATAATTAGTTGTTAACAGTAAGAGATTTGAATGTAAAAATAAGTTTTAATTGTGTTTTATTATTTTATAGTTTAATTTAGGTGGGTGGTGTGGACAATATAGTGTTAAAGTGTGTGTAGGTAATTAATGTTTATTAGTTGTTTTATTAATATATTTTTACTTGATTATTAATTATGTTAATTATGGAAGTAAATTTAATTTAAAATGTTGAAGTGTGTTATTATTCGTGTGGTGTTATAGGGTAAGAAATAAAATAAATACATTTATGTAATAATTAATGTTTTTGATTGTAACTATTTTCTAGTTTAAAAGGATTTTATATTATATAATATGTGTAGGTTTTTGTTATTTCTGTTATACGTAACTAATATTATAATATGTTTTCTTTTTACATAAATAATATATTTGATTTTTTTTAAATATTAATATTTATACATATATATTTATATATATATATATATAGATATATATATATATATTTTAACTGTTGGAGGGTGAGCAGTACATTTTGCCTGTCCGCTATCCAACACTTTCCCTACTGTTGCACTCACTGGAGTGGGAATAGTAAATTTTACCCTTATGCTATCCAACACTTTCCCTACTGTTGCACTCACTGGAGTTGGAATAGTAATTTTTAACCTTCCACTATCCAACACTTGCCGTACTGGTGCACTCACCAAAGTGGGAATACATTTTTTTTACCTCTCCGCCATCCAACACTTTCCCGCCATCCAACACTTTCCCTACTGTTGCTCCCACTGGAGTGGGAATATTAATTTTTGCCCCTCCGCTATCCAACACTTATCCTACTCTTGCACTCAGTGGAGTGGGAATAGTAATTTTTACCCCTCAACTATCCAACACTTTCCCTACTGTTGCACTCTTTGGAGCGGGAATAGTATTTGTTTTTTTTAACTTGTTTTTATTGGCATTTATAGTAGACATACAGGAGCAGATCACAATATTATTGTCAGCTATTATCTCCACAGCCTTATACAGTTTCATTTCAGCTAGAAGACAGATGCCATTACACCGTGTCCATTAGTGTCCTCCACCTAATGCAATGAAGTTGATTTTAAAGACAGTACATATAGTGTAGAGTGCTGAGTAGAAGAGAGGACACAGTAACAAGGCCGGGCCTCCTATAGGTATGCTCACAGAGTTTTGGAAATCGTGAGGCGTCTGCCTAATTGCCATAGTTCAAAACAAAATTCAAACCCAGGATGCTGTGGCCTGCAGGACAAACCTTTCAAGTCTGCTCATATGAATCACAATTTCAACTTAAAACAGTAAGTTCACCATAGAGAACGAGAAGATAGAGAAAGAGATAGCAGAGAAAGAGCAGATAAGAAAGAAAAGGAGGCGAGATGCAAGGGAGAGGTGTGGCAGGGGGAAGGGTGCTCTTGCCACCTGGGGCCAGGGGCGTAGTCGGCACTGTGGCGTTCAAAATCATTGGTGATTCCTGGAGTCGTGCATATAGTGGCCTTGATCACCTACTTCAGAGAAGGGGCGGGGGCGCCCAGGGTCTGGTGTGTAAGCGCCTGCCGGGCCGTGGTATAAGTGAGCCCATCAGTGGATTTCCAGAGACTATCCTCATCTGGCGAAGATATAGAGTCCTCAAAGAGGTGCAGAGCCCACAATCTCAGGGGTTGGAGTCAAGCGTGCTCCACTCTGCAAAGGTAGTTCACAAGCAGTTGCCACAGTTTGGTGAATTTAGTGTCCTGTAGCTGCAAGCGCGCAGTGAGTAGTTCTATGGCAATCGTGTGCCACAGGCAGGTGAACCAAACGCTAATCGGGGGTGTTTCAGATTTTTTCCAGTAAAGAGCAATGATTTTCTTGGCAGCCCCAAGCATGTGAAGGCTGAGATGCCAATCTTGGCGTGTCATGGCACGCAGGTTCACCGGCTGAAGACCCAGGACAATCGCAAGCGGGTTTTCGGGCAGTGGGTAGCCTATTGCCAGTCGGATATTACTGAGGACTTCCTTCCAGT
Organism: Triturus cristatus; assembly: GCF_964204655.1. NCBI lineage: Eukaryota > Metazoa > Chordata > Amphibia > Caudata > Salamandridae > Triturus > Triturus cristatus. Next base: position 247,994,167 of record NC_140582.1, on the reverse strand, counting down.
AGATGGTCAAGAGTGAGCATGTCCACCAAATATGCAAGAAATCTCCCGGTGCGCTAGTGCAGTGCCAGCATAGAGGTGAGGAGGTGGGAAACATTTTGTGTAACCTGTGAGGAGTATAGTACCATTGTGTCATGACCTTATATGCGGATTCCAGCTGGGTGATGCTACGAAAGACCTTCGGGATATCTCGCCACAAGTGTTCTAATTGGGTGGGTGTGATATCCGTGTCTGAGGCCAATTGCCATCGCAGTTGGTAGGCATGAGGAGTGGTGCACTGTGAGTGTTGGAGAACTTGGTATGCGTGAGAAATTTAGGCCCCTGAAGTTATCAAAGGAGCGTATTAACCGCTCAAATGCGGTGAAGGGTTGAGTGGCCGCCCGTGTTAAAGAGGACGCTTGAACCCAATGCCGAAGTTGAATGTATTGAAATCTAGCCCCCTTCGGTAGCTGGAAATCCCATTTACATTGCTCAGAAGTTTTGAAGGTGTCTCCCATAAAGAGGTCCCAATCGTCCTGCACCCTCCTTCCATCCAGTCTGCAAAGTAGGGTGGGTGAAGAGAAGGCAGGAAGTGAGTGTTGGGAGCGATGGGTATGGGGGGACGGGAAGGATGTGAGGCCTCTGCATATTGCTAATTTGTCCGAAATCTCGAGCACCGTCTTAGTAGGAACCACGATATGGACGCTGCGTGAGCGGGCTTCCCGTATATGCCAGGCAAAGTCCCAGATGGGGTGGCAAGTCACTGCCCTGTCTATATGAAACCAGACTTTTTCACTCTCCCATGCCATCCACTCTGATATGAAGCGAAGGTGTGAAGTCCAATAATATTCCAACAAGTTGGGGCAGGCTAGTCCTCCCCTGTCACGCGGAAGCATGAGTATTTTATTAGAAAAATGTGGTCTACTCCCTCCCAATATAAATGTGGTGAGCTCACGCTGAAGGCCCTGTATTTGATGTTCCGGAATGGGTGTGGGAAGGGTCTGAAAAAGGTAAAGTATCTTTGGAAGGATCGACATTTTGACCATGTTCAAGCGCCCCAGCCAGGATAGCGGAAGGGAATTCCACGTTCTCAAGTCTGCTACAACAGCGTTTTTACACTCCTGACAGTTTGCTTGGGACCATGTGGCAAGGTTGGGGGTTAAGTTAAGCCCCAGGTACCGAATAGAGTGCAACGCCCATTGATAAGGGACAAGAGATTGGAGTGTGGCGACCTCCTCCGCCGGAATCGTGAGGTTGAGAGCCCATGATTTCCCATGATTGATTTTAAGTCCCAAGACCTGTTCAAATGACTGAAGTAACTTATGTAGGGCCGGTAGGGAGGTTTGTGGGCGTGATGAAGTGAGAAGTAAGTCGTCATTAAACAAGGCTATTTTGTGGTCTAACCCCCCAAGTGTAATGCCATGTATGTCAGGAGACTGGCGGATCATGATGGCCAGCGGTTCCACTAGAAGAGCAAATAAGAGGGGTTTAGGGGACACCCCTGACCGGTGCCCCTGTGGATGGATAGCTGCTGTGTGAGCTGACAATTTACCCACACCCGAGCCAGAGGAGAGAGATAGGGAGCCATAATCCTCACAATCATCCGCGGACCCAACCCTATTTTCTGGAGGACAGCACGAAGGAAGACCCAGTCTACTCGGTCAAATGCTTTCTCAGCATCAGGTGATAGCAAGCAGGCATGAATCTTCAAATGACGTGCCTTCCCGATTAGATGGGCAACTCGCCACACATTGTCTGCCCACTGTCATTAATGGATAAAGCGCACCTGGTCCGGTTCTATGAGTCCAGGGAGGTGTAAGGCGAGACACTTAGTCTGTATTTTAGTATAGAGTTTGAGATCCGTGTTTAGGAGCGCGATTCGATGGAAGGAGGAGCAGAGTGTGAGATCTTTCCCCGGTTTGGGGATTGAAGCGATATCAGCCATGGCCATATCCGCAGTGGGCCCTACTACGTCAGTATAAGAATTGAAGAGACGGAGCATATGTATTTCGAGTTGCCGGAAGAATACACAATCGTTCGAGACCGGCAAGCCGTCCGGCACCGGGGAATTGCAGAGAAGAAGATTCTTCAGAGCGTCAGCAGGCTCCTCCGGAGTGATAGAATCTTCCAATAATTGAGAGTGATAGCTGTTAATCAGGGACCACTCGCAAGCATCCCCGGCAGCGAGAACCTGATCTAAATAAGGGTGACTCCCCGGCATAGTGGGAGGAGTAGTAATTCTGAAATGCTTGCATCTTGGCGGCTTTGGTGGTGGCCCAGGTACCATCTCCCAGTTTGAGATTAGCATTGTGCGCTTTGGCAGCCTACGCCCGAAGGTGGCGCGCCAGCACCATGCCCACCTTGTCCCCCCGTCATAGTATCATTGGCACAGAGCCATAAGAGTGTGCTCCGGCTTGTTGGTCCTCTGTGCCCAGAGCTGGCCCCGGAGCATAGCGATGCACCTCTTGTGCAGCGCCAAGGGTGCTCCTGGTCCAGCAGCTCGAGCGCCTTTAAGTCCGGGGAAAGTTTGTCTTCAAACAAGCGAGCTTCTCGAGCCTCAGCTATAGCAATGGATGTGATGGTGCAGCGAATCGTGGCCTTAAACGTATACCAAACTATGGGGAGTGGAGTCTCTGGGTGGTCGTTGGTCTCGAAGTAGTATGCGATAGCTTCCCGGATCTCCGCCGCATCTACTGTATTCCTGAGGATATGAAGGGGAAAACGCCACAGAGAGAGACGGTAAGGGTGAAAAAAGTGATCCTGAATGAGAAGTTCCACATGGGCGTGGTTAGCAACAGAGATGTCAGACATGGATGCCAAGAGGGTGTCTTTGACAAGGGAGTGTGAGACGAAGAGGTACTCTATGCGCGAGTAGGAGCGATGGACATGAGAGTAATAGGAATAGTCACGGACATCTGGGGAGTGGTATCTCCAAATATCTGAGGCCAAGGGCAGTTAATTGCTTCTTTAAGGCCAAAGATATGGCTCCCGTCCCGTGGAAAGAGCCTTCGCCACAATCGAGGCCCGCCTCCCACACCAGATTAAAGTCTCCCCCAGGATGAAACCCGGATCATTGTGTGTTATGTATTCCCGCAGCAAACCCCGCAAAAAAGAAGTCTTGAGCTTGGTTCAGTGTGTAAGTGTTGCATAAAGTGAGGATTCGATGCCCAATCTTGACCACCACCTTGAGGAATCTGCCATCCTTACTACGGACTACCCTGGAGTCCCCCTGGTGAATGCCTGGTTGGCAGAGGATTGCTACCCCCGCTGATTTATTGGGTGCAGATGCCCAAAGTTGAAGAGGGTATCGTGGATGAGCCATGCAGGAGACATCTTCGCGTAGAAGATGGGTTTCCTGCAAGAAAATGATGTCTGGATTTTGCAGCAAGAGGTATCGCCAGATCAGGCGATGCTTGTTGGGGGAGTTGAGTCCCTTCACATTAAGGGAGAGGACTTTCAGATTGGGTACAGAAGTCATTATTTCAGTGCGCCATGTGCGAGCGCTATCCCGGGCAGAAGAGTAGGGGCAGTATACAGGGTATCTCCCCCCACAATGCCTCGCTAAAGTAGGCAAAGCAGACAAAGGCCATGGTGGCTGCTGTAGGATCTAGTGTAGTGTGCAGAGAAGAAGGGATGATCGGTACAGAGGGAACTCCCACTATGATCAGGACCGCCCCATGCCCGAGATAGGGATAGGAAGAGAAGAAAAAGAGAAGCGAGAGAGAAAAGACATTGTACTCAAAAAATAACAAGAGCCAACGTGGCCAACAGGGTCTATTCCAGTCCGGGGAGAAGCCAGGTGCAGAGACACAGTCCATCCCAGAGATTTCACACTCCCAGGAATAGAAGTGGAGGTGGGTCATAGTAGATCAGCATCACCCTCTAGGAGTACAGTCCGGTGCTGCCGTCGGGTTGCAGTTCAGGCACGGGACAGTCAAGCCAGCAAGGAAGTGGCAGGGGGGCGGGGCGTCTGTCACACCCCCTCAAGGAGTCAAAACCTGAGCCGAGGGAAAGACAGGTGTTTGGCAGACATACTTCATTGCTATTTTTCAGAGGGCTGAGAGCCTGGGAGTGAGTGACAACCTTCCAAGGAGCAGATATGCTGTATAATGTCCTGCTTCTCCTAGGATGAAGTGCAAAGTCCCCAGGGTGAAGGGCACCTGGAGTGGTGTACCTTGGTCCATTGGGGCTTTACAGGCTCGCGGTGCAGAGGAGGCATGCGTGAGGGGCTAGCAGGCGGTGTGTCTTGGATCTGAAGCAGTTGGGCTACCTCTCCAAGGACCGCAGCACTGGAAGTTTTGACTCCCACTGGAAAATAAGTGCGAACGAGTGTCTCCATTTATAGCGGACTCCCAGCTCCCGTAGTTTATCCATTATGGGTCGAAAGTCTCTGTTGCTGCGGAGCGTTGTGGGCGCAAGGTCCTGAAACAGTTGTATGGGGGTGCCCTGGTACCTGAGTTCTGTTTTGGCTCATGCTGCCTCGAGGATGGCTTCTTTCTCTGTGAAAAAATGGACCTGGACCAAGATGTCAGGAATGAGGCCAGGGCGTCCTGGAGGGTCAGACACTCGTTGGCACGGTCCAGGGCTGGTGGGGATGTGTCGTCATCTCCCCTGATGTCTTGAAACAGGTCTGCTACAAAAGTCATAATGTCTGAACCTTCAGCCCCAACCGGAATCCCCCTGAGGTGCAGGTTGTTGCGATGCCCCCTATTTTCTAAGTCCTCCTGTTTAATCTGCAACTTGATGTGTTGCTCCTCCAGGGTGGCTAGGCATTGCCAGAGGTGCTCCTGATCTTCCGAGCGGGCATCGACTGTCTTTTCAAGGTCGTCCACCCTCCCCTCGAGTTCCACCACGACCCCCCCGGAGTTCTTTAACACAAGCCTGAGCCTCCGTGCGAAGTGAGCCAATTTCAGATTTGAGTTCATGCATGAAGTTGGTCATGAAGAACTGTGTGACAGGTTCAGAAGGTCCCCCGGCTGCTGATGCCATGTCCACTGCAGGAGTTGGTCCTGATTTATTCCACAGGGCTGCTACGGGGTTGTCCTTAGGAGGTGCAGTGGGGTCTCTCCCAGTCCGTGATTTATTCATGACCCCTCAGGGCATTATGTCGCATGCAGAGGGCCCAGCTGATGGGGCACAGCACAATGTCAGACTGCTGCCCGATCCGGTTGAAGAGAGTATTCCTGCCAGCAGGATCTGGAGGTCGTCGAAAAGAAGGTCAACGAGGGCGGCATGGCATGAGGGCAGCCAAAGGGCGTTGCCCCAGTGTCCCCTGGTTGTTCCACTGGACGAATGGGAATATGCAGGGCACTAGCAACAGGGGCCGTTGAGGCAATAAGATCCAGGTCAGGTAGGTGTGCGGTACACCCAGCCCTCCTCCAGGGCGTACAGGAGAGATCTGCCTGCATAGGCCAGGCCACAGACTCAGGTGGTAAAGTGGCACTCGGTGGTACTACCCCTCCTCTAGGGCTCTCTAGGGGGGCCCATCAGGGTCTACAAAGGAACTCACAGTGTCATGTAATGAGGCGTGGACCTACCAGGGCGCTCCAACTGTGTCACTTCCAGCAAAGCTATGAGCAAAGGCCTCCAGCCCCCGGGTCATCACTCCAGTCCTTTAACTCGGGATCTTGCTCCGAGGTGCAGTGGTAGAGAGGTATAGGGAGCCCAGAGTCGTCAGGTGTCCCCCAGAGTCCATGTATGCCCAGGATGGTTGGTGCCCTGCCCTCAGGCGAGGCTCGATACAATGGCACTCTGCACCCCACTTCGCGTGGCCCGGTGCCTCCAGGAAGCTGGAAATGTCCCACCAGGGTGGCAGAGATATATAGCACTCCCTGCACATCCAGGAGGGCTCAAGACAGTTTGTGCCTCACCCCCAGCTGTGGCCTGATCAGGTGGCTCCGGACTTTGCGCTGTGCGGTGCCCCGCGCTCCCAGTAGCTTCAACAGAGGGGCCCCGTGACCCATCCAGGAAGGTCAGGACCCCGCCAGGACAGCAGAGGTGCAGGGCGATTCGCACGAGGCTCCTACACAGCGGGGCAGCAGGGGTCAAAATTGGCTGGCAGATCGAGCACCTGGATGGAACGCCTTGTATGGTGACTTGTTAATGGGCAGCGCAGCATCTCTGGAGGAGTCAGCAATGGGGTCTGGGGGGCCCGGTCAGGCGCGTGATGTCCCCGCCGGTCTGAAGATATCTTCAGTGAGACCCTATGCAGGACCGACACAGTGGGGTCTTAAAATAACGGCCAATCGGGATGTTGGCAAGGAGGGTTCTCCCCAGGGGGCAACTGCAGGTCGTCCCAGTCCCCGTACAGCCACTGCAGGTCTTGCTGTGGGCCGCTGCCAATCCCCGGGCAGAGGGTGCGGATTGACGGTGGCTTCTGGTCCCTCCGGGGCGCTGGAGGCCAGAGACCCCAAAATGGCAGCTGTGTCCTTGTAAGCCGGGGTGCTCTCCCGCCGGCACCGCTCTCGCCGCTGCCTGTTAGTTTCGGGGCTTCTCAAAGGGCAGCCCAGCAGCTCTGGAGGCGTCAGCGAAGAGGTCTGGGGGCCCAGTTAGGTGCGTAAGGTCCCCGCCAGACTGCAGGTATCGCCAGCCGGACCCCGCACGGGACGGGTGCAGCAGAGTCTCCAAATGGCGGTCAAGCGGGATGTCGGTAGAAGGGTTCATCCCCAGAGACCGACTGCAGGTTCTCCAAGTCCCCGCACTTCCACTACAGTTCTCACTTCTGGTCGCTGCCAGTCCCTGGGCAGAGGGTGAGGGTTGACGGTGGCGTCTGCTCACCCGAGTGCACAGGAGGCTGTGGACTCTAAAATGGCGGCTGTAGCCTCGTAGGCCGGGGCACTCTCTCACCAGCTCTGTTCTTGCAGCTGCCGGCCGGTTCCGAGGGTCGCCGGGTCTCGGGACTGTTGCCCAGTTGCTTACGCTGCACAGATATCCCTGATTCAGGCTTCCCCGCTACTGCTATGCCGCTTAAAAATGCTTATGATGCCAGCGGCGGCCCGGAGCTCCTACGGCATGCATCTCACTCCATCGGTAGCGAGACCACGCCCCGGAATAGTAATTTTTACCCCTCCACTATCCAACACTTACCCTACTGTTGCACTGTTTGGAGTGGGAATAGTAATTTTTCCCCCTCCGCTATCCAACACTTTCCCTACTGTTGCTCTCACTGAAGTGGGAATAGTAATTTTTACCCCTCAGCTATTCAACACTTTCCCTACTGTTGCACTAATTGGAGTTGGAATAGTAAATGTAATTACTTCGCTATCCAACACTTACCCTGCTGTTGCTCTCACTGGAGTGGGAATAGTTATTTTTACCCCTCTGCTATCCAACATGTTCCCTACTGTTGCACTGACTGTATAGTGAAATGTAAGTTTAAATATTTTTTAATAGTTTGTTTTCATTTATTATCGATTTTTTTCTCTGTTTTCAAATCATTGATATATATTTTTATTTTTTATATAATTTTAAACTTTTAACATAAATTAAAAATAATAGTTTATTAATTGTTTTAAAGTAAATATATGCATAAATATTTATGTTTGTGTATTTATCTTTTTTTATTAAGTTTATTTAGTGTACCTAATATATTTATTACTATTTTGTTTTATATCTATCACGGGTGGGTGCAGTGCTCCGCTCCGCCCGTGGAGTGTGCGTAGTGCTGCCTACTTCGCGCTTCGCAAAGTAGGCGTAGCAGGCAAACGCCACGGCGGAGCAGAGTTGCCCGCCACCTGCCTCCCTCCCGCCCTCATTTTAAAATTACTTAGAACCTTAAAAATAAAAAAAATGACTTACCTGAGCTGCGGCGTCCCTGGGTCCATCTTCCTGCTTCCTCGCTAGCTTCTTACTCACAAATACGCATGTGCCGGCGCCCGCACATGCGCATTAGTGAGGAAGAAGCTAGCGAGGAAGCAGGAAGATGGAACCCCGGGACGCCGCAGCTCAGGTAAGTAATTTTCTTTAATTTTAAGGTTCTAAGTAATTTTAAAATGAGGGTGGGTGGGAGGCGGGTGGCGCGTAGTGGGGCTACGCGGAGTGTGCAGGTGCGCGTAGATTTGGGAACACTCCGTGATGCTCCGCGTAGCCCCACAACGCCCACTACACCCAGGGTTAATATTTATATAAAAGTCGACGTTTTATACATCTATATTTTCTACATCAATATTTTTTAGTCGATATTTTTGTACTTACCTGTTTAAGTATAGGAGTTAATATTTTTGTTGTCTATATTTTTTACTCAATAGTTTTTACATCGATATTTATTACATCGATGTTGTGTCAGTGAACCTTTGGTTCTCTGAGGGAGGCATGTCTGTGGCCTGCTGATCCCATGAGTCCTTGATTCGACCTGGGAAACTAGGGAGGAGAGGCTTATAAGGAGGCAGGTGTTAGAGGAGTTGGTGGCTATTTTAGTCTTCTCACCACCAAATTGTAAATAGAAATTATGGGGGGTGAGGTGGATGGTGGAGGGTTCTGCACAGCCAACACCAAGATTCCCAACATCCGACCATTTAATCTGACTCTGCTCTGCCGATTGATGCTCTGAGAGGTGTAAATGTAGGAGAGGACTGCTTGCTGCTCCTTTCTCTAGCCCCCCCCCCCTGCTTGGCAATGGACGAAGCCTGGTTCTGAGTGGTTTACTGGGCTGGGGCCTGCATGATGGCCACACACAACCATTAGATTATGGGCGGCACCTCTCTTGCAGGCAGGGATACGAATGGAGAGCTGTGACATTGTGTCAGAGCCTGGTGAGTGCTGAGGCAGCCCTGCTGGATTCGGGTGTGTAGCAGCCCTGGTGGATAGCCGCGACGTGGGATGGTGAGGGGGCAGCTGGCCCATGTGGCTCCAAAGCGGGGAGCAAGGGTTCGAGGTCCCGAAGCCAGTGACAGTTGGAGCCGCTGTTGAGCGGGAGAGCCATCCCAGGCAAGGAGGCCTTCCCAAATACAGCTCAGAGCTGCCGTGGGTCTGAGCACCGGGTGGGACGTATGAGCTGGGGAGTCAAGTAGAGAGCCAGTCCGTGGTGGAGGTGGGCTGGACACTGTGACAGAAAGGGTGAGGATCCCAGGATTTCGGCATAGGTGAAAACCTCCCTACTGAAGGAAGACAGAGATGCCGATGGGTGGTATTGACTGCCCCCTCCACCCACAAACCCCACTGCATCGACGATATGCTGCCTGGAGTGGGGGTTGTGGGAGAATGTGCTGCAGGGGCTCTGAAGAGACCCAGTCTGACAAGTTCATCATATACAGCATATAGGGGCACCTTCTGATGATTGAGACGGCCTGGGAGCGCACACCTGACCCAAACAAGAAGGAGCTATCTGGGTGCCACAAGCAGGAACTGTGCAGCGGGCAGGCGCTCAGCCCCACAAAGGTGCAGGTTGCCAACTGTGACACAGACAAGCCACACTGAACTTTGTAAACAAGTGAGCATCGAAGCCAAACTGGAGGATTATTAGTGGATCCGTTGCTGGGAGGTCCAAAAGAGTTGAGCCCCATCAACTCAGTAAACCTTGAGATGGGGAAAACCAAAGGGGAGGTAAATACAGAAATTCAATAAAATGGGAAAATATGCAGTGCTGAAGCTGATTTTGAAGCCTTCGGGGGAGGCAGGCTGAGCAGACGGTGGCCCCAGAGCCCTCACTCAGGGCCATCATGGCAGCCATCTCACACTAGAAGGACACCATAGTGCCAAAACTAGATGCAGTCACCATTGATGTTAACTTACTCAGAGTGGACTTCCATAAGATATCTGATAAGGTCACTTCAGCAGAAATGAATATCCACCAACTACAGTCGACCTCCAAACGGTTGGAGGAACAGGTGCAAAACACAAATTCAGATGGCGGCGAATCTGGAAGATCAGGAGGGAAGGGCTTGCAGGAACGACATCAGAGTTGTGGGAGTCCCCGAGGGAGCTGAGAGGCCAAGCATATACCTTTTTCTGGAAGACCAGCACCCAATCATCAGTGCCCCAAATGTATCTTCAAACTTCAGTGGAACGAGCAAATACGGCACCTATCCCAAAGCCGAGACCAGGAACCCCGTTGCGTACCAACATAGCTGGAGTCCTAATTTACCAGGACCGCAACGCCATCCTGCAGCAGGCTGCACACTCACAAGGGGATGTGGAATATGAAAATGCAACAATTCGATCCTTTCTGGACTTCACACTGCAGGTGTAGTGTCAGCACTGAAGCTTTGCAACAATGAAGGGAGAACTGCGAGCTAGAGATCTTAAATATATGATGCTGTTCCCAGCTAAACTCTGTGTGGTGGCAAAAGATAAGACGTGGCACTTTGCCATGCCGGAGGAGGCTTATAAAATGGCTGGAGGGTTGCTTGACCCCCTGATGGGACATGACAGGGTCACTCTCAAGACCAGCAAGGTGACAAAGAGTCTGAAGAGTCTGTCACCCCTGATAAAGATGGCACCCTCAGAGGAACTTAAGTGACGTCATTGTTGAAGAGTCATAAAGAGAGTGACAGTGAGCAGCTGTAAGTATCAAACCAGGGGCTGATACAACAACGAGACTGAACTGAAATCCTTGCTGGGTTTGAGCTGGTATGGCATGCATACACTCATGAGAGGGGTAGCACAGGTGCATAGGTGGAGGGAGGGGACAGGGAGGTGTCAATTAAATATATATGAGAGGACACCACTTTGTAATGTTGAGCCACAGGGAGTGGTGGCAGGTTATGACACCTGAATCTTTCTGCAGGTCCTAGCCCACCCTATTTTATAATGTTGTATTTGGGGTGACGGGCATTCTGCAGGGAGGAGAGGGTTATAATGGGAGTCATTTTCGTTTTTTCATTGCATTGCATTTATTATGTTTAAGCTATTTAATTATGTTAAACTCAGCAAACATTGAAAACATCCAGATGGACATTGGGGAAGCACCAGGCATGGGGTGGCCAGCTATTAGTCTGCCCGAGACTGCACATTCCTTGGGACCTTGCTCTTACCACTACCACGCCACGCTCACATAAAGTTGAAGACCCTCAAATGGAAAGTGAATGGTCTGGGACATAAAATCGAATGAATGGTGGTAATGCAGTATCTTCGTAGACAGGGCCCTGACATGGTTATCCTGCAAGAGGCACACTCAAATGGCAATCCCTACAAGGAACCCAATCACTTTGGCTAGACTGTCTTAGTACATGCAGGCTTCACAACTAGCTTCAGGGCAGTGGGTATATTGCTCCACACTGTGGTACCATTTATTCTGCATCAGAAGTGGTTATATCCCTCGGGCAGATATGCTTTACAGTCTGGAAAATGGGAGGGACTCACAGTAAACATTTGCTTGGTGTATGTGCCACCACAGCTCCACGACCAAACTTTTACTCCTCCGGGCACAGCATTATTGGACTTACCCTGTTTTAGGGGGCTACTCACAGGGCCGTGGGGTTTTCTGACCTCTCTCCTCTAGATATGATGATACATGGTCCAGTCAGGTTCACTAAATCGCCTTCCAGAATCAATCCGTTGTACTTGAAGGATGCATCATTCTGGAACAAACTAAGAGAGGGGGTGGTGCACTACTTTGAGGAGAACGTGGGAACAGTCCAATCAGCGGGAGTCCTGTGGTAGTCATTCAAGACTGTCCTTCGTGGACTAGTACAGGCCCAGATCGGTGGCACTAAAAAGGAGAAAAAGAGATTCTATAACTCAAATCCAAGGTGCTGAAGGCCAATGTAGATATTCAGGGAACACAACATATACTTAACATCAAACAAAACTAACTGAAAGATCTAATGGAGAACCGTGTTCGAGAGTATATCATGGCTACCCAGCAACGTTTGTATGGCATAGTGGAAAAAGCCAGGCAAACTATTTGCTTGACTGGACAAGAGAGACAAGGACCGTAACTGGCTATTAGAAATCAGGGACACAGAGGAAGCACTGCATACCTCCGGGGATGAGATAGCTGAAGTCTTGACATAATATATTATGATTTATAAGACCATTTACACTTCAAAAGCCAGTAGGTCAAGCACAGATTGCTAGGAGTTTTTAAGAGACATCCCACTTCCATCCATTTCCGCAGACAACCAGTTGTCAATCGAGCAGGACTTGACAGTTGAGGAGGTAGAACAGGGGATCTGAGATCTACAATCAGGCAAAGCTGCGGGGCCCAATGGGCTTCCCGTAGAATTATATAAATGCATCGTATCACATATAGCAGAACACATGTTGAACATGTTTAACAAAGCCCGGAAAGGGGAAAGGTTGTCTGATGATCAAAGGATGGCAATGATAGTTCTCCCCATTGAGAAGGATAAACTGAGACAAATATGCAGTTTGTACAGGGCCATCTCATTGCTGAATCTCAAAACGAAGGTTTTAGCTAAGACTCTGGTGAATAGATTGAGATCTGCAATTAAATTGGTGGTCCACCACGACCAATCGGGCTTCATGCCACACAGAAGAACCCATCTCAGTTTGAGGCGCCCGTACAATGTGCATCACTGGACTAGAGACCCTCAGTCTGAGCAGGCTGCACTACTGTGTCTCAACACCCACATGGAGTTTGATAGTATCGAGTGGGGCTATTTGTTTGCGACACTATCAAAGATGGGAGGTACCAAATTCTGTCAGTGGGTTGGGCTCCTGTATAGCAGCCCACTCGCCAGAATGCGGGTCAATAACGTGATGTCCCGACTGTTCATACTGAACAGGGCTACCCATCAAGGGGGCCCACTGTCTCCCATACTATTCGCATTGGTGCTGGACCCCTTGGCAGGATGTGTGAGGAGGGACCCCTGAGTATAGGGCATAGACTGCGGTAGGGATTGGGAGGGAAGATTCTCCCTGCATGCCGAAGACATTTTGCTTTACACCACGAGACCGCAAATTACAACAGATAGGATACTACATATATTTGACCTCTTTGAGGGATCCTCCAGTTACCAAATTAATTGGGAGAAATACTTGATTTTCCCGATGAGGGGGCTGTTCCGGCACTTCGTGCTGCATGTACAATCCCGGTAGCATGTGATGGATTCAAGTACTTAGGAATGTACATAACAATGAAAGAAGACAATTTTGTATACTTCTAGGTGCAACGGCTTGTGTGGGAAGGGGATGCTCCAGAAGAGTGTGGGGAAAATTATGGAGAGGAGATTAAATTGAGGGTATAGTCAGTCCCCGATTTACGTAAATACAATTGGCCATCGCATTTGGTGGTAATCAATGATTGGGTATTTACAGAAGCAACAGAGCCTACGTACAGGATAGACAGGCACAATATGGGAGCATGAGGTGACACTTCAGTTCTATACTGTACTGGGAATATAGATGCTTTGCCATTACATTCACAGGCGATGGTGAGAATCTGGCGTAAGGTGACCAAGTTTCTTGGATGAGAGGGTAGGCTGATGAGGTGACCCCCTTGTGGGTTATCGACACCTTATTGGAGGTCTGGAAACTACAGGGATTCGCCAAATGGGAGCTATTTGGAATTGAGCGGCTTGGGCATGTATGGATGGGACAAGCTTACACAACCTTCGAGACTGTGCAACAGGAGTATGACATGGCATACTCGGAGCACTTCAAATGTTTACAACTAAGACATGTAGTGAGGTGTTACAAATATGAGGGAGAGACATTACCAGATGCAGCGCCCTTGGATGATCCCTTATTACTGGATCCTATGCCAGAGAAGACAGACTCCTTAGTTTATGCTAAACTCATGAACTATTCCCCGGATCCATTAATCAAGCTGAGAGCAAGGTGGGAGAAAGGCCTGGGCTCCCTAGCGGACGAGGAATAGACAGAAGCTATACAGAGCCATGGCAATACACTTGAGATTTTGTCTAATAAAGCTATGCATATTACACAGGTTGTATCATTCTAGGACATTGCTACATCACTTGGGATGGGCTGACAACACTCTTTGCCTCAGGGGCTGTGGGAATGAGGGCTGCTTTTTTCACATACAGTGGGACAGCCCAAAAATGCAAAAGTATTGGACCAGGGTGGCACAAATAATGTCAAGGGTCACAGATCACAAGGTGCCTCTGATGGCCAGGTGGCACATCTTGTGTATATTAGGGAAAGAGTGGTGGTCTAGATGTCAAATGATCTGTCTGCGGTTGGCTTTGGGGATTGCAAAAAGGAATATAGCCCATGCATGGGGGGCCGGGAGTGCACCACGGGTTGTAGACTAGGCGGCAGATGTGGAGTGGTGCCCTAGAATCAAACAAGTGGTCTATCAGAGTAGGGGATGCTGGAGCAAATGGGAGCAAATTTAGGATCCATGGCGCCATTATAGAGAAGAGTCAGGGAAATGAAACATGCCGGAGCGAGGTCACGCTCCCAGAGATATCAACACTGCATGATTTCACCTCCAGATGTGCATGTGAAACAGGAGGGGAAGGGCTAATCTCTGCGGTAGGATGCACTGCACACATTCACAATGTTTTATGCATGATATATTTATCTTGATGTCCGAAACATGTCACCAAGCTTTGTAGAACTGAGCAACTGTTTAATAAAAAAGATTTATTAAAACAGGCATTGACACTGATGATATGACATGCGTAGAGGAGAGAAAAAAGGATATGGAATTTAGTTTATTGGATAGAGAAGGATCACTGGATGTGACAAAAGAGGGGACAAAAAAAAGAGAGTAAAGGCATAAAAATCAAAAAGCTACCTTATGTGGGAGTGACAAAGGCTTTGGGTACCTTTTTGAAGCTTTCTACGAAAGAGGAACATTTACAGGGTACATTTGTAAAAGGTTTTTATGTTGTTACACAAGAAGGTAAAGGCTGAGTAAGAATCAAAGTAGAGGAGCAGAAGTTGTTGCAACGCCAAAGATTCTATTAAATATTGGGAATTGGAATACAGCTTTCTTCATTTATATCCGACGATATTGTGAGAAATTCCTGGAACAGTGTGCTGTACTCTCTAAAATATGGCTGACATACTTAACGTGCAGATCATATTTGGGGGGGGTTAGCCTGGGTTTGTTATGATGAGTCTTTAGAGTAAGGCTGACTGAGAATGCTGTAGAGAGGAGAGGTCAGCTTGGCACAGATTTTAGGCTCCAGTGGATGGAGTCTACCAGGCTAGCCCCAGCAGCAGATTCTGCAAGTTGTCTCCCTATTGCTTATTGTCACTTTCAAGGGAGGCTCAACCAAGGAGGGGTGGGCAGGTCTGGGGGAGGCCAAGCTGTCAAGGATGGAACTTCTTGGGCATTTAAAAAATGCATGCATTTGCAACATTTCATATTCAGGCATGACCACTTAAAGTGCGAGAGGAAGATGCTGTTATACCGGGTTTCAACCAGGGAGTGGTGTGTTACAAGGAGCAGGGGTGGACAGGCGACTAAGAGGAAAAGCTCATATGGTACTGAAGGGCCAGCTATAATGTGACCCACTACAAGAGGAGGCACTGTTGTTTGAAAGGGTTTGTTGAGGGTTTCAGATTAGGTTATGGTTCTCCTTGGGGTGGAAGATGGGCAGAGAGGTTGAAACCTGGCAGAGAACACCCATGTTTGGTTTTAGCAAAAGTGTAGAAGGAGGTAAATGAGTGTAGGATGTAAGGAACTTAAACGTGGTTTGCAACTCCATACAAAATAGGGCTCAGAATGTAAATCCTCTATAAGTAAAGGCTCAATGACAATTTACCAGGTAGAGCCAGGAAACCCACTGGGCTGTAATCCACAAAGCACATAATCTTTGCATGAGGATAATGCATTCTGGGCAGCAATCAAGTCTTTGAGACTTCACAGGATTATTTGTTGTTACTAGGTCAAAATCTCTTTTCACCATGAATAGACCCTCTCAGGAATGCACTAAAAGGGTGAGCTTTATGATTGTATTAAAATCAACATTCTATCCTAATGCTTAAAAGGAGTACCTATAAAAATGAACAGACTAGTGACAATGAAAACACTTAATGAACAGTATAATAAAAATAATTGAAACATTGTAACAGTAGTTCTATGAAAAGATGGTGCCTAAATATAGCCTTCAGCCCCTCCCTTCTTCCCTCTTGCTAAGCTCTCTCAGCAACAAAGGGGCCTGTTTGAGCTTCTGTGTTGCTATCTCTCCTGCATACCTTTGTGGAACAGCAGAAGTGATGTGTGAAGAAGGTTGTTGTCTATCTCTTCTCTGTAGCTATGGCATAATAGCAAGCCAATACGGGATGCTGGCTCCTTCTTGCCTGCCTGGGGTTTTCACAAGACGTGTTTACAGCTTCTGCTTGCTCAATCTTAGAGTCTGCAAGTAAGTTGAAGAATTGCTATCTGCCTTCTATGTGTCTGTACCCGGTTTAAATACACTTTTCCCATTATTTTGGAAAGGGCAGGCATCATATTAAATTAGGTTGAAAACAAGAAATAACTTATTAATCTTGTAGTTCTTTCACTTAAATGAGAAATATGAACTTGTATATAAGAAAACATGAAATACCTGAAACACAATGGCAGTACATACGCAAAAAATATTATTATATAGTATTAAGACAGGGCATTCGAGGATTGGCTACCGAGAAGACTGATTGTTTCCACAATAGGAATGGTGCCCAGAAAAAGAGAAAGGACAGCCCTGATAAATAAAATATTAGTCATGGCCGGAGGGGCAATTGGTAAATGATTAGATACCAGACATGCTTTTATCTGTACAATACATGTTTGTAGAGGATACCACTGAACTGGTAAAAGTGTTGGATGGGCGCCTTCATGTTCAAATATTACATTAATTCTACCATAAGGCTTTCGCCAGTTCGTCAGGAGAACTATGTGTTGTTGGATATCAATTTTCAAGAAACATTTTATGTAGATAAGGTGTTTCAAATGGGCTGCTTGATTTCATGAGCTCCATTTGAAAAGTTCAATTTGTTTCTTTAATAGTGTTTCACTGAAGTGATGGGTTTTGATAGTATGACACAGCAACTATCTTAATATTTGTTGGCATTGCAATTGATTCAGTGGCAATGGAGTCATGGTTGCTGACAGACAATAATGTGGCAATTACTGCTTTGTTGGAGCAGATGTTGGAGAAAAAGTGCTGATGAAGTCCATTCAGGTATTGCTGGGACACATGAACGCTGCTTATCAGGCTGAGAGGGCTGAGAGGGCGCGTAGGACATTTTGTAAGCATTTGCAACTAGCCTTGGCTGTACAGTCATTTTCTGCATCACAGAGTGCAATTGTCTGCAGAGGTGAGTACATATGTGCAATTGTGGTTGGCATACTTGAGACCTTTCAATGACGTGCATTTTTATAATTTAGGGGATGAGGCAAAATGGAGAATACAGATTTTGTTTCAGACTCATATGGCGATAGTGGTTCTGGCTTATATTAGCAAGGGAGATGATGTGCTGAACAGTGGCCATAAAACCAAGTTGCACTGGTCAGAAATGCCAAAATAGTTGGCAGCAGACCAGTCGATGAGCATAGTCCAGTTAATCAAGTCTTTGGTTTCTTCTATAATGAAAGCATACCAATGGGCTTGGCTTCAATTTATGACATCAGGCATTCATTGTCAACAAGAGGAGTTTGTGTTGGTGGTGCAGTATTGTGAGGATGTGGTAGATGTATTACATGCTTAAATCAGAAAGGTTTTTTTTGGGTTTTGATAGCAGATAACCTTGCTGGAGTCTCCTTTTATTATTAGGGGTTTTGGGAGATATGAACTGTAAACATTCTATTTGTTAGAATGTTTGGTGAAAGTGTTGCTTAAAGTTTGTAGCAATGACAAAGGGGGAGTTTTGCCTTTATTAATGATATCATGGTTATTTTTTTGGGCTTTTTGGATTTCAGAACTACTCAGTTCGAGACGTAATGTAGGCCTCTTGAGATTTTATGTGATTGAGATTTCTATGCAGGTGGAGATTTGGATCAAGAGAGGAAAGGCATATAATAGGGCAGTAGATAAGGAACAGAACCTACACTGTTACCCTGTAATACAAGCCTGCACAGTGGCAAGATGGCAGGAGTATGTAGAGGTGGGCTGACAGAGCAATGATGTTATCTTTGTACAAGAGAAGGGAAAGATATTGCCCTGTTTTTGGTATTGTGACCATTAAGGATGGCATTATTGAGGTTGGTGGTACTGACCAGTGAACTTAGGGCACATTCCTTATGATCATCATTAGAGGTTGTTGACCGGAAGGTATCAAACTGTTAGAGAGGTGGAAATCTAGTTTCTGTAGGATGTATGTGCTGCCAGATTGACTGTTGCTGTAATGTTTTGGCATAAAGATCTAACATATATTTGTTATCCTTTATGTTGTGCTGCCGTCCTCTCTACGGTGGTGGTGTCAGTATGGATCCATGGTCATTTCTTTGTCAAATGGGCAGCAAGACAAAGAGTAGATATAGCTGCCAGCTGTTATTGATAACCACAGGGTGCAGATTTGTTTATGGTGGGGTGAAAGTAGAATGCTTTTTGGAAAGTCATTTATTTGGTTTGCTGAATTATTTAAAGGTAGGTATTGCCCTTATGTTTTGGTTGAGCATCTAGACAAAAATGTTTTGGTTCAGCTTAAATATTAGACCTTCCTGAAGAATACAAAGGGAGATTTAAAGGAAGTTGAGCGCTTGTGATCAGAAATGCTGATTTTATGGAGAGAGTTGATACCCACAAGAGTGTGAAGGGGAGCTTTGAACTAGGCAGCGATTGATTGGGCATGTAGGAAGGTGAATTGAGAAATGTGGGATTTCAATTTCGAGGAAGAGTTTGGCAGAATGAGACACAGTGAAATATGCTCTGTGGACAAATTCTATTTGAGGAATGACAGAATACACTTGTCCATTACAGGCATGGACCGCTGTCTGATGTAATTGCCTGATACCTTGTTGGCTTTGATGGAAGAGAAATGTTGAGTCTGGGGGACCGGGTCAGAAAAACTTCTCGGAGAACGATGGTTGAGTGGCAGCTTGGTAGGTTTTAGTTGTAGGCTACAAGCATTGGTTGACCGGGCAACCCAGCTCGAGGTAGGGGAAGGAGTGTGAGATTGGAGGCAGTTGTGATGTTGCTACGCATTTATTACAAACAGTTTGGAAAGGTTTTATTCATAGGGCCTGATTTATGGAAGGACATTTTAGAGGAAGTGATTGTTACAAACTTCAATAAGGGCAAGAATTGATTGGGTGTGTAAGGGTTGTATTTTGAACAGTATTATCTTGAGTGAGGTTGTTAATCTGTGAGGCATTTGCAAGGAACTGTTTAATGATGTGCATCTGTTTTATTAAAGCACTCTTTTTTTCACACTAAAGATTTTGTGATTCTTCATGTAGCACTGTCTTGCTCAGAGAAGGCTACTGACCAGAAGCACTGCTATGGTGAAGAGACTTACCTGCTGGATCCCCAAGTCACCATCTGCCTCAGCTCCTTGTGACTGACTGGGAGGGATGCCGGCCCCTATAGACCCTGCAAAACTATTCTTTACGCTCCAAGCTTCCTGTGGGATTGGCCAATGTCTGCTAAGACCACTCCAGCCCTTATCTGATGTGTATTTTGAGTGTTCATGGTGTGGTCTTTAGTTGATTGGCACAAGGCAATATGCATGAGCTGAACATCAATTCAATAGTCTAACAATGCTTGAATCCCTGGAATTAAAAAATAAATAAACGTATATTTGTCACTGATTATCATTAAAACCATCAATTGTACGGTATGTAATACTTTCTCATATGGGAAATGGGCACCATTCTTAGAGAATACACATGTATTAATGGATCACTGACAGAATATCGGTAACAGAAATATTGTGTGGCCAGACTATAGGGTAAAAAAATATTGAGGACTAAATATCAAGAAGGTAAGTGTTAGACCTGACAACCTTAGGATGGTCTTCCTCCACTTTTTATATTAATTTTATATTAAATGATGTCAAATGCAAGAAATAATACATTAATCTTGTAGTACTTTCACTTGAATGAAACTGACCGGAAGCACTGTTATGGTGAAGAAACTTACCTGCTAGATACCCAAGTCATATCTGCTTCAGCTTCTTGTGGGTGACTAGGATCGATGCTGGCCCCTATAGGCCCTTCAAAACTATCCTTTACGCACCCAGCCTCCTGTGGGATTGTCCAGTGCCTACTAAGACCACTCCAGCCCTTATTGCAAGTGTATTTCGAGTGTTCATGGTGCGGTACTTTAGATGATTTTCACAAGGCAATATGCACAAGCAGAACATCATTGCAAAAGTCTAACAATGCTTAAATTCCTGGAATTCAAACGAAATAAATTTATATTTGTCACTAACGCATGAAAGCCATCAGTTGTACTATTTGCAATACTTTCTCATATGGGAAATGGACACCATCCTTAGAAGATCCATCTGTATTAGTTGGATCACTAAGAGAATATCAGTAACAAAAATATTGTGTGGACAGATTATCGGGTAAAGAATATCGAGGACCTAACTATCAAGAAGGTAAATGTTAGACCTGACAGCCCTAGGATGGTCTTCCTCAACTTTTTGCCTGCCTTCCACCAATTTTCTGATCTTGTTTTTGCTGGTTTTATGACTCTGCACACTATACCATTGCTGACCAATGCTAAAGAGCTTGTGCTCTCGCCCCAAAACGTGGTAACATTGGTTCATACCCAATTGGCATATTTAATTTACTTATACGTCCCTAGTAAAGTGCACTACATGTGCCCAGGGCCTGTAAATTAAAACCTACTAGAGGGCCTGCAGCTCTCATTCTGCAACCAAATTTAGTAGCCCTCTAACCATGACTCAGGCCTGCCATTGCAGAGCCTGTATGGGCAGTTTACACTGCCATTTTGACCTGCCAATATAAACCTCTTGCCAGGGCTAACCTGTCCCTTTTTATAAACACAGGTCACCCCTAAGGTAGGCCCTGTATGACCCACATGGCAGGGGCAATGTATTTTGAAGGCAGGACATGTACTTTTAAGTTTTACATGTGTTGGTAGGGATAAACTCCCAATTTTCCACTACTGCAAGGCATATCTCTTCCATGGGATAACATTGGGATTACATGTTTTAAGTGTAATTCCCAATTGTGAAGATATAGACTTCTCAAGTTTGGTGTCACTGGACTCACAATTTATAATCACAATGTATGGTGAATTTGGATTTTAATTTACATTTTGGCAAATGGCACTTTTCGAAAGTAGGCATTTACTTGCTTAAACCATTTGATGCCTGCTGCCTGTCTCTGTTCAGTCTGAGTTGGGTGACAGCTGGGCTTTGTGCATTCCCTCTAGACAGCCACACACAAAGGGGGCTAAGGTGTTTCTTGATGGGCCTTCCTGGGTGATGAGAAGGAGGAGATGGGACAGCCTCAAACTTACACCTGAAAAGGCTGTGCCATAGCCACACACAAAGGGCTGCATACCCCCTGCAGTTAGCCTGGAGCCAGGGCAGGAAGGGAGGATCCCTGTTCACTTCAAAGCTTTCTTTGAAGTCCCTCCCACTTTAAAGGTACAGCTGGGTATGAGTACTGGACCCCTGACTCCTTGCTTTTAGTACACTTCTGGACCTGTGGCGGCTCTGCAAAAAGGACTGCCACTTTGCTGGACTACTTCTGTGCTGGACTCTTGCCTTGATCATTTGTCCTGCTGCTTGCTGTTTTCCTGCTTGGTGAGAAGGACTGGACCTGCATCACTTGAACCCAGAGGTACTCCAAGGACTTGCTGGCTTGCCTCCTGTTCTATGTCCCAGGGATCTCAAATACTGCAGCACCTGGACTTTGCTTGCTGCAAGTCTTGCCCTGCCAACCCAGTCCTAAGCCATTGGAAGTTGGTATAAAGTGCTGCTTCAACCAGAACCCATGCATCCTCAACAAAACCAGTGCATCTTGGCCTTTGCATGAGTCATACCAGCACATCTTCGTCAATGCATGGAGCGGACCTGGTGCATTGACTCTGAAAACTGTACATCGCCTTCAAAACCAATGGCTTGCCTACTGCGGGAGCAGCAGCTATGCATCGCATTAGGAACCAGCGCGTCACACTCAAATCTGATGAATTGCTGCAGTTGTGTCGAGAAAATCAACATATCTCGTCCACTGAGTGGCTCGACTGGTACGCATTGGCTCAAAGCAATGGGTGTTGCAGTGGAACGCCCACAGCATCACCCAACGTACACCCCTTTCATGCAGATATCTGTGTAAAAGGGTAGCATATTTACAAAGCAGCGTTAGGCCACAAAAAGTGGCTTAACAACACTTTGTATATATGGTGTAGGCTGTACCGCCACCTTGTACATATGCTCCCAAATTGTAACAATAAGTGCAAATATTAAAGTACAGATTTACTATTCTGAACTCCACATCTATGTAGCTTGAAGATATTTATATTGTCATGGTACATATATGTGGAGATATATATAGTAAAAATGTGTTTACCTATTGG
This sequence comes from Triturus cristatus, assembly GCF_964204655.1. Lineage (NCBI taxonomy): Eukaryota > Metazoa > Chordata > Amphibia > Caudata > Salamandridae > Triturus > Triturus cristatus. Next base: position 247,971,836 of record NC_140582.1, on the reverse strand, counting down.
AACCTACCGTTCACTATATTTTTCTCCTCAATATTCTTGACATGATATTTATTTCCCAATATTTTGTCTAAATACCATATTAATTCCACAGTCATAATGTGCACAAGCGTAAAGTGAAAAACATGCCCAAGTATGAAAAAATGAAGGCATACAAACTAGTTTTTCATACGAAAAATTGGAGTTTCAAAGGTGAGGCAGTACAAATGATAACAATAACAATGCCTGTTTACTCACCAGTAATATTCATTTCTCCAAGTCCAGTATTCTAGTTCCATTCCTTATGCATGAGCAGTTATCCCACTCCACAGAAACAATTACCTATTTAAAGACCAAACACTTACCCCAATATGGCGCTGCCTGCCCATTATGCATAAAGGGGGAACCATGTCACTAGGACTTTCTAAGAATACCAAAGATACTCATAAGAATGAAAAGCAAACTACAATCAACATAAACAGAAACCAGGGAGGGAGGGACAGGCTCAGGAATGGAATGGCAGAAGCAGGACTCGGAGTAATGAAGATTACCGGTGAGTAACCTGGCATTACCTCCTCGTCTGTCTTCCAGTCCCAGGTTTTACGCATTAGCCCATACCCACGTGCATGGTGATTGATCCACACAGAAACCAAGGATGATCCACCATACATGAAAGGCAATGGAAAAAAATAGCACAAACCCCAGATCATGTACAGCTGACAAAACATGAGCGTCAAACTCTGCGGACACGGCCATCCCCAACCGAAGTCTAAAGTGGGAAACATAAGTGTGGGGATAAGTGCACGAAGGAGCAGTACAAATGGCATCCAGTGATTGCACCCTCAAACAATTCCAAGGATGAGGAAAACAACACCCATCGAGTCAGAAGGGGCAAAGAAGGCACAAGAGAGACCACAAACACAGAGAGACCACAGATGACACATAAGGAAGCCACTGCTCAAATGCACAGAAATTCCAGGCAGATGCGAAAGGCCTACAACTTATCCAGAGAATGGAGAACCTCAACCTCTGGAGAAAACGTGGCATGAGAAAACACCAGAAGGACAAAACCCTCAAGATAAACAGAAACAAGGGTGCAATGTAGGACCATGCAACACCGGAAGCAAGAATGGAAGACCCCGGGCGGGGAAGGCAGAGCAGGGGACTCAAACAAAAAAAACTCTGCAAAAAGCGAACCACCATTGGAGAGACAGAAGACATAACAGAGCTCTTGCAGGCCAGAATGAAGACTCACCGAGCACGGAGAGGGGAGATTGTGACCTTGTTAGGCAACATGTCTGCAGTGCAGAGAGAAAGTAACAGGGTTTCCTAGTATTGTGCTTCCACCTTTATGCATGCAGGCTAGGCAGTACAATATTGGGGAAGTATTTTGACCTCAGCTAGGTAATGGTGTATGTGGTGCTGGCGAACTGCTCATGCGGAAGGAATGGGATGGGAAGAAGGACGAGGAGGTAATGGCAAGTGAAGATCTTCAAAGCACCCATCACAAACTGCTACAATCTAAAACTTGGGCATCAATTGCCAAAATGAATGCCTCTGCATATAGGGTCTTTGTTTACTAAATATGCAGATAAGAGAGAGGAAGAGGAGGAAGGATAAATAATGCTTGAGTCTCATTATATATGGTGTAAAGTACAATTTATACTAACCCTGGGCGTAGTTTGCGAAGTAGCGCTACGCGTAGCTACGCGAAGTGCACTTCGCACTACGCAAGCTACGCGTAGCTTCGCAAACTGCGTAATGCACTGTGCAAGATGCTGTTCGCACTGATTGCACAATGCCGGATGCTTGTCCGCACTGTGCAATCAGTGCAAACTGCATCTTGCACAGTGCAAGCGGTCGTTTTCTGCTGCTCGAGTAGATTTCTACTCGAGCGGCAGCTTTCTCAACACGGACTGGTAGTTTCTCATCGCGTGCGGTCGCGAGCATTCGTGACCACTCACAATGAGAAACCTGACCTCCCCGCGTTGAGAAGCTCGCCGGGAGGTTTATTTTCCACGCTCGCGATCGGCAACTTGATGTTGCTGATCGCGAACGAGGAAAAAGTCTCACCGGGATGTCAGTTTGCGTGCTCGCGGTCGCCAACTTGACGTTGAGCACCCCGAGGAAGCAAAAAATGACCGCTGCACTACGCTACAACACGCATGTTTGCACTGTGCTACGTGCAATTTGCGTAGTGCAAAGTAGCGCGAACTTCGCAAACTACGCGAGCGTAGCGTAGTGCTTTGCCCAGGCTAATTTATACAAGCTAATAATCCGTAATCAGTGCATTGAGTTTTAGAAGTTGCAGGACCAAAACAATAGTTACGAATGCCACTATAGGGCCTAGAGCTGAATGGGAAGCACTGAATTAGGGATACTTTATTAACACAAAATTGGGTTTTAGAAACTAAGGGCCATATGTACGATCACATTTTCCCATACACACAGATAGGTAAAACCCTTTTTTACATCTGGACCTAAAACGTAATCACGTGTGTGTTGTTGGTGTTTTTCTTGATGGTGTTATGTCCCGGAGGCCGCCACAGTTACCGCACATCACACTGATGTTTTGAAACAACCACACAACTCACCGCACAATAATCCTCAGATTTTAAATATACTGCTGCTAACATAAATGTAACCCACATCATGAAAACAATAATAGATTCAGTCCTTTCAAATACACTGCATTTTAATTTGGAAAGGCTCTTGCTCTGCATTTATATTTTCTAATTCCAAACAACACTTCACTGACTCAAAGTGGCACCATTTCGGATAAGAAATGCTTTGTAACGCATTTTACAAGCTGCCTCATCGCCTGATAAAGCTATCTGGGCAAGGCAAATTCAGTCAGGCGCAGTTACCAAGGGAACAGTAAAGAAAAGACCCTGATAATGTCAGAACAAAACGATTTTGAAATATTCTTCAAATCCCTAACTATAACTTTCTGGACATGCATTTCTGTGACAGTCCATTGACTTGGGAAGCTAGGCGTGTTCCATATTGAAGATTCCGCCTTCATTCAGACTCGACCCGTGCCTCCAAATGTCCTACTTTCAAACAGAGGCTCCCGTCTATGCAACATTCCATTACAATCAGGGAGCCAATCAGCCACTCACAAGCTCAGATCAATACTTCTGTGCATGACGCCCATCATATGAACTAGAACGGTATATTGTATTGATTTAGAGCTTACTACCCCTGACGAGAAGTTGAAGCGATTTGCGTCGGTAGCACGCTAATCAGGAACCCAAGGTTAGACGTAAATAGGCAATAGTTTAGTAGTATGTGCTTCTATTTCCTTGTGGGATCAGTTGCCTTCAATTTGTGCTCGTGAGATGGCATGTATTTTCTTGCGTGTTTTTAAACAGGGGTTGATTAATTGAAATGGATTTGTAAAGGGAAGGTGTGAGATTTTATTAAGAATGGGGCCCCTGTGAGCAGAATGAATTAGATATATCAGAGGGAAGAGTTTAGATTTTTTTTTTAGGAGTCCATATTAGTCAGAAACCTTTGGTATTAGTCAGATAGTGGACGGAAAGGAAGAGGTGGACTGTTTATGAATACGTTAAATAGTGTCTGGACACTCATCTCAAAATATATACATATATGTACACATATATACAGACATACATATATATATATATATTTTAAATAGCCATGTCTCTATACAAGGCATTAACCCATAAATATAATATATATCCATATCTACACACGTATTGATGTTTACATGAACGTACATACACATGTATTTGGCGTAGAAATATTCTTAAAGTGCTAGGGGGCGTTTGGTTGTAGATTAAATAGGCCTGAGTTGGAATCAGCCATGGTATACACACCCCCAAACTTCAATAATGCTGTCTGCGGGCATCTGAACAAAACTTTGGGCCCAACAATTGTTTTTTTACAAATTAAGGGGTATATGTACAAGGAGTTAACGGCGCCGTAGCATCAATTTTCTGATGCTATGGTGGCTTGTTTTTCTATCGCTGTATTTAGAAGGTGCCGCTAACCGCATTTAGCGGCACTTTTCCTTCGCAAACGTGCAATTCCCAGACCGTCAATTCTGTTAGCGGGACTTAACAAAAATGATATGCAAGGTGGGCGTTCCCCCGAAAAAATTGCCGCTAAGCTTACTACGCGATATTTACAATTAATCCTCTGTCCGGCGGTAGTCTCAAGAAAATGCTGCTAAGGACGGTTATTGACTGGTTTTTAAGACCAGAAAAAGCTGGTCTAAAAAATGGAGAAAATAAATAGAATACAAGGGAAATAAACTCAGGGCCTCATTTGCACACCAATAGATGCCATGGAGGTACTACTCTTGCAGCTTGGAGCCCCAAGAAGACCACAACCACCACTGCCACCACCCCCAGGACCACCACAGAGGCAGCACCAAGAAGAGAGCGGGTCTACCGCCAAAGCATCACCCTGATCGACCTCCAGCCAGAGGATGTGATAGCACACTACAGGCTCAAGAGGAACTCCATCTTACACATACTCACACAGATAGCACCAACGCTGCAGGGTGAATCGGTCACATCAAATACTTCTGTATTTGATGATGAAGAAGGCCAATCAATTCAATGCTGAGTCAAATAAGCAAGCCTCTGTAGCCAATAGGAAAGCTTGTACTCACAACATAATTTTGGACAGACTTATGCAGAGTCAGTGTGGAAGCCTGCATTTTGAAATCAGGGTAGAACAATCTCAAAACATGCATCCTTGCAGACTGCATTTACTTAATGAGTGTTGGACATTGGTACACTGCTTAGAGCAATCATCATGTCACAGTACCATTCACACATGGTTACCTACAATTCAGTGCAGTTACTGTTTTTCATACTGTGTGCGAAGTTTTTGGGAAACATGCTGTTTACACTGACATACTCAACGCTTCTGCCATTTCACATGTTACTATTATGCATCTGGATGAGTCACACATGAAATACAGATCAGTTCACTGATGGATCAGGGGCATAGTGGTTATCCTTGCGTAACATTGACTAATGTCCTCAGACCAGACAACAGAGCACCTTTGGGCAAGGGTGTTTGCCTTAGGAATACCATAATTGTGTTCACACTGCCACTGTTCTATAAACAGTGCAGACAAATGTGTGGTTCACATACAGCATCTTTGCTGTCCCGTTGGTTCATGGAGTAGCCGAGGTTGTTTACCCTAAAGTAACATCAATTATCAATCTGTCTTTGTGCACGGCACAGGTCCCTCTGCTTTAGAAGCAGGCCAAATTGTTGCCACTCATGAAGAAGCCCTCATTAGATCCGCTACAAGTGGCTAACTATCGTCCCGTCTCTCTTCTTCCCGCCCTGTCCAAGGTTTGTGAAAAAGTTGTTTTCAGTCAGTTGGATTCTCTCATCGAAAGTTCCGGCGTCCTTTATCCGGATTTAGGAAAACTTATAGCACGGAGACTGCTCTTGTGGAAATGGCAGAAACAATAAGGGAGTGCCTGGAAGAGGGTGGCAGGGCGGCCTTGGTTTTGCTCGATCTCTCTGCCGCCTTCGATACGGTACGACACCATCTTCTGCTTACCCGCCTTGCAAACATCGGCATTGCAGGCTCTGCCCTGGACTGGCTTAAATCTTTTTTGGAAGATTGCTCCCAGCAGGTCTGGTCTCCCCCGTTTTCTTCAGCTGCCAGGAAAGTGTCCACGGGAGTACCGCAAGGCTCGACCTTGAGTCCTCTACTCTTTAATATCTATTTGACACCCCTTAATTACCTGGCAGAGGAGCTGGGGGCAAAAATAATTGCCTATGCTGATGATACCCAGCTCCTATTTACGTGGAAAGATGGTGACCTGTCGACCTCTCTGGCTTAGACCTGCCTTTCCTCCGTGTTTCAGTGGTTGGCTTGTGCTCAACTGAAATGCAATGAGGATAAATCGGAGGTCCTCCTTTATGGCTCATTTCCACCTGCCTTTCAAGAAAACTTGTGGCCACGTGACTTCCCTCGCCCTAAGTCAGTGGGCGCGCCTGCCAAGAACCTAGAGATATGGCTCGGTGACGACCTTTGTTTCTCGGTACAAGTCAAGAAACTCACCGGTGTCTGCTTTGGCACTCTTAAATCTCTTAGAAGGTTTTTTCCCCTTCTTCCCATGCATGCCAAGGAAACGGTCGCTCAGGCACTTTTCTCTCTCGCTTGGATTATGCCAACGCCCTATATTGCGGCATCCCTGGATATCTGTTGAGTTTAAATTGCAAACTATTCAAAATGCCACGGCTAGACTTATATTCAACATCTCTAGAAGATCTAGCGTGAGACAGTATTTGCGTGACCTGCATTGGCTTCGGTGGCCCAAAGAGTGCAATTTAAAGTTCTTACGGTGGCTCACAGAGCTCTGCATGGTTTGGGCCCTTTATACATCAGGAAGCAGTTCTGCTTCTATGTCCACAGCAGAGCTCTGCGTTCAGCCACCCAACATCGGATGTCCATTCCCCGATTTCGCAGGTCCCGGTTGGAGGGTCAATCCATCTCTGTCAAAGCTGCTCTGGCCTGGAATTCTCTCCCTCTAGAAATACGAAGTATTCAGGATTTTGGACCCTTTAAGAAACGGCTTAAAACTTTTCTCTTTAACTAGCTGATCTATGCATTCTACTCCCCAGGGTTTTTGATAACTGCACGCGCCAGGACACTCTTGAGTAATTGAGCACTCTATAAAACCCTTTATAACATAACATAATACAACATAACATGGCACATAAATGTTCAGAGATGGTTAATACTTGTATACACATCTGGATGCAACATAGCCCTCTCTCCCTGCATGCGTGTCAAACATTTAGCATTGTCCCACAAATTGACAATAACCTATGTACATGATATAATCTGGTTGTGTACCTGGTGTGACACCTCCAAAGGCTCATTCATACATTGGTTTGACATTTGCTCAAACGCACCACATGACTACCACTGTTGTGAATAACCACCGGGATTGATCGCAGTTTCTGCAGCCTTCTGTCTTTGGTTAGTTGGAATGACAGGGTCTGCTATGGGCCAGTCATACTACATACTTGTTGTACTCACCCTATTGTCCTTTATTGCTGTTAATTTGGAAGGCCAAATTGCAAACAGATATCAACGAATTGTTGTCACTGCACTCTGTGCCTGACTTGTCCAAGCACATTACTAATCATGTTGTCATGACGAAAAGGACACTTTACCCCACATGCGTTACTCAGCAGTGCCATTGCCCTGCATATTTTACCCCACAAAATGTTTTACAATGCAGGGCTGTACACCGCAAACTATTACAACACATTCACCACTACAACACAATTTAGTATTCAAACTCCAATGTTGCGTTGTAATGGGGAATGCGTTGTAATAGTTTGCAGTGTACAACTCTGCATTTAATACATTTTGCGGGGTGAAAACTGCAGGGCAATGATACTGCAGAATGATGCATGCAGGGTAAAGGATGTTTCCCTGTCATGACCATCCAATTCGGAATACGGCTATGATGTGTTCATAATTCATCAGGTCATGTGTCTATGTGCATCTTGTTTTTGATGATGTTCACGTAAGCTATGGATAATTATGCATAGGTGTGGCAAATATGTATTATGCCAGCATGTTATTGGAGTCAGGAAACATGACAATTTTCATTACATTTTTTCAGATAACATGTCCCCGGAGGAGCAGCGTCAGCTCCTCCTGCAAAGGGAACATATCAGGCTTGTGGCTAAGGGGTACAGAGCAATGGCCAAGAGGTACCAGGATGAAAGGGCTGCAGGCAGATGGAAGTCGATCCCGGACAATGCAATGATTGCTGGGAAGAAACACGCTACACTGCCTGCATCATCAACACAGCAGAGCCAGACCCAGCAAATCCCTGGACCATCAGGAACTCATCAGCCCACTTACAGGAGAAGGTCTGCTGTTCAGGCTGGATCAGGGGATGCTCAATGTGGGGCAGCCACATCCTCACACATGACTCTTCCCCGCTCACAGAGTGCTCAACCAGGGACATCCTCCAGCGCTCATGCACACCGTGAAAGGTCTGTCCTCACCAGAAGGGAGAGGAGATTGATGTTCAGTCTGAACATAAGAGTTTCCCAACTTTACTGATACCAGGATGACATTAAGGGCCACCTCATGGACAATAGTTGATGGATGAAGCACATTTGGTTTCCCACCCTGTCCAGTCCTACGGCTACCCCCTCATATTCATCATCCTGTTGACATATTTAGTAGTTAGTTAGTGTAAGTGTAGATTTAGTGTAGGGATGATGTAGTGTTAGGTGTAGGTAGCTTATGGTAATAGGATTTTATCTTCATAGTACTTTTGTTTAAGTTTCCGTTTTCTTTGGTTGGGGGGTTGATGTGTTTTTTGACTTGTAAAAAAAATGAAGAAAAAAAACACAAATATATATTTGTTTAGTATGTGTGTTTAGTGAGTTGGTGTATAGGATAAGGAGTCTTTGTGCCATCAACAATGTACCATAAGCAGGGTGGTGGGTTGATGTTTAAGAAATGTTCTTCTGTGTATAGTCTTAGGTAAGCCAGTTAGTTTAGTTTAGTTAGATGTAAGTACAAGTTAGGTCAGTGTATCGTTGGATTAGTTAGGATAAATATTGTACTTTTATAAGAAGTGTTTTGCTACAAATAAATTACAAATGATTGAGGCTTTGTGCTCCCATTATTCTGTTGTGTGTTGACCGGTACTGTTGGATTGGTAGTGGACCACGATTGATGCATCCCCTCCCCCAATCATATTTGATGTCTACAATTGTGAATACAGCATCTTTAAGGGACAGAGCACCAACAAACCTCATTGGAAATTAGTTTTTTACAAACTTATTGATGTTTTGGGGAACAAAGTCCACATTGGAAAAGAGTCTTTGATTAGACTGACAAATATTTAACAATATGTGATTTGCTTTAAAATATAAAAATTGACTTACTTGCGCTCTGCTTTTCTGGGGCTGTTCTCCTCTCCTGCATACACGACCACTGCCTGGGCTTTCCCGCTGCGAGAACGCGGGCCACCATCTTGGGCAGGATCGCAGGCTGCGGTCTAGTCGTTGCCCTGGTTAAGACTATTAAATCACGCACTGGCGCGAGCGCGCTCAGTGTGATTTTACCTCCTGAAGCTCAGCCGGGAGTTTGAATTCTGTAACTGCTGCTATTTGCGTTTTTTGCACTGACTGGTCCTTTTTAATCTAGTGAAGTTAGCTGTACTCATTTGTTTATTTTAATTCTGTGAGGCTTTTAAATATAAAAATTGACTTACTTGCACTCTGCATCCACGACCACTGCCTGGGCTTTCCCGGTGCGGGAACGCGGGGCCGCCATCTTGGGCAGGATCGCGGGCGGCGGTCTAGTCGTTGCCCAGGTTAAGACTATTAAATCACGCACTGGCGCGCGCGTGCGGCGCGCCAAAGGCAAGCCCGTCTGCGCCCATCTGCGATCGGGACGCGATCAGCGCCAGCCTCCATGATGGTGAAAAATCAGGTATTTCTGGCACTAAACTACATTATGATAGTCTATTTTTACAAAGTATTCACTCTAAAATCTACCCTATTAACAGATCCCACCCATGCCTTTGCATTAATCCTGGGGAGTGCCCCACAAAGCATCCTAAGGAATGCCCAGGGTGTGGAATGGAAATCCCAGAGTTTTTGTTTCTACCTATTGACTCTCCCATTATGAAAGAAAAGTCAAAAAGGGAACTGAATACTAGTACTTGAAAGTGTGTCCTCATGAATGTACGATCATTAACCAAACATAGCTTGGAATGTGCATCATTTATAGAGGATGAAGGTGTAAAAATTGCTTTCATCACAGAATCATGGACAGATAATGCCTCAGGCCCGGATCTAGTTAAAGCCACGCCTTCCAACTATGTCTGCTACACTTTAAATAGGCCCACTGGAAGAGGAGGTGGTCTAGCAATCATCTATCATTCTTCATTGGCAGCCATTTTTAAGCCGGGGGAGGTGGAAGGCTGCGAAGTGCTGGACTTCTCCTTTCACCTATCCCCTAAATACACCTTTCAAGGTACTTTGATTTATAGGCCACTAGGCCCAAGAAGCAGCTTCTGTATTCAGGCTGGAAAATTTGTAGAGAGTAGCATTACCGCTAGCTCCTACACGGTTCTAGGTGATTTTAATTTTTATCTGGAAGCTATCCTAGATACTGACACAGCCAAACTATTAGATCTTATGAAGTGTAACAACTTAGTGCAAATGGTGGCGGGTGCGACCCATCAGGCTGGACACACACTGGATGGTATATTTTTAAATAACCCGCAACTGCAGGTTTTGTCTATTCTTCCTGGCAACTGGCTCATAAACCTATGAAAAAAGAACTGATGATTAGATCTTGGAATAAGATATCAGCTGGAGACCTCACTGAGGTCCTCAATGATACCTTAGTTTTGCCTCCGAGCAATCTGGACAAGGCCACACAATGCTACTCTAACTGGCTAGAAGCTGCAGGTCGAAAACTGGCTCCAAGTAAAATATGCCAGTTTACAAGACAAGCACCATCTGCTCCGTGGTATTCACAGGAGCTGAGGGATCAAAAGCTAATCTGCAAACATCTTGAGAGAAAATGGTGAAAGAACTATTTAGATTGCAACAAAGAGGACTATAAATGTGGACTTGCTAAATATAAAAAGCTGATCCACAATGCTAAGGCCTCTTTCTTCTCTATGAAGATGAACAGAGCAAAAAATTCAGCTAGAGAACTATTTAATACAGTTACTAATCTGGCTAATCCGGGAGCCATTACTATTACGCCTAGTAAGGGACTCTGTGACAAACTCGCTAATGTCTTCCACCAGAAAGTGAATGGCATTTTCTCCGCCTTCTCTCAAATTAAATCTGAGACAACTCTGGGCAATGGGGATTATCCCATAGTAATCAGGAAAGCCTGTCTGGATCAATTTCTTGAGCTCTCAATCAATGACACTATTAATATTATGATAGGGATCAAATCTGGATCCCCCTCAGATCCTTGCCCAATATCCATAATTAAATTAGCAGCAGAACCAATTTCACGAGTTCTTACTACCATTTTAAATGCTATGGATAAGGAAGGATACTTTCCTATAGAATGGAAACCTACTTCTATTCTCCCTCTCTTAAAAAAAACAAATTTAGATATAAAAGTCCTTAACAACTTTAGGCCTATTTCCAGATTACCGTTGCCGGCCAAAATTGTGGAGAAAAAGCTAAACACCCAACTTGGTCTGTATCTTGCTTTGGATCCCACCCAGCATGGCTTTAGAGGGGGCCACAGTACGGAATCGGCTCTTCTTAAATCCACGGAAGAGATCCGAACCATTTTAGATAACGGAGGCAAGGCCGCTCTCATCATGTTAGACCTCTCTGCAGCCTTTGATACGGTCCATCACAATTTGATGATGGACCGGCTGCAGGAGATTGGAGTTCAGGGATCCGCATGGAAACTACTGAAATCCTTTCTCACTAATCGAAGTCAGTCAGTGTCAGTAGAGGAATTCTCTTCGGAACCCTTCTCTTTACCTTGTGGGGTCCCACAGGGGTCCTCTTTAAGTCCCACTTTGTTTAATGTATGTCTCCTCCCTGGCACCGCTCATTCAGTCTTTCATGTTTAGCCTGACCTCTTACGCCGACGATACACAAATCTTGGTTTCTCTACAAACACATGAATGGCAAAATACGGCAATTCATTTCAGGGACTGTATGAGCGCTGTTGGGAATTGGATGGCCAGAAATTGTCTGAAATGGAACTCTAACAAAACTGAAGTGGTTTGCTTTGGCAATGCCCCTAAGTTCTGGACCCCTGAGTGGTGGCCTGACACTATGGGTCCGCTCCCCACTAACAGTAAAAAGGTAAAACATCTTGTAGTCTGGGTGGATCACAAGCTTAGTTTTAGTGATCAATTGAATGCAGTGTCTTCCGCCACATCTTTTGCCTTAAGGTCCTGCAAGAAAGTTCTCCCGGTCCTTCCTATAGAGTGTCATCAAACAGTGGTCACTGCACTTACTATGACCAGGCTGGATTACTGTAATAGCCTATATTTTAACATGCAGGAAGGAATAATGAACAGACTGCAATTAATGCAGAACGCCGCCGCTAGGCTGATATCAGGCATCCCTAAGAATGCTTCAGTCTCCAAGGAGATGCGGAGGCTTTATTGGCTTCCTATTAGAAAACACACCCAGTTTAAGGCCTTGTGTCTGGTGTACAAGGCGATCCACGGAACAGGTGCAGCGTATCTAAAAGAGCGGTTAGTATGGTATACTCCCGCCCGAACGCTCCGGTCAGCGGCAGCAAAACAAGTTTGTGTACCTCGTGTAAAAAAAGCCTCCTGGGGTGGCAGAAGTTTTGTTGTGAACGCAGCTAAAGCATGGAATATGCTCCCATTACATCTAAGAGAACTGACCAACCTTCTGGCTTTTCGCAAAGCCTTAAAAACGTGGTTGTTTTCGGAATAATCTCTCCTGTTTTTTGCTGAGTTCCTGTTTTCTTGGTATTTTTACACAGCGCCAGGACACCCTTGGGTTACAGCAGCGCTCTACAAATGTTATAAATAAAATAAAATAAATTAAGCTAGGACAGATTTACACAGGATGCACAGTGGGCATTGTGCTATGTACCGTATTGTATTAATGCTGTGGGTATGGAATCTGCACACTTTTTAAAGCTCTTTTATCACATTAGTCTCCACAACAGCTTCACTTTCCACGTGGGGCTGCAGGGTATGTATGCTGAACATGATTCACAAGTCCTTCTGATGCCTCATTACAGGTTTTTGCATAGCCTTGTAGAGTTAGAACATCAGTGTGAACAATTTGTCGAATGTTGTGGGAGAGATGTAGTGATGTACGTTACAGCTAACCCTTGGCACGTCTTGGACCCATTAACAGATTCCGAGCTATGCTTTCCTACACCATTCCTCCTCTTTCTGCTTGTTTGAATTATCTTTAATATGTGACGTGTTACGTGACCGGACTTTACATGTGTCATGCCACAACACACATCTTTTCACACATTGCCCAACACATTGACTATGGGTATTTATTCAGTGTATTTATTTATGAAGTATAGTTAGAAGACACTGCGGGGTCTTTGTAAGAGGAAATGGCAGAGTGAGGCGTTAGCCGTCAGGGATTAACAAATCACTTCGGGTACACAATGCTGCAACATGTTAACAACATTATGGTGCAGCCTTGCATTTCCCAACTGTGCTGATGCTACACTTAGCAGTGTGGCAGCAATTCTGGCACCCATGCACCATAGTGCAAGGGTGTCTGCGTTTAGGGGATGATTGTTTATATGTAGGAAGGTGTCCTTCCTGCACATTTACAATCCTAAAACATGTGCAAGAATGTGTATGTGCAGTAAGCTCCCCCTTCATGCACATGGACAATCTTCAAATCAACTTAGACACCCATGCACAATGTTGCATGTGTGCTGCCATCGGTGGCGGCATACTAACTTCTGGCCATCATCGGTCTCGTTCACAGTGCATCATCATAATGTTGTTAAAGAGATGCAGCCCTGTGTAGACAATTTGTATGTGCTTGGTGTTCAGGCAAAAAGGCCAATGTGACACTCTTCTGCCTCACCAGTCAATGAGCCCCCTTGCTTGTTCATGTTGCACTTATTTTGTAGTCTGAAGTGAATATTTCTTTTGGTATATTTTAGATCACGTTTCTGTGCAGATTTCCAAGTCTGTGACACCACCAATATGTGTCTTGCAATATATTCATTGACTATGGTGATATGTGGCTATACCCCCAGGGACTATAGTGTCACAAGGACAAGATCTGCAGTCAGTGTGGGTGTGTACTGAGTGATATTTATTTGGGCATGAGTGACATTGGTCCCATCCACCCCCGTCCCCCCATTCCCTGGTTGTTACTCACCCTGTTGCTGATGTAGCTGGTCATGTTTAGCACTATCCTGTCCCTGGACTTCAACCACTGACTCCTCGCAGATGACTGCGGACATCTGTTCCTCCAGGGCATCCAGCTCCTCCTTTGGCGCTAGACTTCCACCTCCGGTCTGCAGTGCTGCCTGGCGATTGTTGGCCAGTTTCTGCTTGGTCTTGCACTTGGCATCATGCCAGCACTTCTTGCAGTCGATCACTGTCCTCTTGACCTCTGCGACAGCATTCACTTTGGCTACGATGGACTGCTGTATTGCATTTTTGGTCCCTAATGACACAGTGGAGCTGACACAGAGCTGGTGTTGTTTGTCTGTCACCTCCTCAATCAGGATCTCATTTTCCTGCTGGCTGAACCTGGATTGCCTCTTCCTCTTTCCCTGGGTTTCTGGCTGGTCCTCCTGGCTGTTTGTGGTGTTGGGGGTGTTGTTCTCTCCCGTATTTCTGGGTCCAGCTTCCTTCATGGTTCTTGAGTTGTTTTTTTGTTTGTGGTGTTTTGGGTACTTCATTGGCACTAAATTGTCGCTAACTATCGCTAACGTTAGTTGGCGGCAATTCTTGTACATATACCCCTAAGTAGTGTAAAAATCAAAAAGAAAATGTAACACCTGAATCAAACCTCAATCAAAAGAGACGGTTCACAGTTTACCGGTATCTGGGCAAAATTTCAGGCTCACTATAATGGAATGGAGGCCAGATACACAAAGTGGGTCGACCAAATAAAGTATTTACCCTGTGACTTAGAGCCTGGTTAGAGTGTGATGAATGGTTTACTTACATAATGTGAGAGATATACCATCCACCATATTACAAGAACCATAGGATATAATACATACTTGTAATAAGGAGGACTGGATATCCGTCACAGTTGTGATGGAGAAACCCATCTGCTAAAATCTAAATTAGGCCCTTTGTCTTTTTTACGGAAGATGAAATCATTCAGTGGAAGGCTGTATCTGGCAAAGTGTTCTCAAAATGGGATAGCCATTGGACGAGGTCCTGCTGAATCAGTTGATTTTTTCTGGAAAAGTACAGAATGAGTAAATTACAATTTTGTGTCCACCAAAGACCTCTTATCTGTTGGATACCCTTTGCTCCTTCTCCTGTTCAAGATATCTACCTTTGGAATTAGACAATTTTTTTGGGAGCTAACATCTTCCCAGTAGTGTAGGCTTGAAACTGCATCCAATGAAGTGCTCTCGAAATCGGATAAATTTTGTCGGAAAATGGATTATTATGTGGTGTTTTTGTTACGGTTTCTTTAATAAAATCCTTAGCTTAGTACTGGGCAGCTTTGACAATGAGCAGTCAGGTGTAATTCAAATAGTCAATGTGTAAGAAACACAGCACAATAAAAATCAAACACAAAATTGGCAGTGGCTTGGGATGGTTGTCTTCCTTTCTTGTGGATGAAACTATCCCGCACCTTCAAAACTGGAATCCTTACGGATGTGATGAGCTACCAGCATTATCTTTGTGGACAATTTTTTCCTGGTAAGTGGAGAAACAGTATTTTCCTGTTTATTTGGTTGTCGCATTTCACTCAAGTGGCTTACACCTGCCATTTACTTTTTACCCCTTCAGGTTTTTCTCAACGCAGCTTGCAATTATGCTATGCACGCTATGAAAGCTTGCCTTCATTTCATTTTCTACTTCATTTTGTGGACCTTCCTACGTTTAACAATATGTTCTTTCACATAAGGATGCCAAATAATGATGTTGTCTACTCACATTTCAACTGCAGACATATTTTAAGTTTGCGTAATTGGAGCAACACATTCAGCGGCTTCTCTGCATCTCACTATATATGAGATGTTTATTCAATTTTTCCCCACTGGTGTTTCGGCTGTCCTACTTGACATTATATATGGACGTTTATGTTTTATGAGGAATTATGTCTAGTTGTCATAATTTAACAATATTTTCCTCACTTTTCTTTTTGCCTCTCATTCAACCTTAGTTTCATCAATGATGTTGAGAAGCTTGGAGCTAATCTTTTGTTCTTGCTCCCTTTTATTATTATTTATATCGCAATTTATCTTTTTTGGCTATTGAGCCTTGCCCTATTGTCAGTTTTGTGCGCTAATAATTCTTCTTACAACTAAATCCCCTCAACATACAAAAAGTGTTGTCTGGTTATTTTGTTTTATGGGAAAAACAGGGTCTATGCAACAAACTCTCGATACTTCTCCTACTCCTCCATCTCTGGTAGACTATAACCTCTTTGCTGTTTTTAAGGAGAATATGAAAGAATCAGAACATGCATCATGTCTCCCATTAGGAGCACAACCATCAAATATTCCACTTCCAACCTCTAAACATGCATCTAAGTTGTCTGCGCCCTCAACGCGCTCATCAGGTATACAGATTTTTAAAAAAACACCTTCACCTCCTATATCTCTTTACCCAATATCTATCAAATTACTTCTTGAAGAGATATGAGCTCTCAAACTATATATGGAAGAAACAAATAGACGTCTTCAAAATCTATCTTGATTATAAATGGCCAAGTATTGAGAATAAAGTTGCTCAAATAGAACACTGAGTAGACTCTTTTTCAACTGTTGTGAGGCGCTACCACTATTCAAATGGAAATCTTGCATCTTAAAAAGCAAGTTGAGAACCTTGAAAAACGCAACAGGCACATTAATTTTCTTATGGATTAGCATAGGGTCTCAAAGTCTCTAATCCTTTTTCCTCTTTTCAATCCTTTCTTCCAAAGCTTCCTGGTCTTCCTGAAATGCCAGTACTAAATATTCAAAGAGCACATCACCTGGGTCACAGCCCACGTACTCCGCCCTTGTCTGACAAACCAAGAGGCATCATCCTCTACTTTTTAGAATATACTGACTTATTAAAAGGTTTGCAAGCAGTTAAACGCAAAGGCAGAATTTAATTTCATAGTAGGGATTGGTTCTTTTCTTTTCTCAAGACTATGCTAAAGCAACAGCAGATAGAAGGGAGATATTTTTGGACATGAGACCAACGCTTCGGAATCTCAATGCCAAATTTGGCCTTTTCTATCCTTGTCTATTTAAAGTGACATATATAAATGCAACCACAAATTTTGAGGATCCTGCTCTATTACAGTGGTTCTTGGACAATTGTAAAGAAGAAGACATGGAAATTGCCAGATTATCTACTGCTTGATTATCTGTTATATGTTTTAATGTATAGTTTCTCTTCTTGTGATGTTTTATTATTGTATATTATGGTTTGGATAACATTCTTTGTCTTTCCATGTTTTTTTTTGTTAGGTGCTGCTTTAATATTTTCTCACTGTGAATCCCAGTCCATCTGAATGTTGTTCTCCTCCTTCCCGGCCCGCCCTGAAGTTTCATGTCGGTTGTGTCATCTTCTTTATGTGGCTTCACCGCCCTCAATTTCTGTGTGTGTTTTTGGCATGTCATTTTGTTTATTCTTCATATGAACTCTGTCTTTTTCTATTCTATCCTCTCTCTTCTTTTCTCTCCTCCTCCTATGTCTTTTTTCCTGGATTTTTATCATGTATATCATTAATTTTTCATCTTTTTCTTTCTTTACCCCCTTTTTCTCTTTTATCCTTTTTCTACTTGCTATTTCCTTTTCCTTTTGCATGAATACATCTTTTCTCTCATATACTATCCAATTGCACATTTGTTGTCATATATCATTACATATATATTATTGCAATTTAAATGTTGTTACTATTTGTTTAAAATGTCAACATATTACTGTATATAAATGGCTGTAAGAATTATTTCTTGGAAAACTAAATGTTTAGGCTCACCTATAAAATGTCAAAGGATCTTATCTCAAATCTAAAAAGTGATATTGTCTTATTGCAAGAAATTCATGTATCAGATAAGGCAATATCGAAACTTAAAGACAATGGGTTGGCCATATTTTTGCTTTGCTAGGGTTAGGGAAACACAATGGTGTAGCTATTTAATCTCATAAATGCCTGGAGATACAATTCATCTTGCAAGATACTGATGTTGTGGGCAGATGGCATCTGTTTCAATAATTGTTAATAAAATACCTATGACTATTTTTAATCCTATGTACCTACTATTCCGGACAAATTTTTTTGGGCTCCAGATTCAATCTAAATCGATGACTTACAATGATGAGCATTTAATATTAGGTGGAGATTGTAACATGGTTTTTGATCCCATTATTGATAGACACTAATTCTAGATTCATTCCTTCACATATGCATTGTCAATTCACATCCACTATACATTAAAGATCCATTGTCGATGTTTGAAGAATATGTAATCCTACACTTTAAGAGTATATATTTTCCTCTCCTATGCACTCTTCTCAATCTCAAATTGATTATTTTTTTTATTTCTAAATCACTTGCACAACATTTGATACATTCTCACATAGGCTCCTTAATAATTTTGGATCATTCTCCCATCACTCTAAATGTATATCTTCTTCCACCCATTCAGGGAACTAAGGGGTGGAGACTCAATAATTCTCTTCATTTAGATCCCAATTTTACAAAAAGTTTTGAACAATTTGCCACTACCTTTTTCTTAAAAATGAGAATATAAGTAGTTCCCTTCAGATTATATGGGACACTTCTACAGCTACTTCTAGGTGTTTCATTGTTTCTTTTGTAGCTCATAAAAAGGAAACTTCCTTAAATAATTTAAAATGACACACATCACATATTAAACAATTAGAAAACTCTTTTTATACTACTAAATCAATAACTTGTCTAGATGAATTAATTAATACTAAATTTACTTTTAATAAAATCTTCACTGAGAATGCCAATTTATATTCACCTAAATCCAGTTTCTTATATTATGGTGGCCAGAATAAGGTGGGGAATGTCTTTCTAATTATCCTAAAAATTAAAAAGGAGCGTACAAAAATTGACTTTACTTCTGCTAACCGTACTGTTCATAAGAATGATGATTATCTTTCGGAATGTACTCATTTCTTTCAGACCATTTACACTCTGGATTCTCAGTCTAATCAAGAGGATATCTTTAAGTATTTATCTTCTATTACTCTTCTCTCTATACTCTCTAATAAATGTGGTAAAGCAACAGGGCCTGATGGTTTTACTATAGAGTTTTTTTCACATTTTTCCAAATTTCTCACTCCCAAAATACATCAATTGTTTCTTTATTTTATATCTTCTCAAAAGTCTGATGGTTCTTTTTAAGATGCTTAATATGTCTTCTTTGCAAGGAAATCAAAGAGATTGTGCAAAAACTATAGATCTATTTCCCTAATTAATTTAGATTATAAATATTGGTGAAAATACTTGCTCTTCATTTAGATAACTTATTACCTCAATTGATTGGGAAAGAACAATGTGGTTTTATTAAAGGCAGACATATTTCAGATAATACAAAATAATGTTTTAATGTTCTAAGTAAATCTAAAATATACAAATATTTCTTAGCGGCTGTTTCTTCGGATTCTGAAAAGGCATTTGATCAAGTTAGTTGGCCTTTTATTTTCTCTGCTCTTTCCTAATTTGATTTTAGTACTAAATGTATCAACTATGTCTCCTTGTAGTATTCTTCTCCATAATCCTCCATTTTAGCCAATGGCCTCATTTCCCCATCATTTTCCCTTTACCGGCGTGTTCTATAAGATTGCCCTCTTTCTCCCCTATTGTTTATCCTTGCCCTAGAACCCTTTCTAAGGAAAATTCATTTGAACGCAGATATTAAAGATGTTCCTTATGGTAACAATCAGTTAAAACTCTCAGTTTATGCTGATGGTATTTAAATTTTTATTTTACAACCACATACTTCTTTACTACCCTTCCTAACAGAAGTGGAAACTTTTGCATCTGTTCCAGACTATTTATTAACTGCTGACAAATGTGAAATCCTTACTTTAAATAAATTATGTTTTCATGTGGCTTTCAAATCTTCTTCATTCCATTAGAATTCGGATAAAATCAAATATCATAGTTTGTGGTTTTATGCTGCTATCAAAGAAATTGTATCTCTAATCCTGAAATAATTACAAACATCATTAATTTTGTTTACATCTCAATGGAATCCTTTATTCTTATATTGGTGGGGCAGTTTAGATACTAAAAACATCATGTTTGTTCTCATAATATTATTTTATCTTTCTAATATTTATAAAAATATCCCTAACTCTCAGTATAAAAAATATATTCTTTCTTGTCTACATTTGTATGGAATAACAAAAAATCTCGACTGTTCCGCCATAAATTCAAATGACCCAAACATATTTGTCCCTTCCCTCTTCATATCAGACTGAATACATGTCCTTAGTCTCAGTGGTTCAATTCTTATATAACCAATTTCTTTCTAATCATATTGTCAGGATTCCTGCCACAGTTCACCTCTCTTGACTATCACAATATACCGGCATGACTCATATCATCCCTCCGAACACTTATGAATGAAACAAAGTCTTGTACCCTGAATTTAGAATATATTACATGCTGTTGGTAATTGCTAGCTCCAGCTGGTGTTCCCTGGTTTGTTTGAAAAGGCTTAAAATCTTTTACAAATGTTTTACCATGCATATGCAAGGTCACGTTTCAGGCGCCATTGAAACATCCAGAATATCCACCAGAATAAGCAGCAAGAAATCGGCATTGACAACCTTAATGTGAACCTTCCGGAAGACAGCTTTCATCAAATTAGTCCCCTGCACTAGTTCCTTGCCATGAGCAATTAGAATGTGACCTTTTTGAACAATCTAAAATACCTTCTAAAAGACAGCCTCATCAAATGAATCATCCACTCCTGTTCCTTGCTATAAGCAATTAGAACACAACCTTTGTGAACATTCTAAAGCACCTTCTAGAAGGCAGCCTCATCCATTTTATTATCTGGACCTGTTCCTTGTTACAATAACTTAGAATGTGACCTTTAATAATGTTCTAAAGCAATCTTATTTAAAGACCGTC
The DNA here is from genome assembly GCF_964204655.1 of Triturus cristatus. Lineage (NCBI taxonomy): Eukaryota > Metazoa > Chordata > Amphibia > Caudata > Salamandridae > Triturus > Triturus cristatus. Next base: position 247,951,052 of record NC_140582.1, on the reverse strand, counting down.
CACACTCCTCCCCTTTGCTTAGCCTGTTCACCTGCCACTTACCTGATTCCCAGTTTCAAGGACTGCCTTGCCAGTTCCCTTGATCCTTCCACTTCAAACTCACCACAAAGAATGTTCCGCATTAGTCTCGCACCTGGATGGGAATAAGAGCAAGAAGAAAAGGAGAGGCGCATTAACAGACTTGATCTAATACGCGCTGAGCTCACTTGCAAAATGGTGCTACAAACAAAAGTACCCAGTGTTTTTGTTCAACTTGCACATACTGCAGGGATCTGTCAGACAGGACTTGGGTGAAGCAGATTTGCTTGTGGGTCTGATGATGAAATCATACTCACTACAGTTTCGAGAACTCTGATGAAGGGGCCTCTATGGACAATCTAAAAGCAAAGAAAACAATAACAAAACTAAAGGTTGGTTGAGATTTGAAAAGCTTTTGTGAGGTGATAATTTAAGAGCTAGAGTTAATAGAAGTCTAAAAACGTTGTATTTGTTTGTTTATAGGTACCATATCTGCTGATACCATTCATCAGACAGGTGTGAATGCCTGCTGCAGTGTTGCTGTTGAGTAGACGAGCCACAGCATCTTTGACACTACATGCTCTCTCTATCCCAACCCCTTTCTCCCTAGAATTTGCCAATGGCGCAGTGTGTCCTACTGTAAACCAAGGGTAAGTCTCTGGAGGATTTGGGAACTAGAATCACCGCCCTATTGGAATCATATGGGATACAGGAAGGTGGCTTATGACACATACATTTACTTCTTCAATACCTAATATAACCTTGAATTTACATGATTCCCCTTCTGTGTCCCAACTTTATAAACATCTAATTTCTTTTCCGGATACCCGAGATAATAGTGAGGTGGAACTTCATTGGGAATCTGATTCATAAACCTCTTTTTCAATTCCAATATGGATTAAAATTTAGACGAAAAAAAGGAACTCTTCTAGAGCAGATAATACTTCTTAAACTGTTTTTTTCATCTACAATAGGCTCTTGATTTCTCCTGCTACACTATATAAAATAGACCCTTATCTCCCCTCTACTTGTTGGTTATGCACCACTACTCCAGTAGATCTTAAACATATGCTATTTGAATGACCTTCTATTCACAACTTTTGGATACAAATTTGGCAACAGATAATATCTTTCACACACAAGTCCCAATTACTTTTGTTCATATTTTTCTAGGAAGTGTGTCAGGGGACTGGTCATCCTCAATCTAATGCTTTTCATGCATTTGAGTTGCTGCTGTCAGGTGCATTCCAACAGATTAACAGATTACCAGGCATTGAAGGATACTATAAATTGTTTCTTTTTGGGCTTGGTGGTATGGAGTCTTTTACGAGCATAGGCTGGACTAAACGTGTGTTCAACCAGGTATTCTTGATATTAAAAGAGACCTTCTTGGGTTACCCATAACAATTTGTTTTAGATCTCTCTGCAAACAGGTCATGATCACATAATCTTCAAATTGAAGAAGTGCTCTTGACCTTCCTGGTAGGTCGCTCTCCTCCGCTGCAGCTGCGCCTGCATCCCCGCTGAGGACTACTGACCGCCGCCAAAGTTGAGGCCCTCCACCACCCGCAGGCTTCCACCTGCACCTCATCCCTGGTAGCCAGTGGTGGCCTTAGGTTCGTATCTGCTCTGATGTGCCATATCTCTGTCTGCCCGCTCCTCTTCAGTGTCCCCCTGCCCCCCGCTCACCGTTTTGCTCTGTGCCCCCTTTTTTGATTCTGTGCCCCGTTTTCCTGACTGCTGTTGTCCCCTTTTTGATTCTGTGCCACATTTTTCTGACTGCTGTTGACCCCTTTTTTGATTCTGTGCCCCGTTTTCCTGACTGCTGTTGCCCCCTTTTTGATTCTTGTGCCCCATTTTCTGACTGCTGTTGCCCCGTTTTTGATTCTGTGTCCTGTTTTCTGACTGCTGTTGCCCCCTTTTTTGATTCTGTGCCCCATTTTTCTGACTGCTGTTGCCCCCTTTTTTTATTCTGTGCCCCTTTTGCTGACTTCTGTGCCCTCTTGATCCTTGCCCGCCTCGTTCCCGCGGTCGCTCCGCTCCACTTCTCTGCCCCCAGCCCTGCCGCTGCTTCCCCTGTGGCCCGCCCCCTCGGCGCCCATTCGCTGCCCCTGCAACACACCTCCCGCCTCCCAGCTGCTCCTCCCTCCCCACCTCCCCATATATGGCGGCCACTGCGCGGTGAGGAGAGCGACCCTTGACCTTCCTGGTAGGTCGCTCCCCCCCACTGCAACTCCGCCTGCACCCCTGCTGAGGACTACTGACCGCCGCCGAAGTTGAGGCCCTCCACCACCGCAGGCTTCCACCTGCGCCTCATCCCTGGTGGCCAGTGGTGGCCTTAGGTTCATATCCACTCTGCTGTGCCATATCTCTGTCTGCCCGCTCCTCTTCTGTGTCCCTCTGCCCCCCGATCGCCGTTTTGCTCTGTGCCCCCTTTTTTGATTCTGTGCCCCATTTTCCTGACTGCTGTTGCCCACTTTTTGATTTTGTGCCCCGTTTTTCTGACTGCTGTTGCCCCTTTTTTTGATTCTGTGCCCCGTTTTCCTGACTGCGGTTGCCCCCTTTTTGATTCTTATGCCCCGTTTCCTGACTGCTGTTGCCCCCTTTTTGATTCTGTGCCCTGTTTTCTGACTGCTGTTGCCCCCTTTTTTGATTCTGTGCCCCATTTTTCTGACTGCTCTTGCCCCCATTTTTGATTATGTGCCCCTTTTGCTGACTTTCTGTGCCCTCTTGATCCTTGCCCCTTGCCTGCCTCATTCCCGTGGTCGCTCTGCTTCCCTGCCCCCGTCCCCACCGCTGCTTCCCCTGCGGCCCCGCTCCCGCACCCATCCACTGCCCCTGCAACACACCTCCCACCTCCCAGCTACTCCTCCCTCCCCACCTCCCCATATATGGTGGCCGCAGCACGGCTGTGCGCAGAGGGCGTGCCTCAGGTGTGCCAAAGGCGCGCCTAAGGCGAGCCCGTCTGCGCCCGTCCGCGCCTGGACCGTGCCCAGCGCCAGAACCCATGCCCCCGCACCAGCCACGAAGACCGCCTCCGCTACGACGCCAACACCCTCGCCGCTCTCAACCCAGGAAGGACCCACACCTGCTGCAAGGCCACCCCGAAGCGCACGCACGGTCCCTTCACCTGCCTGAACTGCAGCTTCTCCTGCCTCGAAGGCGTCGAGACACCCGCCACGACGGAACCCAACCAGCTTAGATGCATCCTGATCAACACCCGCTCCGCATACAAACACACCGTCGAGCTCTGGGACCTACTCGACACCTCATCCCCGGACGTCGCCTTCTTGATCGAGACCTGGATGAACGAAGCCTCCTCGCCAGACATCGCCATAGCCATCTCCGACGGGTACAAGATCACCCACAGAGACCGCACCAACGGGGCCAGAGGAGGAATCGCCATTGTCCACAAAAATACCGTCAGGGTCTCAACAAACACCAACGACACCCTCAGCACCGCCGAACACATGCACTTCCAGATCCACACGGACCCCAAGACCACCCTAAGAGGCACCCTCGTCTACAGACTGCCAGGACCCCGGCCTCAATTCTGCGACTCCATCGCCGACCTCATCAGCACGCACGCACTGACCTCCACCGACTACATCCTCCTCGGAGACCTGAACTATCATCTGGAGAACAACAACGACAACAACTCCTCCACTCTGATCGACAACCTCGCCAACCTCGGACTAAAACAGCTCGTCACGACGCCGACCCACATCGCCGGTTACACACTTGATGCCATCTTCTCCTCAAGCCCCCATGTCACCTTCAGCCATGCCTCCGAACTCACCTGGACAGACCACCACTGCATCCACTTCTCGTTCCGAAAAACCCCTCACACACCACCGCACCCTACTGATCCCCCGCCGCTGCTGGGGCAAAGTCACTGAAGAACAACTACAGACTAGCCTCGCACTCAACCCTCCGATCAACCCCCCCAACCCCAATGATGGCGCACTCACCCTCGAACGCTGGATAAACGACTGCGCCAACACCGTAGCCCCGCTGAAAAAACCCACCAACAGAGACACCAGCAAAAGAGCCAGCTGGTTCACCCCGGAACTCCTCGCCTCAAAGCGCATTTGCCAGAAATTGGAGAACATATGGCACAGCGACAAGACGCCGGACATTCACACTGCCCACAAAGACGCCATCCGCAACCACCACCACCTCATCAGGACCGCCAAAAGGACCTCTTTCACAGACCACCTTGACAAAAACGCACACAACAGCAAGGAGCTCTTCAACATCGTGAAGGAACTCTCCAACCCCAGCTCCAGCGCCAACGACATCCCGCCATCGCAAGCCCTGTGCGACTCCCTCGCCACCTTCTTTCACCAAAAAATCACTGACATCCATGACAGTTTCAAATCCCGGACAACCCCTGCGGGCCTCGTTGCACCGGACCCACTGCACCCCACCGTCCACGACTCCCTGACAACCTGGGCCAATGTGAGCATCGAGGACACAATCAAGACCGTGGGCACAATCCACTCCGGATACCCGTCCGACTCTCTCCCACACCACATCTTCAACAAAGCTGGCAATTCCATCGCACCCCACCTGCGCAACATCATCAACCTCTCATTCGAGACCGCTACCTTCCCTGAGAAATGGAAGCACGCAGAGATCAATGCCCTACTGAAGAAACCCAAGGTGGATCCGAGCGACCTCAAGAATTTCCGGCCCATCTCCCTGCTTCCGTTCCCAGCAAAGGCCATCGAGAAGATAGTTAACATCCAGCTCACCCGTCACCTCGAAGACAACAACATCCTGGACCCCTCCCAATCAGGATTCTGCAGCAACCACAGCACCGAGACCGCCCTCATCGCCACCACAGATGACATCAGGATCCTTCTAGACAACGGCGAGACGGCGGCCCTCATCCTCCTGGATCTCTCCGCCGCCTTCGACACCGTCTGCCACCACACACTACGCACGCACCTCCAAGGTGCAGGGATCCGGGAGAAGGCCTTGGACTGGACCACCTCCTTCCTCTCCGGCAAAACTCAGAGAGTCTGCCTCCCCCCTTTCCGGTCCAAGGCCTCCGAGATCATCTGCGGCGTCCCACAGGGATCCTCCCTCAGCCCGACGCTGTTCAACGTCTACATGGCACCACTAGCACGCATTGCCCGACAGCATGACCTCAACATAATCTCCTACGCTGATGACACGCAGCTGATCCTCTCCCTTACCAAGGACCCTCTCACCGCCAAATCCAACCTCCACCAGGGAATGAAGGCCGTTGCCGACTGGATGAAGGAAAGCCGACCTAAGCTGAACTCAGACAAGACGGAGATCCTCATCCTCGGGTCCAACCCCTCAGCATGGGATGACTCATGGTGGCCCGCATCACTGGGGACCCCCCCGGCCCCTACCGACCACGCATGCAACCTGGGAGTCATCCTCAACTCAAAACTCACCATGACCAAACAAGTCAACGCCGTCTCCTCCACCTGCTTCAACACCCTCCGCATGCTCCGCAAGATCTACAGATGGATCCCGACAAACACGAGGAAAACAGTCACCCAGGCCCTAGTCAGCAGCAGACTCGACTACGGAAACGCCCTCTATGCCGGAGCCTTGTCCAAGCTCATTAATAGACTACAAAGAATCCAGAACGCCTCTGCATGCCTGATCCTCGACGTCCCGCACCGCGACCACATCACCCCCCACCTGAGGAACCTGCACTGGCTCCCCGTCGACACAAGAATCTCCTTCAAGCTCCTGATCCACGCACACAAGGCACTACAAAAAACCGGCCCAGCCTATCTCAACAGTCGACTCTCCATCTACGTACCCAACAGGAAACTCCGCTCCGTTGACCACGCCCTGGCCACGGTCCCGCGCATCCATAGAACAACTTCCAGAGGCAGGTCCTTCTCCCACCGCGCCGCCAAGACCTGGAACACCCTCCCCCTCTACCTACGACAAACCGATGACCTGCTGACCTTCAGGAGACAACTCAAGACCTGGTTTTTCGACCAGTAGCAGCAGCACCCCCCCCAGCGCCTTGAAACCCTTACGGGTAAGTAGTGTGCTTTACAAATTGATTGATTGATTGAGTGATTAAGCCTCCGTTCATTTTTAATATTATTATTATTCATTGACAATACCTTTGCTACTATTTACTCTTTAATTTTAGGTATGTTGTCATACAGTTGTTACTTTATTTCTCCATTCTATATGATTGCGAATTTTCTCTCTTTTTTCCTTTTCCTTACTTTCATATTTCATACATAATATCATGATTGTAAAGGATATGCTTGTATTTAATCTATTGTACTTGCATACAAAATCTGTTTTTTAAACTTAAAAATGACTTCCTGTATTCAAACTTGTCTCTTCAAAACTCTGCTCATCATTGTCATATTTTTCATTCTCTTTTTTCAGCCATTCCTCTTAACTTGTTTTTTAAAATCTGGAACTTTTGGTGTAAACCACCTTTGTTTTTTTCCTGACGTTTTGGGTACTAAATTAATAATAAGCTAGGACTCATTTCAGGAGGTGACTCGTGTTACCCCTGGTAATGTTTTTCTCATTTTAATAGCTATGTATGAGGAATTCATTGTTTTATTTGACCCTTATGTGTTTCATTGAATCATGCCAGGATCCAACAAGCCAGGTTTGCATGATACACAATCTGCAATTTATTTAAACACAAGTGACCTCCTATGTGGATTATATTTAATACTATAATTAATACGACTATGGTTCTAAATACTGTGACTGTGAGTGTATTCACATTTATTTTCATCCTTTGTATTGAAAGTCATATCTCCAACAATTATAATTTTGCAATCAAATGTTATTTGATGGCAATTATGAGTCAAACCAAAGGTTTTCTTTTGATGAGTATACTAAATACATAGTAATTGTCACTGATGATGGATTTTTCTGTCTCTATTATATTTGTGTATTTCGGGGCAATTGGGATTTATGAAAACGTGTGTTTTCATCAACTTATCCCATCATATGTCGCATTTTCCCCATATACGTCTTTTTTCAATAAGCCCTTTCATAACTGTGTAAAGCCAATATTAACTACACACCTTGCCATCAACTCCAACTCCATGATGAAGGGCTATAAATTAATGTTTCTACTACCATCATTGAGATACCTTAACTTTGACTGACTATTTCTTCAAGTCGCTATTCATATCTTTAATATTTCATTCCAGTTCAACCTGTACCACAACTATTATCCCACCTCTCACTCCAAAAACTTAAAAAAAAACATGCATGCACTGTGTTTAACTTTCATGGTAAACCAAATTCCAACCTAACTGTAACTATAGCTCATTTTAAATGCAACCCTAAATCTAACCTTACCCTGCCCTTGACCTGAATTATTATATATGTTATTACATTAAAAAAGATGATGGGGCCCAAAACCATAACCATAATTATATATATACAAGTTACATTCCCAAAAGACCTCCTTCTAGTACAAATAAGGGTACACACTACTGAATTTCCCTTAAAGCAACATTACAGTGTGAGGCATCGGACAATCCTCCATCACGTAGACCACCCCAACCCAGTTGCACAACACTTTGCAGAGAGACACAGTGGTAGTGCTGCAGATCGGAGCATATAAATTCTCCCTACTTCCACGGACAGGGTAATTCCACAGTCACACGCACTTATACTCATCATACGCTAGGGCCCATCACACTAACATTCATTCTATTACTCTATCCACACCGAATATACGAGAGAAATCCTAAACAATCTGCATCTAAACTGAGGTCAATGCGACCTAATTGATCAGTCTTGAGTCATGATTTAAACCATAAGAACACATTTGGAATCAAAATAAATGACAAGAAATAACCACCCGACACTGTGATTCAAACAAAAGGTTATTTTATCTAAATTAGTTCAAATGAAAGTCAATCAATAGCAAAATCATTATTCTCATAGTTACCTATTCTAGCTAAATGTCGTGATTTGGGTCAGGACAGGTCTCTCAGTAAAGTCTCCCGAGTCGCCGTCCTTCCAATCAGCGTCGATCCTCTCGAGCATAAGTTCAGGAAGAAGTAACAGTATTTATACTAAAACTTACACATTGAAAGTAACAAACAAACTCTAAACGTCCGTTGAGCCGTTGAGCAGAGCGAACAGGAAAGGATGTTGACTCGCAACATTTAGAAAAACCTCCGCTCTCGAATATCTCAAAAATAAAAACACGGAAGAAGGAAGCACAAACTAAGAAATGTAACATCCATGAATGCTCTTCCTCGGAATCATAGCGAAGCCACCGCAAGTTTATCAAAGTTCATTGTGGCTTTATTCTTTCCCGAGGATAACTGGTGACAACTGGCGTCAAGCCCAGAGCTGCTGTCCTCACGGAAACTTTTAAAACAGACAGAGGCCGTGGTCAGGTGGTTTCAACCATATTCAGCGAGGCCTCTCTTCATATTTCATCTGCTCAAATGCAGGCTGTAAATATCGGCCATCTTTGACTAGGCCAAAATGGACAATCTTAATAAAAAGAAACACAAAACAACGTTAATACATCATAATGATTGTACAGTGTTAATTCCCACTAATACCCTTATGTGTATGTAATTATCTAGCCAACTGCAACATAAAGAAGCATTAAAAGAGTATCATTTCAAAGCGCAAACACATAACAAATAGCACTTTAGCCACACATATTTAATTAATTTGCTCACCAACTTAGTTCACATATTAATAAAGCAACACAAATGCATCCCGCGTGTATTTCTTTCATTAGTAAAGTTGATTAATCAGAAACTTCAACAAGATTGAATTAATTATCAGTAATTTTAATTTATGACATAAAAAACATAAACTGGAGTTCAAATCTCAATATATTTTCAATAGAAAACCCTGCTCCAGCAATCCCCCCTTTGGTGATATATTATCACCACAAAAACCAACCTAAAAAAAAAAATGTAGTCCCCATTTCTTGGGAGAAATTGAAATGTCTTTTTTTCTTTTTTGAACAACATTACACACCAGTCTCTCTTTCATCATCTCTTTTCGACTCTAGGTAAATACTCTCCCTAAATTCTTCTAATTCTATTTCTTGTGGGTCTCTCTTTGACCTCTTTTGTTTCTTTTTAGTATTTTCTCTTATCATATTCTTTTTCCCTCCCCTGTTTTTACAACACAAACACCATAATCTAAGTATCAATAAAGCAACAATCACACATGTCAAAGGAAACAATATCTTACCAATTATGGTACTACCTATCTTAGCAATAAAGTTCTTAACAGCAATCATCTTATTATTCATTTTAGTCCAGATACTTTCAGCTTCCAGTGGTACTAATTCTTCATGCAAATCAGTAATATTTTTGATATAGACCTTTAGATCTCAGCTTTCGTCAGGAATGTAAGTACAACAATGTTGAACCTTCAGCATTCCACAGACTCCACCCTCCTTGGCCAATAGTATATCAAGGGCAAGTCCATTTTGCATTGACATGGCGCGTAAGGCAACCATCTCCATATTTACTAAAAGAAACCCTCCAGCGGTACTTGTCGATAAGCGATCCACCACTGTTGACAGTTTTCCGAATTCCATATGCATTTAATGAAATTCCCACTGCTGGAATTAAAGCTCCAAAAATATCTCCTACAATTTCTGACCAAGTTTCTCTCTTAAAGCGTGTTAGTAGATTAATCTGTTCTGCATCTTTTATCTTATCTATATGGAAAATCTTTGGGAAGACCAGGCCAACATAACATGTGCCATACCAATGGTCAGGCAACCTATAATAAGCCTTATTCCCACAAATATAATACACTCCCGGGAAAACCGGATCTTCTCCTCCCTTAAATCCCCTTCCTGTTGCAATAAAGTATGTATCATGGCACTCACTAGTCCCAACAAAATAGCTATCATATTGGGATTTCCTTCTGGTAATGCATAGTTTACCCTTCTGTGGTGCATCTAAAGCCAAAGTTGGACTGGCCCCTCTCTTCAATTCTTTTCCCATCTCAATGTCCCACACTGTCTCACTCATTTTATATTCCCCTGCCTTTTCATGCATGCTCACTCTCCTTTTCTCTACCATGTCTAGGAAAGCCTTTTCTTCTTCTTTCAAACTGCAAGTTAAATTGTTTCTAAAATATAATCTAATGTTAATTCTTCTGTTTCAATAAAAATCTCACCAAAAATGTTAGCTTCTTTTGCTGGATTCAATTTTTTATTCATAGGCAATTGCCCAAAAATGTTATCTTTATAAGACATCTCATAATCTATTTTCCCTAACAAATAAAAAACACTACATGAAATCCCATACGTAGCTGGAAGATGGTGATAAGTAACTCCCTCTGAAACGGATGCAGGCAATTGCATACAGACGTAGCAATCCCTTACTTCCATTGTCTTTACGTATTCATACAACAGCTTTGAAAAAACATTACTAGAAAAATCATTAATTGACCTATCTTTATGTATGTAAATATTACTAATTCTAGTTGGCACTACTTTCTGTGAACTCCTCTCTACGTTAGTCACATTCTCAGTATGTATTCCAAAAGTATCTATAGTAACTCTAAAAGTAACTAGTAAAGCAAGTACACTCCATAGTAGCATTAATAATCCTATACAGCAGCAGCACATTCTACACCATCTTTTCAAGAAGGTACATCTACTTTGATTATTTTCTGTGTTAGCCATCTTATTACTCTGGCAGTATCTTTTGACTTAACCTCTACTACTCCACTACTGAATTTCTAGAACTCTAGATTATTTCAAACAGTTATTTTTAGGTTTTCTTCTTTTCACTCTTCTCCAAGTCTCCAAGTGACTCCTTCAGTTCACTCAATTTGGATTTTCATCACTTTTCACTTCTTCTTCAGTATCAGATCTTCAATATCCTGAGCATCTGACTCTTCTCCAATGTCAGTCAAGATAACTTTCAGGATTCCAACAGTTTTCTCCTCCTCAACCACTTCTCGTAAGGCCCCCTCTGGATTTCCTTGACTTTCTGCCTCTTCTTCTTCAGACAGTGCCACATACGTCCATTCCGGTGACCTATACTTCTGGTTAGGGTTCCTGATTCTCTTGATCTCCTCTGATTCTGTTGATTCCTTTTGTTTTTCACCCTTTGCTTGATTCTGACTGGACACCTCGTTCACCTGTTCTGCTTTCGATGAATTCGCTCGTGTCAGTCTGTACCTCAGCCTCTTTATCTTGTTAGGCCAAAGATCTCCTTTTACACTCCTTTTTGGCCTCACTTCTTTATTATTTCTTTCTCTGATCCAAGTTCTCTTTCTCAGAACTCGACCCTCTGGTTTCCCATTCTCACTCTCATCCGATTCTGTCTCATTTGCATCAACAATTTTCTCTTGCTCCACAGACCTTTTCTCCACTAATTGAGATTTTCCTACTACTGTCCCTCCTCGGGTCTCCGACACGCAATCTTCTTGCTGTCTACTTATCCCTTCACCTAGCTTATCAGGAATGTTCCCTACACCTCCTCGGGGGTCTTCCGCAATCTGTCCCTCTCTATCTTCTTCTGACCCTACTTCTTCAGGAGTAACCTCAAGTGGATTCTCAATCTCTTCATCTGACTCAGGTGTAGTCTCTGTGGAATTATTTTTCCCTCCCCTTTCTTTTTCACCGCTTGTTGAAACTTCAGGCACTTTTCCAGAATCTGAACTCTCCTCTGAGACTTGAAGCCTCTCTTGGGAAGAAAAAAGAATCACCTGACTCTCTTTCTCCTTCCCCCTTTCAGAATTCTTTTTTCTTCTCACTGGTTCAGTGTCTGCATCATCACTAGAATCTGACTCTTCAAAGTACTCTTTACCAGTCCCATCCTTTGGATTAGGAACTCTCAGTGTATGACTTGCATGCACCCAGTTTTTCACACCAGCACACTTTACAGCAGTTGTCGTGGTCAAAATGACTTGTCTTGGCCTTCCCCACCTTGGAACCAAGCAATTTCTTCTTCTGTGCACTTTTATTCTCACCCAGTCCCCTGGACTCAGATCATGGGCTTGCTTCTTTTCAAGTGTGGTGGCGTCTTCTCCAACCTGGTGAAACACAGAATGAACTGTGTCAGCCAGGCCTTTACAGTAATCCAAAATCATGTCATCAGTTATTGTCATCAATTTGTTGACAGGCACGAATGCATGTCTCATTGCTCGTCCCATCAGTATTTCATGTGGACTCAACCCTGTAGTTCTGTCTGGAGTAGACCTAATAGTCATTAGCACTAGAGGCAAGACATCAGGCCATTTCATTCCAGTGGCTAAACACATCTTACCAATTCTATTTTTGATTGTGCCATTCATCTGTTCAACAACACCAGAAGCCTCTGGTCTGTATGCACAATGTAGCTTCTGCTGTATGCTCAATGCTTCACAAATTAAACCCATGAGCTCATTGTAGAAGTGTCCACCTCTGTCTGACTCAATTGTCACTGGGAACCCGTACTTAGGAATCAATTCTCTCAACAGTAACTTTGCCACTGTTATTCCATCATTTCTTCTAGTCGGATATGCTTCCACCCATCTTGAGAACAAACAGACAACCACTAGAACATACCTCAATCTATTTACTTGGGGCATTTCAATGAAATCAATTTGCATTCTGGTAAAAGGACCTCCTTCTCTGCCTATTGTTCCTAGGCTCACCACCGTTTTCTTTCCAGTATTAAATTGCTGACAAATCAAACATCTTTGACAGATGCTCTCTGCAACTTTGCATTGTACCAAGTTTGTTTAAAGGACCTAATCATAGCGTCCCTCCCCAGAAGTCCCTGGCCATGATACATTCTTGCCATTGTTGATAGCATCGAGTTAGGCATGACTGGTCTTCCATCTCTATAGATCCAAACATGATCTTTCTCTCTTGGGGCACAACCTGCCTTGATCCAATCTCTCATTTCCTCATCTCCTGCTTCATCCTGCAACTGTTTCACCTCATCCCATATTTCCAAGACATTAGTAAACATCACAGAACAAAAAGACATTTCCCTTTCTCTTCCCCGGTTAATCGAATGATTATTCTTTGCACAATACTGTGCTATGTCATTTGCAAAGCAATTACCAAGGGTAACAAAATCATCTCCTTGTCCATGAGCAGCACATTTTACAACTGCTAGTTTTTTCGGCAGCTGTATCGCCTCAAGCAACTTCCCAATCACTTCAGCATTCTTTATAGGAGTCCCACTCGACGTCAAGAAACCTCTCTGCAGCCAAAGTTGGCCAAAATCATGAACCACTCCAAATCCATACTGACTATCAGTCATCACAGTCACTCTCAGATTCTTCCCAATCTTGCAAGCTTTTGTCAATGCCACCAATTCAGCTACTTGAGCAGATCTAACTCCTTTCAAAGGCGAAGCTTCCATAACTTCTGAAACCTTGCACACCGCATATGCTGCACTTAGCACACCATCATCAGTTCTCAAACATGATCCATCCACAAACAGCACATGATCACTCTCAGGCAATGGCAGGTCTCTTATGTCTGGTCTCGGTTTTGTGCAGTAGTCAAGCACATCCAAACAATCATGATCAACATCATCCCCCACATTCACATTTTCAGCATCTGGCAACAGAGTTGCTGGATTCACATTCACACATCTCTCGAGAGTCCTCCGCTCTCGAATATCTCAAAAATAAAAACACGGAAGAAGGAAGCACAAACTAAGAAATGTAACGTCCATGAATGCTCTTCCTCGGAATCATAGCGAAGCCACCGCAAGTTTATCAAAGTTCATTGTGGCTTTATTCTTTCCCAAGGATAACTGGTGACAACTGGTGTCAAGCCCAGAGCTGCTGTCCTCACGGAAACTTTTAAAACAGACAGAGGCCGTGGTCAGGTGGTTTCAACCATATTCAGCGAGGCCTCTCTTCGTATTTCATCTGCTCAAATGCAGGCTGTAAATATCGGCCATCTTTGACTAGGCCAAAATGGACAATCTTAATCTAAAGAAACACAAAACAACGTTAATACATCATAATGATTGTACAGTGTTAATTCCCACTAATACCCTTATGTGTATGTAATTATCTAGCCAACTGCAACATAAAGAAGCATTAAAAGCGTATTATTTCAAAGCGCAAACACATAACAAATAGCACTTTAGCCACACATATTGAATTAATTTGCTCACCAACTTAGTTCACATGTTAATAAAGCAACACAAATGCATCCCGCGTGTATTTCTTTCATTAGTAAAGTTGATTAATCAGAAACTTCAACAAGATTGAATTAATTATCAGTAATTTTAATTTATGACATAAAAGACATAAACTGGAGTTCAAATCTCAATATATTTTCAATAGAAAACCCTGCTCCAGCAGTAGCAATAAGGAGTTGAGGTACTTTGCCATTTACAGGGTATCTAAGAAAACAAGTGTGGGTAACAGAATCTTATCCCTAAGATGGTTGGAGTTGAGATACATTGTGGAACTCATTACCAAGACCCGGAAGTCTCAACTAGGATCAAGAACTGAGTGCACACTTAGGTTAAGCTTTCACCATATGTGCTTATCGTGCTTGCCCTTTGCATTACTAGGAGTAACATGTTAGTGTAATACTGACATTTTAATTGCTTTTATCTTTTCTGTTTTTGTGACAATGGGCTTCTTGGGAGCATGCTGATGCTCTTCTGATGGAGATCTGACCAGCTAGGAATTTTGGGTTATGTTTGAATTATTCCCCACTTGGGCCTTATATAGGGTGTTAATATTTATATACTTTGTAGAACATGGCATTTTCAGTACCCTTCAGTGAATTTTCACACAAAAGTATTTGTCATGAAATTATTCCTAAGTCCAGTACCATCTATATTTGAATAAGGGACTTCCTCCCACACTATGAAGGATACCTGGATTCACAAAAACATTGATTTCTGTGTTGATCAGTTGAGCCACTTCTTTGACATAGTAAACAGAGAAGAATGTGCCTTTACAGAACTATGGATTTTAAGGAGGATGTCTGCCATTTCTTCAATTAAGTGCAATTAAAACCTGACAACCCTTTTTGTGGCATCTGTATGTTGTGTGAAAGTTGAGAACATTATACTTGGTTTGTTAATTGCTAAGGTTTGGACACTACAGACTAGATCTGCTTTATGCATTGGTTTAGAGTTTGGGTGGTTAAACAGTATGTTGGTATATCCCAAAATAGCACTCACGTTTTTTGGACTGCTCAGCATCATGGTGATTCTTGGTAAGTGTTCCTTTCACATGTATATGCCTATTTTTGCATCTATTGTCTGTTTTGAAATGATTGAAATGATTAATCAAACTAAACTTTGGTCCGAGAATGTCATACTACTGCTACTACTACTACTACTACTGTTGTAGATTGTTCTGTTCCAAGATTGTGACTATCTTTGAAGAAGGGGATCTGTTTCTTGGAGTATCTTCATTCATATTTATTGATAGCATGGTTTAATATCACGTTTGTAAAGGGCTTGTTCTATACCCGTAATCAAGGCTTCTAAGCCAAAACATATCGGGTAGTCTGATACCCCACACTAGAATGCTACAATAAAGGATATTAATTGATAAAAAAGGGCACTTCAATGCCTCACATTGAAATGCTACAATAAAGGAAATTCCAAGATTAGGAGTGGGCTCACCCTTGCCGACAGGGCTTGGAGGCTGGTGAGGACTGTTCAAGTGGATGTATATAAAGTTAAACATATTTTCATAATCAATGAGAGAGAGAAAGTAAATTAGATTCAAATTATTTTTATAAAAATGGGAGACCTAACTCTAACCAAAATCGCTTAGATATATTATAAATAATTGAAAATAAATGAAGCTAAGTAGGTGATATGTGAACCAGTTTACAGCAGGTTAACTCACTGTGGCATGCTACTTTTTTACTGACATTTAAACAATATTAAACACTAAGGGGCCAATTACGATGTTGTTGGGAAACTCTTCTGACCGAATCGGTTTTAGAGTTGTTTCCGACCAAATTGGGTTCTCCGAGTCTGACCGACTGATTACCATGCTTCCCAACATTGTTCAGTCGGACTCACATTGACTTCAATGGGAGCCTGTTTTCCCAATGAGAACACAGGCTCCCATTGAAAAAAGGGGTGGTTGGGAAAAACCTTGCACCCTGTGGCGGACACCCCGTGGTGCCTGCCACACTGTGCATGGTTTAACAGGGGGGTCCCTTGGGTACTCCCACCAGCCCCAACCGGAGACCTCATGGTGAAGGAGTGCCTGCTATGGGCCCCCAAATTTAGATTCTGACAGCTGTTTCATGTCGGCCGACCGAATCGGAACAGCTGTACAAATCGGTAATTGTAATGGCTCGCTCAGAAACCGTGTCCATAGAGCTGTACGAATCAGCTCCCAAAGACTTGGGCTGTCTGAATGCTTTTCGGAACCGAATCCGACAGCCCGAACAGTTTCCATGCATCGTAATCGGTCAGTTGGAAATGTGTACTATTCGGTCAGAAACAAAGATTTCGAATAGGATTCTGAGATTTCGAATCCCTTTGAGGAGCCTTTCCGACCGACATCATAATCAGCCCTCAAGTATATAACATATCCTCTAATATGCACAATAGTAAGATATGGTTTAAAATATTTCGATCAGTCTATTTTTAAATAGATATGTCACGTTAATGAATTACCTTTACAGATCAGTTTCAATTGTTTTTCTTTCAAATTAGCATATAAACTATATTCTGAGACAAATTCCAAGCATTTCCATTTCTCTGTGATAGTCAAATTAGTCATTGGTTTCTCAGTGATAGAGTCAAAGTAATCATTAATGTCTCAGTAATGGAATTAAAGTGGTGGTAGATTGAAGAAATGTGTTAAACGGAAGAGTGTGCTCGTTTTGATACAGTGTCCCTATTAGATTAGGGAATCTCTGAGTTAGAACCTTTTGAGATAGAACACAACACCTGATTCCTGTAGGTTTAGGTCATTAATGTATGTGTCTGCCAACAAGACTGAGCTATAGTGGAAAGAAAATACATGGACCTAACCAAATGGCTGTTTTTCTTGTCTCCCAGATATTCTCGATAAGTTTATGTATGAATTGTTTTGAATATACTAGATATGTGACAAATTGTATTTAAGTTAAGTATGCAAAACTTATTTATTGAGAATATTCCTGGTAGGTCAAGTATGCCAGGTAAGCTCATCTTCATGATAATATGGCCAAGGGGCCTTTAAAAATAGATGTCTCTGCTAACGGTTTTGCGGCAGCCTTTTAGTTGAAAAGTGCATGTTTGTGTTAACTTCAGTAGGGAACGTATATGTGCATACATATAGAAAGCCTCCCCCATGATATCTAATAGTAAAATCTTACCATGCAGTGTGTTCTAAACCCGATTCCCCTAAGATAACTTAAGAACCTTGACATTTTGGATGAATACTGCTGCTCTTGAGCTAAATTCACTTAGCTACAATCATTCTGCATCTGATTCACAGTTCTTTGGGAAGGCCAGATATTTGCTCCCTTATAGTTACGCCTTCAACTGTATTACATTTTCCAGTTTTTAATTTATTTTATTTAAAGGTATTCTAGGGCCTTATCATGTAAATCTGAGCCACACACACATTTCCAGAAGTGTTCAAATGAATAATTATTGCTACATGAGAATGTGTAGCCAAATACCTGATGCTGCACTAAAAACTATAGCAAAAATGCATTTTTGCACAATAACGTTTTTTTCTCTCTATTACCCTTCACACACACATTCATTACTTTTGAGGTCCGACTACCCACAGCAAATTCTTGAAATACACCTGCTTCTGTCATTGGTAGAAATAAATCCACATGTGTTTGGTGAGTTATAGGCTTCCTATTGTGACAAATATTAATGAACTTACTTGTTTGTGGCTGATAAGTAACTTTTCCAGTTGAAACCAAAACACCAAAAATCCACCTTAGTCTTGGATTTGTGAAGTACCAACATCTAGTACCATTTACAAGGATATTAGCCATTCCTGATCCTCTGAATAAATTCCATGGTGCTAGCTTTGCAAACTTAAGGAAGCTAGGGCCACATATATGTAGGTTTCATTTTGCGAGTTCCTAATAGTAAATTTTTTGGATTCACTTTTATGCAATTGCAAACACCTATGTACTAATGTATCTTTGGCACATTTAGCGATTCCGAATCAGGTCGCAATTGACCTACCTCATTAAAATGAATGAGGTAGGTTGCCATTTGCAACCCATTGGAAATCACTAAAAGTACAGCCAGGACTTTGTTTGCTTTTAAATAAAGCATTTTTTTAAATGCAGCCCAATTTCCTTAAATGAAAATGGGATGTGTTTCGAAAAGAAAAATGAAACATTTCGTTTTTTAAGAGTAGGCAGTCATCTGTGGGACAACTGCCTGATCTGAAAAAAATGTCTACCTGTTTTTTGCAAGCAATTACAAAGGAGAAGGGGCCCCTTCCTGTTTGCAAATGGTTTGCCATCGACTTGAAGTAGGTGGTAAAATGCAAATGGTTTTTGACCGCATTTCAGTCACAAAACATTCATACTTTGCACTGCAAATCGCTATTTGGAAGGGACGCTATTAACACTCTCCTTCTAAATACCGAATCGCTAACCCATTTTGCCATTTGGCAAAAGGTAACAGAGTCACAAAATGGGTTTGGTACATAGGAAAATGCATTCTTTAAGTTGCAAATGGCCCAATTCTGTGAATTGCCGTTTGCTACAGAAGAATGCCTACCATAATGTGACCCTTCGTTTCTTTATGCGAAATCACCATGATACAGAACAGCACTTTTTAATCATGTGGCTGTCATCAATTGACAGTTTTTCACAAGAAACCTGGTCTTCTTAGATGTGCTATGCTTTGCTGCTTCTAACATTAGGAATTCTGGAGCTTCTAACATTAAGAGTTATAGGGCAGGACCATAAAACATTTTTAATCATTCATGTCCTTGGTCGAGTGTTAAGTTAGTGCTTGCTCCAAACCCCTTTTACCACAATATCATGACAAGATTCTGGAGGTGGTAATGTGTGACAAGATTGTTTGTGCATAATATTTGTGCAGTATTTAGCTGTGCTGGTGATGTTTTATGTCACTTTAAATGCTCCTGTGTTTTTTTGCTGTATAATTGCAATGTGATGTTGTAGCACTGCACTGCATTACTTGGGTTACATTCTAATTTGACAATTTTGTTGTGATAGGCTGTTACATTTAATTGGGCTGTTATGTTGCTCTGTATATTTTACTGTGTTCTGTTCTGATGTTTAATTTACATATGTCAACAAAAACTGCTATTTTTCCAGCCAAAACCAGCATATTACTTAAAGTTCAAATAGATCAACCATTTAACACTGTCTAAGGTGGGAAACTAGCGTTGCTCCCGCTCCTCAACTATTTGCTACACCAGTCATCCAAAACTGTGGCTGCTACCATTGCTCACTTTATGTGATATGGTTAGCAATCTGTTTATATTATATCATTAAGGATGGCACTAAAGAATAAATACCTTCACCTATGGATCTACATTCCTTATTATTGATTATGCCACACATGCATATTATGGCCTTATGTATTCAGGAGATATAATGTAACCCACAAGAGAAAAGAGCACTTAAAGCCAGATATGAAGTGCACGTGTTCTGTAATCGCATTTATAAACAAGTGTGTTTGCTAATGTTTTGTTTTTAGTAAGAATGAGTTATAGTTTAAATGCTTTTATAAGAAATGTTTTGCTTTTGCTGTACAATGGAATATGTATATATGAGAAATTAATTTACTTTTATAGCATGACTGTCCGTGTATTAACATTTATTTCGTTTTAATGTGTATTGAAGTTTTGAATTTGCTCACTTGACCAATGGCTTTAAGCACTTGGGTTTTTTAACATCTAACTTTCAATGTGAATGTTTACTTGGATTTTTCTCCCCACTCCAGGTGCCTGGTATGGTGACCTAGTGAACAGAAAGAAGGCTCATCTGTGTGAAACACATACGGAAGTGAGAAGGGAGACAAGGGTGAAAGAAAATATAGCCAGAGGGGAGGCGTATTATCTGTGTAGAATGAAGGCATACATTCAAGGTCATCTTGAGATATGTGGATCAAAGGAGAAAAAGTTATTGACATGTTTTTGAAACATACATCAAAAAAGAAGTATTTATGATTGTGTCTTGCTAAAGAGAGTATTGTTTGAAGGTGATCTTTAATTAGGTCCATGATAATAATTTAGTTGGGTCTTTCAGAGGATAACTAGGCAATTCCTGTGGTTTTGAACACACACTACGCTGAGACTAGGATAGGAAAGCTTCAGACCTCTGTGCCTTACATTTCACACTTTATTCTCATTATATAGCTTCATGCTGTGCAATGTTTTATTTTAGAAACCTCTACTGAAGATTCACGCTGACATCTTTCTCTTTATTTTATGGATCTAATAGAAACTTAGTTTAGCATTTGTAGAGTAGCCTTATTGTTAAATTAGAAATCTTCATGCATCATAGACAAGAGGATCAAACTTTTCAAACTTCTTATTCTGCTTTGATTCTGTTAATTTGTACCATCGCTACTGAGGATCTCATTGGTTATTTACTATTGAGAATTAATTTTGTTCGCATAAGTGGACGTCCTTTGATAATTCTGTTTTTCTATGCAATGTTTTGTAGACTGATTCATACTATACTGGCTTTGAATTTGTAATAAAGCTATAACTTACTGACTTGGAGCTTTACTGTGTAGCCAAATGGGTTGCACTGTATTTCTTTTATTTGAATTGAAATCTAAGTCAGCTCCCTAAAACGATCATAGTCGGAGGGGACCAAAAGGCCCCAAATCCTCTCCACTTGAGTACTTATAAAATGATAATCACAAAATGTTGAAATCAAGGCAGTAACTATTTACATTACCTCCTCCTCCATCTTCCCCAAACCAGTCCTTACTTGAGAGGTTCCATCTCCTCCCTGTAGAGACTGTTTTATAACTGCTGCCAGTATAAAGGGAAAGTCCCACATCACTTCCAGTCATTTCCTTCTGCAGACTGTTGCCCTAGCTAGTTCAGGTAAGGCTTCTGTCCAGTTAAAAATGTTTGTATTTGTATGTCTTGAAGGAACTGGTTTAGCGACCTTCTATGATTATTATGTTATGTAATTCTATATGCCTTGCACTAGCAGGTAGGGCTAGAGGATGTTGAAATACACAATCCCAGACTTGCTTTAGTAGTCTTTCAGGACACGCTGTGTACAAAGGTTTCCCTTCAATCTTCCATGAGCGAGGCAATGTGTACACAATGTGAACTACAGGGCACTTAGTGCCGCTCTTAGTAGTTTTAGTTTGACGCTCCTCTGAGAATGGTTTTTCCCATTCCAAGATGGTGCTGCAGTTCAAATCACACGTTTTTTGTTGCAACACATCTTGTTGCTAAGAGACCAGCTGACAATCAGGAAGTTGATTGCTTGCAGCATTCTGGGCAGCTTTTAAGTGAACAGTAACCTTTTCTTTACTGTTACAATGGAGGATGGGTTAGAAGAGGCACCAAAGCCCTCTGTAGAGCCTTCCTCACAGCTTTCATTGCAGGAGATGATTTACACAGCAATAGAGGCATCTTTGAGAGCTAGGGAAGGTACTGTTTCATCCCAAATTCCTCGAGTGGAGGAGCCTTTTGATCCTGTAGCTGATGTTGCTGATACGGAGAAAGAAAATTAAAAGGGACATTTCATTCAAGGAACTTGAACTTTCTGACATGTTGCATAATTTGCAAGATGATCTCAACTTCCCTAATTTGAATATTTCAGGTGGGGATGAGTAATTTTTGGCACAATATATGAGACCGGAGCCAGATTTAGTCCCTGTGCATGTGACTGTTGGAAGGGTGTTGCAGTATGAATAGAAGGACATTGACAAATCATGTGTTCCGCTGCTTCTCTCTAAGAGATATCCTATTGAGTAGTTTGCGTAAGATTTCCAAGCTGCTGTTGAAGTGGATAATCTTTTGGCAGAGCTATCCACTCAGGTTAATGTAATTTCACAGGATGCCATCCCGCCGGATCTGGAGGGCAAAAAAGTAGGTGTGGTAATTAAAATATCATATGCTGCATGTAATTTTGCGGTGAGAGCAAATGTGTATTTAATTTTTGCTGTACAGTCACTGCTAGAAGATTTTCACTGCAGATCACATGGCTGACGACATGTTCTGTGTGACCCTTCTGAGTCTAATGGAGTTGCAGGTCCTCTTTTTATCAGATTGGTCCTTTGAAGATTTGAGTTCTTCAATAGCAGCATCAGGAGCAGCAATCTTAGCTTGTCACCATTTGTGGATGGCTTGGGAGACGGATGCCTCTCTTAAGTCAGTATTGATGAAATTACCCTTTGACGGCTCCCAGCTGTTTGGTCTGCAGTTAGAACACATGATCAAGAGGACAGCAGAGAACATAAAATTGATTACCCTTGACAAAGCATTCACCAGAGGTAAAGGTTTTATCTATAAAAATAACTTCCTCTGGCTGCTTTCAAAGGAGCGTCACAGCCCTTTTTAGAGAGAGGTCATGGCTGGGCTGCACCTAGCTTTGACAGATCCCGAATTTAGCACCCTGCTGTCATCATCACACCCCCTAATCCCCAAAAGTATGACTATGGACAGGATGTTCCAGTAGACAGACATTTGAATTGTTTCAAAACAATCTGGATAAACACTACCCCAAATGGATGGGAGGTCAGAGTAGTTTCCAAAAGGTTACCGGCTGTGGTCTATGGATGCACCTTTAGATTGCTTCAAAATGACTCCCCTTCCCAGAGATCCCAAGAGGCTGCAGGCTCTACGGGATGGAGTCCTACAACTGCTTCTTAAAAATTGTGTTGTCCAGGGTCAGGGGAATTATTACTTGATGCTCTTCTTGTTGCAGAATCCATCTGGAGACTTTTTCCAGGATTTGATCTGAAATACCTCAATAAACACCTTGTACATCAAACCTTCAAAATGACAAGGTTGCAGAACATATTCCCATTGCTGAAGTGGGTGACTTTTTCATGATTCTAGATGTGCTGGAAGACTATCTGCATAGCCCAGGGGCTCTGTTGTGCATGGACATATGGGCTGTGGGTCTTGCCACCGACAGGTCAAGCAGATTGAAATTGCATCTATCAGACCACCTTCAAAAGATTCAGGCATCGGCTCGCCTGTGGTTGTGGAGTCAGGGAGAGATGCCATTAGCACTAGCATTGGCGCCTTCAAACTGGCTTTACCTTTATCCATTGGTCCACCATCCCTTGACCTACTGGAATAACCTTTCTCAAGATTACAAGACTTTGGTGCCAGTTTCTCCACAGATCCAGGTAGATCCCATAGGTGGCTTGCTCTAGGGAATCTACAGAAGAGGTTTCAGTTCGACCAGTCGATTCCTCTAGTCATTTCAACAGATGCCAGCAAGAAGGGGTGGGGGCAGTCTTTTGCAAGGCCAAAGCGTGGGGACGGTGATTTGCTCAGGATGCTCAGAATTCTTCCAACAGGAGGGAGTTGGCTGCAGTGCAAGCTGCTCTATTTGGTTTCTTCCTCTGATAAAGAATCAAGCATTCTGCTTTCAGACTGACTATCATATTGTAAGAGCATATATAAAGAGGCAAGGGGATGGTTCTTTCTCTCTATCAGTTGGCCAAGGGGATGTGTGCCTGGGCAGTTGTCAATCTACTCTCTCAGTGTATCTTCCTGGGAGGGAGGACGGGCTTGCTGACCAGATGAGTAGGACTTTTCACTCACCGTTCTCCCTGTGACTCTCTCACCCTGTCTTTTAGGAAATGGTTTGGTCTACCATGGTTGGACCTTTTTGCCAAAGAAGGGCATTCTCCACTTCCTCTGTTTTGTTTTCTGATCCTGGCCGGGGGGAGCATGGAAGATAGATGTATTATCATTGAGGTGGCCTTGGTGTCTTCCTTATTGCTTCCCTCCTTTTCCCTTGATATCCAGGGTACTACAGAAAATTCAGGATCTTCAGACCAGAATCCTGGTAGTAGTCACAGAAGGAGCAAGAAGGCCATGGTTTCCACTATTGCAGCAAATGTGATCTCTCCTCCTTTGCCATCTCACTTGAGGCAGCTGCATCTTTCTCAGAATTCACTCACCCAGTTGAATCTTGGGGTTTGGCTACCAAGCAATTAATATTGTTAGCTCAGGGTTGTTCTTCAGAGGTAGTCGAGTCCAAATCAGCACTTCTGTTGGTCTGCTATACATAAATCATACAGTTGACATTGGGGACACTTTAAAAAATGGTGTCATGCTAAGCAGTTGCAGCCCAATCAATGTGAACCAAACAAAAGTTTAGATTTTCTGAGACATGGATTTGTCCTTGGATTGGCAGGCTCAACCATTAGAATGCGATGTGCAGCAATTCAGGCTTTTCAATGTGAAGTGGTGGCAGGAATTTCTCAGTTACTCTCTAGAATGTTGAGAAGTGTTTTTCATCTAGTGGCTCAGTTCTACCTTGGAACTTGCCTCTGGTTTTAGATAGTTAGATGGTTGCTAGATTTGAACCTCTCGAAACTGTGGAACTTAAGTGCCAAATTCATAAGATTGTCTTTTTGGTGGCAATTTGCTCAGGGCGAAGGGTTGGTGAAATAGGTGCCTTGCTGTCAGCATCCCCTTACATTAATGTTTTCCCAGACAAAGTGGTCCTTCACCCAAGTCCTGTTTTTTTGCCTAAAGTTCTATCAACTTTCCACTGTTCACAGGAAATTGTCCTCCCTGATTTTCATTCAGATCCTTACACGGTTAAAGAATTTATGTTTACATACTTTGGATGTCCACAGATTCTTTTCTATCTATTTGCATAGGACATCATCATTTCACATGGTCGACTCCTTGCCTGCCACTTTTGGGATATGCAGAAAGGAGTCACAGCCTTCTACATCTACTCGTTCACGACCAATAAAATCTACTATCCTTATGGCTCATGACATTACTCACACATTCATTCCCTCTCAAGTAATGGGTAGGTCTACAAGGGGAATGGCAGTATCATGGACCTAGTTGAACGGTCCATCACTCAGGGACACTTGTTGTGCTGCCACTTGGAGTTCTCCTCATACTTTCTTTTCCCATTATAGAATTCAGTCGTGAGAAGGTTTTTCTACTTCATTTGGTAACCATATGTTGTCAGCAGTGTCTTGAATATAATGATGGTGTAGATCATTAAAGTAATTGTAACACTATTTGCCTTATTAAATTCATATGCACGTATAATGCATTATGGTGTTTTATGATTTTCCTGCATGTATAATGAATCTGTGTTGCTTGGGTATTTCTCAGAAGAAAGGACCAGATCAGGGAAGATGGATTATGCGGTGGAGAGGTGTGGTGCAGCGGCCAGGGCAGCTGTCTTCAGAGCACAGGGCGCACGGTTCAATCCCCGGCTCTGCTGGCAGATCAGCTCAGCACCATGTGACTCTGGGCAATAGCTTACTTAATTTCCACAACAGACCCCAGCGCCTTGAGACCCGTAAGGGTGAGTAGTTCGCGCATTACAAATGCTGGATTTTGATTCATTTTATTTTTTAGATTTAGGAGGTAATGCACCAGTTACTTACGGGAAATCTTAATTACTCTGAGTCCCAGACTTCCCCAATACAGTCCTGTGTTTATTAGGAGAATTGATTGGGGTGCCTCTTATATTTGTTTCTTGTCTGCTTGGTAATAACAGGAAGTAATGTGAGATCTCTTTCCTTTTCTACTGGCAGCAGGGTAATGGTGGCCATGATGGGGGAATGTATTTGAATGAGCCTTCCAATTAGTGTCAGCATGGAGGAGATAGAATTTGACAAGTAAGGAATTTGTAGGGGAAGATTTGGACTCAGAGTATTGAAGATTACTAGTAAGTTACTAGGGCATTATTTTGTAGAACATATACATGACGCTCACATCATTTTATAAAACTACGCATACATTTCGATGATAGTAATAATACTATCTCATTTAGAATTATGCTAAAGCACAAATACCTACATCTATAAATTCATAAAATGTAATAAACTCAGTAACTACTTTTAAACTTGTTTTTAAACTATATATTATTCTGTACAACATGTACAGAATAACATGTAGCTAATATCATTTTTTTAAACTATGCATTCACTTTCAATAATAAAAAAATTATCCATGATCTGAAACATGGCTCAACATGCACATTTAAAATTTAAAAAGATAAGGAAGAAATTGTGCTGATGTTTCCCAAGTTTGCTTGCAGTCAATGTGTTTGAAAAGTAATGCTTAAAGTACACATTTTTGACCTTTAAAGAAAATATTTTTGTTCTGCTCCTCAAGGCCAAATAAAGCCTCATCACTGTATAGTTATTGCTTGGTTACCTTTAATTTTCATCCTAAGGCATTGGAGCCTTGTGGAAACTGTTTTACATTTCAGATTCCTCTGAATAATTATGCAATGATATTCTATAACCATAAATAAAGCTAATGCTGCAGTGGAAACTGCCGAAACTATGGGCCTTGTTAAGAGGAATTGGCGTAGGGCAGCGCCGCAAGTCTTCTTGTTGCGCTGCCCTACGCCAATGTGAAAGGCATCAACTGTATTGATGAAATACGGTGGATTCCTGTTCTTTTTTCCTGTGATGGTTCACAATTTGCTGACTACTGAGCCATGGAGGCACTCTTGCACTGTGGTGCAAGAGTGCCTCTGTTGCAGGCAGGATTGTTTTGCAGAGGAAGGGGCACCTTCCTGCACGCAAGCAATACAGGGAGGCAGTTTCCTCTTTCTATGGGGCATATTATCAAGCCAAGCGATAAAATTATCGCCGCTAAAACGGCGTTAATGGGCTTGATAATATGCTCTATGGAATTCCAATTGAAGCCCATGTTAAATGTGAAGGACGTCTAACATGGGCTTCAATTGGAATTCCATAGAGCATATTATCAAGCCCATTATCGCCGTTTTAGCTGCAGTTTTCTGCCGCTAAAGCGGCGATAATTTTATCGCCTGGCTTGATAATATACCCCTATGTGTGCTGGAGAATGGAAAGAGAAAAAAACAAAGAGAAGTATTTTTTTTAAATATTTTTACGTGATTAAGTAAATTTGGTGCAGTGTCAAAATCCATGGTTGTTGCTCAGGAAAACCTTCTGCAATGTCCATGTCATGCCTCTTTGATGCAGAGTAGGCCAAGGAAACAACTTATGCTGCTTTGTCTTACTCCATATCTATGAGGCCATGCAAAACCACACAGAGTTACTTTGTGTTGACTCATAGATATGATGGAGAGGCTTGTGCCGCCGGAGCATCAAAAAAATTGATGATTCAGAGGCACAAGCCTCTCAAAAATAAGCACCTTCATTTTTTCCAACCAACGTTCTTAATGGCATGTGCACGTGTCCATTTTTAGACATCTCTTCCACTAATCATCAGATTTTGTGATGAGTAATGCCTTCAATTGTTTCCCAAAGGGACGCCTGTAGTGTAGGGGCATGATATTGAACTCAGTCGCCAAGTGTGATGACTTATAGCCACTTCTTCAGGTCCTAAAGATGTTTAGTAGAGCATGAAATCAAGCTGTTTACCTTTTCATTAATTATACTTTTTACTCACATAATAAACCTAAAAAATACATCGCACAGCTGCAGGGTTTAAACCCATAGGCATAGTGAACCAATGACGTCATGTTTCCTGTTTCTTCTCTTGCAGCATAATTGTGTCAAAAGTCCCTAGAGGAGAATTTGATAACACACATGCTCATCCCCAGCCATGTTACCCACAGTGAACTGCATTTTCAAAAGGTGACTCCTGTCATCATGTGCCTACCATGGAAACGACTGGCAGCTGTTGTTGCCCTCTGAGTCTGAGGTGTGTATGTGTGGTATATATATGTGTACACGAGAGGCGGGGATCCCTAATGGCCGGGTTTCCCAAAGAATGTGTGCAGTCTCAGGTTTGTGCATTGAATTTTACTATAGGTAGTAATTTGCATTACCGTCTGCTGCCTCCTTTTTGCTTTTCAAACACACAAGTACCCCTGCTGCTTACTTCCTCCCCCTTATCTGCTCAGAACATTACAACGTGGTTGTTAGGTGTATGGCTTGAAACCAAAAAAAAAATGTTATGGAGCAAAAAGGGACTCTGTATTATCCTCACTGATAACTTAGCGTAAATTTAATGAGGTGTACAACTTTCAGGAAGGGGTCGCCTCACAACAGAATAGGGCATAGTCATTGCCCCTAACACTGAACTTAGAGAGAGAGAGGTGCCCTTAACTTATCCCTAGTATCTTGAAGAAAACAAGCTGCAGACTCAGCCACAGATTTTTATTGGGTCCCCGTGTATGGAGTGAATGTACATCCAAAGAGAGCATTCTGGTATTCTGACCACTGGTATGTATTGTAAGACACTTTGGGCCTGATTCAGAAAGGTATGTTGCAGGGATTCTGCTTATACACAGAACTATGCGTAGAACCCCAGGACCTCAGTGAATTGTGGTGTACCAGAAACTCACCTCAGAACCCAGAACCCAGTATCCAGCTAGCATAAGTGTCCCATTCGTTATCCGAGATTTGGCTCGGCGCTCCCAATGAAAAGACAACCCAGAACAAGCTACTCAGTGTACTCTCAGGAATGGTGGGAATCGGAAATACCTGTTCGTATATTATTCTCACATCACTCCACAACAAGAATCAACACAGACACGGTGAAAATAAAATAAAAAGAGTTTATTTTTATAGACCACGTGTCCTAAGATGCAGTACTTTGGCTAATACAAGCAGACAAATGATTATAATCAAAACCATAAGCATCGTTACAATACCATAGAATATAAAAGGAGTGATCATGTTATAAATGACAGTGGATACTACCACCTTCCCTTTACTAAGAAGCTAATATTATTATTATGCTAATAAAAGGTCTCTTAGGCTTGAATAGGGGACCCCATACCTCAAAGATCAGCTTAGTGAAATCACATCACAGGAGCATCAGGAGTCTTCTCGCAGGAAGGCTCGTCTTCGGTCTGAATATTAAACATGATGTCTGCAATATTAAAAGCCCCAGCTTTCAGGTATTCGCAGCTGCCTGTGTGTTATGGCTAAATAGTGGGTCGATCAACCTAGAGTGGAAAACATGCATTGTCTAACAACCCAGACTGTTTGTCACACCATGTACAGACCAAGGTCGCTGCGCAGAGCTCGGGATGGTAACAACAGATTGCTCTCATGTGAGGCAAAGCTCGAGTCAGCAGTTTGTTTAATCAATAACGTGTAAACGCAGTGTCATGCGCAAAAGCAGCAAGATGGCTTTCTAACATCTAACGTGGTTATGCTAACTTAACAATGCATGGACGTATTAAGGGATTCCTTACTACAGGTAACCCTACACTTTTGTGTAAGTGTATGATTATTGTGCAATTCACAAAGGAATTTTGTGAGTAGTGTCTTATATGCGGAGTCTCTGCACGGGTGCGGAGACTCCACAGTTGTAAAGATGCTTCTCATAAAATTCCTTTTTCTTTAAAGAAAATGTTCTTAGTCTCAGAGAGGTATTGCAAAATATTTGGAACCATTGCTTATTCACAGTACAATATCAATTACTTCCATTAATATCATAACTCATTTCCTACCTTTAAAACAAATACAGTAATAACAGATCAAACATACAAACAATATTTCATTATAGCCCAATTTCTAATATTCCTAATACATTTACCCTACCCGACCAATCATTTCGTTATTGAGGACCAGAGTTTCTTACCCCACCATTTAGCCTGACGACTCTTAGACTTATAGAGTGCTTGTTCTAGATTATAAATGGCGATTAAGCTGGCCAGCCACTTATGGAACCCAGGGGGCTCCAAGTCCTTCCATCTAGTTGCGATTATAAGCCTGAGATAAATACAATACCGATATGGCCTTGGTCCAGCCCTATACTGTTGTCATGCACCACCATCATAAGGCCAATCCTTCTACCTAAGGTCTTCTCCCAGAATTTTTGCCCCTTCCCTTTTTAACAGATCTAGCTTGGGGCAACCGTAAAACATGTGTATCGCCTCAGCCGGTCCAACTCCACACCTGGGGCATTTATCATCCTCTCTTTTCCCCCAATTGAATAATTTAGCAGGGGTATAATATAGGTTAAAAATTGTGTTAAAATTTTGGGCCTTTAGGTTGGCTGATAGAAGCGTTCTCTTGGCCGGCATCAATGACATGTCTATATCTATATCCTCATTCTCTAATTGGCTGGCCCATTTCATCTCTGTTTTCCCCATGTCATCAGGGGCTTCCTCCATCATAATACCATAAAAGTGTTTTGTTTTATAGCCAGATCCCTCCAGGATCTCAAACAATGAGATCTTTGCCATTGAAATAGCCTGCCTCCGTTTCCCCAAAAATCCCTTAATTTGTAAATACTTGAAATAATGCCTGTCAGGGATTCCATACTCTATCTGTAGGTCGGGGAACAGTTTTAATTGATCTACTGCTTGAATATCTCCCACTATCCTCAAGCCAAATTGTTCCCATTGCTTGCCGATAGCATCATAAAACGCCAGGGAAAAAAGGATGATCGCCAAATGGGTGTATACCTTGTAAATCTTTCGATGCTCAAGTGTTTTTTAATTTTCCCCAGGTTTTCCAGGCATTCGTAACAATTTTGAATCATACCTTTTTAAAATAGCTGGGTTCGAGCTGGCGAAGCAACAGCGCTCTGGCACCATACCCCAGTGCCAGCTCATAAATTGTTGGGAACCTCTCAACCCCTACAGCTCTATCTCTGCCATCCTTTTCTAAGAACAGTATACTCATATATTGCAGTAACGCTGCCCAGTGGTAAAACGTAAAATTAGGAGCAGCCCAGCCACCCCATTTTTTCGGCCGAGATAGAAATTTCAGAGACCTCCTAATCTTACCATACTCCCAAATAAAATTGCTAAATATAGAGTCTAGCGCTTTAATTATTGACCCTTCAATTTCCACTGGAAGTGCCCTAAATAAATATAATATCTTCTGAAGCATTACCATCTTGAGGACGTTGATTCTCCCTATGATAGTCAGATGTAATGAGCTCATCCACCTGAGGTCGGATGCTACTTTATTGATCATTGGATCAAAGTTACTTTGTACAATCCGATCTATATCCGAATTGATCCTGACACCAAGGTAAGGGGCCATGTGTACTCGCCGGTTATCCTCAAAAATGATATTTTCGGTGCATATTATTTGGTCTTAGACTTATTCAGTAGCTACCCCAACTCTCTACCATATATGATAGCCATGGCTTCTATTTCCTTTATTGCTGTATCCAGGTTAGATGTTAAAAACGCAAAATCATCTGTGTAAACTAGCACTTTAGTTTCAAACCCCTGGGTTATGGCCGGGATGATGGCTTGATTTTCTATGATCTGTTGAATGAATGGATCAATATCTAAAGAAAATAAGATTGGGCTCATGGGCACCCCTGCCTTGTTCCCCTTGCCACTCTTATGATATCAGAGTATTTGCCCATCAACTGGAGCTTTGCATATGGTGCTTTATACATTGCTTTGATTGATTTAATGGACCGTGGGCCAAATCCCTTGGCGGCCAAAGATCCCCATAGATATTTCAATGCCATCCGATCAAGCGCCTTTTCCGCGTCCAGGAGAAATCATAGCCAGTTTCCCGTTGGTTTCCTTGGTAATATCAAACAGAGCCACGGCTCGCCTTCTATAATCTGGTGTATCTCTGCCGGAAATGAAACCATGCTGCCAGGGCGATACAAGACTGGCTATGAGCCCTGAAGGCGACTTGCAAAGATTTTGGAATAGATTTATGCATCCATAATAATTAAAGAGATGGGTCTATATGAAGTGGGATTGTCGGGTGGCTTATCTTTCTTTAGGAAGATAACAATATTAGTACCCCTCCAAGACTCCAGTGGGCTTCCTGAGTATTGGACCCCCAAGAATAAATCCAGCAGCAGGGGAGCTAGCTCTACTTGAAAGATTTTATAAAATTCCGCCGGTATCTTATCCAGGCCGTTGCCTTTCCCGAAGCCAGCTGCTGTATTGCTATTTGCACCTCATCCAATAACAATTCGGCCTCCAATTTGTCCCTCTCGACCACACCCAGTCTCCTACCCTCATCATTTTGAGACCTCACCTGTGGACTTCCCTGGGGGCCCTGTTCCTCCTCAGTGTATAGATCTTTATAGAATTTATGAAACATGGTAATTATATCAGCCGGATCTATATATGTGTCCCCCCCGCTTATTATAGAAGATATCTAGCTCTTTGTTGCAATTTGTCTTCTCTTTAGAGTGAGATGTCTCCCTACTTTCTCCCCAAACTTATAACTCTCAGCCCTGTGAGTCTGATACTCTGTTGCTCCTTTCTGGGAGTAATACGCGCCTATCTCCGCTTTGGTTACTGTAATATCTAGCTGCGTGGTAGCCATGACCCCCCGCAATATCTTACCGAGGTGTACTCTCTCTAAGTTCTGAAGCTTGGCTCGCAGCTGCTTTCTCTTCAGCTGCTGTAATAGTTTTTGGTGCGAGACAAAGCTAACCATCTCCCCCCTCAACCCGGCCTTGAACACATCTCAAACCATATTGCGCGAGGTACTATATCTATTTGTATTAAAAAAATCCATTATACACTGTTTAAAGTGTCTAATCAATTCCTGAACTACCAACAACTTCCGATCAAATGTCTATTGGCGCTGCTGCGATTGCCTTTGCTGAGTCTTTATCTCTAAGATCAGAGGATTATTTTCCAACATTATTTTCGGCAATATCTCTATCCCTGCCCCACCCAAAATCTGATTTGAGATAAAATAAATAATCCAACCAGACATATTTTTGACGAAGGCGTGAAAAATAGGTATATCCAGGGTCCTGAGGAAACGTAGTGTCCCATACGTCTATTAATCCATGAATTTTCATAAGTGATGATATGGCTCTATAGACTTTGGTTTGCCATCCATGATATCTGCTTGACCCAGAACACCCAACTCCTAAGTGGATATTAAAGTCCCCGCACATGATCAGGGGGATTGGCCAAGATGTAAGCTAAAATTCTAACTCCTCTAGTAACTCTGGGTCATCCTGATTTGAGCCATAAACCGTACCTGTCGTTATACCCGATTCTAGTTCTACCAAGGCCCATCTTCCCCTGGCATCAACCAGTCTTCGTTTAGCTGATCCTATTTTATTTTTGGCTAAAATGGCCACCCCACTAATTGAGAATTGATCTTTGAGATGAGCAGGCCAATAAGAAGTACCCCTTTACCATGATTAAACCCCTTTGTCCCATGATATATGTGTCTCTTGGAGACAAACAACATCTGTTGCGATACATTTTATTATCTCCATGACCCTAGACCGCTTGCTCCTATCCACTAGGCCCCCAACGTTCACGGAGCAAATAGTGATCTTACCCATTTGGTCTTAATGAATGCGCCTTCTTAATTTTAACTCCCAGCCTTTTCCCCCAACCCTGGAGGGAACAATTCATTGCATTTTCTGTAGTTGCCCTTGTTAATTTACAATCCTGCTTTGATACCTTTCTAGTTTCCTCTCTGAGTTTTTTGCCCCAATTTTTGCCCCTTCTTCTCGTGCCCTCACCCAAGGAAAGCCCTTACTCTCCTGCCCCTCTCCTCCGCCCACCCTGGCCCCTCTCCCTTTTACCCCCCAAAGGCCACCTGCCCTCCCCCTCTCTTCGGGAACAATCCAGACTGCACTTCGGTCTGTTGGGAGATGAGGAGCGAGTTGCCTACACCGTGAACTATTGTGTATACTATATTACTATAATAAGGTGAAGGGAAAAAAAGGATACAAATAGACAAACAAATGGCAGAAAACACTCCCCCATCCGACTACAGGTAAAGCTTCCCGGATATCAAAATCCCATCTTGAACTTTCCTGATTTCTCTTAGTCTGATTTTAGCCTAAGCCATTAGGATGTTCTGGCTTCAACCCTATCAAAAACTCTTTGTCTTTTATCTATGACGTAAAAAACCTTGTTACACCTTGCAAGACCACTTTTAGAGACGCAGGATTGTTCAGCAATGCATTGGCACCCTCATCCTGGAAGAGTTTTATTAACTGCCGAAGTCACCATCTTCTCTCAACGGTGGCATGACAGAAGTCCGGTGTGACGATAAATGAGACATCCCCTACATTTCTCCTAACCTCAGGTCTTGCTTTTTAAAATATCCCCTGCCTTAAAAGAAAATTCCCCCAAAAAACTAGGACGGCCCTATGGACTCGATGGACCTCTTGCTGTCAGCTCCAGTCCGATCGCTCCGGGAATGCTTGCCGAAGGAGATCTAGCCTATAGCCCCTAATGTCCGTCCCTCCTTCCTTTCTGGAATTCCCAGGACCCTCAGGCTATTACGCCACTGGCCATTCTCACTGTCCTCCAGCTTCCACTGAATATCCGTGATCTGCTTATCTTGTTCTTTGGATTGCATAAGTTTGTCTGCCACATCCATCTCAATATTGCTGATTCTAATTTCCAGTTCTGTCATGTGCTCCCCTATAGAATCGCAGGTTTTGGTCAATTTTCTCACTGCACCTTGTACTTTCCGTGCTGCGTTCTGGACTTTACGAGCATCTGCCCGGGTCTAGTCCTGGTGTTGCATGATCATTTGGAGTACAGTTTCTATTGTCGGGGTGAAAGCCAAGAACATCCTGAGGTGTTGTAGTTTGGCTGGTATTTATAGAGTCTGTCAAGGAATAATCCCATTTCAAACTAGCGGCCCTCACTTTCTTTCCCCCGGTCCGCCGTGCAGTCATAAAGAGGGGAACCCCAGCCGCATCTGTGTCACTGTCATGTTCACTTGACACAATAGAGGATCCAGAGCCATCAGCTGACCACTCTGGGCCATCAGAGAGAGAATAGAAACAATCGCTAGGGTCTATCTCAGCCTCAAGATTAGCATATGCATGTAAGGTGCTTTGATCTTGAAGTTGGGACAAAGCTTCCACTTGGTGAGCTGATCTAGATGCTGGGGGGCTTTTGCCCTTTGTATGACCCCTTAGCACTCCACCCTCTGCCTGATGTGCTCCTTCCTTCTTCTTATCCTGATTTAAGGATGTGACCTGACCTTGTTCCACCTGCTGACATATAGCACTAGTAGTGTTCAATACATTCCCCTCATTTGAAGTACTTGCACTCTGGGTCCCCGAGTGTAGCTCTTTCACCATACTTGTATGAAGACCAGTATCATCTGCAGCCACTGGTCCACTCCCTCAAACCAATCCTTGGGAGAGACCTGTTACCTCTGCCTCCACTGCAGCAGCCACAGCTTTTTTTCCACTCGGAGCACACAGCAGCTCCAACACTGTAGTCCCCAGGAGGCCCCGTCCTGAGGAGACCCCGCCTTCTCCCTTCCCTGCTGCCATCTCATTCTGCAGTGCTGGGCTCAGTGAGAGAGCCATTCGTTTCGAGCCTTGTCTGCCTTTGCCACCTGCTGGGTCCACGGTCGGGGGTACAGCAGGCTTCCCCCTTGTAGCGCTGGCGATTTGGGGCCCTATGAATGCGGACGCCTGTAGAGGAGAGAATCAGCCTCGTCAGCCTCATCAGTTGATCGAGCACCACACAGCACTCCCGAAGCGCAGCCCGCGGGCAGCTTCCAGATCCCAACTGGGAGTTGGCAACGGCTACGAAAACCATGGCATCCAGGGACACCAGTATATATATGCCTTTAATGCTTTTCTTTCCTCGCCGTTATTCCAGATCCATTTTCCCGGTGCTTGGTGGCAGGTTCGCTACTACAGCCTCAGGCGGCCGCCATCTTGCTTCCCTCACATGCTTTTCATAAAATTACTATGTGAATTGCAAAAAACAATAAACTCGGCAATGCAGCGAGCGCAAGTTAAGTGGTTTATGTTTTTTTCCATTTAACTTTACCTCGTCGTTGTCTGTTGACTCCCCCCACCCCGCTCCCCCGCCGACCACTCTTACCTGCACAGGCCGTAACTGCATTTCACTATACTATTTAACCTATTTAAAATAAAACTCTCATTGTGACATAACACTGACTGGACAATTTAACTATTGGATGTTATTTATTTTACATGTACTCAAGCTTCTAAATATACACTACATGCTGAGTGTTTGAACAAGCAAGCTTGTTTTAACGTCTCAAAAGGAAGTATGGGGCAACTCTGTAAGCTCCAGGGGCGCAACACCCATTGGGCACACCGGGCTTCAGCCCCCCCCCGTCATGTGTGTCAGCCCGGCTGAGACAGCCTTGTGGGCTGGCATCCGTCTAATTGAAGCCGGACCCGAGTACTTCACAGGTCTTTAAAAGACCATTTACTCGTTAATAAGGCTTTTGTTGTGTTTTCACCCCTTTTTACAGCCACTCTGCCTATGGCTGGAAGACTTAGCCCCCCCACCCCCCCCCCGAAATCTTTTTCAGCCCCCCCCCGAAATTTGGCTCTAGTTGCCCGCCTGGTGAGCTCCCAGTAGTTTCTAGTTCTTGGAGTTCCTGGGGCAATGAGAAACTTGCTACAAGGATAGCCGCATTGTCGGGAGTATCCTAAGTTCTGAAGAACTGAGTTGACCATATCATTTTAGGTAAAGTAGTTTACGAACGTGCAAGCATATACAAAATTCGACCCTTTTTACAAATTAAGAGCTAAATTCTGATCCCTGTGCAAATGTGTTTGCAATGGGATAGGAATTATAAGTTGTTTGATTATTGTAACATCTTTGCAGATTGCTTGCATACATTCCAGCAGGTCACACCAGCCAAACTTTATCAGATAAAAAGCTCAGAAAGAGGCTAATGAAGAATTTAGGGGCATATTTACAAGGAAGTGGCAGAGTGCAGCGTTAGCCTCCTTGGCTTAACGCTGTCCTCTACCACTTCGTTGACGCAGGGCTGCACCGTATTTACAAGAATACGGTCCAGCCTTGCGTTTCCACCTGCGCTGGTGCTAATTTAGCTTTCTAGTGCCAACTCAGGCACACTTGCACCATAGTGCAAGGATGCCTGCATTGAGGGGAATGATTGTTTATGTGCAGGTGGTGTCCCCTCCTGCACATTAACAATCGGAAATGGCATTTTCAAACTTCGATGTGTGCAGTTGCAAAACTTAATTTTTGTAATGATTGTTTCTGTGCAGGAAGGACCTTTCTGCACATAAACAATCAATGGTGTTTTGCTGTTTCTATGTGTGCTGCACAACACAGTACACAGCAAAATCAAGGAGAAATGAAACATTTCTCCTCGTTTCACCATGGTAAGACCAGGTTTTTCCTGGTCTTTATGTTGGCGCTGCCCCGTATTTACGCCACCCTTGTAAATATGGGGCAGCATCAAAATCAATGTGTGTTGCGGAGGAACGCCCACCACAACACCCAGTGCCTTATTCACAAGATTAAGAGGCGTTGCGATGTTAATAGAGGCTTGTAAATATCCCCTCAGTGTGTTCAAAAAATAATTCTGCATGTTATTCCTCATTTTCTGTTAAATCTGAATAGGAGGTATTTACCACACATGTTAACAGCTTAAACCTGGGGTGCCTCATTTAGTAAATACCTCACCTTATTTTGAAACTGATAATGAGGGCCGCAGCAAGATATTTCCTAAGGATTGCATTGATATTCCAGAAGACAGGACTAGACACAATTATGGAGGAAAACATGAATAAATGAGGTAAAGATAGCTGGAAGGGAGAACAGTTGGTGTTATCAAAACTTGCTAAAACAAATTAATTACTTATGACAGAAGATTTCAATTCTTTGTTTATTAACAGAACATGGAAGTTCCATTTCAGATCTTTTTATTCGTAAGAATGAACAGTTTATCTTACAAATCGCTATTTACTGCTTTTCTTGCACAGATTTGTTAACCGAGTTTATTTATACAACATTTGCAAATCAGAATATTGGCATAGGTTCATGGGTACTGTATCACACAGCGTGCAAAGACACCATCTAGACTGTGTTTTCTGTCTTTTAAAACAGCTGGCTTAACACAGAGTTGTCTGACAGAGAATATGAGGCATCTCTTTTGGACAGTTTCTGCTTTTTAGTGGATGGATTCATTAAGGGCACTCTTAGAGCGCTTTGGTCAGAATCAGCATGGCTGACAGCACAGGGTAACGTATGATGGCAGAACACATACTGCTTGGCATCAATAGAACTATCACTAACATAATGGTACCACTGGCGATATGGTGGCCTTCCTTGGCAAATTATCCTGTTTGCTGGCATGATAGTGTTACTGGTGGTTCTTGCCATGATGTGGGCATCATTGCAATGGTGGTTTACAGCCTTGGGCATAATGCTGGGAGCACTTGTCATATTATGAGCGTTCTTGGCATGGTTGTGCCATTTGTTTCAGAAGCTGACAAACTTATGTTTGAGGACAAAATATTCTGTATCCTACAATATATTTTAAGCTTATATTAAAGCTTTAATTTGAGTTCAGGAAACGGATGATAACATTGTCAATTGGTGCCATATTGTACTTTCAATTATAGCTTTTATTTCATGCCATATGTGGAAGCATTTTGTCATACATATTGATAAAACTTTCTGTGGCATTGTCTCTACTGCTATATGAATTCTGACCTCACAAAACTGACATAACACGTTGGCATGATCTCTCTAGCTCCCATGATATCTCTGCTGTCTCCGACTCGAAAATCTGCCTAGCTGTGCTCTCTTTAGCCTGTTATTGGGAAATCGTGTAACATTTCATTTTCCAGCCCTGCCGCCTCCAAATGTATTCTCTTTCATTGCATTGGACTGAGAATCAGCCAGGAGGTGTCAGATTGACGACAGAAGAGGAGAACGAAATGGTCAACGAGATTTAGTTGAAATCAAAAAGATATGAGAACAAATGATGGATATTTCTAGTACAATTAAGTAATGTTTCCCTTTATCATGCTCTATACCAGTAACTGAAAAATGTATGACGTGAGAGCGATTTAAGGAAAAAAGTAAGCCCGGGCGGGTAACTTCACTCTGCCAGCGTAGTTTACGTAGTTTTGCCTACTCCACGTTCCATTGTGAACGCGGAGTTTAGGTAAAACTATGACTCCGTGGCGGAGCATAGTTAGCCGGCCCCTCCACACTCCCAAAGTAATTATAAAGTAATTAAAAAGGCGCTTACCTTCCGTGGCTGCCTCCTCCCAGCCATGGCCGCCCTCCTTCCTCCTCCTCGCCGTCCTTCTTCACTGATAACCCCTACAGTGTACGTCTTGCAAGTACGCATGCGCACACGCAAGACGTACAACGTAGGGGTTATTTAAGCTGAGCAAAGCAAAGTTCCACAGAGTTGTTTTCTAACTCCGTGGAACTTCGCGTATGCCTGCTCGATCCACCATTAGAAAAAAGATAGGACTGTTGTAGTGGGCGAAAAAGACTTGCATGTGATGAGTGAAATCATCGTAGTAGTGAAATGGGAAAATAAAATTTAAATAAAAGCACAGTGGAGTAATTTTTTGAGATGTTGGGTTTAGGAGAATGTTGGACCTGGCCCTCTCTGCAGGTTCACCCCCAGACTGCTTACTTTCTCGTCCTATTTTTTGCAGAATTCATTTTTGGTGGCCTTAGGACTCCATGCAATTTACCACTGCTAGCCAGGGCTAAAGTGCTTGGGCTCTCTCCTTAAATATGTTAGGTTGAATTATATCCAATTGGCATATTTAGTAGCCCTTCAAACATGTTTCAGGCCTGCACTGCAGCCTGAATTGAGTTTTAAACTGTCATGTCGACTTGACATTTAAACCACCTCATCAAGCCTTTAACTCCCCTTTTATTACATGCAAGTCACCCCTAAGATAGGCCCTAGGTAGCTCATAGAGCAGAGGGCTGTAGAAAAGGTTGAACATGTACATTTATGTTTTATATGTACTGGTAATGAAAAACTCCTAAATTCATTTTTTTACTTATGTGAGGCCTACCCCTCCTATAGTATAATATTGGGAATTCCACAATACATTTAATAAGCTGTAATTTTCAAGTGGGAGCCCGTGAATATGTCATGTTTGGTGACTATGAAGTTATAATGATAAACCCTCTGTAGTGGTAAAGTTGGGTTTTTCATTACAAATTTGAAAATGCTGCTTTTAGGAAGTTTCCAAAAGAGGCACGTGGCTTGCGCACCCATCTGTCACACTGCTTGGTGCAGGAATTTTTCCTCACGATAGGCTACTGCTTACATAGTAATCCAATTTTTTAACCAAAAGTCAACGGATAATTTATGTCAGAACCTTATTCCAAAATTAATCCATACGTTCTTAATCACTGCGAAGACAGCGTGATTCCACCATGATTCTTTATTAAACATTTTCAGATGCCTCCTGCATGCCCATCCAGGCTTTCAACAGCATCACGTGAAGAAGAATCATTCATATAGAGTAGGCTCATATAATTCCACATAAATGCATTTCGGGCCCGAAGGCCCTTCGTCAGGGGTCACTGAAATGAATAAAAGAGACGGGTAAACCAACTACTCAATACAAGCTTTCTATGTGCTGTGCATAATACTACAACCCCCAATGATTCAACCCTCATCAGTCCCACCTCACACCTTGCCACAACCATTCTTAAAAAAACAAAACACTGAACCCCTACCCACTGTGCAAAACACCCCAAACCAAACTCAATATTCAAAATATTCCACTACGTGAATGTAAATTATGTCAAACTGATACGAAAAATGTATGTACAAAACCCTCTCTAATCCCGCAATCCCCTAAAGCCTCTAACAATATCTCCAAGATGCCCTGTTATATTAGCCCCACTAACTGTCGATACCAACCCTTTCAATGTATCATTGTTTATGAACCTGTGCAGTTACCTTAGGAGCTACGACCGGCAACATAATCTCATGCGCGTCTATTCAATACTATCATAAACGTGTGTTACCTCAGCCTTATGGACCTTAAGACACTTAAGAGGCTTAAGGGAAGGAGTGCATTCTTACATCTCTTTTCTTGCTTTTAGGAAGTTGGCATTTTTCTGCCCTTAGACCTTTTGTGCCTGTAGTCTGTCTTGAGTCACATGTCCGGGTGTAGCTGACACTTAGACTTTGTGAATTCATTCCAGACAGTCACACAATAGGGAGATTAGGTGTGCCTGAATGGGTCATTTGTTAGCAGGATGGGGGGACTGAACTGAGCATAACCCCACTTACAACTGAATATCCTGTGCTTTGCCTTCACACAAAGGGCCTAATGACCCTATATTATTACTGCAGCCCGCTTGGAGCCAGGGCAGGGGTGTTAGTGAATTCCATGCATTTCAAATACACTATCTAGAGGCTTCTCTCACCTTCCAGAACCAGGGCACCAGAGTTTAAAAGTTGGACCTCAGAATGACTGGGCCGAAGCCACACAGAGCCCGAAGGAAATTGACACAAGGGTATGGTTCACGCTGTTTCAGCTACGGATACTGCATTGGTCCTACACCATACGTCATTGTGATTCTGCGAGAGGGTGCAACGAGAAGGGCACATTTCTCCATATCCTATGGTCCTGCCCTAAGATTCAAAGGTACTGGATTGGCTTTGCCCAGGGGATGGAGACTGTGGTGGGAACACAGGTCCCGGTGGAAGCAAGATGGCACATCCTGGGAGTGGCAGGGGAAGTAGTCTGGCTGAAATGTGCTAAAATATGGCTTAATCTGGCGGGTGGAGTTGCCAAAAGGAACATTGCCCAAGCATGGGGTGCAGGGGAGGTTCTATCACTCGAGGCATGGAAAAAGGATCTTGATTGGTGTCAAAGGGTGCAACAGACAATCTACCAAAGTAGGGCTTGCCCACGCAAATGGGAAAAGATATGGGGGCCTGGATGAAATACAGGAGCTAGCGATTGGAGGCATGAGGGACAGACCAATGGTTAAGAAAGGGAGCTGAGGTAGAAGACATCGCTCCGGACCCATATGAGTACAATG
Organism: Triturus cristatus; assembly: GCF_964204655.1. Taxonomy (NCBI): domain Eukaryota; kingdom Metazoa; phylum Chordata; class Amphibia; order Caudata; family Salamandridae; genus Triturus; species Triturus cristatus. The sequence continues at coordinate 247,909,237 of NC_140582.1, read as the reverse complement.
ATAGACTGCTTGGGACTGGAAAACGTTGGAACATGTTAACCGATGTATATTTAATTGCATCCTGTGTATGTATTGTAATGCTCCATGTCCAAAGCATATGGTCAATTAAGAAGTTTAAAAAAAAAAAGTTGGACCTCAGACATCGGCACTTCCATCATATTTGCCCATTTTTGCACCGCTGCCACAGCGGGTTCCTGGATCCCAGCAGAGGCTGCAGTCTTGTGGCAGTCCCACTGCCACAATCGTAATACGGTGGTCGGACAGCCAGGGTGGTGGCGGTCCTACCTCCGCCATGAGTACGGCTGTCCCAGAACTGCCGTAATCATAATAAGCCCAAAACTCCCAAATAGAAAAAAATGCAGCCCTCTAGGAAGTGGGTGCCACAGCTGTGGAGGGAAATTCCTCCTAAATTCACAAATACAATGAAAAAGACGCAGGTATCCCAAATGTACTACATCGTCTGTGTATTTCTTTCAGTGAAACGAACACCATTGACTTATTTCGGCACAAGGTTAACAAATCTGTTAACATTGTTGTTGGACACTTTTCATCACACCTTAACACCATAGTGAGGAATGAAAATGCATGGAATACTTCCAAAACTGACTTGCATAGGGTTTATATCGTGGGAGACATTTTGAAATAGTAAAAGTGAAAATGGTGTATACTATTCATAAGCAAAAGAACATACGAAATCTCATTCAGTATGACAATAGATTAGCAATAAAATAAATCATATGTGTATAGTTATTCACAACAATGATCATTCTAATGATATCAAAAGTTAAGTAAGATAAGTACACAGACATATATAAATAAATAAATAAATACATGGATAAAAAATTAAATGAATAAATCGATGCCACGTGTCAATTAATTAAGAAAGCCCCGTCTCAGTGGGCTTAGCAATATGCCCATGACATTTAGGAGAGATATGGAATTTATTCAGCTAGTTTTCACTGATATTAAAAACCGTCAATCCTGCCCATCTGGGCAACCTGTCCAAATGAACTCTCCAGACTAGGCGGCCGCAGCTTCATCCACCTGGCTCCCAAGCTGTGGAATTCTCTCCCACTCTCCCTCAAGACTGAGCCCTCTCTTCTGTCCTTTAGGAAATCCTTGAAAACTCTGCTCTTTTCACACCCCCGCTAAGTCCCTCTTGCACAATCGCGGTGGTCTATCAGCGCCAGGAAACTTATGGTGACAGTGCGCTCAACAAATTTCCCTTAACATTAACATTAACAAATGTAATGTTCTTAGTATCTTGACGCTTGGTAGAGTTTGGAGTGACAGCGGGGACTCGGAGTCCCAGAATCCAGCTTCTCCAGCAGGAGGAAGGGCCAGTGTTCAGCTTCCCTGTGCCGTTCACTGAAAAGCGCTTGCCATCTAATGTGGTGCGGAACACTTGGCAGAGTTTGGTGTGGCAGACTGACGGAGGAGACTCAATGTCCCAGAATCCATCTTCTCTAGGAGGAGGAGGGGCCAGAGTTCAGCTTCCCATGCTGAAAAGCGATTGTCATCTAGCGTGGTGGGGGATGCTTGGCAGAGTTTGGAGTGGCAGAGTGACGGCGGAGACCCAGCGTCCCAGAATCCAGCTTCTCCAGGAGGAGGCGGGCTAGTGTTCAGCTCCCCCACACCGCGCGCTGGAAAGCGCTTGCCATCTACTGCAGCGCAAGATACTTGGAATAGCTTGGAGTGGCTGAGTGATGGTGGGAACTCGGAGCCCCAGAATCCAGCTTCTCCAGGAGGAGGGGCCAGTGTTCAGCTTCCCATAGCCGCACGTTGAAAAGCGCTTGCCATCTGCCACAGCGCAGAACGCTTGGAAGTGCTTGGAGTGACAGTGGGGACTCGGTGTCCCAGAACACTGCTTCTCCAGGAGGAGGAGGGGACAGTGTTCAGCTCCCCTGCACTCCGCACTGAAAAGTGCTTCCCATCTACCGCATAGGGTGACCAGATTCTCAAAACAAAAAACGGGGACAGGTCATAGACATAGAAGTAGGACTACGGTTTGCAGTAACCATCGACAAAAAGTGGAATATTTGACAGCTGTCATAGACATAGAAAAAGGACTACAATGACAGCTCCCTCCACAGACCGAGATGAAGCATTACAGACAACAAATCTGCGGTCTTTTATTGGCACCCCTCTCCTTTACACAGCAGCATTAGTACTTTTTATTACATTTACACTTTTAAGGACTATAGCATATATTTGCCAAAAATCAATAAAACATCACAGGCTAGCAAACGCCAGATTTACTAGCTTTATCAATGCTCGTTTCTATAGCTGCGCGTTAGCACCACATAAAGTACAGCTTAGTTGCTCATGACAGAAAAGCATGGGAGGTAAACCGCGGAATGCTAAATTGCCAAATGGCAGCCATGGACCAATGTAAAAAAAAAACACTGTTCTCCAGGTATTACTGCCTTAGGGTCTTAAGGGTCGCAAAGGCTGGCCGACCACACAGTCCTCCCACATTGCGTGGTCACTGCTGGGATGTCACGTTACCTTACTGGGGTATGTATAGTGCACCTAGCCATTGGTATCATCTCATAGCGTAATAGTGTGACGACCTTAGCAAAAAGCTCAAGCAGCGCTGCTCATCTTTCCCACAGGCGTTAACCCTGCTCCTTTAAGTCCTTTCCAGCTAAACATTTTGCCGTGATCTGAAAGGTCAGTCAAAAGGTCAAGTCATAGCTTTGATATGGAGAACACAGAGCATGCATCAATTGGTTACGAATAAAACATGCAATGAGCAAAGCATTAATCCTTGCACGGTATGCATAAGGGCTACTGAAAAGTTTTGTATGGCTATGAATACAAGCTACAGGACGAAGAAATATTGTTTTATCCAAAGTAGAAACTTTGGCTGGCACGATGACGTAGGTGGTGCTGCGTGTAAATTGTCTCTCTTCAAAGGATTTCCCTTCTTGCTACAGCGCTCACCTCAGTGACGACACATGCCGTAAACAGTGCAAAGAGAGCATGCGCGTGCATGCACAACTGGAACAATGAAAAACAGGGACATTTCTGTGTTTAACCTGGACACTGTTTGAAAACAGGGACATTTGAGTCACTTGGAGAAAAGTGACGGGACACGGGGACACTTCTCCAAAAACAGGGACCGTCCTGGGAAAACAGGGACGTCTGGTCACCCTACTACCGCAGCGCTTAACGCTTGGCAGAATTTGGTGTGGCAGACTGACAGCAGAGATTCGAAGTTCCTGAATCCAACTTCTCTAGGAGGAGGAGGAGCCAGTGTTCAGCTTCTCTGTGCTGAAAAGCAATTGTCATCTAGCGCGGCAGGGGCTGCTTGGCAGAGTTGGAGTGGCAGAGTGACAGCGGAGACTTAGTTTCCCAGAATCCAGCTTCTCCAGGAGGAGGCGGGGCTAGTGTTCAGATTCCCCCCACCGCGCGCTGGCAGCTCGAGATGCTTAGAAGAGCTTAGAGTGGCGGAGTGATGGTGGGAACTCGGTGCCCCAGAATCCAGCTTCTCCTGGAGGAGGGGCCAGTGTACAGCTTCCCGTAGCCGTGCGTTGAAAAGCGCTTGCCATCTGTCGCAGCGCAGAATGCTTGGAAGTGCTTGGAGTGATGGCGGGAACTCGGTGCTCCAGAATCCAGCTTCTCCGGGAGGAGGAGGGGCCAGTGTTCAGATTCCCCGAGCCTAGGGTGACCAGATTCTCAAAACAAAAAACGGGGACAGGTCATAGACATAGAAGTAGGACTACGGTTTGCAGTAACCATCGACATAAAGGTAGGACTATTTGACAGCTGCCATGGACATAGAAAAAGGACTATAATGACAGCTCCGTCCACAGACCGAGATGAAGCATTACAGACGACAAATCAGAGGTCTTTTATTGGCTGTAACCATTAATTCCATTTAAACAGACTTTGCCTCAACATTTGCTATAGTTGGTGACCACGGCTTTAGTGCTGGTGGCACCCTGTGCGACAGTGTTTGTTGGCGCCCCCCCAAGACCACCTCCACCACGGATTCTCTCACTAGCACCCTTTAACAGTGACCAAGTCTCCATAACCACACTCTCTCAGATGCATTGAATTAGTTATATAGCGCCACTCATACCAGTGTAGGGTGTCCGAGCACTTCGCATCACACACACATTACACAGAGACAATCAATCATGCATGTGTAATCAGTGTATAGGAAATGTTACATAAGCCAAAGGACTAAAAGTGTAGGGAGTCACATGTCATCCATACTGGTAGGCAGTATAGTTTAAGAGTGCTTTGTGTGGAGAAGCACAAACGCAGAGTCGAAAAAGAAACAGCCTAGTTGGGAGTTTTCTTTAATAATAAGAATCGATTTCTAGCCAAATTATCCCTTTTTGCAACATTAATCAATGCTCTAATAATGTATACTTTGCAGTGTGTATGCAGTTCTAGGATGAAAGTTAATAGCTCACTATTCTATATCAGGACTTTAAGTTATAAATTGCAAGTAACAAAAGGATATCTCTTTTGAAAGCAGTAATCTGCTGATCTGTTTACATCATACGCACTCTGTAATCTACTTGGTACAGGTTCTTTGCAGCAGGCATGTTAACCCTCTACACTAACTTCACCGAAGTCAAAACCTCAACTATACAAAATGCTGATCTCTCTCCAGGAAGATTATTAATCACACGAGTTATCTTGACATTTATGTGAGGCCTGTTAATTGCTGGGGGTAAAGAAACACTGCAGCAGGTGCTTCAAAAGCATAATAAACTTTAAAACACGGCGCCCCCAGGAAGCCAGCACCCGGTGCGGTGTCACTCGCACCGCCCTAAAGCCGGCCCTGGAAACGAAGTACAAACAGGTTACTGTTTCTAAACAAGGATATAAGCAGGTCCTGCAAGTAGGCTTTTACAAAATAAAGACATTCAAAGACGCACTGCCATCAGTAGCTGTTGGAGCAGGAGCGCTGCATTAACAAAACAAAGGTATCTCTGGAAGCACCCTAAGTGACCGGCATTCAGGTGTGAATGTATGCAGATTGCATCCTTTGACTTCTCGGCCTGGAGACAGAGGTCGCATTCAAAGCGCTGAACCTCACGCTGTGGAATGAAAGGAGCACCTCTCCCCACCCCCCATTCCGTTCAAAGCCCGATTTCCCATCCTGCTACACCGCTCACCTAAATGTCACGCTTTAATCAGTGCAAAGAGAGCATGCACGCGCATGCTCAAACAACCGAAACAAATGAAAAACCGGGACATTTGTATGTTTAACCCGGACACTGTTTAAAAACCCGGACATTTCATTGAATTGGAGAAAAGTGTCGGGACACGGGGACACTTCTCCAAAAACGGGGACCGTCCGGGGAAAACCGGGACGTCTGGTCACCCTACCCGAGCCACATGTTGAAAAGAGCTTGCCATCTACCCCGGTGCAGAATGCTTGGCAGAGTATGGAGTGGCAGGGTGAGACTCAGTGTCCCAGAATCCAGCTTCTCCAGGTGGAGGAAGGGCTAGTGTTCAGCTTCCCCATACTAAAAAGCGATTGCCATCTAGCTTGGCAGTGGATACTTGGCAGAGTTTGAAGAGGCAGAGTGACGGCGGGGACCTGTGGAAGCTGGGCTGGTCACCCCCTCTGGTTTCCTTGATTTTAGGGTCGATCCTGTATGCCCTGGGGCAAGCTAAAATTAGGAGTAAAGTCTATTAAAGGATCTCGGGCTTAAAGTAATCAAACTATTTAGGAAGAGGCGGTTGGAGGCAGTTTCTTTACTTCTCCCCATTTATTTTGGATGTTCACTTACATTGGTGTAAGACTGTTGTTTCTACCAGTAGCTGGAGCAGGCTTGATGATCTACTACCCTGTTCATAGAACAAGAGTTGGACTCTGAGGCTCGTCTAACTGCCCTACCCGATGATGCTGCTACCGTGGCTGAATTATTCCATTTTCACTCGCAGGGCAATGGCACCATCATGTTACAGATCATTCAGTTGGCTCCACCAACTTCAGTGGAGGGCCCTAGCATGGGAAGAGGAACAGGAGCCAAAAGGAGGCATCCTTTGTCTGGGGGTAAACCTAAGTGCCAGAGGGCTGATTGCCGATGGCCTGCAGCCCAGCCCACATGATTCACAAGCACTGGTCAAATCAGACAGATGGTGACCCTGTTGCACCGGTTCATTGTTTCCTTGCTAGCTGCGATGGGCACTAAAATGGGTCAAATTAAGCAATGTCTAGCAGCAATAGAAAATAAACTTTCCAATTTTAACCAGAATAACCTAGCTGGCTACAAAGCATTACATGCCTGAACTCAGGTGTTGAGTGGTTCTTCTATCATTGAGGGTAGTAGTGCCAGGGATTGGTGCAAAATGAGTAATGAGTCTGGGCCGACGTTAATAACATTCTAATGGAGGCACAGTATGGCTTCAGAAGGGGTGTTGCAACGGTGGAGCAATGTGTTAATCTGGAGCTGCTGATGGGGAAATATACCCTAGACAAAGAAGGGGATTTACAACTTTGCTTTGTGGATCTCACCAGTGCATTTGACCTGGTTAATCACGCCAAACTATGGCAAACAATGAAAGAGCTAGGTGCCCCAGTAGATATCAATATATATTTATCCCAGATTTACACCCACCTAACTTCCAGAGTACGTTTCAGTACCATGGGTGATTGTACCCCGGGCTTTAGGGTCATGCGGAGTATCCAACAAGGATGCATTTTAGCGCCCCTCCTTTTTTCCTTATATATCAATAACGTAGAATCTTTTTTGCAAAAGCAATTGGTTGATGTCCCAAAAATCGGAGCGCGTCCCACTCCGGTACTCTTGGATGCGGACGACGGTGTCCTTTTATCAAGGACAGCGAATGGCCTCCAGCGCCTAATAGAAAAATTTGCACTATACATGACAGAAAAAGACCTTCAGTTAAACCTTAATAAAACATTTGTCATGACATGTGTGAGCAATAGGCAAAAAAACAGACAACATCATGTGGGAGGGGAAGTCATAAATAGAGTCTCATCCTTTCCATACCTGGGACAGCTTTTTAACAGACGGGGCAGCTGGAACACACACATCGAACTATGTAATCGGAAATTTTTAAGAATAGCGGAGGGTATTCTCAGATTTTCAGCCAAAATAGGAAATATACCTTTATGGGAAATTCTTGCCCTGTATAGAAGTAAATGTGTGCCAGGTGTTTGCTATGGGGCAACCATATGGGGAAGAGCTAACATCACCTCGCTGCAAGTACAAGAAACTACATTTTTAAAAAGAGTTTTGGCAGTCCCAAGTTCTACAGCTAACTATATAGTGCATAAAGAACTGTCTGTAACTAACCTAAGTGATTCTATTCACATAGCGGGACTTTTTGGAGAGGGATTTGTGCAAAAGATTAAACTAAATTTACCAAGGATCTAGTCATGGATTGCTTGGCCCTCGATCGCTGCAGGAAAATACCTTGACTAGATCATATACATAATTTGTTAATAAGCTGCAAAATAGATCTTGACAGAAAGAATCCAGCGCTTATTTTGGAGAATAGCAAAAGTGAGCAGAAGCTCAAATACATCCTTGCCAGGGAACTTGTAAGAATGGATGATGCTGACAGTAAGCAAAGCATCATCGCCTACTGTGAATGCCCACTTGTGATGGGAATACAAACATATTTAATTCTGGTAAGAAACGTATAACATAGATTTTATCTAACCAGACTAAGGCTCGGTACTTTACACTATCTAACAGCATTCCTTAGAACTAAAAAGTGGTCCCACAATCTACATTAGTGTCCATGCGATGGAAAATCCCTCCAGTCTACGATGCATTTTATACTTTTTTGTAGTTTTTATAGGGATATCCGGAAATCAGTTTAAAAACCACTCTTCTCATTGAACATGCTCTTTTACTATAAACACACTTTTAACTTTATATGTAGTATGGATAACAAAAATCATGAATTCAGTTATCCTTTTCACTCAAATGGCTATTAGGAGAAGAAGAGACCTTTTACATCCTGACGCACTAAATTATAAAAAATTGGAGTGAATATTGAAGCGCCACCTACCTACATCCAGATATTAGCTAACATGGTGAATTTTAGTTACTTCTATGCTATTGGTTATTATGCACCCTATTGCACTTTATGATATAGGCTATTCTGCATTTTATCTTTTAAGCCAACTATATGTGATGTTTACTCTCTAACCCGAAATATGTTAACAGATCAATCCTTATGAATATACATGTAAAGGTTCATTTTATTATGATGTGCTATTTATCCCCATCCAGATGCTAGCCAATTCGTTTGCACTTTATGTACCTTTATGATATAGGCTATTTTGCACTTTATGATGTAGGCTATTTTGCATTGCACTTAATGAGATGTCTATCACCTAACCCAAAATATGCAAACAGTTTGCACCTTAAGAATTAAATACGTAAATGTCTATTCTATTATGACGTATTGATTGATCATGAAATGTTGTTGCCCGTGTTTTTATCTTTTATTTTTACTTTGTATGATTCTTAAAATGTTTTATTTTGAATAATGTAATAATGTAATATTTTAAGAAGAAAATGATAATTGTACTTTTTGATTAGTATGCTTTTATCCTACACCGAATAAAGCTGTTTTGATTTGAGTAATGAGCCATCCTTACGCCAAAAGCCCAAGTCAGAGAGTGATACTCCTCTCCCACACCCTCTTATGCAACCAGCCTGTTCAACAATGTTGGCAAAGTCGGAGGCAGCCCCAATGGAGAAACTTAGCCCCAATGACAGTCTCAGAGTTGCTAAATCCAACACGGATGAGTTGCAGAGCGGAGGAGACAACAGATCCAGTGACCTCAGCCAGAGACCAGTTATATTACATCTACCACCTGAATCTACAACATATGTAGTGGTTTTTGGAAATGTACCCCTGCTCTTACTGGGCATCACTGAAGATGTTGGTCAATTGTAACACAAAGTTTTGCACTGGTTGAACTTCAACACTGTCTTAGGTATACAAGGGGAAAGATATATCAACATGGTGCATAGGGTCAACTGGGTAGAGTGGGTCAAAAAGAACTGTGAAGGTGACTGTGTTATGATTCATTTTAATAGACCTCATGTGGTGGAGAGAATCTTAGTAGCTGCCACTCAGTCTACCCCAAGTGGCCCTACTTCTACCATTGTGGTTCTTCCCCTGGGAATTTCTACAGACCGCCGAATCATGTACCACATATTGGTGATAGGAACCATATGAGGTTTTCTGACTTTGTTCAGGTCGGCAAGCTAGAGGTTTCTCCCAATATAGCTCTTTTTAAGAGCTTTGCACCACTAGGATCAATGGAGAACTGCGACTGACTCCCAGATGCAGTTTCATCTAAGTTGATTATTTCCACAAGACCAAATTCTTTTGGCTTTCCCGAACCCGTCTTTTTGATCATAAGGGGTGTCATTTTATCTCATGGAACATTGCTGGGTTGGTGAGCAAGTTTCTGGACCCTGGATGGACATCCTTTATAAGAAGGTTTGATGTGATATGCCTGCAGGAAACTTGGGCTACTGAGAACTGCTTCTTCATGGAGGGATACAAATCCTTTTTTGTGACAGCCATCTTCTCGAGGGCCGGGGGGCTTGGTTGTTTATGTCTCTCTAGTAGTTACTTGTAGACCTGCTGTGTGGCTCAGAGAAAATTTGAGTCTGTCATGTAAGCTGCTGCTTTTGAATTTTTCCAATGCCACATCTTCTCTCTCAGAGGTTTGTAATATCACCCTGTTGGGTTCCTTTTTAAAAATTGTGAGTATTCCTAATCCACATTGTATTAACATCCTAATTGCAGGAGATTTTAATATCCACTTGTTTGGGGACCTGAGGTCTGTGGGACTGAAAGATATGGGTTGCCCGTGCTTGAGGGGCAGGCATCTGGAACATACCAACCAGGGAGCCAAACTTAATGCTAAAGTGAATGAATTTGGTTTAATTTCAGCAATGTTTAAGTCAGTAGCGGCCCATGGAGGGAGTGCTTCAGGGCGGTGAGGCGGGGGAGGAGCATGGGGGGAGTTGTTAACACCGGAATGCGGATGAACAGACATAAGTAAACAATTATTTTGTGATGCAGCTAACGCAATGAAATTCGTTTTATTTATGTAATTGTTTACTTACCTCCGTTCATCCGTATTTTGGTGTATACTATCCCCCGCCCCTCCCCACTGCCCCGCAGCACTCCCTCCACAGGCCGCTACTGGTGGAAGTAGCCCCCTGACCAGAAGGATATCGATCCTTCTTTCACAGAGAGGGGAGTGACACGCTTTTATCTTTGTTTCCACAACTTTCTTTTAATATATTTCAGATTTTTCCATCCAGGCGAGTATTTATAGTGACCACAATCTGTTGGGTGTTATGACCAGCGGGCCTTTATTAGCAAAATCCATGGGGGTAGGAGTTAGGGGGTCAGTGAAAGCTGTGGATGGTGGGCAGGAGACTTCAGTGGGTACAAATAATCCCAGATTTATTTATTCGCCAAGTGTCTGAAGGAGTTAGATATTTGTTTAGCCTTGCAGGCTGATCCATTATAAATATTAGAGATCTTTACTGTTATTTCAGGCACTATAGGAGACGTACTAAAGGCCCTGGCTGTGCGGCATCATGATATGGCCCCAAGATGGTTTCATTCTGATTGTTCCCGTGCATCCAGGAAACTGAGGTAAGCACTAGAACCAAGCCAAGGGACCCTTACTTAGTCAAGGAATGCCGTAGCAGGTATAAGGTCAAAGCACAAGCTGACTTCTGATTGGCTGCCATAACTCCAAACCAGAATGTGTTGGCAGCCATCTTGTGACTCGGTAGAACCGAGTCACAAGAAAACAGCAAATTAATGGTTTAAAAACAAGAATAGGAGGCAGGGTAGAACCACCCTGACCCCCTAGGCCTGCTCAGGGAGACCCACAAGGACCCCCAGGGCTGAAAAAGCCTTTTAAAAAATATTTTCAGCTGAATTTGCGCTGGGTGCGCATATCCGGCCGAAAATATTTTAAAAAACGAAGCGCGGTCTCCCGCGCTTCGTTTGTTTCAAGCCCCCGGGTGGGCCAGTTCCAGGGGGCAATTGTTAATTATGGGGGACCCCACCTCCTCGGGGCTTTTTTATAAAAAATGCGTGGGGGAGGCTTCTGGCTATGCACCGCATACTTCCACCATCTTGCCAGATTCCAGGAAGCGCCCGATCGAGGGCGTGTCGGTGTTGCCGTTTTCCAGCACTCGCGTAGCTGCTCACCAACCCATTAAGCCACCAACACATCAACTGACAGACTGATACATACATTCACACAGATTAGTCATTCACCCATGCTTTCACTAAGACACGTATAAACACTTACCTATACAGTCAGTTATGTCCCCACTAAATCATCCATTCAGAAACTCATATACCCACCCATTCTTCACCTTGGTGCATATGTATATATAAATATATATAGATATATGGTTTCGAAAATAGTAGTCTATTTTACAGTGGGTGTAAAGGTCATATTAGACTGTGAGGAGGTGCATCTGATTTTCATGTGGATGATGTCATCAGTGATGTCATTTGAGATGTCATCAGTGATGTCACTGACCATGCCATGAATGATGTAATATGTGACGTCATGAGCAGTGCAGTACGGGGGCGCGAGTTATAGTTAGCCTAACTAACTATAACGGTGGAATTTCTAAAAAAACAAACATCACCTTTAACCAAATACCCAATGTAGTACAATATTTGTTATAAATTCATAAATACGAAACCGAACACAGGAAAATTAATAAAATACACTAAACAATTACAATGCATTCTCTGTAGTTTGCGAGACACTGGGATATTGACCCCCTGTGAGAAACCTGTTGTGTCTGTCACTAGCCATTTCTATTCATAGCTTTTGCCCAATATTAGTAATAGTGAAGCGCAAGTACTATGTGCCTCAGGATAAGACGCTGGTGCGTGAAATAATCCTTGGGCGTTCGGGCGGATGCGGGGTGTAGCGCGCTTGTATGCTCGGTGTGCCCAAGTGGGCAGGCTTGTTGGTGTCTCTATATTTAAGTTTGATACATGCTCTGTGTCAGTTCTGTTTCCTTGGTATTTGGTAGACCGGTGTAGAGTTGCTATCTCTGTGTTGAGTGATCTAAGGGTTTTGTGAAATAGAAAGTGTTAGGACAAGGGGGATGGTGTGTGTCAATGATAAACGAGTGAAGATTAAAATGTGAAAGAAGAGTGAGTCAGATGTTAAAAAGGATTGAGTTAAAGATCTGGAGTGGGCAGCTACCGTTGTCCTTGTTTGACAAAGGTGGATAATTAAAGGGGTACACTCATTGCCTCGTCAGCGTTCATGCCGTTCGGGATTTTGCAATCTAACAAGATTATGTATCTGGATTCAAGTCTCCTGAGGGCTAGTTATCTATTGCCTCCTCTGATGTTCTTTTTTACACTGTCAATGACAAAGTAGGTTAGGTTCTCCGCTCTGCCGCCATGTACTGTATTTATGTGGCAGGCCAGAGGATACGCAGGGTCATCGTTACTGATGGCCCTTAGATGTTGCAGTATCCTTACATGTACGGGATGAATAGTACTCCCCACGTACATTTTGTTGCAGGTGCAACGCAGCAGGTACACTGCGAAATCAGTTTTGCAAGTGTAATTCTCCCTGATCTCGAGCAGAGTTTTTCTGAGAGGAATGGAGACTGTTTTTGTGTTTGTTCCGTGCTTGCAGGCTTTTCATTTTGTGCATTTGTAAAAATCTTTCTGGAATTTGAGCCAACTACCACCTTTGTCCTGCGTGGGGGCATTGGACACAAGCTCTTGTTTCATAGATTTGGCTCTTCTGAAAGTTAACTGAGGAAGCTTGCTGCAAGAGGGGCCTCTAGTGGGATCACAACGTACTATTGGCCAGTGCCTGTACAAGATTTTGCATAGGTTGGAGTGGTATGTTTTGTACCCTGTAATAAGCCTGGGCGTATTTTCTGCTGATTTCTTTGGGCCTATTTTGCTCTCCTTGTTTTTGAAAATGAGATCCTCCCTGGGGGTGGCTGCACACTTCTGTTTTGCTTTCTCTAAGGTTTTTGTCTTGTAACCTCTGTTACTGAGTCTCATGAAGAGGCCCTCTGTGGATTCTTTCAGGCTCTCTTGAGTGTTGCACTTACGCTTCATTTGCAGACACTCAGCATAGGGAATGCTTTCAATAAGATTAATGGGGTGAAAGTTCTGGGCGTGAAGAATGGCATTCCCTGATGTCGGCTTTCTGAATGTTCTCGAATGTACTTTGTTGTTACTGATGTACATTGCTAAGTCAAGAAATACAATTGACTTCCTACTTGTAGTACATGCAAATTTTAAATTTAGGGCATTGCTATTGATTTTATCAGCAAATTCAATGGCACTCTGTTCAGTGCCCTTCCACAAAATGAAAATGTCATCTATGTAGTGCCGATATATTACTACATTTTCAGATATTTGTGTGTTGTATGTTTTCATGAGTACTTGCTCCTCCCACCAGCCCATATGCAAATTTGCATAGCTGGGGGCGAAGCAAGTACCCATGGCTGTTTCCTGTGTCTGTTTGTATAGTAGCCTATCAAACATGAAGATGTTGTTCTCCAAGCACCATTCAGTCATGTGTAATAACATGAGTGTGTGTTGGTAAAAGCCTATGTCTCTTGTACTTAAGTAGTGTTTCATTGCATTCAGGCCATCTTGGTGCCTGATACTTGTATAAAGACTTTGTACATTGAATGTTACAAACACATAATCTTCATGCCAGTTACAGTCAAAGATTTTGATTAAAAAGTCCCCAGTGTCTTTTGTATATGCAGGTAAAGCTTGGACAAACGGTTGAAGAAAAAAGTCAATGAATTTACTTGTATTTTCAAACAATCCTCCAATGGCAATTATGATTTGTCTGCCCGGTGGGCACTCTGCATTCTTGTGGACTTTCGGGATCAGGTAGAGTTGTGGTGTCACAGGATAGTCATTTTTCATGAATTTCAACTCATGCCTCGTACTCAGCCCGTTCCCTCTCCATTCATATAAACATCTGTGATATCTTTCTTTGATACTGATGATGTTGGTGGCACTGATGCGAGTGTAACAGTCCTTGTCCTGTAGTTGTATCATTGCTTCTCTGTTGTACATTTCGAGGGGCCAGAGCGACACGTTGCCCCGTTTATCTGACCACCGTACAACTATGTCGGGCGTTCTTTTATTTTCTGCATGACTCTGGAGTATTTCGTTTGTTGGTTATGCTTCGTTTGGTTGAAATCACTACTGCTGTCTAATGTCAATTCCTTAAGGTCTTTGATCACCTTATCTGCAAATATATCGATATTGTCTCTAGGCATTAGTGGATTAAAGACAGATTTGGGTCTAAATGGTGTAGGGACAGTTGCATATACATTCAGGTCTGATCTGATTGCTGCTTGACCACTGGTTATTACACCTGCTTCATCATCAATCTCTAACTCCATCATGTCTCTCAGAAAGGTCATATCCGCTACACTTAGAGTGTTTGATGCTGTGGGCACTATGCCTCCATATTCTCCTTCACTGGTTTTTTCCTTCATGTTAAAGAAGTGCTTTCGTAATTTCAATTTACGTATGAAATGGTACAGATCTATCCTGGTCTGCGTATAATCAAAGTTTGTTTCTTTGCAAAACGATAGACCTAGAGCAAGGGTTTGTTCTTCCTCATGTGTTAAAGCCATAGTTGTTAGATTCATAACTGTGTTTTCTGTCCCTGTTGTATCTTTCATCTCCTTCTGTTCCGTCTGTATGTGGGTTTTGTTGTTCTTTGCGCTATGCTTGCCCCATCATCGGTTTTTCCTCCTTCTGCTCCTTGATTTTGAGTCCTGTTTTGTGTTTGCTCCTGTCATGGAGATCTTGGGCGTAGACTCATCAGACGTTCCACGCATAAAAAACCGAACTCCTGAACCGGTGTTGGTGCCTTGCATGTTTGATTCCCACTTGCTTCCGGATCAGACTCTATTTCTGAACTCAGATCAGATTCACTGGGTTCATGGTATCCTGGTGGGCCACTACTTGTTGATAGCTGTTGGCGATGGATGTTTTCAAATTTTCTCGAGAAGGTGTAAATTCTACCATACAGGTAATCATTCCTGTCCCGTTGGAATTTGCTGGCTTTCCTTTCCTTGATCGTTTGGTAATATTTCAGTACACGGTCCTTTATGTCTGTCAAGCCCTTCTTTACCTCATCTTGGCTGGTTATTTTTTCGAGCTCTCTGCAAATTTCCTCCATTCTGACCAATATTTTCTCTCTGTCCGATGTTGCGAACTTAGCGCTGGGGGTACGGTGCATACATACGGGGGTGGGGGTACAGCGCATACATACCGGGGGGCTGGGGGTATGGCACGTACATATGGGGGTGGGGGTACGGCATGTACATACGGGGGTGGGGGTACGGTGCGTACATAAGGGGGGGCTGGGGGTACGGCACGTACTTACAGGGGTGGGGTACGGCACATACATACGGGGGTGGGGGTATGGCGTGTATATACGGGGGCGCTGGGGGTACAGCGCGTACATACGGGGGTGGGGGTACGGCGCGTACATATGGGGGTGGGGGTACGGCGCATATATACGGGGCTGGGGGTACGGCGCGTACATACGGGGGTGGGGGTACGGCGCGTACATACAGGGGAGCTGGGGGTACAGCGCGTACATACGGGGGTGGGGGTACGGCGCGTACATACAGGAGAGCTGGGGGTACAGCGCGTACATACGGGGGTGGGGGTACGGCGCATACATACGGGAGTGGAGGTATGACGCGTACATACGGGGGTCTGGGGGTACAGCGCGTACATACGGGGGTGGGGGTACGGTGCATACCGGGCCCCCTTTTCCTCGTGCATCGCGCCATACTTAGCTTTTCCGGCACTTTTTGGGTCCCATAAAAATATAGCCGTGCGGAGTGCTGTGGGTACGAATCGTACTTGCTGGTCCGTAAAACGCTGCCTGACTCCGTGCGGAGGTCGCGTATGCGCTGTCCAGGATCGGAATTGTATGCCGCATTGTGTTTTTTACGATTCGTACGGAAATGGTATTTCTGTACGAATCGTACTTGCTGGTTTGTACAGTGGAATTCCCGGGTACGAGTCGTATGGAGAAAACGCTCCGTACGACCATTTGTACCCGGGTTTTACAGGATCGGAATCGGCACCAAAGAGTTGGATATAGTCTATCTCTCTGATATGCTGTCTTATTGCCCCCTTTCGTTGTAGATGAAAATTTGGCTCAGTAGAAGGATTACATTAAGTAAACAGATTTTAAAGGATTGTCTGGCACTTGACCATTTTAATTACATTCCCCTGGTTTAAATAAATTAGGTAGTGTTGTATTTGTCTGGGAAGGGCAGGCTTATTTACCAATCCTAAAACAATTAGTAGGACAGCTCCTGGTTGGGTAAAGGAGTCCTTTTGCTTAAAAACAGATGTTAGATAGGAAATAGGTGGCATTAAAGAAGTCCAGTCTACATCATATTGAAAACTGTGCAATTAACTGAGCTGTATCTCTTATGGATTAAAAGCAGCTATGGCAGTTTTTTATTGACTAGGTTCAGGTTGGACCTTTTTTATCTTCTCCTAGCCCACCGTCTTTTGCCCTGTGGCTGAGACGTGAGGAACTTCGATTTTCGATAACGATCGACTTGACCCGCCATTTTGTAACCCGCCGCCATCTTGTTTTGCCATCACTCAGGCAGCACGGCGAACGAAGTCTATTCTGCCTTTCCCGTAGCTTGGTGTAAAAAAAAAGTCCTCTGCCTTGTTTGCGAGGCTGGTGTTTGGACTAGCCGAGTACACTAATCCGTGTCTGGCTTCCCTAATCCCTGTTTCAACTATCTGTAGGCTCACACCATTCTTTCCCGATCATATCTTATTGACTGGCCTTCACTGTCTGCTGCTAGCATTCTCTTGTGTCATGCCTGTCCTCCAATACATACAAACGTATCTCACCACCTGCAAGTCAGTTGTATTCTGTTAATGAATTAGTTCGGGGGTGGGATGACAAACATAGTTGGAGGAGAGGACTCCTCGAGTCATCTGATCTTTCTGTTTTCGAACCCTTCTTACTGGTTCCGCTTTGTTTTCCACTTACCCTATTGGCTCTTTTCTTCTTTGTTTGGGGCGTGTGTTTTGTTAATAATTCTGTATTGTATAGTATTTAATCTGATGCGCCACAGAGTGAAGTGGCAGTCTCCTGAGAACCTACTTTGTGTACTTCTAGGATAACTGTACTAGCTGCAGCTAAATAAATCCAATCTTCTAACTCCGACAGAGTGTGTATCGAAGCAGGTGAACCTAGAAGACGGAGGGCGTACCCTGCGCCGCCAGGTCCAAAAGAATCTGGTTCTTCAGATGGAAAGCCTACACAGGACATGCTCCACTTTTTAATGTTTTGTAGTTTTTATGAAGTACCTGGGAAGTCTTATATTATTCCCATTTTCAGAAAGGCAAATTCTAGGCAGGTTTGTCCGGCCTTTATATTTTTACAAATGCTTTCAGGTAATATGGTATTTTATGTTCTTAGCTTTTTAAAGTCATCTGTTAGGCTTAGATCCAGTTGTGACTAATAGATAGTAAATTATGGCTGAATGTGTTTTTGGTACCATTCTTATCTTGTATTTTGTATTTATGTACTCTCTGACTCTATTAAGCTTATAGTAATTGAAGGAGACGTGGTAGATTTGTTTAGACTTGAAATGTTGTATTTTACCTCACAATTGACTGTTATGGTTTTTTGCAAAAGCAGAATAAAGTTTATTATATACACACTTTTGAATCTTTTGTAATATCAATATAACAACACAAAAAATCATATTAAGGGACAACACAGCAAAACTGAACATAACACATCAACCGTATGTAACAAAACACAGTGTAATAATGCAGCACAAAAACCCATAAAACAGCAAACATATTCCCTCAACAAAATTAAACACAAGAAAGTTGTTCAAACATTTTGTCACACATTACCACCTTCAGAAATATTCCTTCATAATACCGTGATAAAGGTTGTTTGCATTTAGCACTGCTTCACTTACCAACAAGGACATACACTAGCCGTCTAACAAATGTTTTGTGATTCCTTCCCAAGATTTGTAGGCCCATACTTAAGAAGTGAGAGTGAATATACTTGTTCCATCATGTTTATTGTTTAGGCTGAAAACTAGGACTGGCTGAAAGTTACACACATGATATGGGCCAGTTAACAGTTATAAATACAAGGCGTTCTTTCATAAGGCCTAGGAGCTAGTCATCATGGACAAATGAATTCTACTTGTGCCTGGAGCCAAATAACAATTTCTAAAATTATATGCCAAAATCAACACTCATAACTCTCAGTTTTAGGGGGTGATTAGTACAGCGGACAGATCGCCACCGACTGTATGGCGGTGGCGACCCGCCCGCCAAAAGTCACCGCCCGCATAACTTTTCCCACCGCCACATTACAATGGCGGGTGGGACCCCAGCAGATGGGAAGACCGTCCGCTGGTTTTTCCGCCGGTAGGCAATCCGCCCGATTGCGTAGAAAAGCACAGCAATATGGTGGCAGTGCCTTGCAGGCGCCGCCATCCATATTACTATAATGGCAGAGAAGTGCCATTCCATGGCGGAGACTCCACCATGGAAAGGCATGCGGTCTTTTCTTTGGGGGCCCGTTGCGGGCCCCCAGGGTGTTCAGGGGGTGCACATGGCGGGTACCTATGGTACTATGGTACCCCCCTGCATTTGCATGCACAAGGTGGAAGGCACTGCACGGTGCCTGCCAGGTTGTGCATGCAAATGCACGACATGCATATATTGCATTGTGGCGGGTGCTGCTTCCAGCACCGCCCACCACGATGCAATGTATGCAGGATGCCACCGCCACCGTGGCATCCTAATTGCTGGTGCGGGGCCGCCGCACCACTGGCGGACGGACCCAGCACCGCTAGGGTGGCCGAATAGGCCCCTTAGTCTTTAAATAGCTATTTCCCTTCTATTATAAACTAAGTTGAATGCAAACGATATAGATATAGAAAATGAAAAGCAATACACTGATTTGAACTGAGATAATACAATTTATGCACATATTTGTAAGCGTTTCAAGCTTGGGAGACTTAATACAACATTGAACAACTTGCATCTAGCTCTAAACAACTCTCAGCAGCGACGAGATAGTAGGAAGGGCCTCCTGCTCGTACACAAAATGAGAAATGACCATATTTTATTTAAAGAAAATTGATATTTGCAACCTTTGAGAATAGACCACATTTCCCTTACATTTTCATCGCAAAGAAGCAGTTTCATGATAACGGTCAACTTTATCCCTAGTGCAACTCCTCTGTTTCTAAGTGTATGTGCATGTATGAACGTGTGTATGAGTGTGTATGCATGCATACGTGTGTGTGTACACGTGCATGCCTGTGTATAAGGTTGCCAAGCATGCATAGGTTTTCCTGCAGTTATGAGCACAGATAGCTAGTAT
The DNA here is from genome assembly GCF_964204655.1 of Triturus cristatus. Taxonomy (NCBI): domain Eukaryota; kingdom Metazoa; phylum Chordata; class Amphibia; order Caudata; family Salamandridae; genus Triturus; species Triturus cristatus. Next base: position 247,889,793 of record NC_140582.1, on the reverse strand, counting down.
ACCAAACACATTCCACATGGTCCTTTTCAAAAGCTATTCCGGCAAAAATGCCTCTTTGGGGGTTGAGACATATGTTGGTCATTGTACATGGCAAAACCATGCATTCTCACTGAATGGAATCCTTAACTGGGTAAGAGACTTCTTTCTTCTGAATGGCTTGATTGGAGCTGCACAAAGAATGCCCATTTTCAAAACTTTCTCATAAATTCCCCAAAAGTTGACAACGTCCTTTTAATTTCTCTCTTACTCTATCATGGCTGTGACTATAGCGGGTATGCACGTCCTTGGGTGTCCTGGATAGGATATTAGACCTGTTTGGGTTTTCTTTTAATCTGTGGTATTCGGATGAGCTAACACAGCCACAATGTAGATACATTTTTTTCATGGATAGTTAACCTTAAAGCCAATTTTAGTGCTGCTGTCCTTTGTGGGCAGGCGCAAATGCATAAACCATAATGAAGATTGGACATAGCCCTATATTTTCAATATACATCGTTATCATGTGGTAGTCATCCTTCACGCTCTAGCCAGTAGACTAAGCAGAAACTATGAGCTATATTTAGGGAAGAGGTGTTGTGCCGTGGCCAGGGCGACTGACTTCGGAGTCTGGGATCACGGTTCGATCCCCGTTCCCAACGGCCCCCAGCGCCTAGAGACCCTTACGGGTGATTGTTCGTGCTTGACAAATGTGGATTATTATTATTATTTATCTAAAAGTAACGCAGTGCAGCATGTCACCTTGCTGTGCTGCGTTACAGGGAAGGGGCAGGAATATGCCGTATATATCACAATACTACGCATTCCTACCTTTTGCCAGTGCTAGCACACAATGGACTGCCTAGCTCCATGGTGTAAGGGTGCCTGCGTTGAATGCAGGTTTTGTTTGTAAACAAAAGGTCTGCCCTGAGCACACAGTGAGTTCATGTTTTTAGTCCAATAAATTTGAGAAAGTCTTTATGTATTGTTCCAGGTTCCAATTCATTATTCACATATCCTGTATTTGTAATTCAATCAGGTAGTATTTCCAAGAAGCAGCTTCTTGCAAAGGTACATTCACAAAAACCAGCCAACACGTGTTTCGTTGTGTGTGGGTGATGGACTGTTTCAAGAACGAAGAGTTTTCTGAGAGTTTAAAATCCAGCAACATGACTGCAGACATTGGTGACCTCAGAAGGAATGTTTACCCCTGCACCTGTATCTGTAATTTGGTGCAGGCATAGGTGCAAAATTGTTATGGCATTTGCTTAGGGCCATTCACCTAAGAAAATGATGCCTTTGGATTACGTGAGCACAAAACATGTGTTGTATGATCGATGTTACAGATGGGGCTGCACAAGAATCTGTGTCCCCTTCTGTAATACCAAAGTGCCCCAGAGCTGCATCAACCAGAAGCAAATGCCCAGCATTGTGACCTTGGGGCAGTTTCTGTAATACAGGCACACGTGTCACAGAAACATTCAACAGCTTTTGTCAGAGCCAAAAGCAGATCAGGATGATTCCTCAAAGATGATATCATCGTTTGGCACACAGAATAACCTACCCTGCCTTTGATTAATAACAGTTTAATGTGCATAGGTGTGGTAATGGAAGGGGCAGAGGTGGGGGTAATTTGCAAAGCATTTGCCATTGTCAGATCGGTGTCTCTTGGTGGCTGCTACAGCCCAGGTGCAATAAGTAACTTGGTTACTGCATGCCTCTAGGGGTTGGAAAGACTTGAATGGAGTTAGGGACATTTAGGTAATTGCCTCAGACAAGAAGCTGAGTGGTTTCAAACCAGAATGTTGCAGCCTCTGCATTGATATTGGTGGGGAGCAGGACATTTTAATTCGAGATAGTGATTCATGACAATGAGGTGCCTCCAAAAGACACCTCTCTGTTTATTTAATCAATCAATCAAGCAAACAAGGCTTGTATAGCGTGGCTACTTATCCGTGAGAACATCCAGGTGCTGAGGATCTCACTGTGGAGACTCAGCCGTCCAGCCAGTTATTGAGTCCTTTCCTGAATTCCATTAGAGAGGGTGAGGTCCAGAGGAGAAGAAGAGCTCATTACAGGCCCTGCCCACTGTTGCTGTAGCTGCGACTTATGCGTGGGGTTTGAGTGAGGTGAAGGGAGGTGGAGCGCAGGTGTTTGGAGGGTTGGTGGAAGTTCAGGTGGTGGTTGATGTAAGCTGGTCATTTGTTGTGCAGGACCTTGCATGTGTGGATCAGCATACTTGAAGTGACATCTCTTCTGAATGAGAAGCCAGTGGAGGTTCCAGAGGTGAGGGGTGGTTGACGATGAGTATGGTCACAGAGTTCTGTATGGTCTGTAGTCTCTTAAGGAGGTGCGAGGTGATTCCTGCGTAGAATGTGTTGCCGTAGTCCAGTCTGTTAGTGAATGGGGATTGGGTGACGGTTCAACTGGTGTTGACCGGGAGCCATTTGAAGATCTTAAGGAGCATGCGAAGAGTGAGGAAGCAGGCAGAGGAGAATGAGTTGATCTGTTTTTTCATGGTGAGCTTGCTGTCTAGGATGATGCCGACGTTGCAGGCATAGTCTGCTGGTGTGGGTGAGGGTCCTAGTTTGGAAGGCCACCAGGAGTCATTCCACAGGGAGGCAGAGGGATCTTCTGTTAGCAAGATGGTAAGCTGTGTGTTGTTGGTGTAGAAATTATGTTCAGTCTGACGATGTAGGGCAGGAGTATTATCTAAATGTTGAACCGGGTGGGGCTGAGGGATGAGCCTAGAGGGATGCCGCAGATGATGCTGTTGTGTTCAGAGGTGAAGGGAGGATGACGAATTTTCCGAGTTCTTCCAGTGAGAAAATAGGCTGTCCTTCTGAGGGCTTCTCCTTGCATTCTAATTTGGTGGAGCCTATTGATGAGGGTATGGTGGGATATGTGTCGAATGTTGTTGAGAGGTTGAGGACAATGAGGTCGCCACTTCTCCTCATTCAGGGAGGGGGGCTCTCATGTTGTCAGTGACGGTGATGAGGGTGGTTTCAGTGCTATTGTTGGTGCGAAATCCAGACCTGGAGATGTCAAGAAGATTGCTGTTCTCCAGGTGTTCCTTACGTATTTGGTTCATGGCTTTTTCAAGGACCTTGGAGTGAAAGGGAAGCAGAGAGATGGGAGGGAAGTTCTTGAGTTTGCAAGGGTTGGTGGACATTTTCTTGAGGAGGGGTTTGACTTCAATGAGAATATTGAACAATAAGGGGTCTAGTTATCAATAGTGCAGCTCATTTAGTGTGACCAGGACCCAAGGTTGTGAGGCTGTGGTTTACTCCACAACTAGAGGTAGAGATTCCCATTTTTCGTGCTTGCACAAGATCCACTAACCCATACACACTACTGATCTGTGAGCAGTCACATGCAATGTAATTAATAGCTCTTCCTTTTTCTTGCCATCTTGTAATTACCTTTGAGAGCTGCAATCTTTAAATGATAGATACTGTTGCTGAGGCATATTATAAATCACACACAGCTCTATCCTTGTCTGACTTCTTAAGGCTTTACTCGTAGACATTAATTCAACAAGGTAGCAGTTGGCTGGTTTTCACAAGAAAGTAGACTGTGCATAAGCATTTACATACTAAGTGTCCTATTATGATGTTGGTTGGAAAGCCTCAGACATCATAGGTTTCACTTTCGACCGGTGAATTACATTGACTTGTGTCAGAAGTGAAACCAGTCGGTGATTCTGGCTGGCTTCCGACAAGCTGAAGGAGCCCATCGGCCAGTCGGAACCGCACATAATCCCTTCAAGATGGCATTTCCGGAGTCCACATTATGACGTTGGTTTCCTACAGGCTTTCCATATTGGGCTTTACGACATGGAAAGCTTGTTGGAAAGCGACATTCAGGGACCCTAGCAGGGCTCCCTTCTCCCTGCATCCTCTGGTTGGGGCCGTAATCCCTGCACCGTTCCTGCCATGTGGTGCAGGGATTAACAGAAACTCCCATTTCTGTATGGGAGCTTGTGCTGCTGCCAGTTTATGGCTGCAGCACAAGCTCCCCTAGAGAAATCAGAGTATGCGACCGTAACATGTGTGGTCGCATTGTAATAGCAGTGTCGGGCACCGCCGAACAAAGGTCAGTCGGTCCTAAGACCACAGCGGTCTCATCCCCCCGACATCATAAAAGGGTGGCATGGTGAGCAAAAGAACGATGGATTTGACCCATTCTCTTGACTGGGGTTGAATGTTTTGATTTGTTATGCATTCTGTTCATCATTTGTGTGTCTTTTGCTTTCTTGATCTAAGTGTGCCGGGTATGCCCAGACGTGGGTCCCAGGCTTACTGTGCCACTGAAATCAAGCTAGCCTTACTGATGAGGGGTGAAACCCCGAAAACGGTCCTAAGATGCTTGCTTCTGGCTGGACTGTTTCCACGAAGGACAGGGTCAAGACCGATTTGCATATAGCTGGGTCAAAACTGGGGTGACATGGTGAGCAAAAGAACAACGGATTTAACCCAGATCTCTTGACTGGTGGGGTGAATGTTTTGATTTGTTCTGCATTCCGTCCATCATCTGTGTGTCTTTTTTGACCTTGTAATAAGGCCCATTGTATATCATATTTTCTGAGGAATTGTGAATCTCTCATTTATCTTGTAGACATTCCCCGCCTTCAGGCTCTTGATTGTATCTGAAATGTGGAAGTGCTGGCAGGTTAGATATCTCATGGTTTGAAAAGTGGAGCTTAATGATATATGGACATACAATTTGCTTCGTACCAGAATTTATCTTTGAGATTTGGTGATTGATGGAAAGACCTTGTTCAGTTACAAATGAAGATTTACTTGTAGCACCTTCATGTGCCATGCACGCTCAGACGTATTCTTTTTCATTAAACATATTTTCTTCCTTTCCTTTGTTTGAAGTAACACAGGGTGAAAAGTTACCACTCTGCCTCTTCCATAACATTTTAGTAGCTTAGTAAGGGGCTACTGAAGAGTTAGTGGAGGGACGACCCTCCGCCTCTCCCTTAGGGCCTCAAAAGCCTCCTTTTGGATAGCGATGTGTTAGGGATAGGGCAAAGAGTTGGAAATACAGAATGAAAACAAAGCCGTGAGCCCAGCCCTCTTTTCCTTCTGTTTGCAAAACTGCCCCTGTGAAATCTTAGAACAATGGTCACTGCAGTGTAACTGGGGCACACTGAAAATGCAAACTTGATATAACCAAAGGCCTGAATATCATAAAGAAAGAGAAATATCTACATAAATGATGATGACCACAGAAATAACTTAGGACAAATAACATGACATATATATCAAATTACTTAAACTCAAATGATCAGCCCCTGCCACAAAAATAAGTTGTCCGCATTGTTCGTGTCATCAACCGATGAGGTCAACAGCGAATGAAGATAATTAAAGGAATGCCAGGTTTTGGCTGTCACCATCGGTTTTACACAGGAGCATAGTGAAATAAAATATTTGCATTCCTGGCTTTCATCCATATGTACATAGTCCAAAACCTCATTCCACCCCAGGGACCAAACAAAACCGTATCTTCATCATGACTAAGGTCAGAGGACATTTAGCTGTAGCACCTAATATCAGCCAGTTCAAAGTAAGAAATTCCAAAACAGTCAATGGGCCAGATGTATCATCATTGTATTTTGCGAGTCCTTAATAGCAAATTTTACCGATTCGCTATTAAGGACTCACAAAATGCAATGTATGTAGGTTTCACAATAATCATTGAGATTCCTACAAATTACTTAATTGCGAATCGCTAATTGCGATTCGCAATTAAGGAATACCTTCCCATTCATTCCTATAGACCTAGAGGCCCGTAGGAATGAATGGGAAGACATTCGCAATTTGTGAGTACCCAATAGGTACTCGCAAATTGCGAATGCAATTTCAAGGGTGCAAGGGTGTCAAAAGGACATCCTGTTGCACCCCTGAAATATGCATGTGTGCACATGTGGCGCACATACATGCCCTAAGGGCATGTATGTGCGCCACATGGCACTTTGAAAAATGCAATAAAGTGCATTTTCCTAAGAAATAGCAAATTACCACCAACTTGAAGTTGGTGGTAATTTGCAATTTCTTAAGACAAATTCGCACAACTTGGGTGCTTCCAGAATTGCATTTAAGGAATTGCAATTTGCAATTCCTTAAATGCATTCGCAAAATAGGGAATTGCAAAGTTTGCGATTCCCTATTTTGCAATGGCCTTTTGGGATGATACATCCCAAAATAATTTTTCCAGTTCGCAAACGGGCCGGATTCTGAGAATCGGGCCTTTGCGAATGGGAAAAGGGCTTGATACATTTGCCCCAGTGATCTCTCTATCTAGCAGGGCATAAGTGACTAAAGAAAAGTATATGTAATTGCTAAACTGTTTTGGGGTAGCGAATCCACTGGGTGCTCAGGACATTTGGCAAAGTTGTGATGTTACTTCGCACAACCTCACCTGATAATATCTTTGTGAAAGTTTCAGATGTGATTATAACAGTGGCTGCTTGAGAATTCCGTGCACTTCACAAAGTTGCAAATTTAAGACGTTAGTTGCAAAGTTAGTTGCTCAAATTCTGCACAGCCTTGAGTGAAAAACCAATAGGATTTATTCGAGCCTTAAAGGCTGAGGTTATATTCTTATTCCTTTAATGTTACTGGTACTCAGCAGCAAATAATCATTAAAAGTCAGAACCTAGTAGTCTAGAAATAAATAGTGCCTTTGGGGGTTCTGGAGCCTAAATCTTCAGTTTTGCATCTCCAAAAATATGTCACATGAGCAAATAAACCTTTATAAAAGTGATCCTATTCAAATAACCTTTCAACATATTTTATTATACAATATTTCCAATATATTTACAACTGGAGTTCAAATCCACCCACAATTTCATCTTTGACCAAAACAGTAATGCGAGTATGCTGATTGTAAAACATTCGTTCCATTCGAGGAAGCAATTTCTACCAAAGTTTCCTTAGTTTTGATTTCAATTTGAAGAACTAATTAAACTATCCAACAAGAATTGTGGGAAAAAAGCTGTGCTCAGTTAATGTAAAATTTAAACACCGTAACTTAAAACGCTCAAGCCACTTTACTTGGATCTCAGAGAGCTTGGGATGAATACATTGTTGATGTAAAAATAAAATTTGCTTAATTTAAAACACCAAACGTTGCTTTTCCGTACCCTTGTTTTTGGATCTCCGCTTTGGAGTGTGGCCTCTATTTATTCTGCCATGATGATATACTGTGCAAACCTTTCCCCAATATCACCAAGTTAGTAACACTCATTTCCCAATACTTAACAGACCAGGTATTCCTCGTGGCATCATCTAAATAGGCCGAAATGTTAAGTTTTATGTTCATTTGTCTGACACTCGTAAATCTAAAATTAGTTTAGCGTAATCTATATTCATAATGCTAAATTACTTGCTTGAACATTTCTGGCCTGTCAGAAATACTACACTCAGAAAGACACATCATTGTGATAAGTAGCCCAAATGGTTACCACAAAACCTGAACATATCTTTTACTTCAAGTCCGATGTGGGGTTCCTTCTCTATTCTGTGATGGGAAAAATTGACCTGAGATATTTTGATATGAGTGCTAAGACCAACTTATCATTTTGGCAGACCCAAACAAACTCATATTTGTTGGCAAGATTCCCTATCACCCTTCTACACAGGACGTTACCCAGCATCCATCTGCACAGGAAGTGACATCACTGCTTTTCCCAGTATCCAGTGCTGGCTCCTGGAGGGAGTGCTGTGGGGGGGTGGGGCGGGGCGGGGCGGGGCGGGGGAGGAGCAGGTTAGGGGGTAGTAAACTACGGCATACGGCCGAACGGAGGTAAGGAAACAAATAAATAAATAAAATGAATTTAGTTGTGCGTGCTGCATCACATTTGACAATTTATTTATTTGTTTGTTTACTTACCTCTCTTCCGCCGTATGCCGTAGTTTACTACCCCCACCCTGCTCATCCACCGCCCCGCAGCACTCCCTCCAGGAGCCGCTACAGCCAGTATCCATTTGGTGATTACATCACTAGATTTCTCACCAAAACAATCTTCAACTAAGGAATCCAGGTAAGCAGGCTTTATTACCCTATCACCCATTTTTGTAGGACGTAAGTAAATAAGTAATACATTTATTGTTTATGATTAATTAAAACCATTACAAAAATACACTCTGATAAAGCATTTTTGGTTGATTACTCTTTTCAGTCAATGCTCTTATAAAATTTGTGTCTATTCAAAAAATGCAGGAATGTTCGAGTAGGGCAGAGTTCGCGGTGTGGCAATTTTCCTTTAAACCTTCGAAGTCTGTGCACAGATTATATTTCAGAAAGGTTTAAGTTTTTGTTGTTTTTGTTCTCACACAGGATTGCACCGTATGCCACTAGGTCCAAGAACTTGACTAACTTCCCATTTAGCTGCAGGTCACTTGGGTTAAAGCAGGCAAGCACTGCTTGTCTCAGTGTCCGTATGACTCGCTCATTAAAGTGGCTTTTTAGGAGATCTGCCCTTTCCTCCTATAGATTAATGCATGAGCATATTAAATGTTCGATATCTTCGTTTACCTCTCTGCATAGCCGGCATCATTTTCCGCAATTCTCTCTCGGCCACGGTGGAAGATGTGGAATAGCTGGAAGGATTCCTAACCTGTATTTTAAAAATGATTCTTTTGACTTCCTGGAATACCCCAGATCGAAGTATGCCTGTGGCCCAAATAGTTTATAGCTGCTCAGGGTCATCCATGCATGACTCCAAGGTGATAATGTGGCCTTATCTTCTATAAAGGAAAGTTTCTTGCTAACCCTATTTACAATAACCTGAAAGTGCGAGTGCGCTGTTTGAGCTTCCCATAGTTCGGCTAAACCTGTAATGGCCAGGGATTCCTCCAACTAGGCTTTGGCTGGTGAGATGGATGTATTGCACAGTTCCTGCCAGAGCCGGAGGTTCAGTGTGTTCCTGGGCTAATTCTTGATTTTATGCCAGCATTTAATGTACGAGCCTCGCCTTCCGAGGAGTTGCTTCGTTAGTCCAAACTCGAGGCGGATCTGTGCAGGTGAGGTGTATGACGGGAGATTCAGCATAACTCTGTATGCCTTTGCCAAGGTTGTATCCAGCAGTGGGGCATCCCTGCCTCCCAGCACTTCGCTGCCATAGGTGATTGACCGTGGAATTTTTGCTTGCGCAACACGTAGCAGTGGTGAAAAAGTTGGTCCAGTCAATTTTGTTTTAAGTTGTCATAGCGTTGTCGCGATCATCATCCCTTTTCTTTTTATGGCCTCAAGCTGTTTCACAAATTGTCCACCCTTGTCAATTTTAACACCTAGATATTTGTACTCGGTGGTATTCACAGTCTGAGTTTTGCCCAAGGACAAAGCATGAGACCGTTTTTTCTCATTGATTGTCAGGGTGTTAGTTTTATTGATGTTGACTTGCAGACAGTTTGCAGCTGCATATTCAAGCAATGCATTAAGTAGCCATTGGAGTCCAACTTGAGTGTGGCTTGCTAAAACAACGTCATCCGCATATGACATACTGGAGATGGCGTCTCCCCCTAATCGAGGGGCATGCGCATTGCAGGCACTTAGTGCCGATGTCATATCTGCTGTGTGAAGGTTAAAAAGAGTTGGTACGAGCACACAACCCTGTTTAAGACCTTTAGTTGTTAATATGCACTTTGAAAGGTGGGAGCCGTTGCCTAGCTTAACCTGTATCCATGTGTTGGAATGCAATTGTATCAGAAGATTCAGAAGGGATGAAGGAATCCCCCAGAGAGCTAATTTCCACCACAGGATAGCTCGGGCAATCTTGTCAAACGCCGCCTTAAAATCCACAAAGCAAAAATGCAAGGTTTGCTTGATTAATTTTGCGTTGTCAATAAGTAATGACATCGCTAGATTTGTTGTTGTGCCGGTCTCTCTGGAAAAGCCTGTCTGACAAGGGGGAATTATGTTGTGCTCTGATGTCCGTTCTTGAAGCTCTGTTAGTAAAATTCCCGCAAAATATTTTGCCTCAACGTCTAACAGAGCGATCAGGCGATAGTTCTTTGGTTGGGGTTTGTCTTCAGCTTTGTAAATCAGTGAAATAATGGAGCCCTTCCATGAGAGGAGTCAGGATTTCTGACTGGTATTCTCGATCTTGTTTAAAAAGAGCTGGTGGAATCCCGTTTGGCCCGGTGCTCCATCTCTCCTCCCTTTAGGGATTTGTTCCCTGACCTTGGCGGCATCGGTTTCTTTTTTACCTCGACCACATAAGTTGACACAGTTTGGGTTAAAGGGGCTGGCTGGTTGTCCTTGAGAGCCAGAAGTACGAATGCCTGTTGGTGAAAGTGAGATTCTAAGTACAAGGTCCATGTATTTTCTGTGATATGCGAAATCAAACCGCCATGTGCTGATTTTAAAATTTTGTTTATCGTTAGCCAGAATTGGGCACTATTATTTCCTTTGGAATCGTGATAAAGTTTGGCCCAGAACTCATTTTCATTTTGTCTGTTCATGTCCCATTTGAATTTTCTAAGCTTGGCCTTGCTATTTCGGAGCTGTTGTAGCAGTCCCTTGTCCCCCGGCCCTAGCCTCAATAATCTCAGTAGTTTATTCACGGATTTTGGGGCATATTAACAAGGGCCGGCGATAAATATCGCAAAGCGCGCTTAGCGCTTGCATATTTATCGCCGGCTATCTCTGGAATTTATCGCCCGGTTTGCGCGTTATTAATAACGCGCATCGCCGAGGCGATAAAAATTCCAGAGATAGTTGGGATATCGCCGTTTTCCATGGTGGAAAACGGCGATATCCTAGATGATAGGGCCTGTGGTCTTAGCCACAAAATCCACCCCCCATGTTAAGTATGCCTTAGTCAGGAATTTAACAGACGTTAAATTCCTGCGTTAAGGCATACTTAACGCGATTTTAAAAATCGCTACCCTCCCTTGTTAATATCACGAAGCTGCCTTCGCGATATTTTCCCAAGGGAGTCTTGTCAGGCACGCCTCCTTTGCATCTCATTAGCGATGCGATCGGAGGCGTGCTGCAAACGGGCGCTAAGTCAGCAAGACACGCGATAGCGTGTCTTTGCTGATAAGGCGATGAAATTATCGCTGCTTTTCGTCCGAAAACGGACGCAAAAGCGGCGATAATTTAATGTCGCCGCCTTGTTAATATGCCCCTTTGTAAGGTGTTTCAAGATGGTCCTCTGTGCACTTGTGGCCCTCCCTTCAGCCATGGGGTCATTAAATGGAAGGTATCAGACTACAGATGAGTGGGTGTTCGCAAACAAGGTTGTGAAGGTTTCCCAAATACAGGTAGGGTTTCCGGTTGGGTAGTCAAGCTCGATTAACTGTTCTTTTGCTGCCAGGAACACCTCTCCAGAGTTTGCTGTGGATGACTTGATTCTTTTTAAATTGATGGTGTGGCATGCCTACACACCTGCTGGATTTGGGATAGACTTGTCTGGAAGTGCTTGAGGCCGATGGTCACTGTCCCCTTTGTTTCCTAGGCGATAGCCTGTTATATGTTGAAAAAATAGAAGAGACACTAGGGTGTAATCAATTGTGAAGGTCACATGTCCCATATGAAATGACACGGTCAGTGGAGAGTTATCGAGAAATCTTCAATTTAGCACACTTAGGCCAATGTGCTCGAGATCATCTAGCAGTTCTAAATCACACTTGAAGGTTCTACTTTGGTCACTGTGAGTTTGCATTGGAATATTCCAGTGAAAGGACTGGACCTGAGTATCTTCATTTTGAATGGTGCCTAGGAGAAGTTGATTGAAGTCGCCAGACAGAATGAAGTTTGATGTGGTGTGTGAACTCATTTGTTGAAGCAAATGTTCCAGTAAACTTTTTGATTCCTGTTTTTTCCATTTCAGATTTAAATATACGTTGAACAGCAGCACCTCCTCATTTTTCCCTCTAAGGTTGAGTTGAAACTTTGTGGAGTTCGCGGCTAGAAGGGGAGAGGGCAATTCCTGCGTGCTATGGATTTTTGTTATTTTAATATATGTGGCTAGGCCACCAGAAAGACGGCCATATTTACATTTCCTATGAGCAGGAGTGTGAAAGCAAATTAATCCCTCTAATTGCAAAGGCTCATCTAGCCATGTAGGAAAAGGATATCAAATGATTTTAGATAAACAAGAAGCTCAGCATCTCCATCCTTGTTAGTCAGCCCATTAATGTTCCATGAACATAGCCTCAGAGGTGATTCATCGGGATTTTTTCGGTACCTCATTGGGTTGCTCTGTCAACTGAATTGTTAAATGAGGAGCTCAATTGTAGATTCGATGTCTGCTTGCTCTGAGGTGACCCTCCTAGGGCTCCCCTGAGCACCAATGCTGGTTTAGCTCTGTAACGGGGCATTCCTTCCTGTGATCTATCGTGCAAGGGAAGTGGATACCCTATGTTGTGATACACAGAAGTTTGTATCCCCCCAAGCTTTGAAGGTTTCCTGTTCTTCCTGAATTTTATTTGCAAGGTAAGTGGACCTCCAGGTTGCTTTGGTGGATCCCCTGCCTTGTGCGTTATCCGATTTTATAAATTCTATTGATAGAAGGTCCGTTGAGCTGATGCCTTTTAATGTTGGTATAGCATCTAGAAGTTGAAGAATGTTCCCTCTATTCAGTATGTCGAATGGACCTTTCGAGTCATATTCAGGCGTAAAGAGTGTAATGGCGGAATTCCTGTCTTGATTGGCTGGAGAGGCTAGAACAGAGTTTGGCCCCAATTGATTGACTCTGACGCTGTTTGTGGGCTGATGAGTTTGCCCACTGAAATTATCCGGAGTCGGCAAATCTATACACCCGGGGCGTGTGGATGCTTCTGGACCACAGTATGGGTTTATGTTTGGATTTCCCGCTGCGGGGGGACCCGGATGCCCAGCTAATGTAGTTGGCTCATGGCAGATTCCCTGTGCCTTGTTTTTGACTTTGCATGTTATCTCCTTCTTATGGTTTTCTGCTCCTGGAGCCTGGGTTGGAGCCAGGGTGATCCTATACAACGGAGGAACATTTGACGTGGTTGGTGTTTTGAAGTTGGTGTCCTGAGGGAGCGATATGAGTGAGTTTGAGGGTGCCGCCAACGTCTGATTTGGACAATGCAAGGAAATTAACTCCTTTTTCTCAGTTTTTTGTGGTGGTCGGCTAGTTGTGCTATCATATTTTTCCTGTCTGACTTTAATTTTACTGCTGCCTTGGGTATCCATTTGGCTACTAGACGGTGACAGGACTACCCTAGGAGATGACTTTCGCCCCATTCTTCTTTTCAATGTTTTCCTTAGGGTTGGTTTCCGTTTGCTGGCTGGTTCTTCCATCAGTTACAAGAGCGTATGCTGAAGTAACATGCATTGGCGCTAAATGCTGTGGTATTTTTATTGCGAAAATAGAATAAACTTTTGTGAGACTCGTGGAAGAATTTTTGATGTGGCATTTTCTCCTAATTTGGTGCCTTTGCTTTGCATTCTGGGTTGAGGTTTGTTCCTTGAGTATTGAGATGATCCCAGGAGCCATGCTGCCCTCCTGACTACTAGTGCGACTTCTGCTGGCCAAGTTTTTAACAGCAGGGACCATTTCCGCTGACTCCTTGCTCCCTGTTTTGTGAAAATTTGCCTTTGGTGTCTCTTTGTTTGGGCCCTTTGGCAGGCCTTCTATGAGGGTGGATACAGTTGAGGGAAGTGATGATAGTTTGACGATGATAGGACCACAGCTACATGTCAATTTCACTTCCTGCTGGGCTCTGCTGAATAGAAGATTTAGATTGCTCAGTTTCTCAGCTATCCCTCCCTCAAAAGGGCCAAACTGTCCAGTAAAGTTAGCTGCAAGTGCATTTTGTTAGACTGATAGTGTAACACATCAACAGTTTGCTGCATTGCGTTTAGTAAAATGTCCCATGTGTTCTGAGCCGGCTTCCCAGTTTGACATGATGAGCCTTGAGTCGAAGTGGAGATGGAGGGGCTTTGGCATAGGTTTGAATTATTGATTGCTCCTTCCTGACCACTGCCTTGTTTGCCTCCTTGGATGGTGCTAGTTCCACCTATAAGCGGAAGTTATTTTTCTGGAGAATCCAGGGCATAGGAGGCAACTAGTTCCGCCCACTCCTGTGATCCCAGGTAGGAGAGGGTGTGGGAGGCAATCGGGTCCTGCCCACCTCCCCTGGAGTCCAGTGAAAATACGTCAGGTTCAACGGGCTCTTTCGTGGTTACAACCCTTCCCCTTGTTTCCACTTCTGGACTCAAGTGTGCGGTTGCAGGCATGATGGCCTCGGGCTGTATTGACAAGATGTTAGTAAATTTGTGAGGGTCTTTTTGGGTACGGTCTTATCCTGAAGTTCAAGAGAGTGGTTCAGATTAGATCTGCTTGAATCATTGTTCCCTGAATTTGAGCCTTTACCATCATTTGACGTTGTCGTTGTAACTTGCAAATGTTGTTCTTCGTTCTGGTGCTGGTGGAAGTGCAAGTGGGCGCAAAGAGGCAGGTGGAGTGCTCCTCTACTAATAGTGCGACTTCCCCCACTTGTGGTTCAGTGGAGTTGATTGTTGTGCATTCCAAAGTTTTATCCGGTTCATGCGAGGCGACCTCCAAATGGGCTACTATGAACTGCTGGATGGTCTGCTAGAGTTTCCTCCATGGTGAATGAGGTAGTAGATAGTTGAAGGGGAGTAGGAGGTAATAGAGGCCTGGAATTGTGCCACTAGAGGAGAATATGGACGATGCAGGGTCCTTTATGAGAGGAAACTTTGAAGAGATTTTTGGTTGATAGAGATGTGTTAGGTGACCTCCTGATTTCTGTGGTGTCAGGCAAGGGGCCTCTATTACCTTGGAAGGTGAGATCAGTTTTACGGAGCTTGGTGTTATCTTTCCCGTTTATTTCGATTGTTTGGATTTACGCACAGGGACCACAAGATGGCCCCTTTTCCTACCGGACCTCATAGTGGTGAAAGCACTTAGGACTCCTCTGCTTTCACCTTCTTTCTTTCTTTCTTTCTTTTCCTTTTTCACCTCGTGTCGTGTTGTATTTTGCTTTGCAGAGACTTTCAGACCGGTCCTTTTGCTTTACGGAGATTTTCAAACCAGTCCTTTGACCGCCTAGGTTTCACAGCACAACGCATGCGGTACAAGCTGGCCCACAAAACGGCGCTGCACCGCACCCACCCGACGTGGTTGACATGGTTGATCTGGTTGATTCCTGAAGGCTTCCTTAAGGATCCAGGCCTCCCAAAGATTCCTGATGATATTGGTCGAGTCGGGTCGGTTCAAGGCGTGGCTGGACTGCAGGAACTGCCAACTGGAACTGCCAAGCCGCTGCTATAATAGTCTGGGACACCTGCTCCTGCCTCCAGCCAGCAACAAAGCCAGCAACAGAGCTCATGCCGGTATCCTGCGCGTTGCTAAAGGGGGATCACCTAGTAAGGACGTGCAGGGCAGACAGGTATCCTCCAGGGAGTCCCTTGCTGATCTGATTGTTGTCTGCCTCAGCTCAGGTTGGAGAGCAGAGGAAGTGAGGAAGCGAGAGCGGGAGCAAGAGCAACAGAACTCCAGTCACTGCTCCAGTCATTGGATTCTGGCTCTGGTCGCCAGCCCAGCATGGGACAAAGAAGGCAATAAGGCAGGTGAACCGGGAGGGCCGGGAGAGCCGGTAGAGAGCCAGAAGAGCCGGACGGGGAGCGGGAACAAGCAAGTGTGCTCCCATCGCACCAACACACCCGCGCCCCAGAACAGCCCAAACAATCCGGCTTGCAGTTTACGGCCTACCACGGCTCCTCTGGTCACTGACTCCTAGCACCAAACTCCAGCTCCTGGCTCGCACTGCTCTCACCGCTCAGGTTGCTTAGGCTGCGGACTGCACCCATTTTTGCAGGAAGTAAATTCACTGGTTTCTCAACGTCTGTCTGCAGAGGAAGTGACATCACTCACTTTCCAGCATCCATTTGCTCAGTAAGAGGCTTTTCTGGATTCCTGCTGAAAACCATCCTTAAAAGAAGGTCTGCAAGTAGCCTTCATTCCCCATCACCCATCTCCAGAAGAAGTGACATGACTGCCTCTTCCATCATCCATCTGCTCAGGAAGTGACATCACTTCCTACCTTCTTCCCACTTCGGTCAACTCCTCAGGACATTCCACTGCCAGGGCCTCCCCAGCTAAGGCCAGACACATACAAAGGCACTACCTGTTTGGCCTGTTAGGGTCATATAGTGCCTTGGGGCGGTACCCTGGTCCAACTGAAGCCTGCAAGGTAAGATATCATCACTCACCTGATTCAGCCTACTGTACTCCCTATCAACCTTTTTCACACCAAGTCCTAGATGACACAAACACTCAGATAGCATCCTCACAACACATAGGAGCCTAATAAAAAAACTGCATTTTACAATTCCCTCAATAGCTGTTGGAAATTACCATCTTTTGTGTGCTATATTCTCAGATGTTTGCCTTGCTCCCCTATTTTAACGGAACCCATTTTGTTGGCATTAGGACTCTTCACACTTTAACCCTGCCAACCAAGGTAAAGTGCTTCTGCTCTCCCTTTTGATCAAGATAAAATGTGTATACCCCTTATTGGAACAGTGAATGTACTTATAAGTCCTCAGTAATTGTTACTAGATGTACCATTTCAATTCAATGTGCCAAGTATTTATTCATCACACAAACAGCAATAAAGTGAAAATATAACACAAGAAAACTCCCAAACCAAGTTGGAACAATAGTGAAGATTTTAATAAGTAAAATGATACAGAACAACAAAAATTCAATCAGTATTGAGATATTGACTTTTAGGGGCCGATATCGACCGGCTGATTATGATACAGCTGGTCGGAATTGAAACCGGTCAGTCATTCCGGCTGGCTTGAGCCCGTTGGCCAGTCGGAACCGGCCCGTAATCCATATGGATGGCGGTTTACGCCGTCCGGATTACAATACATGGTTTCCGGCAGGGTTTCCATGCCGGCCTTTCCAACATGGAAACCCTGTCGGAAAGTGTGTTTGGGGGCACCTAGTAGGGCCCCCTTCTCCTTGCAGTTTCTGGTTGGGGGCAGAGGGGGCACCTAAGGTGTCCCCCTGTTAATCCCTGCACCTTATGGCAGTCACCTTATGGCTGTAATACAAACTCCCTTAGAGAAATGAGAGAATGCGACTGCACCATGTGCGGTCACATCATAATTAGGCGGTTGGAACTGCCGACCAGAGGTCCCATTTCCACTATGGTGTCGACATCGTAATAGGCCTTTATATGTTATAAGTAAAAAAAGCACTCAAAAGCACAACGAGCCAACTTGGGGTATCTGGTTGCGCTGGAGCAGGACTAAGTCACAAGTTCAGGCTGACGGTGATGGAGTGCAGGTCAGGCACAGGACTGATTTTGACCTGCTGGGAGCTGTACTTTAAGTCCTTAGTGCAAGGACTGCACAGTGTTGCTTTGAGAGACTTCATGTCACTCTGCATTGGTTCCTATGAAGCTTCAAGCTGGGCGACAAGGCTTTACCGGGCTTTGGGTCCCTCGGTGGCAGTTCCGATTAAATTTTCAGCTGTGGGACACGTCTTTGGGGGGCTTCGCATTACTTTGCACTGAATTTAATGGAACATTCTGTTAGTCCAGGAGGAGTTCTGTCTGAGTTCTTTCTGATGCCAGCTGAGGATCCAGGACCAGAGGCCACTTCTTGGGGATCAGGACTCACTCGAGTAGAGTCCAGCAGGAGCTCTCAGGCTGGTTTAGTTGCAGGCTCAGGCAGATTCCGTTTCAGCAGGTCAGCTGGGAAGTTGTAGGGAGACCTCTGAAGCTTGTCCTTGTAGCTCACACTGTAGATTGGTCGGCTGACACTTAGATTTACTCTGAGTAGCCTGGGATGAAGGCAAGCAGGTCTCAGACAGCAGAGCAGTCCTAGAAGCAGTGCATCAGGACAGTCCTTCTTCTTTATCTTCCAGGTCAAGGAGTGTTCTGATGGCTCTGGAGGTCCAATATGTATAGCTTGTGCTACCCTTTCCATGGGTGGACTCCCTGTCCTATGCACACATCTGGTTCTGGAAATCCGTTGGGGGTGGTAAAAGACATGGCAGGCCTGGTGTCAGGTTACTTTGTGCAAAGCCCTTTGAAGTGTAAGTGGGAATGGGTACTACCCTCTCACACCACATCCTGCCAGGATGGGCCTTTCTGTACACCTCTTTGTGCTATTGTCTCCAGGTAATACACAAACCCCAACAGCAGAGCCATTCACAGTCATATGACCCCAGACACTGGCAGAATGCATAAATGGTTGGGACAAGAAAATGCTAACTTTCTAAAAGTATATATGAACACTATCAGATTAGTTACAAGTGAGAGCACTTTTGAGTTTTGTACTTAATATATTATTGTATTATACATTTTGTAATGTTGTGTTTACTTATGTCTCTAAAGTGCAATAATGTGCCTGATATTTCAATGTAGTCTGAAAGATATGTTTAAGTGCACATGAAATATTTGCATACTAATTAAGAAATAATAGTGAATAAATACATGAGCCAAGGCAATTCATTTGCTTGACACTGAATCTAAAGTGCTGGCTCAAAAATGTCAGCTTGGGTAATCTGTTCATATATACATTAAGGAGGCCTAGCCCAGCTGTTTTAAAAAGGCCCAACCCCTTAGTACGAACTTTCTAAAAGTGGCATTTTCAAAATTGTAACTCAACATTGGACTTTTAGGACCATTAAAAAGGATTTTAAATTATAATTCATTTGAGTGAAACAGCATCTTTCCATCTGCTCCCAATCTAAAGCTAGCACTTTTTATATGTATCAGGGTAACCCAGTGTTAGACAATGTGAGAGATAGACCTTACTAAGTAAAAAATGACCTTCGGAGTTTTTCTATCCAGTACATTTAAAACGTAAACACAGATGTCCAACTTTTTAAAGACACCCTGCTCTATGAGCCTTTAGGACCTGCCTAAGGGTTGAAAAATATGTATTAAAAAGTAAGGTTTAGGTCTGGCAAAAGGTTCATTTTTCTAGGTTGAAATTGCAGTTTACTTTGGCATTAAATTCTGCAGTGTCAGGCCTGAGGCATGTTTTAAAGTGCTACTGTGGTGGGTGGCAAAATGAGTGTTGCAGGTCCACAAGTAGAATTTAATTTACAAGCTCTGGGTACATGTAGTACCATTTACTATGGACTTACAGGTAAAGTCAATCTGCCAACTAGGCGCTGGCCAGTTTAGCCATATTTTAAGACGACAGCAGAAGCACTTTAGCACTGGTTAGTAATGATAAAGATCACAGTGTCCTAAAGCCAACAAATATGAAATGGTGAAGGCAAAAAATTTAGGGAATACAACACCAAAAATGTCAGGTCTAACAGACTGTGTTTACTATTAGGGTGGGGCTCCCACTCCTCTCAACTAATCACCCAATTTCTTACAGTAGCACTACATAACATAACATGTATTTGCAAAGCGCACATTCACCCAAGGGTATCTTCGAAGTGAATAACAGATGTTTCCAAACTCAATGGTACTCAGTTTATTGACCTAAAAAAATGAAAGACTGAGTGGACCTGCTGGGATTTAAACCTGTGACCATGAGGCCCCTACAGTGGATGCATTAGTTCACTAATTCACCAGACCCAACTGCAATAGTAATACTAAACACACTACAAAAAGCTATTCACAAACCTACAAGTTTAAGGGCCTAATGTTGAGTTTGGCGGCCTGATGGCAGTCTTGCAGCAGTCTGAGGCCCCTCAAATACTGGTGGTGCCGCTGCAGCACCGCCAAGCATATTAGGAGTTTCCTCACCACCACAGTTTTCATGGCGGTGATCCTGCCATGAAAAGTGTGTCTGTGAGGAAACAAAGTGGGCCCTACAGGACCCCTGGTGCCTCTGTGCCATGGGATGCATGCAGTAGGGCTCATGGTGTGCCCCCCTGTCTGCATGTAACCCCAGTTCCTGCAGGGCATGGACTTGACAGTCCATGCCCTGAAGGAATGTGCAATGGTGTTCCCATTGCTGTGCCTCGCAAAGGCTCACCAATGAGACTTAGCACTGTACCGCCCTGGGCCAGCCGCCGCCGGGCCCCCGAGCTGGATTCCTGTCAGAATCTAGCAGGCGGTCGCATTATGGCTTTGGCGGTGCGGCAGTGGGGCACTGGCATGGGGACCCACTGCCATACCGCCAACGTCATAATAGGGCCCTAAATCTCAACTTATACTCACCATTTTTTTCTATGGCGTGATCATCAGACATGTAAGTTTACTACTTAGGGCCTCATTACTATGTCAGGTGGAATGACTTTCGCCCGACACCGCATCAGTCATGGGACTGACCGACACCCGGTCGGCGGTCCCGACCGCCTCATTATGATACTACCGAACACTGGGGTATACGTACAAGAACTGCTGCTAACTAACGCTAACGCTAGCCAAATTGGCAACACAGGGCTGCATCTCATTGACAACAATATGATGCAGCCCTGTGAACCTCCCATCTCTGGGGTATAAGTTCACAGGCCAACAGTGATGCTGGCACATATGCAGTATTGTGCAGGGGTGTCTGAGTAGAGTTGAAGATTGTACATGTGCATGAAGAGGGGCCCATACTGTGCATACGCAATCTTCCACACAACACAGGCACCCCTGCACAATGGTGCATGTGTGCCAGCTTCAGTGTTGTCCTGTGAGCCTATGCCCCAGAGATGGGAAGCTCACGGAGTTGCATCATATTGTTGTCAATGAGATGCAGCCATGTGTTGCCAATTTGGCTGAGCGTGGTGTTGAGCCTAGGGTACAAATGCGACACTCAGCGAACTCTCCAGTCAACATGTCCCTTTGCTTGTACATAAGATCCAGCCCTGTGTTCTCAAAGTGACAAAGCATGTTCTGAATCTCTGTATCCTAAACCCATTCACTCCGCATGCATTGAAAATATGCACCCTTGTGCCTTAAACGTGCATATTCCATATTGTCGAAATTCAACAAGCTGGAAGGCTAATGTGATGTACAACTACGAGCAGAAAGGAAATACATCCAAAAGTACAGTGTAAAGACTCTGCATATCAGGAATGTGTCCCATTAAAAATAAAACATGTTTTGTGTGTGCCGTGCTCACAGAACCATACAGTCCCTGTCAAGGTGCCTGTCAAGTGGAGTATGACACAGAGCACGTTTCACAATGTAGAACCAGTGCATGTCAACTTGCTACATGTCACCTTCACCTGATACGTCAAAATGCACTCCTCCACATCAAACTATCTACAAGTGTCATCTAGTAGACAGTATTGTACAGAAATCACAGTCCTGGTGTGAGATGGCCATTACACATTGACATGCATGGAAACCAGTCCTTGGGGAAAGTCAACAGTAGCAGTGAACAAATGCATAGGCAGTCATGTCTGTAAACATCCTCGCACAAACAAAGGCATCCAATCAGCAGAATTGCACGTATCATCCATGTGTTCATCAGCTGTGCATATTTCTAAGCACCCTTCTCCATGCCAAGATCACTTGCTATGATGTTGGGGTGGTGATACTGGCTTACCATCACTTACAAACCCCTGTAAATCACTGCCATGTAACCAAGCCACACAGACACACTTTATGTGGTGTGAGAGGTTAGAGCAGAGGTCTTCAAACTTTTGGATGCCGAGACCCCCCTGTCAACATTTTGAGGCGTAAGGACCCCCTCCTGACAAAAGTGTCTAAACCTGTTGACTAAATTGCGTGGGATGATAATGTAAATGAGGTTATGTGATGCCGCGTATTTTGGGATTGCATTGCTTCATTATTTTGACATTTGTTACACACAGTAACACTGAGGAAAGATTTCACCCAAGCAGTACCCATTTATAACCAAAATACAGCAATAATCATCATAAAGATTTCAAGTCAACCTTTGTTAAGGGCCTTCCACTCTGCAGCAATACGTGCTGCCACATTAGAAGCTCACCTGGCCCTGACCGGGAGAAGCAGGGGTCCCTTAAAACCCTGGCGGTTTTGTGCAGAGTTAAGCCGTTTACCCATGCAGCTTTCCTCTCACCCCCTCCCTTCCATCCCTCTCTCCTCTCCTAACCCCAGATCCCTCTCTCACTTTGCAGACCATTTTCTTTCACCCCTTTTTACAACTTCTGAATTCTCCCCATTCAAACTCTCACTTCACCTTTAATCACCTCTTGCCATTCTGTCTTTTCACTGCCCTCATCTCTAATAGTCTCTCACATTTATCTCATGGCCTCTCTGGCCCTGTCACCTCCCGTGCCCCTCAGCACTTCTCATTCACCTCGTCTCTCCATTCAAATTTTTGTCTATTTGTATCTTACACCTCTCCAGTCCCCCCATTCCTCTTTCACATCTCCCCTTTGTTCTAACAGAAGCCCTCCCCTTTGGATCACACTCACTTCTTGCGTGTCCACACTTCTCTTCGGCAATTCACATTTCTCCTCATCCCTGACCTCTTCAATCAAATTCTCTCACTCCCTTGCTGTCCTCTCTCATCCTCTCATCACCAAGCATACGGGTCGGACCCGTATGCTCCTCTCGGCAGGTGCCACTCTGCTTACTGTTCCCTAATTCAAGAAGGCATGAGTTGTCTGTCTCGCTGTTTTGATGCAGGTCATGCAGTTATGGAACTTGCATCCTCCTTTGCTTTGTTCCACCAAGAATATATTATCCTTTAGGAAGATATAAAAACCTTTCTCTATGCTCTGTAGGTTACCCCATTTGGCTGGTTCTCCTTCTCCTTCTGTGTGTTTCTCATTAGCCTTCAGGCAGTAGATAGTTTTTAGCCCCAGGACATCTTTTGGTAACAGTAGCACACTACAAATGTAAATCGTAGGCAGAAGCAGGGGAGCCACTAGACCAGAACTTCAGAGGGGGAGGGGGGCTAACACTCCCAGTCAGGGCTGGTCCTAACGCTGGTCGCACCCGGTGCATCAGTCTTTTTTGATGCCCCACCCCGTTTCCTCCTTCTCCATGAATTCCTTCACTGCCACTCACCAACAATGCACCACATCTATCTATAGCACCTTTCTGACAAACATTTCATTTTTTATAGCACTACTCATAGTTTACTCACACTCATTTCTGGGATCTGCATGGTACATATTCTTTGTAGCAGGCACATTAACCCTCTGCACTGTGTGGGTGACAAGAGTGCTCATGTGAGTGCACGATGAGCGATGCAACAGTGTGAGAGTAGGACAAGAGGAGTGACTGCAGGGCGAGTGAGGTGGCGTATGAATTTGGGTGCGGATGCAAGTTCAGAATGGGATGAATGAATGTATGATTACTGATGGGCTTGTTTGAGTGAGTTGCATATTGAGTAGTGAGGGGGACAGGTGAGTGAAGTGTCACATGAGTGCAGGATGAGTAGTGTACTTGTGTGACTGCAGGTTGAGGTATAGGGTGAGCAGCACAAGTGCATTGTGAGTGCAGAGTGATCACTGTGAGTGCAAGGTGAGCGGGTGAATGGTGTGAGTGCATGGTGATCAGTGTGAGTGCAGGGTAAGCAGGTGAATGGTGTGAGTGCATGGTGATCAGTGTGAGTGCATTGTGATTGCTGTGAGTGCAGGGTGAGCGTGAAAATGAAGGGCGAGAATGAGGAATGAGTTGTCTGAATGCAGGGTGCCTTCCCAGAACCATGAAGTAACTCAGCATGTTATTGACGGCGGCGTAGAGTTTAAGATCTAAGTTAAACTATTGCGGCATTAATCGGGGATCGAGGGTGAAGGATATAAATAATGTGCTGATCCTGCAACAAACTTCCAGTCCTATGGTTAGGGTTGCCAGCAGATTATTTTGATGGCCCAGTCGGTACAAAAAAAAGCAGTCACCTAAAGCGGTATTTTCAGCGCTTATCTGTGCATACTTCCAACAGCAAATATAAATAGAAAGCACTTTGAATTGTGTTCTAGGGCTGCCTCAATGATCCATGACTGATAATTAAAGAGAACAAAGACAGAAAAGTCACAAAACGAATGCATACATACTTTTTTATTTCTAAGTCTATTTAGTGCCAAGAGGAGATCTTTGCAGGCTCTTTAAACAAAACACGGCAGGCATTTTTCTTTTGGCAAGCCTACTTTGTATTCCTTTCCATGAAATGCATTCTCACTCTAAAGCAGTAAATGTAAAATACAAATGTAAGGAATAGGCTGAGTGGGGACGCAGGGGTACTGGAACCAGCAAAAAAACCTAAGCCTCTGTAACCAGTTTGCAAAGGCATGTAAAAATGCAAATGGTCTTTAAAGACCTGTGAAAAACACGGGGGTGCCGGAGATAAGACTCCAGACACTGCCCAGCTGAGCCCCCAGCAGCTCAAGTTTACTGCAGCAGCCCGGCTGAGACACAGGACGGGGGAAGTGGGGGGGGCTGAAGCCCTTGGGCCTGGGCAGAAGTGTAACTGGGAAGGCGCGACCCCCTTTGCATCACTCCACGGCCCCCTGGGGGTCACGCCCCACAGTTTGAAGACCCCTGGGTTAGAGTAATGGGTGTTGTTTTGTGTGTCCACACTGCAACACTCATAGAAAAACATGCTGCCCTATACTCACAAGGGTGAAGACAATAGGAGGCTAGTAAAAATGTATGCAAGGAGAAACCTGATCCCTAACATGCAAATATATAGGAAATCTTCTTTTCCCAAGTCTTTTGATCTTTCCATGTGTACTGCATTGTGCATTACCATACTTGAGACACACATACAACAACATCTCCCCTTTACATTGCAGAGGCAGAAACATCACCTCCTGTGCAGCAGCCTGTCCCACTGTACTATGATGAAGATGAAGACATCTCAACCATCGACCATGACACACTCCAAGAGCTGCTCAACTCCATTGGCAGCCCATCTCCGGAAGCAGGGACATCCTGCAGCATCGTGGAAGCTCCAACCCCTGCCCAAAACACCCAACAGCAAGCACCTACCACCACAGCTGTCTCCCAGGAGCTTGCGGACCCACTTCTAATATTTCAACGTCTTGCGAAAGAGGACCAGCAGGAGCGGGTGGGGTTTGACAGCCTGGCAGCCAAACTAGATGTGGTCGTGGGTGTCTCAGTCCCATTAGCGACCACCTAGAGTCCTCCACAGGCACCCACAGTCCGGTCCATGCTCTCCAGCATTCCATGACTGACAACGCTGGAGTACTGACTCGGAGACAAGAACAACTGTCCAGTCAAAGTGCCCCTAGCGATGTCACCAAGGAGCTGTGTGAAATGAGAAAGATCATGCAGAACATGGAGCAGATGCAGGCCTCACACTTGCCAGCCATGGCTGCACACCACAGAGATGTTGCTGAAGTTTGCAAGCCCTGCAGCTCCTCATCACTATAGTGATGCCTCATCATTTGGTACAGATTAATGCTGCTGCTACTTCCACATCCACCTCTCACACCCCTGATGTGTCACAGCCTCACAGTGCTCCAGTCAATATACCAGCATGCACATGGGCGGCACATGACACATCAGAGGAGGAAGATGTGGATGAATCAACATTTCTATGAAAAAGTTAGCGGAGGCATTCATTTCGGCAAAATGGACAGTTTCTGCTTGGATCTGTACTTACCATCATGCCTCGGAACACCAGCTTCCACTGTCCTATGAATGACACTGCTACACTCACTTTGGTCTTCAATAAGGCCTGCCAATTTTGTCATTGTTCCCAATGACACTGCAATTACCCTGTTGACTGAACTCTGCCTCTTCCTCAACATGTCTCTGGACATGTTACACCCAAAGGACTCTGTCAGGCCCTCCACTGGGCATCTATACAATGTGGGGGTTATTTGACCAAGTTTCTGGGTCAGTATACTACCGATGTGAATGTAAATGTAAATAAAAAAAATAAAGTCACATATATGTGTGTTGCCTATGACCATTCAAGTATAGAAGTGATAAAAATGTATGGTTAGTGAATCCATCAAAACATACAAAGAGTGACTTTTGATAAATGGTCACGTTGAGTCCGTGTCCCAGATAGGCAGTGAGATGACCGGGTATACAAGAATTCAACATTGACCTATGTACATGATGGGAATTGGCATGTGCTGAAATACGTTCAAGTCAGTCTCATGCCACAAGAAGTGTCTTTAACTACCATTGCTAACAAGTCTTATGTGGCAGATTTACTCACACTTAACAGGGTGAACAAAGCTTGTTGCGATGGATGTCATGGCATATCACATTTCAAGATAGAGCACACACCATATTCACATAGATGGTAAAGCATAATGGCACATTCCCCATCACCCATCTCCAGAGGAAGTGACAAGACTGCCTCTTCCATCATCCATCTGCTCAGGAAGTGACATCACTTCCTACCTTCTTCCTACTTCGGCCAACTTCTCAGGAGATTCCACTGCCAGGGCCTCGCCAGCTAAGGCCAGACACATACAAAGGCACTACCTGTTTTGGCCTGTTAGGGTCATTTAGTGCCTTGGGGCGGTACCCTGGTCCAACTGAAGCCTACAAGGTAAGCTATCATCACACACCTGATCCAGCCTACTGTACTCCCTATCAACCTTTTTCACACCAAGTCCTAGATGACACAAACACTCAGATAGCATCCTCAAAACACATAGGAGCCTAATAGAAAAACTGCATTTTACAATTCCCTCAATAGCTGTTGGAAATTACCATCTTTTGTGTGCTATATTCTCAGATGTTTGCCTTGCTCCCCTATATTAACAGTACCCATTTTGTTGGCATTAGGACTCTTCACACTTTAACCCTGCCAACCAAGGTAAAGTGCTTGTGCTCTCCCTTTTGATCAAGATAAAATGTGTATACCCCTTAATGGAACAGTGAATGTACTTATAAGTCCTCAGTAATTGTTACTAGATGTACCATTTCAATTCAATGTGCCAAGTATTTTTTCATCATACAAACAGCAATAAAGTGAAAATATAACACAAGAAAACTCCCAAACCAAGTTGGAACAATAGTGTAGATTTTAATAGGTAAAATGATACAGAACAACAAAAATTCAATCAGTATTGAGATATTGACTTTTAGGGGCCGATATCGACCAGCTAATTATGATACAGCTGGTCGGAATTGAAACCGGTCAGTCATTCCGGCTGGCTTGACCCCTTGGCCAGTCGGAACCAGCCCGTAATCCATATGGATGGCGGTTTACGCCGTCCGGATTACAATACATGGTTTCCGGCAGGGTTTCCATGCCGGCCTTTCCAACATGGAAACCCTGTCGGAAAGTGTGTTTGGGGGCACCTAGTAGGGCCCCCTTCTCCTTGCAATTTCTGGTTGGGGGCAGAGGGGGCACCTAAGATGCCCCCTGGTAATCCCTGCACCTTATGGCAGTCACCTTATGGCTGTAATACAAGCTCCCTTAGAGAAATGAGAGAATGCGACTGCACCATGTGCGGTCACATCATAATTAGGCGGTTGGGACTGCCGACCAGATGTCCAATTTCCACTATGGTGTCGACATCGTAATAGGCCCCTATATGTTATAAGTAAAAAAAGCACTCAAAAGCACAACGAGCCAACTTGGGGTATCTGGTTGCGCTGGAGCAGGACTAAGTCACAAGTTTAGGCTGACGGTGATGGAGTGCAGGTCAGGCACAGGACGGATTTCGACCTGCTGGGAGCTGTACTTTAAGTCCTTAGTGCAAGGACTGCACAGTGTTGCTTTGAGAGACTTCATGTCACTCTGCCTTGGTTCCTATGAAGCTTCAAGCTGGGCGACCAGGCTTTACCGGGCTTTGGGTCACTCGGTGGCAGTTCCGATTAAACTTTCAGCTGTGGGACACGTCTTTGGGGGGCTTCGCATTACTTTGCACTGAATTTAATGGAACATTCTGTTAGTCCAGGAGGAGTTCTGTCTGAGTTCTTTCTGATGCCAGCTGAGGATCCAGGACCAGAGGCCACTTCTTGGGGATAAGGACTCACTCGAGTAGAGTACAGCAGGAGCTCTCAGGCTGGTTTAGTTGCAGGCTCAGGCAGATTCCGTTTCAGCAGGTCAGCTGGGAAGTTGTAGGGAGACCTCTGAAGCTTGTCCTTGTAGCTCACACTGTAGATTGGTCGGCTGACACTTAGATTTACTCTGAGTAGCCTGGGATGAAGGCAAGCAGGTCTCAGACAGCAGAGCAGTCCTAGAAGCAGTGCATCAGGACAGTCCTTCTTCTTTATCTTCCAGGACAAGGAGTGTTCTTATGGCTCTGGAGGTCCAATATGTATACCTTGTGCTACCCTTTCCATGGGTGGACTCCCTGTCCTATGCACACATCTGGTTCTGGAAATCCGTTGGGGGTGGTAAAAGACATGGCAGGCCTGGTGTCAGGTTACTTTGTGCAAAGCCCTTTGAAGTGTAAGTGGGAATGGGTACTACCCTCTCACACCACATCCTGCCAGGTTGGGCCTTTCTGTACACCTCTTTGTGCTATTGTCTCCAGGTAATACAAAAACCCCAACAGCGGAGCCATTCACAGTCATATGACCCCAGACACTGGCAGAATGCATAAATGGTTGGGACAAGAAAATGCTAACTTTCTAAAAGTATATATGAACACTATCAGATTAGTTACAAGTGAGAGCAGATTTGAGTTTTGTAATTAAAATATTATTGTATTATACATTTTGTAATGTTGTGTTTACTTATGTCTCTAAAATGCAATAATGTACCTGATATTTCAATGTAGTCTGAAAGATATGTTTAAGTGCACATAAAATATTTGCATACTAATTAAGAAATAATAGTGAATAAATACATGAGCCAAAGCAATTCATTTGCTTGACACTGAATCTAAAGTGCTGGCTCAAAAATGTCAGCTTGGGTAATCTGTTCATATATACATTAAGGAGGCCTAGCCCAGCTGTTTTAAAAAGGCCCAACCCCTTAGTACGAACTTTCTAAAAGTGGCATTTTCAAAATTGTAACTCAACATTGGACTTTTAGGACCGTTTAAAAGGATTTTAAATTACAATTCATTTGAGTGAAACAGCATATTTCCATCTGCTCCCAATCTAAAGCTAGCACTTTTTATATGTATCAGGGTAACCCAGTGTTAGACAATGTGAGAGATAGACCTTACTAAGTGAAAAATGACCTTCGGAGTTTTTCTATCCAGTACATTTAAAACTTAAATACAGATGTCCAACTTTTTAAAGACACCCTGCTCTATGAGCCTTTAGGACCTGCCTAAGGGTTGAAAAATATGTATTAAAAAGTAAGGTTTAGGTCTGGCAAAAGGTTCATTTTTCTAGGTTGAAATTGCAGTTTACTTTGGCATTAAATGCTGCAGTGTCAGGCCTGAGGCATGTTTTAAAGTGCTACTGTGGTGGGTGGCAAAATGAGTGTTGCAGGTCCACAAGTAGAATATAATTTACAAGCCCTGGGTACATGTAGTACCATTTACTATGGACTTACAGGTAAAGTCAATCTGCCAACGAGACGCTGGCCAATTTAGCCATATTTTAAGACGAGAGCACAAGCACTTTAGCACTGGTTAGTAATGATAACGATTACAGTGTCCTAAAGCCAACAAATATGAAATGGTGAAGGCAAATAATTTAGGGAATACAACACCAAAAATGTCAGGACTAACAGACTGTGTTTACTATTAGGGTGGGGCTCCCACTCCTCTCAACTAATCACCCAATTTCTTACAGTAGCACTACATAACATAACATGTATTTGCAAAGCGCACATTCACCCAAGTGTATCTTGGAAGTGAATAACAGATGTTTCCAAACTCAATGGTACTCTGTTTTTTGCCTTCCAAAAAATGAAAGACTGAGTGGACCTGCTGGGATTTGAACCTGTGACCATAAGGCCGAACACAGGCCCGTATAGTGGATGCATTAGTTCACTAATTCACCAGACCCAACTGCAATAGTAATTCTAAACATACTAAAAAAAGCTATTCACAAACCTACAAGTTTAAGGGCCTAATGTTGAGTTTGGCGGCCTGATGGCAGTCTTGCAGCAGTCTGAGGCCCCTCAAATACTGGTGGTGCCGCTGCAGCACCGCCAAGCATATTAGGAGTTTCCTCACCACCACAGTTTTCATGGCGGTGATCCTGCCATGAAAAGTGTGGCTGTTGGACTTGACAGTCCATGCCCTGAAGGAATGTGCAATGATGTTCCCATTGCTGTGCCTCGTAGAGGCTCACCAATGAGACTTAGCACTGTACCGCCCTGGGCCAGCCGCCGCCGGGCCCCCGAGCTGGATTCCTGTCAGAATCTAGCAGGCGGTCGCATTATGGCTTTGGCGGTGCGGCAGTGGGGCACTGGCATGGGACCCACTGCCATACCGCCAATGTCATAATAAGGCCCTAAATCTCAACTTATACTCACCATTTTTTTCTATGGCATGATCATCAGACATGTAAGTTTACTACTTAGGGCCTCATTACTATGTCAGGTGGAATGACTTTCGCCTGACACCGCATCAGTCATGGGACTGACCGACACCCGGTCGGCGGTCCCGACCACCTCATTATGATACTACCGAAAACTGGGGAATACGTACAAGAACTGCTGCTAACTAACGCTAACGCTAGCCAAATTGGCAACACAGGGCTGCATCTCATTGACAACAATATGATGCAGCCCTGTGAACCTCCCATCTCTGGGGTATAAGTTCACAGGCCAACAGTGATGCTGGCACATATGCAGTATTGTGCAGGGGTGTCTGAGTAGAGTTGAAGATTGTACATGTGCAAGCGCCGGGACACTCTTTTAGAGTAGCCGAGCGCTATATAAGACCAATTTTAACATAACATAACATGAAGAGGGGCCCATACTGTGCATACGCAATCTTCCACACAACACAGGCACCCCTGCACAATGGTGCATGTGTGCCAGCTTCAGTGTTGTCCTGTGAGCCTATGCCCCAGAGATGGGAAGTTCACGGAGTTGCATCATATTGTTGTCAATGAGATGCAGCCATATGTTGCCAATTTGGCTGAGCGTGGTGTTGAGCCTAGGAGGCAAATGCGACACTCAGCGACCTCTCCAGTCAACATGTCCCTTTGCTTGTACAAAAGATCCAGCCCTGTGTTCTCAAAGTGACAAAGCATGTTGTGAATCTCTGTAACCTAAACACATTCATTCCTCATGCATTGAAAATATGCACCCTTGTGCCTTAAACGTGCACATTCCATATTGTCGAAATTCAACAAGCTGTAAGGCTAATGTGATGTACAACTACGAGCAGAAAGGAAATACATCCAAAAGTACAGTGTAAAGACTCTGCATATCAGGAATGTGTTCCATTAAAAATAAAACATGTTTTGTGTGTGCCGTGCTCACAGAACCATACAGTCCCTGTCAAGGTGCATGTCAAGTGGAGTATGACACAGAGCAAGTTTCACAATGTAGCACCAATGCATGTCAACTTGCTACATGTCACCTTCACCTGATACGTCAAAATGCACTTCTCCACATCAAACTATCTACAAGTGTCATCTAGTAGACAGTATTGTACAGAAATCACAGTCCTGGTGTGAGATGGCCATTACACATTGACATGCATGGAAACCAGTCCTTGGGGAAAGTCAACAGTAGCAGTGAACAAAGGCATAGGCAGTCATGTCTGTAAACATCCTTGCACAAACAAAGGCATCCAATCAGCAGAATTGCACGTATCATCCATGTGTTCATCAGCTGTGCATATTTCTAAGCACCCATCCCCATGCCAAGATCACTTGCTATGATGTTGGGATGGTGATATTGGCTTACCATCACTTACAAACCCCTGTAAATCACTGCCATGTAACCAAGCCACACAGACACACTTTATGTGGTGTGAGAGGTTAGAGTAAAGGGTGTTGTTTTGTGTGTCCACACTGCAACACTCATAGAAAAACATGCTGCCCTATACTCACAAGGGTGAAGACAATAGGAGGCTAGTAAAAATGTATGCAAGGCGAAAACTGATCCCTAACATGCAAATATATAGGAAATCTTCTTTTCCCAACTCTTTTGATCTTTCCATGTGTACTGCATTGTGCATTACCATACTTGAGACACACATACAACAACATCTCCCCTTTACATTGCAGAGGCAGAAACATCACCTCCTGTGCAGCAGCCTGTCCCACTGTACTATGATGAAGATGAAGACATCTCAACCATCGACCATGACACACTCCAAGAGCTGCTCAACTCCATTGGCAGCTCATCTCCGGAAGCAGGGACATCCTGCAGCATCGTGGAAGCTCCAACCCCTTCCCAAAACACCCAACAGCAAGCACCTACTACCACAGCTGTCTCCCAGGAGCTTGAGGACCCACTTCTAATATTTCAACGTCTTGCGGAAGAGGACCAGCAGGAGCGGGTGGGTTTGACAGCCTGGCAGCCAAACTAGATGTGGTCGTGGGTGTCTCAGTCCCATTAGCGACCACCTAGAGTCCTCCACAGGCACCCACAGTCCGGTCCATGCTCTCCAGCATTCCATGACTGACAACGCTGGAGTACTGACTCGGAGACAAGAACAACTGTCCAGTTAAAGTGGCCCTAGCGATGTCACCAAGGAGCTGCGTGAAATGAGAAAGATCATGCAGAACATGGAGCGGATGCGGGCCTCACACTTGCCAGCCATGGCTGCACACCACAGAGATGTTGCTGAAGTTTGCAAGCCCTGCAGCTCCTCATCACTATAGTGATGCCTCATCATTTGGTACAGATGAATGCTGCTGCTACTTCCACATCCACCTCTCACACCCCTGATGTGTCACAGCCTCACAGTGCTCCAGTCAATATACCAGCATGCACATGGGCGGCACATGACACATCAGAGGAGGAAGATGTGGATGAATCCACATTTCTATGAAAAAGTTAGCGGAGGCATTCATTTCTGCAAAATGGACAGTTTCTGCTTGGATCTGTACTTACCATCATGCCCCGGAACACCAGCTTCCACTGTCCTATGAATGACACTGCTACACTCACCTTGGTCTTCAATAAGGCCTGCCAATTTTGTCATTGTTCCCAATGACACTGCAATTAGCCTGCTGACTGAACTCTGCCTCTTCCTCAACATGTCTCTTTACATGTTACACCCAAATGACTCTGTCAGGCCCTCCACTGGGCATCTATACAATGTGGGGGTTATTTGACCAAGTTTATGGGTCAGTATACTACCAATGTGAATGTACATGTAAATAAAAAAAATAAAGTCACACATATGTGTGTTGCCTATGGCCATTCAAGTATAGAAGTGATAAAAATGTATTAGTGAATCCATCAAAACTTACAAAGAGTGACTTTTTATAAATGGTCACGTTGAGTCTGTGTCCCAGATAGGCAGTGAGATGACCGGGTATACAAGAATTCAACATTGACCTATGTACATGATGGGAATTGGCATGTGCTGAAATACGTTCAAGTCAGTCTCATGCCACAAGAAGTGTCTTTAACTACCATTGCTAACAAGTCTTATGTGGCAGATTTACTCACACTTAACAGGGTGAACAAAGCTTGTTGCGATGGATGTCATGGCATATCACATTTCAAGATAGAGCACACACCATATTCACATAGATGGTGAAGCATAATGGCACATATATACAAGCCTCTATTGGAACCACAATGTCAGTTTCAGTGATGCTGTGTTGGCAATAGGGCCTTCTCCTAAAGTGCAAGTCCACTTTCTGTGGCTTAACAATGCCTTGAAAATAAGGAACCATCTCATACTGTGCTCACTGAGAAAGGGGAAGGTAATGTGTCTAGCAGTGTGCAGTGCACTGCAATTAGCATGGAGTCAGATTCTGTACCACTATTTCAAGGGCAGCATCACTAGGAGGCAATGCCAAAAGTAATACCTGGGAAAAGCAGGTATAACACTGGCACTACAGGGAGAAATGCTTCATTTACCCTCGTGTTTGCTGTTTAACTGTGTTCTGCCTTGTGCAGTGCACATTTGATCAGCAAATTGACAACATTCTGTTTGTGCAGGAAGTTGAGCCCCCCAGCACATTAACACCCAATTTCACATGTGCAGACACACTTGCTCTACGTAGCAAGGGTGCCTGCATCTGTGCATGGCAGCTGGACTCTGCACCAGGCTCATGTGAAATATAGGGTGGTGCAGTAATCTTGGGAACACAGCGCATACATCCATTTTCATGATGGATAAGTGTTGCAGTGTCAATGTTTGCTTAAGCTCATGTTTCTCTATTGTGTTGTAATTGTGCAACAATGTGGTGTACATCTCTCTGAGTTACACATAAGATGATAACCTTTCAAACGAGTATCCCTATTCCCTATCCTAGGGCATGACTCTTAATTGCCATTCTGAAATTTGTGCTTGTTTCCTGGAAAAAAAAACTGTATCCTGACACTATCCGCCAAAATAAATAACATGTCATGATCAATCGTACACATTCTAATGATTGTTGTGTGATTGAATACATAGTATACAAGGTCAAAAGCACCACTCCATCAAATCACTTCTGGCATAAGTGCAACCACAATTCAAAACCCGAACTGAATTTACTGCTACTAACTAAATGTTACTCTAAACTATCTACCATAA
Organism: Triturus cristatus; assembly: GCF_964204655.1. Classification (NCBI taxonomy): domain Eukaryota; kingdom Metazoa; phylum Chordata; class Amphibia; order Caudata; family Salamandridae; genus Triturus; species Triturus cristatus. The sequence goes on along the minus strand of NC_140582.1, from coordinate 247,855,388 downwards.
CTAATACTAAACACGCAACAACATATCTGAGACATCAACCCCCCTACCCCCTAAGCACATCATCAGACAGGACAAATACATCTTAGCTAAACATGAACTAACTACACATATATTCTACACAAATATATATATATATATGTATATATATGTTTTTTTTTTGTTTTTCGTACACCAAAAATACATCAACCCCGAACACAAAGGAAAAGGAAATTTAGCCCAGAAGATAATAACATTTCTAAAAACTTAACTAAAAATTACACTAACTATGTCCACTCGAGAACTACACTACCTAACACTTATAAACTTACATTAATATAAAATGTTTGGAAAAATAACCATCGGGGGACTGTTGAAAAAGGGGAAGGCTCATAACCTGTCCTGCTCAATATGGGAACCCCAGGGCACCCTTGATGTCCTGGAAGTGGGAGCTCATGTCCGACACATCCCTTTCAATTTGTGCCAGTCACACATTCATGTCCATCATGCACCAACGGTCTCTTTTATTGAACTTTACAGCATGTGTCCGTGCTGCAGATGGCAGTGTGACAGTCCCTTGTACACGTGGACGTGAGGAGGCCCCTGCTTGGGTGCCTGATCCGGTTGCAGCATGCTGGCTGTGTGGTGTCTGAACTTGAGTGGCAGATTGTTCTGCATGTCTGGACCCATGCCTGACATTCGAAGGGACAGGTATGGCTGTGTGTCTCTTATCACTGTTGCTGTGCAACTTCAGGCAGAGACTTTCATCTCCCAGCTGCCCGGTCATCGCTGTACCTCTTAGCCATAGCACAATATCCCTTGGACACCCAGCGTATGTGCAGATGTCGTTCTTTACAGACATGGAATGCGTGTGCCTCCTCCGGCGACATGTCTGTACAATATGACAAATGACAATATGAAACTTCTGAAAAATATGGCAATGTTCTGTATTTAACTCAGAAGCACATGGGGATGAAAACATGGGACCCTACACTCTAACCAAAGATTGTGAAGTTCAAAAGTGACCTGAACAATGCAATGTGGAATTAAGGATCAATTACAACCTGATGGTGTCACTGACATGACAATGCATGGCATGGGACATGTGTTGTCACTACATTTTAAAATTGTCAGAGTCAAATGGATGTGCTGTCACATACCCAGACTGAGGTGGGTATGTACAAGGAAGTGTAGGAGAGAGATGTTAGCCTTCCTGGCTTAACACCTCTCTCCTCCACTTTGGAAACACAAGGCTGCGCCATATTTACAAGAATGTGGTGCAGCCTTGCATTTCCTGTGCAATGGCGCTAAGTTTATCAACTTAGCGCCAACACAGGCACCCTTGCACCAGAGTGCAAGGGTGTCTGTGTGGAGCAGTGGATTGTTTATGTGTAAGAAGGTGTCCCTTCCTGCACATAGACAATCCTAGAAATGCCATTCTGTTACTTTCATGCATGCTGCTTCATGCAGCACACATGGAAGTGACAAAAGGGTATTTTTATTAACCCCTTCGGTGCCACGCCCTTTCCCCCTCCTGTGCCGGGCGTTGCACTAGTGGGTGGGGTTCATGACGAGATAGTCTCGTCATGGGCACAGCGCAACCGTGCTCCATGACGAGACTATCTCGTCATGGGCACTGAAGAGGTTAAAAGTTTGTTTATGTACAGTAAGGGACACCTTCCTGTACATAAACAAGCAACGGCATTTAGCTTTTTCCATGTGTGCTGCACAAGGCAGCACACATTGAAAAAGCAAAAACGAGGAGAAATAATGCTTTTCTCCTAGTTTCGCCATCTTAAGACCAGTTTTTACCTTGCCTTAATTTTGGCGCTGCCTCCTATGTATGCCACCCTTGTGCATAGGATGCAGCATCAAAATGAGTTGGTGTTGCGGTGGAATGCCCACCGCAGCACCCACTGCGCACCCCTTTCACCCTAACCATAGCATGAAAGGGGTCCTTATATTAAGTGGCTTAACGCTGCCTTGTACATAAGGTGCAGCCCCTATCATCACCACAATGTCACTATAGGTGACATTGTGGTGGCGATAGGGGCTTGAACATATGCCCCGGAGTCTAACAGTGGAATAAGCCCACGGAGACACCTTGACAATACCATCGCAGAGCCAAAACATGCCAATTTAATACATATGGCCATATTTGCAAGGTGGTTGTAAAGCATGCCATCGGTATCCTTGGCTTAATGCTTTGCCCTGCAACTTCAGGAAAGCTGATATCCACCATAACTACAAAAGTAGTGTGCAGACCTGTGTCTGCCCCCATACTACATGAAAACTACTGACTCCGTGCGCATATTCAGGCCCACTTGCACAATGGTGCAAGTGTCTCCGCGTTGCTGTTGAAGTTGAGAATGTGCCAGAGTGCCCCTTCCTCCACATAACCATTCTTTAAATTATGTCCTGTCAATTCTATGTGTAATGCAGCACATATTGAAGTCACATGATGACATTTTCATCACTGATTGTTCATGTGATGTAAGGCGCACCTTCATGCACTTGAACAATCAATGGTGTCTTGTTGTTTCCATATGTACCGCACAACGCAGCACACATTGAAACAGCATGGTTGGGAATCAATTCCACCATTCTCACTACTGTACATATTCATATACAATTTGGAAGGATATCACGCATTACGCACTACAACACAGCCAAGCTGGCCTTTGAGAGAGTGTCCAGACATCTAAAATGTTGTTTTGTCCATTTATTCATCTCCAGACATTGGCACACAAGATATGATGTGAAAAAGTGGTTTTGAGCCCTATTTGGATTTATTCTCAGGCAGCCAACTACACGCAGCATCGTGGCTCAGGCTAAGGCACTCGTGCTACAACAATGTTGTACAATGTCACGTTGATGAGTAAATTGTGTAATTGTAATATGCACCAACATGTCAAAGATATGACACATCAGAGAAAAGACACTCACTATTGGCAGTAATCCAAGGTTGTGACCTAACTATCCATTACAGTGAGGTGTGACTCTGGATCCTGCAGCAATAATTATTTAATCGCATACACCAACTTTCATATTGTGGATGTGACTGACTCTTTGTACTGGCGTCTGTGAATGACATCTGGTGCAACAAAAAATTGATCATCATTACCAGTCATCTCAGTCACGGATGTAAACACATTCCATGTTTGGTCATAGTCATCTCCAACATCACTCACATGTCTCCTCTCCTGTCTGTACACTGTGTAATCCACATGCACTGGCTGGAGTGTCATAACCCTTTGAAACTTCTGGCCTGGGTATCACTGACTGGGTATGTGCAAAGTTACATCAGGAAGACATATGCATTGCTCAATCTTAACTTACTAAATTGTTCATGCTTCACAATTTTTTGATCCATCATCACACAGGAGGCAAGGTACATGTGATACACACCCAGACTGCATAGAACTACGTACAGGATTTTACCAAAACATTCTTCACATCTCACAATGACAATGTTTAATGAAGGAACTCACCAGTGGCATGTGGGTCCATGATGGTGTTGATGTCCCCCTGAGTAATCAGTGGTCTGCCAACTGTGAAAACATGAAAATAAACATGTGTTGGTATCAGATGTGAACTTTCACATGTGTCCCATTCATCCTCAGATTCATCTACATCAAAAACAATACTCTGTAAGAGTACTGTCTCTGTTCAGGTTGCATACATGATTGTATCTGCTTTGCCTGTCGTTCCCACAAGACATGACCAATGCTGAGTTGTGCAACACAAGACAATCCTGCTAGCAAACTTGCTCATTTTGCACACACTACTTGCATGACACATTCCCCAGGCCACGTTTTTCCCAACAACATCATGTTCTCCATGGTCTGTAGACAATATAATCTCAAAACATAAAAACATAGGTTGGAGTGAACCCCTTTCACGCTATGGTTAGGGTGAAAGAGGTGGGCAGTGGGTGTTGCGATGGGCATTCCACCGCAACACCAACTCATTTTGATGCTGCACCCTACGCACAAGGGTGGCATACATAGGAGGCAGTGCCAAAATTAAGACAAGGTTAAAACTGGTCTTAAGATGGCGAAACAACGAGAAAAGCATTATTTCTCCTCGTTTTTGCTTTTTCAATGTGTGCTGCATTGTGCAGCACACATGGAAAAAGCAAAATGCCATTGTTTGTTTATGTACAGGAAGGTGTCCCTTCCTGTACATAAACAAACTTTTAATAAAAACACAGTTTTGTCACTTCCATGTGTGCTGCATGAAGCAGCATGCATGAAAGTAACAGAATGGCATTTCTAGAATTGTCTATGTGCAGGAAGGGACACCTTCCTACACAAAAACAATCCTCTGCTGCACACAGACACCCTTGCACTCTGGTGCAAGGGTGCCTGAGTTGGCGCTAAGTTGATAAACTTAGCGCAATTGCACAGGAAACGCAAGGCTGCTCCACATTCTTGTAAATTTGGTGAAGCCTTGTGTTTCCAAAGTGAAGGAGAGAGGTGTTAAGCCAGGAAGGCTAACGTCTCTCTCCTACACTTCCTTGTACATACACCCCTCAGTCTGGGTATGTGACAGCACCATCATTTGACTCTGACAATTTTAAAATGTTGTGACAACACATGTCCCATGCCATGCATTGTCACGTCAGTGACCCCATCAGGTTGTAATTGATTGTTAATTCCACATTGCATTGTTCAGGTCACTTTTGAACTTCACAATCTTTGGTTAGAGTGTAGGGTCCCATGTTATCATCCCCATGTGCTTCTGAGTTAAATCCTCTTCTTATTACCATTAGTCAACAAAAATATCCTACCACTGCATTGCAAAAACTTCTTTCATTATCTGAAAGATTATGATTATAATGGTGATGTGGAAAGAGTTTTTGGCCCCCTGCAGTTGTTCAGTGAAAGGGGGAAAAAACTCAGTGTTTTTAAATACCCCTCACACACTGAAAATTAATTCAGTGTCATGCTTCATCATTGGGGTCTTCCCATCCCTCTACGGGGCAGTGCGTGCTACGACCTACGTAGACAGGGGAGCACTTAATTTGTGAAATGGGTTATGTGTAGTGCATAAGGTGGTAGGGTCAGCAAAGGTAGTGGTGCAATTCTTTTTAACATTACCTTGCTAGTGGAAAAAAATAATTGTATTACCTTCCCTAGATGGTAACACTAAAAATGGTGAGACGTAGAGGGAATACTGTAATGAGTGGCCCTCTACTGGGTCAACATGTTTCGAAAGCCATCCCCCTGGCTTACTTCATCAGGACTGTGCGTGATCCCTAATCTGTATTTAACCATGTAAATATGCCTAACAGTGTTCAGTACATGTACTGCATGCTTAAAATTGCATGCAAAAAGGCATACCTAATTGGTATTTGTCAATGATATCAATTCAATGGAGTTCAATGGAGTTTTTGCCTCATGAGCTGTCACGGAATGGGAGGGCTCCTGGAGTCAGACAATTTGTCAAGTCTCCACACTCTACCGGGTATTACCTTCTCGTGGCTCCGAGGAACCAAACATTTTTTTGCACCACTACCTTTCCCAACCCTGAATTATTTTTCAGTGTGTGAAGGGTATTTAAAAACACAGAGTTTTTCCCCCCTTTCACTGAAAAACTGCAGGGGGCCAAACACTCTTTCCACGTCACCATTATAATCATAATCTTTCAGATAATGAAAGATTTTTTTATAATGCAGTGGTAGGATCTTTTTGTTGACTGACAATATGACCTCTGCAGATCTCACAAGGGTGTGTTAAAACAATTGATGTTGTCTGATCGCATCTTGTGTATGTGGCAGACTGACACTCCAGAGAAGGCATATTTCTTCAAATGCAAAGTTTCTAATCTCATCATGCGTTACACAAAATCAGCCATGTGATAGTTCAATTGTGATTGTGAGACAGTGATGCAGTCAAGCAGTACTTCACATACATTGTGAAGTGTCAACATATGATTAGACCCTTGCACAGTGGTGCCAGACTGTTTGTACATGAGGCAATGTGTTTTGCCATGTATTCTGCAGTTTGCAGCTCACATGGCCACCTCATTCACATTAAGGGTCCACACACAATTCTCCTCCTGCACTATCTTCATAGGATGCTCTGCGCAGCACACTTTGAACCTTGACACAGCACTTTGTTTAATGTGTGCAAGAGTGTACACATTCCTGAATATGGTCATATTCATTATAAACACTGTCTCACTTGCTCAATGGTACAAGTGTGATTGTGTAGAAGCTGGCATCTCTATTCTACATAACTGACTGACATCATCCTCTATCGTTTCTCACATTGTGTTCCTGACTACATTTTGGATTTTGGAAAAAATAAGATGAGTTATGAATTTTGTGGTTGTACTTACCACCTTGAGGGCCAATGAAGATTCCCAGGTGGTTCAATATGTCACCTTCACGGGCCACACAATCCTGCCATTTTTGCTTCCATTGTCGGACAGTCCCGTCCACCCTGAAGATCCTCAGCATTTGACTGCTGACATGCTCCCACCTGACCTTATGTACACGCACGGCAGGTAGAATTTCACAAGCCAGAGGAAGCCCCCCAATGCCCCCTCTGACATCCAGCCTTCCCTACCTACACCCAACATCTTCTAAAACACCACTAAACCCACTAGGAATAGAGTAAATCCCAAAAATATACCCTAACAACGATTAATATTGTTAAAGTACCCCTTGGACAGACACCCAATAAGATTTGGTACATGACACAAAAAACACGTAAGGACAAGTACACAAGACTTCATAGAGGCACTAAGGACAGTTAACAGGACACCACGACATTCTCTACTCTAAACAAACCAGCACACGACTCCAAACACCTCCAACACTCTCCACAGTCACTAACAGTGTGCTCAAAAGAGAATGTGAAAGTGTACAGTACACCTACATTACACAGGATGCATGCTGACATCATTTCCTGTGTGTTTGCAGCCCATTTTTTTGACTATGCGATACTTTTTTGAATGCATATTGGCTTTTGAGGTAATTTTTAATGTTTTAACATGTATATTGCAATTATCTCCTACGGCGATTATGAAAAAATTATCGCTTTCGTGTTTAAGCGACAAAAGTTTGTACGCAAAGTGCAAGTTGTTCATCAGATGAACAGGATTTCATGAAATTGCATGACTGCTGACACCATTTGTTTCTGTGATGTGATCTGTGTTGTGTATTTGACTTCACTCAATCTGAAATTTCAAGATTACAGTTTTACCTAGCTGTCTACATGCCCTTGCATCACACATTGCAGTCTATCCACATTGATTCATGTTCGATTAGACATGCATGCATTAGTATTCCTCTTTATGTTTGGCATAATTAGTATGTGAGACAACATAAATGACTGTCAATTTACTCATTCCTGTGATGTCTGCTACTGTTTGACAAGCTTGCAACACACATGTAAATGAACATCAGGCATCCAGTACTTGTAGAACATATTTTGGATGCTTCAAACAATGTGTATGCTTGACCACAGATTCCTACTTGGTATTATTCAGCTTAGATTAGCAGATGTGCACAATTTATATGTGCAGCAGTAAAGTCAGTGATGTGCATGAATCAAGGTGGCTGTTGGACACAATGGGGATCTACATTATATGATGATGTGAGCAAATTGTGTATATTTGGAATTTGATTTGTCATTTCTGCTACATATGTGCAATACATAAGTACATCTCATAATGAACAGTTTGTGTCCGGCACAATTTCACAACAGTTGAGTGTGACAGCGCTACACAGCTTGAAGCTAAGTTGATACCAATGATGCCTGGACTGGTGACACACCGACCATTTTATGTGTGTCAACAGTTCATGTGCAAATTATGTAGAGAACAAAAAAGTACACAAAGCCATCTGTTAACATGTTGTAGAGTCAGTGTCCAAGGTGGACATGACATTGTTGGATGGCCACAACGAAGCAGCACTTTACATAGTGCATTCCTTAAAACAGCATGACGTACAATGCCAGTAAGCACATACAGTCCACATGAAATTGACTCAACACTGTATCATTTGTATTTGACCCATAGTGTCAGACACAGGTACTGCGGTGTTTATGAAAGTTGTCTTTGACGGCTTGGCCTGTGTCTTCCACAGGACTGTGTGCAATAGCAGTGGACATTGATGCAGTATCAACACTTAGCTGTTCGCAAACTCTGGCATGCCAGATGTAGACCCATTGCGGACCTTAGAATCAGGAATGGTGCACCGTGTATGGGTGAACAATCAAGGTGCACATGATCATATACAAAGGTTACTCTGTATTGCATGGCACACACCAACACAACAATGGGTTGACAGTGGAAACATCCTATTTTGTCCTGCCCCTTTTCACATCATCATGCATGATGTTTTTGTGCAGTGCATTAGTTGGTGAAGGTGAGGCACTGACCTTATGAAATGTTTTATGTCAGGGAACCTGTGACTGGACAACATTGAGAGCACATTTGCATATCCAGCACCTGCGGTTTCCACCTGCATACTTAGAGTGCCCAGCTGGACCTATGCTTGAGTACTCCTGATTGACTGATGATTGAGTTTGGTGATTCACTGATCATTAAAGTGCGTTTAGAGGCCTTGTGTCATTGTCCATGGTTGTGAGATGGTTTTATATGGAGCAGATGAGGTACAGCAATGGCATAGTCACCAGTAACATATTCACACTGCTTGTACAAACAAGACTTACATGGGATATGTCTCACATGTGAATTGCTTTCTTAAGTTGTCATCCAGGAGACAACCATGCGTGTCTGTTTTTCATCATCACATGTTATGAATATCTTGTGTATGTGGTGGATTTCCCTTGGTTCTGTCCGGAGATATGTTTTAGGGTAGCATACACATGACTGGAGTTGCAGTACTGGTTGCCCACACAGGGCTGCAACACATTCCGTATATGTTTTCTGGCCATCTTGACCAACATTGTATTCTACAGAGTATGTTGTACATTCCTGGAGTGATACAAAAAAATTTGACATTGCCACATTTTCTAAGTTGCATGTTTGTCTATGTGTTCGACTGTGACTGCAGGTGTGTGTGTGTATATTTGTGTAGTTATGATAAATTAGTAAATGACACACATCATGCAATTGACATTGGCAAATTGTATTGCATCCCCAGACATTTTGGACAATGTCATGGTGCTACTATTTGTTTTCATGTCCATCTCACCCAAAAAATTGTCCAATCATGATGTAATTGTTAGTATGTTGCTGGGAAACTTTTGTTTGAATCATTGGTTTTCCTGTAGCACTTCACTCATGTGTATGTCTTTTCTATGTTCACTGAGGAACCATACACATTACTTAGGTCATAGGTCCACTCCATTGTTCCATTCCCAATCTTCGTTTGATGGATGTTATGTCCACTGCTATATGTGAGAGCTGTGTGGATCCGTTTTTTGTTTACCTTTCACTTGTCAGATATATGAACTTCTGCAGAGATTAACCATGCACTCAATAATTTTGTGTATTGATATTTTATTTCACAAACTATTATGTGCTTTTTTTTCAAATGAAACCATGTGATGGAATCTTTGTTTATTGTGATTATCTGCAAAACATTCTGATGATTTGATCCTTCCCTGCTGTTCAAGCAGCAGAAGCTGTGGTGTGTGTGGCATCTGCATCTTCGTCCTGGCCATCCTCTGGATTGTCCTGATCCTCCTGGTCTTCATCCAATGGCATTTTTGTGCGTACACAAATATTGTGCAGAATGCAATATGCCATTATAATCTTGCATGCAAGTTCTGGACTGTACAGGAGCCTACCACCCAAAATATCTAGACATGGAACTTGGATTTGAGGACTCCAAATATACGTTCAACAATGGACCTTGTGCTATCCAGTGCAACGTTGTAGTCTCTCTACGCCTGTGTGTATGTCACCTTGATGGGCGTCATCAGCCATGGCGAGAGAGCATGTCTTTGAACACCTGAAACAGATAATGGAGAGATGTGTGCATGTCCTTGTGCATGAGTTGACTTTGACTCTGCATGCATGCATGTTTGAGTAGTACCCATCAATATTTCAGTGTGTCAGTTCACAATCGAAACACATTGTAATTTCACATTTTGTGCATCATATTGATACACCTCACCAGGGTAGTCATATGCATGCACAAGATGTAGTGATATTGTGATTTAGATTCTTTGCATGCTCTTTCAATGCATCATCCATTCTGCAACGACACGGAGTGATGTTTAATATACTTTGAAAAATATTTGTGTGCAGTTGGCGCTCCCCTCATGCAGCACTACTTGCAATCCCATGATGCAGTAACAACCGCTTTCTTCTTTGGCGCTGCCTCTGTGGTGTTACTGGTGGTGGTGGTGGTGGTTGTGGTCTTCTTGGAGCTTCAAGCTGCAAGAGTAGTACCTCCATGGCATCATTAGGTAAGCAAATGAGGGTCTGGGATCATCTCCCTTATGCATCGTTTTTTTTGCTCCATTTTTTAGACCAGCATTTTTCTGGTCTTAAAAACCTGCCCCTAACTGGCCTTAGCTGCAGTTTTTGGGAAGTATTGCTGGACCGGTGAATCATTGTAAATATTGCGAAGTTGTGTTAGCGGCAATTTTTTGCACAGGGACACCTACCTTGCATCTCATTTTCATTAACTCCCGCTAACAGAAGTGGTGATCTTAATAATTCATGTTTTTGCCAAAAAACTGCTGCTAACTGAGGTTAGTGGCAACTTGTAAATAAGGCGATAAAAAAAGCTGCCATGGGGGGGCGTGGCCGAGCTGTTCATGGAGTGAGACGCGAGCTGCCGGGGCTCCGGGCTGCCGCCGGAGAAACTAGCGTTAAACAGCGACCTAGCGGCTGGGGAGACGCCTCCTCTGGGGGTGAGACAACGGCGGAGGGGAGCGGGCTGCCTCCGGCTGAGTTGGTAAGCCAGGGGCTTACAGATAGCGGCGCCTGAGATCGGAGAGGCCCTGGGCGAGGCGGAGGCGACCGCCATTTTGATCGTCCCTCTCCTGTGTGCTGCGGAGTGCCTACACGGACAGACCGGGTGCACGGGCCCGCCGGCGGAACCACCTCGCTGTCCTGGGCGGGGACGAGGAAGTCTGGAAGCAGCAGTTGGGAGACCTCGGCGCTGGCTGGAGGGGGAGACGCTGGAGGGGCTGCCCCGGAGGGCGAGGGCGAGCCCGCCATTTTGTGCCCCTGGCACCGCGGAGGAGGAGACAGTTTCTGCTGCCGGGGGCTGGAGCCATCAGTGACACAGCTTGAGAGGCCTGGACTGAGGTGAGGAGGTCGGCGGGCGATTTCGGCCCGAGCTTCTGTTCACACGAGCTGCTGCGGGGGAGGACGGCCTGCGGTGGCGGGGGAAACCTCGGCTGATGTGAGGCCTACTTCAGAGGACCCCTGGGAGTGCTGCCTGCGCTGGGGAAGACGGAGCTGTTGAGGCGCCCAGAGTTGTGAAGGGGCTTGCCTTGGAGCGCGCGTCTGGAGCCCTTGGTCAAGGGCATCTCAGCTGGTCCCCTGCGCGGTAGCTTGCTGTGGTGCTGCCGCCCCGGATTTCAGACACGAGCCCGAGTGCTGGGCCTACGACCGTCCCCCGAGTACGCCCCGGGCCTGCCTGGAGGGGCGCGCCTCCGCCCTGCACTGGGGGTGGCCTGGGGCCCCTGTCGGGCGCGTTGCCTTGGAATGGTGGTGCCCCCGCCCGTTGGATTGCCTCCTCTCCTGGACTCTGGTGTGGAGTAGGGCTGAGTTGCGCGACGCCGGTGGGGCCTTTGGCCGTGGGATCTGCCTGCTGCTGGGCTCCCCCTGCATGGGGAAAGAAGCGCTCACCCCTAAGTGATGAACAGCCGGTGTTGGCCTTCTGTGGGGGTAAGCCAGGATCCCCTGGGGGCGCTGAGCAGGGGCTGTTGAGGGGGCGGCACACCTCCTTACCCAGAGACTCTGCGGCATCCGCTGCCCGAGCGGGGGAGGCCCTGAGACGGAGCTTCGTGGGATGGGGGACTAGCGGCGCCCACGCCCTGAGGGTGGTCTGTGTCTGTGTGGACCCCCGGCGCCCTGTTCCCCGCTGCACCTGGAGTACTCACCTTACGACGCTGTGGCCAGGGCATGTGGCCCGGAGTGGAGAACGACCTCGAGTCGGATGTTACGCTGCCTTGCCAGTGAGCCTCTGGATACCGGCTGGCCTGCCTGGTGGTTGCCCTGAGTGGTCTAGTTGGCCTGTAGTGGGGGTCCTCCTGTGGGGGCGATGCGGGGCTGCACAATGACGCGCACTAAACCAGGGAAGGAACCACCGGCGTCCTCTAAAGACACCACGGTGAAGGACCTCTGTAATAAGCCTGGAGTGGCACCGGCGGGCTCCCCAGCATTGGGGGCCGGGACATCGCCGGAGCCGGTGACGCAGTCCTTTATGGCGCTCTTCATGCAGGACCTCAAGTCTGAAATAGGCTCGCTGCGCACGGAGGTCCAGGCCTGCGTTAAGGAGCTTCGGAGGGACGTGGGGGAACTTGGGGACAGAGTGGACGACATGGAGAAGACCCTGGATGCTCGCACAGAGGACCAGGAACGCCTTTGGTAGTGGATAACGACCCTAGAGGAGCAGAATATCGAACTCCAGATCCGGCAGGAGGATTTGGAAAATAGGGGGCGCCGCAACAACATCCGCATTCGAGGCGTCCCGATTGGAGCGGAGGGGGCGGATATCATGACATTCGTGGCGGATCTCCTTCATGAACTCCGGGGGGACGACGATGCCTCACCGCCGGCCTTAGACCGGGCCCACAGGGTCTCCGGACCACCTGGGAGACCTGGACTCGTCCCCGATATCCTGACGCGGGTCCACTTCTTTGTCGAAAAGGAAGCCATTCTCAAGGCGACCCGGGACAAGCCCGAAATCATGTATAAAGGCGCCTCGGTCCAACTGTTTCAGGACCTGGCCCCCATGACCCTCCGGCGCCGGAGGGCTTTCAGGCCGATCACAGACAAGCTGCGAGACCTCAACATCCGTTATCAATGGGGTCACCCCTTCGCCCTCATATTCCAATGGGAATCCCGGCGCCGGGTGCTGTGTTCCTACATGGAGGCGGCGCAGCTGCTTCAGATCCCGGACTCCCCGCCGGCCAGCCCGGTGAAACGTGCTGCAGGGTCACGTGTCCCGCTCAGGCCTAGCTGGTCCAGGGTGCGCCGTCCGGGACGATCTCCCTCCCCTGCTGCTAGCCGATCATCACGGGACAAGCAGGACATAATACGACACATTCGGTCTTTGGAAGCGGGCTCATCGCCAGCGGGATCGCAGGAGCCCGCCCCCCAGTGAGCTTCCCTGTTTGCAATGCAGTTCATGGCGCAGGCCTTCGGGAGGGGGGGGGGCTTGCTGTCTGTTCAATCAGAAATGTGTGTTGGCCTCACTTCAGGGTCCCGGCCACCTCCTGTGGGATGGAAGAGATGGCTGCCCTCCTCAGTCGACACTGCGGCTCCAAGTGTGGGGCGGCGGCCCGGAGCCCCCCCTGGTGTACTTGGTGAATGGCGAAAGTGCCGACGGACCCCCACTCCTGTTCTTGGGAGAGTGACATCTCCGGGATAGCCTGTGCCACTGTGCCTGGCCACTCCCTAGACTGGAATAGGCCTTGTTGGCCATGTTGGCCGTTTTGTGGTTTCAGTTCTTATTTCCGAACCTACCCTCCCCCTTCTCTCCCTTTCTTCTTCCTAACCCTCTGGCGGGGGGGACCCGTGGGTGGGTTGGGGACTACGGTGGGGATAATTGCACCAGTAGATCAATGCCCATGACTACAGTACCCTCCTGGAAGGTTATCTCTCTGAATGTGAAGGGGCTCAACTCACCTAGCAAACGACACCAGATCTGGAGATACTTGTTACAACAGAGCGCTGACATAGTTTTTCTGCAGGAGACGCATCTCCTCAAAGCTGACGTAGTTCGAATGGCCCACCCGCGCTTTCCTCATAGGTTTTGGTCTTCAGCAGCCACTAAGACAGCAGGGGTCGCTATCTTCTGTCGGGCGGGATTTCTGCATGGGGATGTGCAGGTTCGTAGGGACACCGAGAGCCGGTTCCTGAGGGTTGAGCTAACGAGGGGACGCCGCACGCTTACACTTTGCAAACTCTACGCCCCCAATCAGGGTCAAGACGCCTTTGTGCGCGGGGTAATCCGGGAGTACCTCGAGCCGGTGAGTTCGGACCTTATAGTAGGGGGCGACTTCAACTTGGTGTGGGACGCGGAGCTGGATCGTTGTGGGGGAGGCTTTCATGGGGTGGGGGCCCTGTCGGCCACAGTGAAAAAATCCCTTACTGCTCTGAACTTGGTAGATGTCTGGCGTTATCACTCCCCGGGGCTGAAGGATTACACCTATTACTCACACGCGCACCGCTCCTACTCCCCATCGATATGCTCTTTGTCTCCCACCTCTTGCTTAAAGACACTATGTCGGCATCACACTCAAATATCTCAGTCTCCGACCACGCCCATGTGGAAGTGTTGCTCCACGAGCGCCTTACTGGCGCACTCGGCTCGCTCCGCTGGCGGTTCCCGGACCACGTCCTGCGGGACCCGGTTGACAGGGAGGAACTCCAGGCGGCCATACTGGAGTACTTCGAGAACAATGATCTGCCAGAGACCCCACTTCCCCTCGTATGGGATGCCTTCAAGGCCACGATACGGGGCACCCTCACAGCTATAGCTGTCGCTCGGACGCGGGAGGCCCAACTGTACGAAACTAGGCTTGCCCGTGAAATTAAGACGCTGGAAAAGATGGATCAGGACCGCCCATTGGCGGCCCATAAGCGGCGTTTGGCGGTCCTCCGGGGTCAGCTACGGGCGCATAGGACGAACAAGGCGGAACGAGCGCTACTCGCGCTCCGACAGCGTTTTTACGAAGGCGGGGATAAGGTGGGCGCTGTTCTCGCGCGGCGCTTACGTACGCGGGCGGCCAAGGCTCATATCGCAAAGCTACAGGGGGCAGGGGGAACCTGGGTGACCACTGAAGCTGCGAAGCTCCAAGCGTTCCACGACTATTACTCCTCTCTTTACGTGGGTGAACCACCGGACCCCGCATTGATCTCGGCGGCTCTGGGGGAGTGTGATTGGGAGCCACTGAGTAAACACCACTCCGAGCTCCTGGAGGAGCCTATCACAATGGAGGAAATAGCGGGCGCTCTGAGAGACCTCCCATTGGGCAAAACACCTGGGCCAGATGGGCTCCCGGTGGCGTTTTTCCGTACCTTCCTGCCGCAGCTGCAACCGTACCTCCTACGGCTATTTAATTAATTTGCGGAATCGGGAGGGCCATCTCCAGATATGGCGATGGCTGAGATCACCCTCATACCAAAGCCAGGGAAGGACCACACCCTCTGCTCCTCTTACCGGCCCATATCCCTACTGAATACAGATCTCAAACTGTATACCAAAATTCTTGCCAAACGCCTCGGCGCCCACCTGCCTCACCTTGTTGACCCGGACCAGGTGGGGTTCATACACCAACGCCAGGGCGCAGACAATGTACGTCGCATAGCCCACATTGTAGGGAAGGCCAGGCATTGGGGAATCCCGGCTTGCCTCTTGTCACTCTACGCTGAAAAGGCGTTTGACCGGGTGGACTGGGCGTTCCTCCGAGCAGTTTTACGGAAAATAGGCCTCGGACCTAAAATGGAGGCGCGCATTATGGGTCCCTATGTCTCCCCCACGGCTAGAGTGCGAGTGAATGGTCAGCATACACAGCCCTTTCCCATCTGTAGGGGTACTCGGCAGGGTTGCCCCCTGTCGCCCCTGCTTTTTGCCTTAGTAGTGAAGCCGCTTGCTATTCTCATTCGCCAGTCTCCGGATGTCAAGGGCATTTCCCTTAGGGGCTGAGACCACAAGATCGCACTTTTTGCCGACGATCTTCTTCTCACGCTGTCTGCTCCCTCAACCTCGCTTCCGGCAGCGCACTCGTTGCTTACAAGCCTACGAGCGTGCCTCTGGGCTAAAAATTAATCACACAAAGTCCTGGGTGCTTAATCTCACGATTCCGGAGGCGGAGGTTGCAGCGTTACAGACTTGTGCCCCATACCAATGGGCGAGCAGCTCAGTGAGATACCTTGGCCTTAACCTGACACCGGACCTAGCCACCTGGACGCAGGCCAACTGGCAGGAGTGCAAGCGCTCGGTTTTAGACGACTTGCGCACCTGGAAAGCTCTGCCGCTCTCCTGGCTTGGCTGTCTCAACGCAATTAAGATGTCCGTATTGCCAAAGATTCTCTATCTTTTTCAGACCCTGCCGACACCCATACCGGAACACTATATCCAAGGGCTACAACGGGATCTGATCTCCTTCATTTGGGGAGGTAAGAAACCGCGATTCTCTAACAAAATACTAAAGCTCCCCCGGGACAGGGGTGGTCTTGCCTGTCCTAATCTACTGGACTACTACTGGGCGTCGCACCTCCGCTTTGTTCTGGAATGGGGGGCGTGGGAAAGCAATAAAATCTGGTTCCACATGGACAGGGCAGTTACATGTCGCCCGATCTGGGATCACGCTTGGCTGCCCCGAGCGGCGCGCCACCGCAGCGCATACATGGCGGTCCCCACTAAGACGGTCTTGGAGATCTGGGACAGGGTGGCGGTCCGCAGGGGCCTAACCACTTTCCCCTCCCCCCACACACCCATAGCTCGCAACCCGCAGTTCCCGCCGGCCTGCCGCCCGCCCTAGTTTGAGAATTGGACTGAATGCGGTTGTAGGACGATCCGAGATCTCTTTGTGGGGGGAGAATTCAAATCCTTCACACAATGACAATGGGAATTTGGACTGACGGAAAAGGACAAATTGCAATATATACAGGTACTTCACTGAGGGTGCATATTAGGGAGATGGAGGGGCGTAAGGTCCAGAGGGAGGGGGGAAGACCCTGGGCATAGGGTATACGGCTGGACCTATGATGTGAGGTATCTGAGACATGCTCTGTTTTATTGCATTTGCCTTATGAAACTGTACTTTCTCCGCTGCCGGCCACGGTGGTTGTAGGCACACAGCTGTGTAATCTGACTAACCTCACCTCTCAATAAATACAAAGTTGGTTACAAAAAAAAAAAAAAAAAGCCGCCATTATGTTAGAAAATTGATGCTACGGTGTTGTTAACTCCTTGTACACATGCCTCACTGTTTGGTTGCATTCCTATATTTTGCTATGGGAGCATGCATTCTGCCCATAAACTGGCCGTGTGCATGGTCCTATAGTAAAATGGGAGGTGCTGTTCATCCCTGCACCCCGTGGCAGGCTCCTTAGGGTGCCCAGCAAAAGGTGCAGGGATCAACAGGAGGGCACCTTAGGTATCACCTCGGCCTTCAACCTGAGGCAGTGCATCCAAGGGGGCCCTGCTGAGGGCCCCCAAAGATGCTTTCCGACATGGTTTCCATGTCAGACAGACCGGCATGGAAACCATGTCGGAAACCGTCACCATAATCTCAAGGGCGGAATGGCCGGACCTTGATATTACTTTCCAGATTTCGACTGGCGAACATGCTCTCCAAGTCGATAGGGAGCCACACAGAATGACCGGCAAGTTTCCTTTCTGACCGCCTCCATTGTAATGAGGCGGTCGGAAAGGAATCTGACCGGCCCATTGCGATGCAGCTCAGAAGGCTCCGACTGTCGGTTCAAGCCTTCTGAGCTGCATCGTAATCAGGCCCTTAGTAGCATAGTGGGAGGAACCTGTGAAAGTGGTTGGAAAAAGTGAAATGATTGCTTCTAAATCGGAGGGGTTTGGGGAGGTAAAACAAGGGGTTTATGGAGGGTTGAGGAGAGGTTTAGAGAGGGTCATGCCCCCTCCATCAAAATAATAAGCCCTTTGCTATACACTAACTGCATTTCTAAATTTACCATAGCCACAAAGGGACCTAAAACAGTGGTAAAAAACACCAGCTCAGAGCTGCAGTTAAGTCCAAGACCACACATGGCCAATCACTGCTACTACAAAATTCTCCCATAAAAAATAATGACGGTAGAGACTTAAAACAGACCCTATAAGAAATAATCTTTAATTAAATTAAAATATTTAAAATATTTAGAACTTTTATTAACTATAATTTAATATTACAAAATATAAAAAAGAAAACATATTTATCATTTAATTAAAATATAATAAAACTGTTTTAATTAGTTCTACAATCACTTTCAATCATTATTAATGCATAATATATGCATTTTTACTTTAGGGCTACAATCATTTTTTAATAGTTACTTCAGAAAATATTTTTAATTTTACCTCATATATTTATAGGAATTAAATATTGTAGCAAAAACTGAATTATTAGTGCTGTAGTATTTTTAAAAATGTTGATCTACAGTTAAAATAAGTATATACAATTAAATTATATGAATATTTAACATACAAATCTTGTCTCTAATTGTTTAAAGTTAAATACATATATATTTTACCATAGGTAGACTCCATTGTCGTGGTGAAAAAAAGTATACTGAAAATTCAAAATCTTTAATGTATTTTATAATAGGTTAGAAAAATATGTATTGCTGTTAAATATTAAATTGATTTTATTTATTTACTTTTGATGTAGATCAAAATAAAATAATGCTGCAGCTCCCCCAAAAATATTTTTGAATTAATTGTTTATTTAATGTAAAAATATGCATTAAAAAAGTATTTGTTTAGATTTATATTAATAAATAGATTCCCACCTATAGTAAAATATATATATATATATATATATATATATATATATATATATATATATATATATATATATATATATATATATATATATTGTGTATTAATAGTTATTTAAAATGATTCAAAACATTTATTAAAGTGATTTGTTCCGATTTTAATGAAAAATAATAGTACTCTAATTTATACATAATAAAAGGTTGTTAAATATTTTATAATTAAATAGGAAATATTTTGGGGGGATTTTTTTTTATTTTTATATTTATTTATGTTTTTGTCAATTATAAATAATTTTATGTGGGGCTTTATTTTTAGTTAAAATGGGATTGCAACTGAATACCTATTCATTATTTGGAAAGGGTGTGTTTTGAGTGTTCCCTCTAAATACTGAGGGGGCCTACTTACAAGCCCCTTGCACCGCCGGAGAGTTACTTTCAATGTGGCAAAAAGTGGCGCTCCTGCAGCTCAAGGGCTGAATCTGTACGCTATGCATCAATTGGTTGCAACTGCAATTCTAGTTCCAAACTACTGAAATGTTTCAGACCCCCAAGTTGAGGGGGTAGCTCTTTTGCCAAAGGGTCCCCTTTGGAACCCTTTGCCTTTGTGAATTGTGGAGGAAGCTTCTGGTGGGAGTAGGCAGTGATTAAGGGCACCAATGTAAAACTTTTAGAAAAAAGAAGCTCAGTTTTCTTTAAAGAATTTGACTTGCTTAATAAAAAGTTTATTTATTTAAATGCAAAACACAGACATTGTGGTCTGCTGACCCTTGCAGCCTGAGTCGCAATTTGCTACCGCCCTAATGAATATTATTTAGGTATGTCCTTCCGAAGTTTGCAAACAAACCTACTGAAGGAGTTTCTGGCAAAATATTGTGGAAAGAATATTGCGAGACAAATGTCAAGCCTTAAATATTGTGATGAAAAATATATTGTGATTCAGAATAACGCAGGTAAGATTATAATGTTTTCAATATTTTTTACTTCCATTAAAATTATTGTTGTGTGTTATATCATTGTAATGTATATCATTTTAAGTGAATTTTTATTTTAATATGATGTATTGGTTTTTAAATTGTTTGTTTCATAATTGTAGGAGCATGATGTTGGGGGAATAGGGTGGGAAGTGATAAATTTTGTAATATTTAAAGTTGTTGTTTTGTTAATTTTTTGGAGGACTAAACACGGCTATGAGTTTATTTCAGTTCAAGGTACTAACATTATTGTGAGTAAAATTGCACTCTAACTGTACTCCGAAGCAACTATTGCCTGCATAACTTGAGAATGGAGGTGGAGTAGATCCTCAGACGTTGGTTGCCCTCAGGTTCTCCACTATAATATCTCTCCCAGATGGGCTGCTACCACACAGAAATCTCCTAATAACCATTTGCTACATCAACAATGTTACACGGATTGGAATAAGGTTAAGAATCTCCAAGGTATCTCAATGATTTCCGTTTCCATAGTAAATACATCTTATCATCTTAGAGAGAAGTTTGAGATAGGAACCCCACCCGAAGGAGCTTGATATTATGCCCTAGAGAATTCCAATAGAAGCCCAGGTTCTGGTGTGAAGAACATCAAACCTGGGCTTCTACTGGAATTCTCAAGGGCATATTATCAAGCCCCTTATCGCCGCATTAGCGGCAGTTTCCTGCCGCTAAAGCGGCGATAATGTATCGCCCGTTCTTGAAAATATGGCCCAAAGAGTGTTGCTATGCTCCTTTCTGTCTCAGGTAGCTCACCCATCATACAGAGGGGCAGATTTACAAGCCCCTTGCGCCAATTTTGCGTCACTTTTCCCATGTTAAAAGTGATGCAAAAGTGGTGCAAGGGACTTGTAAATCTGCCCTAGAGTGTCCCGCACTCCCTACGGTTGCATGCTTTTTTTAATATCTAACCCCCACATTTAAAATTTTCAAAAACTCTGAAGTGCGATCCAGCCCTCTGCTAATGTCACTCAGGAGGAAGAAGACCTCACTCACTCCAGTGAGGAAATCTCACAAAATATGTGCAGCAGGAAGAAGCAAGGATTTGGCCTGGCTTCCTGTAGAAAGTGTGCACACATATTGTTTTAAAATATTTGGAGCCAAGGCACATTCCATCGGGCTGCCATGCCTGCTCTCAAGCTTTTTTGTGAAAGTATGACTATTTCAAGGAAGGTGAAAAACCTAGGTTTATACTTCGATGCAGACATGTCCCTGAGGTCCTTGATAGGTTCTATTGTATAGAGCTGCTTTCATTAGTTGAAGAAATTATTCTTCCTTCCTCTGCTGTCTTCATCGCAAAACCCCCTTTTGTACCGCTTTATTCGGCATAAGTTGGCAGGGTATGCTCAGACGTGAGTCCCTTGCTCACTTTGCCACTGGATTCAAGCAAGCCTGGCTGAAGACGGCTGAAATGCCAGAAACCGGTCCTAGGAAGCTTGTTTCCAGTCCAGGGAAGGCATGGCTTGGCAGTTCGGGCTGGACTGTTCCCATGAGGCACAGGGTCAGACTGATTTGCATATGGCCATGTCTGAACTGGGGTGGCAGAGTGGGCTAAAGAACGGTGATGGATCAAACCCAGATCTGTTGACTGTGTGTGAGTGTTTGATTGGTTCTGATGCTCCGTCCATCACCACTCCCTTTTGTACGTCTTCATCGCACAAAGCACTGATGATGGGGCCAGGAGTCCACTTCACTTCCAATTGGATTACTTTAAAAGCCTCTCAAATGGCCTTTCTACCAGATCCATAAGTAAGTTTCAGAGGCTAGAAATGTGTGCAGTCCATTGAAAGGAAGACCTCGGTAGAACAGACTGAGAGCACAATTCACATGTATTAGTGGAAACGTTCCATAGCATTTCTACAATCTTAAGGTACGTGTACACTTAATCACTATTTACCAAAGAGGTTTAATAGTTTACCTGGAAAGTAACTTTCGATACAGGTTTACAGACCTACTATTGCACCTGGTGTGCTATCTTTTTAAGGTTGTCGATTTGCCATTTTGTGGGTTTCTACAAAGCATATAAGTCGACACTGCGGGAAGGGTAGAAGAATGTGCGGTGCAAAAGCGCAATTTTATTCTATTTTTTAGATGTGTGAAAAGACATTTTACCTATTTAAGAAGCCCTTCTGCCATCTTGCCAAATCTGGAGATGAACTCTTCCCTTTCTCTACGTGGAAGTATATTTCCGACCTCATCCAGGATTGGAAAGATTTCATTTCAGTATGTGAATCCCCGCAAATGCACAGTTATCTTCGGTGCCTCAGATAACCCATGCCAGGAGGCTGTTAAATAGGCCCTGAGTCTGAGTGTGTCGGAGGTGTAGGTGCTAGTTATCACACCCAATAAAATCCAACACCATGGGCTTTGGGATTCATCAGTTAGGATAAATAACACATATTCTGAGTTTTGGTGAAAAACATGCATATTTGGACACGCAATGCACTGAAAATTGCATATTATGGCAAATAACCTGTACCATTTCGACAGGTTTTACCTGCTGAAATGTAGTGCAGTAAAAGGTTTTTCAAACACTGACTAACTTGGTATCAGGGCCTAAAGGTGCATGTTACAAATGCATACAATATTGCATGAAATCAATCAATTTTATCAGCAATGTACATCCATTTTTTAATTGGTTAGCAGCTGCAAAAGGGCTGAAAGTTGGTCGTTTGGTATGAGTCTTTTTATTTTAACCACTACACTCCCAGCATATATTAAAAGATCTATTCGATTTTCAAAGATTCTCTAACTGCCCACTTACTTTTTTACCTTGAGTAAACTTTACCTTGAAAAAAGCCATTGTGTTTACTTTGTACAGTTGTCTTCTCTCGTGCAGTATCTCAGTTCAAAAAACCCTGCCACATTCCGGAGTAACCTGTGAATGGATGCCCTTGTTTTTCCTGCAGGATCAAGTGTACAGATATAGTAACTTGGTTGTCCAAATGAAATCTAAATGACCTTAAGGCTCTGTTACATCAGTTGTACATAACAATACTCAACACGGATACTTCATAGTAACCTCAGACTTCGCCAAGATACAGAGAAAAGGTCTGAAGTAATTTTGCAGACCTCTCCCTTCTGTGATGAATTAGGATGGATAACTGATTAGATTCAACGAATAAAGAGAAGGAGATTGAAGATTACTGTTGTGTTTGTATAATGTTGATTAGTACAGACGTATGTGAGGTTCAAGACTGGAGCTGATGTGGGAAATAACACATTGATCTGTTTGCCATCAAGTAATGGCAATAATTTCCCATCCAGGCTTATTACAGTTGTAGTGAAAAGGTAGCCTTTGGGGGCATTGGTTGGGGCAGTGTATTGGGAGATTTACATTGATAGAAGGTGCCTTCAAATACTGAGTGGGAATTATAAGTTCTAGGGAAGAGAATAAGATATGTGACCCAGCTGTGACTGTGAGTTAAAGGGCAGCGAACAATGAGGCCAAGCTGATTTAAACTAAGGGGAAAGGGTGATATAGGATCTAAAATGAAAGAGTTCATAATTTAGGGAATAGTTTAAATTGTATGGTTATGGGTCAGAGGATCCTTAAAACATGAGCTTTCTCAGTCCTCCATTAAAGGATACATTTTGATAAAAGGGTTGTCTTGGTGTCTGAATAGGAGCTGAGTGGGTTCTCTAGATGGGATACTGCTCATCTCAGTTATAAGTGACTTTTTTGTTTCCATACCCAGATTTCCTAGGTGCAAGACGACCAGACACGATTTCACTTGTTCATTACTCACGTCCGTCAAATAAAGAAAACAAAGCCATTTAAAAACAGAGTACTGTAATCTGACTAGCAAAGCTTCTCATAGCGGGTTACACGTGTATCACTTCCTTAAATGGATAGTGAATCAACTAAGGCAACCACAAAGAGAATCCATGCAGCAACTCAAAAATGCTTCTCTGGACTGATGGTACTTTTAGGAATTCTTCCAAATTATGTGAAGAAAACAGCAAAGATTTGAGCTTGGGTTACTTTTCCCTAATTGACCATGTTTACATTAAAGGTTTTGAGGACAAACACAGTATTGGCACACAACGCTTTCCTAAGACAACTGGATCATAAAATGGGATCAGTGAACATTAATGAATCGATTTCCAATCAGGGCACAAATCTCAGTGCAGACTAAATTGCCCGTTTGTGCCCAAATCGGTATTCTAACCTTCACACCAATGAGCCATCCGATGATTTTGTCCTAAAAAATGTCACCAGGTAATGTCTGGCACAAATAACGTGGGCAAGTAGTAAAAAGGGGAAAACGTGCATTTAGCACATTTTCCCCCATTCCATTCTTAGGTCTCTCCTGCTAATTACTGCATCAAAAATTACAGGCGCACATATAGCACATTGTATTTGTGACTGACTTGTAATGCAGCCCTATCTGTTTCCTTTTAATTGTAAAATTAAAACATTCTCACTGGTGTTATGATTTTAAAGTAAATGGCATCTACTAAAGTAGGCTTAGAAAGGGACGTTGTGATGTCAATGACAGCAGCAAACCTGACAATGACAGTATTGCAAGCAAAACACCAAGAGGCAGAGCTCACACAGAATCATACACAGTTTCAGAATAACTCTGATAATCACAGGAACACAGTGACTTGCAAAGACGCTTGAAGCATCTGATTACCAAACATTTTAAGAATTAATTAATGTATTAATACACTCACAGAAAAAAGCTTCAGTCTTCAGTTTTTCAAACTGAAAGTGCCCCTAACACCAGTACAAAGTACGAGAGAAGAAACACAGTACATGTTAGAAGAAGGTCAGGTTTACTAACATATTTGTAATTTCAAAGTTTTCTGTTGTTCAGTGTACACAATGCACTGTCTGCTAGAGCCCAAGCACATCTCAGCTTTAATTAAACAATTACCTAAGAACGGGGAACAACCTTTACAAGGCAACTTTTACAATGCACTACCATTACAACGAAACTGTTACAATGTGAGTGCATTGGCAACGCAGGACATTACAACGCAAGTCTTTACATCGACTTGCACTAGATGGCGTGCTAACATTAAAAATAGTGTAGTTTACTATCCCAACACCTTCCCTACTGTTACGTGGACTGGAGTTGGAATAGTAAATTACACTTTTTTAATGTTAGCATGCCATCTAGTGCAAGTCGATGTAAAGACTTGCATTGTAATGTCCTGCGTTGTCAATGCACTCACGTTGTAAAACTTTCGTTGTAACAGCATGCGTTGTAACAGCATGCGTTGTAACGTCATACATCCCCTAAGAACATATCATGAATCCATTCAGCACAAGCGGACAGACACAGAATATAGCGCTGCAGACTTTTTGAAAGATATCATACTGTCTACAGGACATGCAGTAACTCTGTACCATTGATGGTTAAGGCATTCGCTTCAAACACCGTAACTTGGAAACATGGAGCACGACCACGGAAAATGTCTCCAAACTGTACTATCTTCAGCCCATGTTTAAACTCATAGAGTTACTAAGTTAGTGCATGTGCTGCTGTGTGGAGCCAAACCTCAATAATCACATGAACCCCAATAATTTGAACACTCCAACATGTACCTAATCAAGTTGTCCTTGAAGTCTACAGATGATCTAGCGGTTAGAGGTAACACTCCTCTTTGAAGAAATACACAATTTAGCAGAGTAAAACAAAATTAAATATGAAAGCATTAATATAAGTGTTCTATTCAATCTAATCAAACATAGGGCAAAACTGATGTATTACAGAAATATTATTAAATGAGGTACAGAGAATAAATGCATGAATTGCCATGAAGGCTCAGATACAGAAATACAGAGTCATCACACCTAGCCCAATTAGTCAATTATAAGCAAAACCCAGTGAGTCAAAACCATAAAGACTAGTGACAACATCCCATAAGAACAATCTAAGACAAAATGGACATAGTCTAAGAAAAACAGACTGAAAAAGTCACTCCAGCAACAGGTTTTATACGCAATTCACACAAGCTCTTAATCAATTCAGCAAATTCAGCATGGTATGATCATAGTTAGGGTCGCACTTGGCACATAAGAAACAGTAACATAATTTTCTAAAACTTAGCACTGACCCATTTCTTGAGGTGACAGAAATATGCTCCCTCAGCAACCCACTCTGGAGATGTACAACACAAAATGAAACATTTCTTAAACAATGGATTATAGACCTAAAATGCCTGCAGTGGATATTCCATTGGAAGTCATTGAAAATGATAATTTGGGTACACGATGGAAGGTTTTTTCACAATACACATTTCCTAACCAATTGTAAATCTTTGACGTCATTCACTGGATGGCTGGTGGAAATGTTTTGCAGCTGGACACCGATTTGGAGGGGGAATGAGCAGGAGCAACATAAGAAGAACAGCAAAAACTGCATCCATTTGAAAATACATGGTGTCCAACAAACAAATGTGACATAACTACTTCACAGTCTTAATCATTCTACCAAATAACATAACATATCTGTTTCAAGTGCAGCATCACTAATCCACGGATTACTACATTATGCATCCATTAAAAATATTAATTTAAAAAAAAAATCACACAATAGTTGCATATTTGCATATTTCTGAAAAAACAATTACATTTGAGACAGTATGAGTGATTGAGAACTAGGCTCTTAGCACTGGCCGTTGCACAGTTGTGTACAGGTTCAAGAAGGGGCCCATAAAATGCACAAAGATTTTAATCTCATTCACAACCCAGAGAAGGGAACTCATAAAAATAAATACATTATTGAAGATTACTCATATTTTCCAGAGTTAATGGCTTATAACATCATGGTCAAATAAAAATACCTATTGTTATTATTGTTGTTAATATGATTGTTGTTTGTTTTTATTATGAAAATTATTATTATAAGTAGTAGTAGTGGTAGTAATAGTATTATTGTTGTTGTTGTTTTTGGTTGATTTTATTGGTGTTGTTCTTGTTATTATTCGCCATAAAGATTTGTTGATATGTTATGCAAGACATGAAGGTGACCCACTCCAGTTTAGGCATGGAAAGCTAATTTAAAGTTAATGAGTGTACCACAACAATCATTAACTACCTCATATCCCAGATTGCCTATTTAGAGCATGTAAATTGAGAAATACTGAGCTACACAAAAACTGTGCAGTCCCACGTTGCCTCCTGAAAAACAGGGCAGCATGGTACTGCACACCCAAGGTGCCCAATCGCCATCTGCTTCTCTCATGCCAACGGTCCTGGTCTCGCGGGTGGGAAGAGCCACGTTCCTTTTCCTCCTCCACTCATGTGAAATGCAGATGTGGTAGTGTTACCTCGTCTCCTGCACCCCAAGACATGGTGGGAAGCGGTGGCCTTCATTTCTCCCAGATGCTTTAGTCACACAAGAGCAGGGAGACTGCTTGGCTTTCATCATGCTGCGTTTCTCGTCCTGGAGGTCGTAGTCCTGCGACAAGGTTGCGTTGGGGCCCTGAGACGAATGAGCCTCTGAGGAGAGATGCCCCATGTACACCCTTCGCCCTAATAATAATTTACTTAAAAATTACACTGACACCTGCTGGCTTAGCACTCTTAAGGAAATTTGAAGCCAAAGAGCACCATGAGTCTAGGGGTGCGCCTTACTTGCGTAATTACTTGAAGTGTAATCATGCAGAATGAAGGAAAATTCTGTGAGATTACGCTAAATTACAAGAGAAGAGTAAGCCTGTATTTAGCACTATATTCTTAGTGCAAAAATTCTCCTATTGCATCCAAAATGGACATGAGTGTGCATTTAGGGCTAAGAAATAGCATTAAATGAAACAGAAAATGAATACTGAGAATGAGCAGCTGCTCACACTTGATAATTGTGCACTAGTGGTAGGATTTCCTCTCAACTTAGACAAGTAGACTTAGACTTGCAAAATATTTGGCTTCAAAGTCAATCAGCGCAATCAATCAGTAATTGTTAGGTTTTGTTGCATCCCCACCTTTGTGGACTGGATGGATTCTCAAGCACCTCCAAGACTCATGGAGTTCTTCAGTCTGCAAAATAGGTATAGAGAGCATGATAAGTATGCCAGCCCATAGCTTGGGGTCCATTTCAATAATGCATAAGGTAGCTCATTCACGCCTGGCGCACTGTTGGTGCATGATTTGACAATCATATTCTTAATGTTTTCATTAAGTCGGATATCTATTTAACTGACTGACTGAGGTTTTTTATTCATTTATTTGTGTTTTATAGAGTGCAAACTTGACCTGTAAGAGTATCAGAGCGCTATACAGGATTCATGAGATGTATACAAGAGACTTTGAGGGGGAGGGGGAGGGGGATACAATTTGGGTAACCACAAGTGAACTTGGCCCGAAGGGTATCAGAGCGCTTTACAGAATTTGCTAATTGTAAACAAGGGGATTTGGGGGGGGGGACATCTGGGATTACCACAGGAAAAAACATTTTCCGAGAAACTGAGAGACCCAGATCCCAGGGTGGGGTGCCCAGAGGTACCGGGTGAATGGCAACAGGATAGACCAGGTGAGAGGTAGTAGTCGAAAGCAAAAGGAAGCGGGACAAGGTCGCTGAAGTGATTTCAAGTCAGTATTAGGAGAGGAATTTGCCCATTAGGAAGGTTTTGGCATCCTTTTTAAAGTGAGCCAGAGATAGAGTTCTTCTAATGGCAGGCAGGAGTGAGTTCCATATTCTTGGCGCAGCCCCAGAGAAGGCTTGATTGTAAGTTTTTTTTTCCACAAGCGTGCTGGTTGGAGCAAAAGGTCTCTGGCCCAACGGGAGTTTCTGGTTCCTCCGGATATCATGAGTTTCTGGGAAAGAAATGCCGGGGAATTTGAGTAAAGGGTCTTGTGCATGATGAATGCCAATTTAAGTTGGATTCTGGCCTCATGAAGAAGCCAGTTCAGAGCATTCAGGTGTGGAGAAATGTGGTCGAATTTCCTTGAGCCTGTTAGTAGTCTGGTGGCCGCCTTGAGGCTGGCTTTCAGAGGCGCCAGAGAGGTCATGGGTAAAACTGAGAGGGTAGAACAGCCATATTCTAGTCTAGAAATCACAAGAGCCTGGACTGCCATTTTTAGGTCGGGAGTGTCGAGGAAAGGTTTCAGTTTCCTTAGGTAGCTCAGATGAGATCTGGCTGATTTGCCTATCGAGTGGATGTGGTCATGCATGTTCAAACTGCAGTCAATGGTTATACCACAAGATTTGGCAGAGTCCACTAAGGTTGGTGGGCAGTTTAAGGCTGTGATCACCTTGGTCCATTCCTGAATGTTGGAGTTAGTGTTAGGTGGGGAGATTAGGAGAAATTCTGTTTTTTTGTGTTGAGTTTGAGCTGGTTAGAGGTGAGCCATTGGACAGTCAATTTTAAGGCCTCATTCAAGGAGAAAATCTCCATTGGAGAAGAGATTTTTATATAGATCTGGGTGGACTGCCATTTTTAGGTCGGGAGTGTCGAGGAAAGGTTTCAGTTTCCTTAGGTAGCTCAGATGAGATCTGGCTGATTTGCCTATCGAGTTGATGTGGTCATGCATGTTCAAACTGCAGTCAGAAGAGATTTTTATATAGATCTGGGTGTCATCGGCATACAGGTGGTAGGAAATGTTTGTGGTGCGTAGTACTTCGGATAGTGGTTCAAGGTAAAGGTTGAAGATGGTGGGGGACAGGGTTGATCATTGGGGGATTCCAACAGTGATCGGAGAGGGAGCGGACAGGTTACTGTTGATTAGGAATCTCTGTGAGCGGTTTTGGAGGAAGGACCTAAACCATTCAAGAACAGGGCCATATAGTCCCATCCTGAGTTTGAGGCGTTCAAGTAGTTTTTCGTGGTTGACCGTATCGAAAGCTGAGGATAGATCTAGCAGGATTAGGAGACAGGTTTTGCCTTGGTCAAGGGCTTTCAGGGCATCATCCATGATGTGGAGAATGGTGGTTTCAGTGCTGTGGCCAGGCCTGAATCCGGATTGGAAGTCATCTAGTAGGTGGAAGTTGGTGATATGATGACTCAGCTGCTGTGCACACATTTTTCCAGAACTTTAGCTAGGAGTGGGATATTAGATATAGGTCTGAAATCGTCTGGGGAAGCAGGATCCAGCAACTTTTTTTTAGGATGGGGAGGACTTCGCCGGCTTTCAGAGAGTCAGTAATCGACCCCTGTAGAAGGGAGGTGTTAATAATTGGAGTCCAACTAGGAATGATGGATTGAGTGGCGGCAGCTAGAAGGGGAGTGGGTTATTAAAGTGGTTGTTCGGGTTTAGGGAGGATAGTATTTTCGAGACGGAGTGTTCATGATACACTTTAAAGTTGGTCCAGTGCGCTTGGTTTTTGGGTGATGCCTGCGGGTGCGGCACGGCAGGAGAGGGCAGATCCGGAAGGGGTTGGGAGTGGGTGGTGGATCTGAGTTCGTTTTCTAGGGTGGTGATTTTGTCGGAGAAAAAGGTGGAGAATTGTTTGATTAAATTAGTGATTTGGGGATTTTTTTAGATCCATAAAATGTTCCATATTGCCATTGAGCATATTCAAATATAGTATAGCTTGGTGTCTGCCAATCGTTGCACCAGCTAAGGTTTTGTTCTGAGTGACTTCACATGTGAAATTGAAATTCTCGTCCCAGCTGCGTGTAGTGGTTATTGCTTATTTTACACAGTATGGGCTGTCTGTTTGACCCCCGAATGGCAAAAAATGTTTTGTTACATAGGTTGCCCAAGTCTCCTTCTTGATATTTGCGTTACTACCTTTACATGGTCCATGCTCTTTTTTCATTAATCATTTGTCAGAAGTTTGATAGGTTTTTTTTCTTACTGGGGCAAGTGAGCTTTGCCCAAAAATTATCTTGTTTTGCTTATTTGAAAGAGCAAAATTTAGTTTAAAGCTTACTCCTCTGATATTTTACTGATGCTTTTAATCTATGGTCACTACATGCTTAGCTTCAACAGTAATTGTATTGTGATATCTGAGAGACAAATCAAAACTGTTTTATAGTTATTATCACACATTTGCAACATTTGAGATATTTGGCACATTACTACGGAAGATTAAACCTAGTTCTCCTAGCACTTCTTAGTGTATAAAAGGGAAATGGGGGGATTTAACCCTGTGATATCTTTGGAGATTAAAGGTTGTTTGTGCCAAATCCAATAAATAAGTCTTCAATAAAAACCTTCTTTGACAGAAATGAGTTGATTCAGATCATACTTTAGTTACAATGGGCCTGATTGAGAAAGGTAAACATACGCTTTTGTGTACGTTTTATGATATTCACAAACTACGTGCCTGATTCATAAAGGTAATTGTACACTTTTTTGTGAATACAATAGCTTTCTATTCACAAAAGTATTTTATTAGTAGTGTTGTTATGCCTGTGAAGTTTCTGCACATAACAAGATTGGACTGTCCTCTAAAGTTGCCTGAAAGCAACACAAACCTGTGCAAAGTGCTGCTTTGCATTGCTCTGCATTAAGGGGGCGTGCCATGTGTGGTACATGGGCATTCCTGTGCCATTGCTCATGTTTCATGATGCAAAACCCAATCTACTAACAATAGTAGATGGGATTTTGCACCAAAAAATAGCACCAAATGAAAGAAGGTGATAAAAAGCTTTTTTTCCCTAACGTTTCCATCTTTGCATGCGTGCCGCACTGTATGGCACACCTCTAACGTAAACAAAGTTTTAAAGTTAATCGAGGTATGGTATTTTGTACTGGAAGGGTTCCTTTCAGTACAAAACCAATGCTATACTCACACTGAAACCTTTGCACTATGGTGCAACGGTGTGGCCTGGTACTCAGCATCCTAATTATGCACCAGCACTCAAGAGAGAAAGAGCAGGATGCTGCCATATCATCATGTTTTCCTTATATGGACTTCTATTCAGATTTATGAGCCTTTCGATCACAGATCACACCACAGTGTTAAGCTCGTGTCCCTCTTTTAGCTCCACTCTGGTCTTCTATTTGCTTGTTAGGAGCAAGCAAAGGGGTATTGAGTGAAAGGTACAGAAAATAAATGTGGGATCTTAAAAATCAGTATGCTTTATTTTCATGTCCTTGCCTTCAATGCCAAGAAAAATAAGTTAGCTACCATGGGCCTGCCCTCTGACCTTAAAATGCAAGGGCTCTACTAGGGTACGAAGGGTAAGATAGGGGTGGAAGCTGTTATATCCATTAGCACCTAACTCATATCCAAATTTGTGTAGTAGCCAGCTATGCGGCGTCTGTTTTGGTAGTGTAATGGGAGAATAATGGGACCAAAGCAGATTTACGGGGCCCCATCTTGTGTAGGTCTATCACATTCATTTACTGTTTGGTAGAGGCACTCATGCTCTGGAACACAAGGCTTTCCCCAGTGCCACTCACTTAATTCAGACATCTTTGCATACAAAGCTCATTGTCAGTGATTCATTTAAAAAAGTCTGGAATGCTAGCTATGCTGCCGAGGACAGAAGAAAAGTAACTACAAAATTATATTTTGGATGCGGAAAGGAGTATTGTTGCTGGCGCTTGCGAGATTTCTAATCAAAGGTATTAATTCTGTAGGAGACTCCATGACCAGTGCATCCACACCACAAAGATCTGGATTCAAGGCTCTGATTTTCCTCTAACATATTGGTGAGCCCTGTAGCCAGGAGTTCCATTTGGCCTCATCGATTGCCACCATCCGAAATACCACCTTCCCCCATTGAGGGGATTGTGCATGTTGAAAAAAGGTCCAGAAGCAGGAGTGCTCCTGCCGGCATCCTCGAAACAAGAAAAATACACAGATCTGGAAACAGGAGTCCTCCTGCCTGTATCCTCAAAACAAGGAAAGTACGCAGCAGCTTCCGTCGGGTGTCAAGAGACTTACCTTGGTCTGCCATGGAGTCTACATCCCTCTCGGCCCACTTTTGGCTCAGAGAAGCCAAATGAGTTACTGAGGAAAGGAGGAGGCAGCCAGGACCACAAGCCCCAGCAGCCTTCGTGGCCAATGCCACCATCAACCTGCACTCGGAGGCCCAAAAAACCTACGGCCGTGCCCCGCAGCGCAAGAGACAAAAGGGCCAAGTATAAAAAATTATTAATACAAACAAAGAGAGACTGGGATGATAGCATCTGGGTAGAACTGATTATCGCAGCTAAAATTAAGAACCACAAGGGTTTCTGGAGATTGTTAGCCTAGGGCAACAAAGCAGCAAAAAGCAGCTTGGATCTCTTTTTGGACTCAAGTAAATGGGTCAGCCATTTTTTAAAGTTATACTGAGAGAATTCTACGGAATCAACAAATAATCAGCTAAGAATCATAATGAATCCTGCAACATTCTCCAAAAAGGGTCAAACTTACACACCATGTTTTAGTATAGAAGAATATTTGGCAGCTATTGATGCAGTTAAGCCCTGGCAAGCACCAGGTCCTGATAAAATACCTGGCAACCTGCTGAAACACGATAAAGCTGTATGGGGACCATATATAAATCTTATTTGTAATGCTGTGGCGGCAGGAGCCCTATTGCCATAGTCTTGGAAAGGGGCCGAAATTATACCAATTTTTAAAAAAGGAGATTGACAAGATCCCACCAATTATAGGCCAATAAGCCTAATTGACGCCCTACAAAAGATTTATGCTAAGCAGATTTTATCAACACTCAAGGATTGGATAGAGGGAAATAATAGTTTATTGCAGTATCAGGCTGGGTTTAGAGCCAGAACAAGTACAATTGACCAGGTCTTTAGACTCCTCTGTATAGGATGGAAATACACTATTTTAAAGAAAGGCCACTTGTACATAGCTTTTATATATCTGAAGGCCGCCTTCGACCTTATTCTCAGAGATTTGCTTTGGACCTCCCTTAAAAATCAAGGTGTCCCCGAGGATCTACTTGTACAGATAATGAGATTGCACGAAGATGACTAAGCGAAAGTCAGATGGGGACCCAGGGGAGAACCTACTGAGGCAATCCCTATAAGGAGGGGAGTAAGGCAGGGTGGTGTGCTGGAACCCACCCTCTTCTCACTATATGTGAATAATGCTCCAAAACATCTTTTAGGGTGCAGACATGATTCACCGAAGTTAGGAGGGGGGCCAGTACTGGCTCTTTTATTCACTGACAACACTATTTTATTATTACAAACCCCGATGGGTCTCCAAGATCTATTAGATTCTTTTAGTGACTATTCCTATTTAAAGGGCTTGAAATAAACTCTAGCAAAACGAAATACATGGCAGTCAAACCACACAGAGCTTTTAAGAGAAACATTACTGTCCAAAAACAGAAGCTAGAATATGTGCCAAATTTTAACTACTTAGGTATCACATTAGATACTAAACTGACCTGGTACCAGCACCTGGAAAAAAGTAAGACTATTAAAACGTTTTTAGCCAATATTAAAAAAAAACACCAGAATAGCATAACCAAGGCAGTGTCTCCAGCACTTGAAGTTTACTGATACAGGGCACAATCCGCAACACTTTACGGTGCAGAACTTTGAGGGGCTCCTAGCAGGAATACGTTTGCGGGGGAAGAAAATAAGTTTGTTGGGATGTTGTTACGTCTTCCTGTATGTACACCTATGATCCTTATTATCATAGATTTTAATATAAAGCGCATAGACCACCAGGCTATACTGAGACCGTTGTTATTCTGGTTGCGTTTGTGGACCACTTAGGAACCTACTAGTTATGCAGAGGGGTTAGAAGAGATCTTAAGGTTTGATCAGAGCGTAAGCCTTCAGTGGGTCAAGCAAGTGCGAACTTGGTTTTGCAAACTTGGGTTGAACCATTATTGGGAAGAACCTATTTCATTGTCACCATCCTTAAAAAAGATCTTGAAAACGTTTTTTTAGGCATACATGCAAAATAGTATTTCCCAAAGTTCAGGTATTGGCAGATTGACATCCCGGTTACTTCCCACAAAATCACTCCCTTCGTACGAGCAATAGCTAGACGAAGTCCAACCTCAATTGGCAAAATCTTTGTACATGAAGTTCTGATATGGTGTTTTGCAAGTACATTCTAACACAGCAAAATGGGCAAATGAAAATGGTGATGACAATGATGTCTACTCCCCTTTATGTCAACCCAACGCAGTAGAAAATTATCCCCATGTACTATTTTTTTGTCCAGTAAATGTCATCCCAAGGCGAAAATTGATCAAACCTATTTTTCAGAACTTGGGAATCAGGTCCTGCTCGGATGCAACAAGAATTCTAAAAACAGATACGTCCCAAAAAAATGTGTTTATAGTGTTTGCAGATACTTAATTGGCGTCAACATATTACGGAAAGAAAAAGGCATGACATTTTAATGTCGCAAACTTCATGTGCTGCTTTAAGTACTTCTTTGCCAAGAATTTATGTAGAAAGTTTTAAATACCTATATGCACTTTCTGAATTTCCATTTGCTGCTCCAAGCACTTATATGCACTTTTCTACCATTTGCACTTTATTCTTTGCCTGGAATTTATGTAGAAAGTGTTAAATATTTGTATGTATTTTCCAAGCATTTGCACTTTACTAATTTTCTGCCCGGAATTCATATTTCCCTCTATGTACCAAATGTACTGAACAGTAAGCTTATCATTTGTATTGCATTTGAATTAATACATTGAGTAACTGATTTTATATTGTAAAGGCAAAGTTTTACTCATTATGATTGACCTAGGGCAAACTATGGAAATTATTATTTGCAGTTGTGTCTGCTTCCCATGTCCGAACTGTTTTATTTTGTAACTTTCATGGTTTTTCCAAACTGAATAAAGATGAATGAATGAACTCCAAAATGCAATGTCCTTCTGATACCACCATAATGCAAATTTGTCTCAATAAATAAAAAATATCTCTTTGTTATATTTCTAACTTACTGCATCGGCTTTCTTGGAACACCAATACTTCTTTTTCAGATTATGTCCTGCATCTCATCGTCCTCGAAAGTAATGGAGTTATTTGACTGTGACTGTGACTAAGGAAAACAATCCATGGTCATGTTTTTTCTTTTATTTTCATATCATAAGACCCTTTTCTATCTTAAATTAATGTCAATGTTAATGCACCATAAAATTGAATGTCAAAACCAAGCATTACTCAATAGAAGAAAAATAATGCATTTAATAGGGCACACGAATAACAATACTCATACACAATCTCCGATGTGGTTGCACTTGTTTCCCTTTTTCTTCCTCGCTTACAGTAGATAATGCCAAGCAGGACTGCCCTTGTATTGTCATTGTAAATTATATTTAATAACTTAGAAACGGAAAAGCAGGAGTTCTCATCCACTTGTCCTCTTCTTTAAAGAAATAGTAGAAATAATTATGCTTACATCAACACCATAAACAGCATTGTTCCTACTATCACCCTCATTCTGTGTGGCATGTAAACAACAAGTATGCAAGTAACAAAAGTTACCAGGTGCATCAGAATTACAAGCTAATATTTTCCAGTAATATGAGAACATTACAGTCAGAAATCAGCGCATAAACACCCATTTCTTTGTGTTAATTCCCAAAAAGCATGTTCTGCCCCCTGAGCTATCAGGACCTTCAATAATGGTGACTCCGTTGTGGTGATATAGCGTTAATTTTTATGGATCACTCGAAGTGAGGGCATATGTCTATTTAATAGTGCTTGAGAGGATTTTTAGCAAAAAAAGGCTAATGCAGGGTTCTTTCTTCCCTGGCGGGGACTGCGCTGAGGTGGCTGTCCTTGTCAATCATGGCCTAAAAATGATATTGCCTTACCCTATGAGCATCTGTAGTTTCACTAAAGGCGTCAATAATAAATCAAATACTGCACTAGCATCCGAGGGGCTAATCACCCATCCAAAGATGATAGATCACAGCACAGGGCCCACTCATGAGCCACAGACCTGACTCTTTGAAAAGACTGGCTGGGTTGGTTCTCCTATGCTAATGTCACATGACAAAAAAATACGTTTCAATCTGAAATATGAAACGAAGATAAGTGTTCAAAGTTAATATGAATAAAATGAGGTCACACACAGGGGTATTTTTCAAAGCAAGCACTTAATTAGTGAGCTAAAGGAAAACATGCCCTAGCTTCCATTGAGATGGTATATCTCAGAGGGATGTCCTTTGAACAAATTATTGAAGTGACAGAGAACTATGCCCAAAGAACGTCACGATATTTCAAAGATTTCGAAGAATTGAAGGCAGAGCTATGGAGACTATTAGAATGGGACGTCAGGGGCATCTGTAATTCACATTCATCTAAAAGGTGTTAAGTTAGAAAAAACCCTTATGTACTGACTGGTGGTGTGAGAGACCTTACAGGCGAGACATTCAAATATACAGGGTCTCTGCATTCCTTTTAATGAAATGTATAATTCAAACTGAGACCTTCAGCACTAATGTGTACTAAATTTCTATTCTCAAAAAGTGCACCCACTTTTGCGAACGAAATCTGATTCATGAGCTGGCTAATGATCTAATATGATAGGGGCTCATTCTAATGGCGGGCGGAGGCACAACTGCTGTGCTGGCTGTGGCGGAAAATGACCTTTTCCGCACTCCAGCAGCCAGGGCCGGACTGACTACCAGGCGTTTTGGAATGCTGCTGAGCTGGGGGCTGATTTCGTTGATGGGGACCTGCGTGTACTGAACGCAATTCGTTTTGCTTTAATTATTTCGAAGTACACACAGGTCTCCATGAACAAAATCAGCCCCCACCGCAGTGAAATCAGCCCCCTGCTCAGCAGAATTCCAAAAAAAGCCCAGTAGTAAGTCCGGCCCTGCCAGCAGCGGTCTTCGCGCCCACCATATTACAATGGGCAAACATAGCCCATTTTCCGTCCGCCATGGAGCAAAGTAAACCGCCAGAAATTTGCACCCGCCACCGCGGCGAAGGGAGCCAATAGAGACCCACCGCCATGCGAAATGACGTCCCATCCGCCATACAAATCATGAAGCCCCCAACAGCCCATCAGACCGCAGCGGAGAAACCACCCACCTAGAGACGGAGGAAGCACGAGAGCGGAGCGTGAAACCAGACTCCCGGTCCCCTCCACCCGGTCCGGACCACAATGGATCCAGCTCTTCATGCCTTTCCACTGCTGTACCTCATCCACTACCAGTAAATAATGCACTGTCGCGGACAACGCCACAGGTACACAAATACCCTACTCCTCACACAACCACAACACACAATTGCTGTGCTGATATACGGTTTCTGTCCACATCAGACACTCTGGTGGGGACAGGAACATATCCCCAGTGTACCCACACATGTCCTACCTGTTAGAAACCCACACCTCCGCATCCGGGTCACCCATCAACCACGAAATCACTGCAATGTCCCGGTCACACCACCGCAGCGGTTAAGACGCTGGAAAACCAACAAACAATGTAGTAGGCCGGGTAGGCGCCAGGCATGGGCAGTCCACAAAGATTTACTGCGCTCCACCTCCACCCACCACGCTTGCCAATCCCATTTGGGAACATGCTGTATGCTCCTCCTGTGCACCCTGCACAATTCATCTTCCAAGTGTAGCCAGACCCTGCACCTCACACACCAAAGGACAAGGGAGCCTGTCTTGGAAGGTGGGGGTGAAGAGGAACACCCTGCACAGAAGCTCAGGGGCTGGACAACCCTCCTCCCCACACCTACCTCCCACTCATGTAAAGCAAACTGAGTATAATCACAAAATGAAGACTCACACTGCATATCAACATCCACTGAACTGTTCACACTGCCTGTCAAGTCACTCACAAACAACCCACACTGACACTCTGCCACATACTCATACCATAGGTAAGCAGCAATGGCGTATAATAAATGGGCCAGCCAAAAGTGATGTGGACAGTGCTGGAAAGCCATGGAGCAGGCCACATAGCATCTGTACATCACATGCAAGAGAAGGGACATATCACACCACCCGTATGCCGTCAAATTGGACATGGGTGGCACAGTTAGTGAAATTAAACCAAAGTGACCTCTTTGTAACAACGCAGGGATACATCAAGGCAAGCCCTGCATAGGCACAGGGATGATAGGAAGTGTCTGAAGTCAAACAGTGATCAGCCACACATCTGTGTCAACTTACTTGACATGTGTATGTCATCAGCACAACACAGATGGCTCAATGTCACACTCCCTGACTGTCAAACACAAGTAGGACCTTCACACATGCCCCTCCTCTACTCTCCCTCACACCTGCAACACTCAACACCAGTGTTAAACACACAGAATGGTGCAAATGATGGTCTGTGAGTTCACTGACAACCAATCATACTCCCTGGGGTGCATCCACAAACATCACACTCAGTCTCAGGGATGTCTGAACCAATGCAGATACAAAAGCAATTGCCAAACACAAAGCTCACAAATAACATCCACATAAGTCCAACAAGCCCACACATGGGAAGCCAAACAGTGGAAAGGCAATGTGACCCTAGACAGAACAGGAGTACACAACATTGTCACTCAGGGCCAATGCACAGACACCATACCCCAACAGATACAAGAATTGCATCATCAAAAATCAATCATGAACACTAACTGGGATCAATGGGACAATGAGCTAACACAGACAGAGACTCCACACAACCCATCGAGTCAACATGGTGTCATAGTGTATCACAAGCATGCACATGCACAATCCTGACAAGTGACAGGCCAAATATAGGAGGGCATAACACTATTCTGCACTCAAAACAAGCCCAGGAACAAGAATCCACCTTGCTGCATGTGACAGACACACAAGTAATGCACACTACACTTGCAACACACATCTGAATGTATCACAATGCACAAACTACTCACACACAATGTTATGCAAATAGAACATCACACACACATAGCATCTGTCAGTAGAAAGAGCCAACACAGGCCAAACACTGCATACATTCACAACAAAAACACAACAGATGCACATACCAATCCATCACATTGCAAACTCAGCTGCACCTCAGGGGGATGCACAACAAGCAAGTACAAGGCAACATACACTGACAACACTGCAGGCACACCAAGCAGTGTGTGCACACTAAGCAAATCAGTAGCACAAACATATGAGTGCCCCACCATGTACCCCCACAACACAAATCATCACAGCACACAGAGAACATCACACTCAGGAAGGGTAGCAGTACCTCAGCAAACACACATACAGCTTAACCATCACCCCCAGATGCACAACTAGGGGGAAACCCAGGTGCAAACAACATGACTAGAGGACTGTGCTGCACAAACATCTGCACTGCATATGAGCAACCATGACTGCAAACCAGTACACGAAAATAACACATAACTAATTGGGAAACTGTCCTGAGTAGCACATTGGTCCTGTACACAGCATAGTGTCACACTATGACGTAGTGGGGAGGCTAACACACTGGCAAACCATGGGGTGGAAGACATGAGATTGAAGTGGTGTGTACAGGTGAGGAGTGTACAGTACACAAACACATAGATGAGTTACTCACAATGTGTAGGCATCAGAAGCACATATAGGGGATGGCATGATTCCACATTCCATACTGGAGCCAAAAATGGGTCAAGTGACAGCAATGCATGAGAAAACTCACAAATAATGTCAGTGTGGCTGAGCAGGTCTGCACAGTGTGCACAAACAGTAACAAGACACATGGCTGATCAACAAAACACAACATAGACTTGGCTGTCACACACTCTGCATACTCACAACTGGCAGCAACAAGTAGGTGTCCCCCAGGAGTGCAAAGACACACCGTCACACTGCACAGTGCCCAACCTACAACTCCTACATGTGCCCACAATATGAAGAACATGGCAGGCAATTGAAACAAACAGGCACTCATCTTCTGGGTCATACATGTGTGCAGTTGGCAGTGCAGGGGCACACACACATCAACACTACTGACAAACTCACCCCTTTCACACTTTAAGACCACTCAAGTGCACACATTCATCAAATGTACCCATGTGACTAGGAAGACCGACCATCACAAGATGACCATACATCAACACTGCTGTTTAACACATCAAGATCACACAGATATGATAGAGCCTGGCCAGCCCGCAAGTAAACCTGTGGATATTATTCACAACTGTTGTGGTATTGCATCATAACATGACATGTGTACAATTTAGCAAACATAACCATATGATGAGTATGATGATAGTAGATTATCACAAACACCATCATTGCACCCTCAAGCCTCAGAATGAAGCAGAACTAAAGTGCCTCTCACCACTGGCAAACCCTGAAAAAGTAAAAGAAGCAATTGGAAATGTTAATGTGGCATACAGAGCATTTGTCACATGCAACCATACCCATACAGAAAACACTTTTATTTAGCAAAGACACTGACAAAGCAGACAACAGGAGTAACTGTCTTTATTACATATCACCAGAATAGGCATCAAAAGTTGACAATAGCAAGGCCAATGGCCAGTCCATAGTTCGAAGGAGATGCATGTGTGCATGAGAACCTGCACAGGAAATAGGCATCCAAAGTTACAAACAGCAAGGCCAGTGACCAGTCGATAGTTCAAAGGAGGGACATGTGTGCATGGGAACCTGCACAGGGAATGGGCATCCAAAGTTACGAACCGCAAGGCCAGCGGCCAGTCCATAGTTCAAAGGAGGGACATGTGTGAATGAGAACCTGCACAGGTAATGGGCATCCAAAGTTACGAACCGCAAGGCCAGCGTCCAGTCCATAGTTCAAAGGAGGGACATGTGTGCATGAGAACCTGCACAGGGAATGGGCATCCAAAGTTACGAACCGCAAGGCCAGCAGACAGTCCATAGTTCAAAGGAGGGACATGTGTGCATGAGAACCTGCACAGGGAATGGGCATCCAAAGTTACGAACAGCAAGACCAGCGGCCAGTCCATAGTTCAAAGGAGGTACATGTGTACATGAGAACCTGCACAGGGAATGGGCATCCAAAGCTATAAACAGCAAGGCCAGCGGCCAGTCCATAGTTCAAAGGAGGGACATGTGTGCATGAGAACCTGCACAGGGAATGGGCATCCAAAGTTACAAACAGCAAGGCCAGCGGCCAGTCATAGTTCAAAGGAGGGACATGTGTGCATGAGAACCTGCACAGGGAATGGGTGACACCGTACACTGCAATGGGAAGCAACACAGCTAGGGGGATAACAGTGGACAGTCCAGACACCGCTGAGGGAGAGGTCGGTTTGGGAGGGTGACTTTGCCTCAGACTTGGCTGTCAATCGAAATGGGAGGTGGCTGAATGTCGGGGACAGTTGGAGGACTGGACCTGGGAGAGAGAGGACCAGCTGAGGTAGAGGCATCAGTAGCTTTGGGAGCCGGAGGGCTGCTTGGACCGGGTGGCGTGGTGGCATGTGGCGGTAGAGACATGCTGCCGTGAGATAAAGTGTGTGAGGGTGAATGTGGAGGGCTGCCTCCCCACTTCTTGGGGATTCGATAGCCCAGAACTGTCTTGGTCGGAGTGGGAAGTGGGGTGGACACAACAGGCACACTCTCCACCAAAGGTGCATCAGGTGCAGGTGGTGGCCCTCCCTCTGGTAATCTGCTATATCTGGTGGTATGCTTAGCCTGGCATTGCCTTTACCCCTCCATCCCCTGTTGACCAGGTGAAACCCCCCCAGTGCCCTCCTGTCCCAGGTTCACAGGGGTGTGGGTGGGAGTTGAAGTTGTGGGTGAATCTGCCTTAGAGGGCTTTTTATGCGGACTCTTTGCAGGCACCAGCTTCACAACAGGCAACTGTTTGACTGACTTTGGAATCCGCTTTTGGGACGGGATTGTCCTTAGATGGGGCTGATTTTAAGGCATGTGAGCCTAAGGCCTTCTTCTTGGCTTGATGCCCCTGAGTGTCACCTGAAGGACTTTTGCCTTTGCGCTCCTGTGTGACATTTTTTTGTTTGGGGGATGGTGTCTGCGCTCTGGGCCGCTTGGGATGCTGCTGTTGTGTGTTGTGTGTGGAGTACCTGGAGCCTGAGGGCTGTGGTGTGTGGTCACTCTCATCAGATGTTGCCACTGGCAGGGGGTTGCCAAAGGGACTGGAGCATGACTCTGAGCCTGTGACAGCTGTATGGCTTCCGTCACTGTGGACGACAAAGACTGGACAGTTCTGCGTAGCCCACCCACGTCAGAATGAATGCCCTCCATGAAGGCAACTACCTGTGCCAACTTCTTGTCATGGTCCTGAAAGGCATTCAAGAGAGTTTTCTGACTCACACACAGCTGGGCAAAAGGTCCACCGCCTCAACACTGAGGGCAGCAGGGGAGACAGGGGCAGGGGCAGCGGTGATTGGGGGAAGGACACTCTTCCCTTCTTACTGCTGCGGGCGCATGCAGCACTAGTGAAAGTAGCTGGGAGGGTGGGCACTGGACAATGTATGCTGGAGGAAGAGGCAGATGTCCCACTCCCTGTGCCCGTCAACATCGAGGAGTCACCGGTGGCGTCAGATGATGCTGAGGTTAGTGTTTCTGGGCGTGATTCTTGCAGAGCACCCCTGTCCCCCTCTAAAGTGCTGGTCACATCAGTGTCAGTGATATCATGTGTAGCAGTCGTGCCAGAAGCTTCACCACTGGTGTCCGTCCCCTGTCCTTCTGTGCTCTCGGTAGATGCTGCAAGAGACAGAGACGTAGGTTCAGTTTAGTTCCATACTCACAAACATCATATGCAAACAAAGCACAAAACAGGGTGATGATACCCCCATGTTTCACACGCCCCTGTGCAGTTTGCATGTGCAACCTTAATGCAAAAATCAAAAGATGCATCGTAACATACATACTTGACATTAATGACCCATGTGATGTTCACACACCCAAATAGCTTGCCTGTGCCTCCATGTAACCTGACATACAGATTCCTGTA
Organism: Triturus cristatus; assembly: GCF_964204655.1. Lineage (NCBI taxonomy): Eukaryota > Metazoa > Chordata > Amphibia > Caudata > Salamandridae > Triturus > Triturus cristatus. Next base: position 247,812,069 of record NC_140582.1, on the reverse strand, counting down.
AGCATACCTAGGTGCCTGTAGGTGAAAAAGATGCACATCTCAACATGTTGTCACAGTCACATATGGAGTCACTTTAAGGGAACACAGATACTGACTCCAAAATGTCCTTTTGCAATGGCCATAAGCTCCTGCTATCCACCATGTTGTGCTTTGAAGCACAACTACAGTTGCACATTGGTGTCAGATGTGTAGTTCACACAATTTCAAGGTCAGGCACTGCACACATCGACGACAGCACACTAAGATGAGGCACACTGCCGTTCACTGCCCAGTGATGTCCATGACTCCCCTAATGCAGTCGATGCCATAAGGCCACATCTCAGCATGCAATGTCAAGGGCCATTACATTAAACACATGAGAAAGTACATGTAGCGTAAATGTATGACAGCTGCACTCAACACAGAGCCCACATACAAGCCATAGCATCACACTACAAACATCATAGAGCTCCACACTGGCTCAGGGTTGGGATACACGCAGTCACTCACACTTCGCAGAATTCTCACCCCCACCTTGCTGCTGATGGACCCTCAAACGTCCATCCAACTCTGGCTGCGTCACTGCCAAGATGCAGGCCATTAGTGGTGTCATGCTCCTGCGTGCCAACCTGCCAGTCCAAGGGAGCTGCCCCAGGGTTATCTCTGCCATGTTTTTGCTCAGCCGGCAGATGTCACCCCACCTCTTGTGACAGTGTGTGTGCCGTCAGTTGGAGATGCCCAGAGCCCACACCTTGTGTGCAATGGCCCGCCATGGTGGACTTTAAGCTGCAGGCATGGGAGACAAGAGGAGGAAATATCAGTAACACTGGGTTATGTACCACTGTGTCTCAGTACAGAAGTATGCACAAACTTAGCAAAGCTATTCAGATATGGTTAGCAGAGGCCATACAGCATGACACGTAGTACATTAGCATAAGACAATCACACCTAAATGTATGCAGGTATGAGGATGGACACAGTATGGGCACATGCAGAATGCCAGCACAGAAAGCAATGTGAAGAAGGCCCTCATCTGCAATGCAGTTTGTGAGTGAGCAAGACATACATTACATTGTAAATGATGTTTCTGGACAGAATCACTGTGTCCAACAATGCACACCCCTCAATGTCCTTGGCCTGTGAGTGGCTACCTGTGTCATGGAGGTCCCATTTAGGGACATGATCCTACATTTTCACCCCCTTCTCATGAGGTCTGTCTTGTGCAATCCACAGGCCTAAGCTGGCCCATTGAGGAATAGGGTGACAGACAACATGTATGTCTCACTCTGTCCATTCAGTGAGGGTCCCTGTCAAATTGGGCAGTAACTGTGCAGGCCAGGGGGGCTCACGCTGATGTTCAACTTGGGCCATCAGAACAGTCACATGCATGTACAATATGAGAGGGCAAACAGTGCCTACACATGCGAGTCAGTACACATAATGAAAAGAATGGAAGGGGGAACATCTAAATATGAAAAATCATATTAGCAATTTATGTAAGGGAGCTAACCTCTTGATGAGGACACTCACAAACATCAAGCCATTCATTCCACAAAAGGCCTTCAAGCGGGTGGTACAAGCTCTGGTCCTGCCGAGGCTGGACTATAGCAGCGTAACGCTCTGCGGCCTTCCCAAATACACCCTGGCCCCCTCTAGGGCCTCACTGAAGGCAGCAGCCAGACTGGTCACAAGTAACAAATGAAGTGAGCACATATCGCCAATCCTAGAATCTCTTAAATGGTTGCCTCATGAAGCTCGAATTCAGTTAAAGATTGCCATTCTAGCACACAAAGCCCTGCATTTCAAAACTCCCAGGTACCTAGCACAAAATCTTGAATTATCCTGCGGTGGAAGAGCATCAAAAAACACTATCAGTCTCCTCCTGAAACCACCCATCCTTTGGAAAAAGAGAACTGGTCTCTGAGCCTTCTCCGGCGCGGCACCAAGGATTTGGAGCTCTCTCCCACCAGAAGTATGCAGAATCTCTTCAATGACTGCTTTCAAACTGGAAGCCAAAAGATTCCTAATGAACACATTTTTACCTTAATTTGTGCTTGGATCCCTTGCTCAAAATCTCCTACAACCATTGTACCCTCATGTGATGCTGCTCCTCTTTACCGCATTCTACGTCCCCCTTCGGAGCCCTTGATATTCTTGTTTTCCTTATTACTCTCTGTGAATCACTTGTTCTGGGAAACAGGCGAGTATTCCTGTTGTATATTCCTACTTGATGTCGATTTTGGATCTATGCTCCTTTTTCCGCATTGTTTACCTCCTTTCTTAGTACGCTACTTACTCTTTTATTGTACTATTCTTCTGGATTCTTTTGTTCTGGGATTTAGGCATTTATTTGTCTGGGATTTAGGCGAGAATTCCTGTTGTGTATTCTTACTGTTGTCAATATTGGATTTATGTCCTTCCCTCCTTCCTCTGTAAAGCGCTCTATAAAACTTTATAAATAAATAAAAAAATAAATGTTTCTGAAGTACAACAATCTGCTGTGTCATATGGGAATTTCCACCAAGAGTGTAACCCTCAGTCGTTTCACTCTTGTGCATACTGCTCAAAGATCCATGGTGGCAATTCAAAGTAAAAGACACTTTCATCGGTACCCTCTGGACGAAAAGTCTTTGTAATGTCACAAATGAGCATGAGAAAACCTCATGGACTCAAACATCCATTAGCACAGGCAATGCCTGTTTTGACTTCCACTTTCCAAACTAACAGTGTCACTGTATGGCTGCAAAGACACTGCATGTCCCTCCCATCCTGAAATGCAGCCCGGGAAATGTGTGAAATAGGCAACAGATCACATTTTCCTGAAGTCAGCATGCTAGGCAGTGTATCACACAAACCCACACTCTCAGGCACATACTGCAGCTGATCACCTTTATGTGTGCACTCCCAGCACTCTCCTACTTTAACTCTGAAACACTTACCATGACATCAGGAGCACCATATAGCCTCCCATACTCTACCACCAGGACCTCCAGCTCCTCTGTGGTGAAGGGAGGGGCCCTGATGTTCTCAGTTCTCGACATCACTGGGTCCAGGAGACAGGAACAGCAGCAGTTGGAGGTGAAGAGTGTCAGTCAGCAGTGTCTGGAAGCAGTGGAAATATGTGGCTCTCTCCCACACATATATAGCCTCCTGGGGTTGTTTCAGTGGTACTCAGCTGCTGCAATTGGTGTTCCAGGTCAGCTTTCTTCAAATGCAACCAATGACCGGCTCCGCGGTAGCGGAGCACGGCTACGGCGATATTCAAAAGTGCATTTGTCTACCCTGATTGCCGTTCCCATTGGCTATAAGGGCATGGGCATTGGCGGTAACACACCGCAGGGGCCAGGCGGTCGCTACCGCAATCGTGCATCTTTCAATTGCATCCAATGGCTGGCCCCGCGGTAGCAGAGCACGCCTACCGTGATTTTCAAAAAGGCATTTGTCTACCGCGATTGTGGATCTCATTGGTTGAATGGGCATGTGCATTGGCGGTGACACACCGTGGGCCCAGGTGGTCGCTACCGCGATTTTGACACTTGACACTGGTGCCTATGGCTGTGATTGTGGTGGCGGAGCACGCCAATCGCTATTTTGCAATGTGTATATCACTACCGCCATTGCAGATCCCATTGGTTGAATGGGCATGGGCATTGGTGATGTAACACCGCGGGGCCCAGGGGGTCGCTACTGTGATTTTTCTGCTTGACATTGGTGCCTATGGCCGTGATTGTGGTGGCGGAGCATACCAACTGCAATTTTGCAATGTGCATATCACTACCATGATTGCGGTTCCCATTGGTTGAATGGGCATGGGCATTGGCAGTGTCACACTATGGGGCCCAGGCAGTGACTACCGTGATTTTGCCGCTTGACATTGGTGCCTATGGCCGTGATTGTGGTGGTGGAGCACACCAACCACCATTTTGCAATGTGTATATCACTACCGCAATTGCGGTTCCCATTGGTTGAATGGGCATGGGCATAGGCAGTGTCACGCTGCGGGGCCCAGGCGGTCCCTACCGCGATTTTGCCCCTCGACATTGGTGCCTATGGCCGTGATTGTGGTGGAGATGCACGCTTACGACACCTATGTACACGTCATGCTGTAGCAATGGCAATGGCAAGTTCGCAACATTGAACAGTAGACACTTACTATGAATCATTCCACTAGATAGTTCAGAACAATGCTAGTGTTACATTTAACTCACTGATGACTACACATGACATGTCAGTGCACAGGAGTACATGAATTGGCATGCACTCCCTCACATGTCACTTATGAAATTGTTGTGCATGTACACAGATCTGTGGTGTGATGGACTCTCTAATATGTACACATGTCAATGTGTGACATGGCTAAGCAACCCACAGTGTTGAAGGTCTGACTCCATAAATTGCCTACTTCACTGTGTACATTGCTTTGCTAATGTACATACTTGATCTTTATGCACACACTGTGCTCATTGTGTTGTTAATGTGTGCCCTGTCCGACTTACGCAAGAAGGTGTGGCAGGTACAGCCATTATGTAGAAGCCAGCAGTGTTGCTGTTTCATACATGTGCTGTGTCAACTACTCTCAGGGCTGGTTACACAAGATGTTGAAGTGTACCTTTTGGCATTCACGGAGTCTGAATCTGCTTTGGGGGTACTCACTGTGTGAATACTGGACAAGTGTACGACTAGTTAAGATCAAGGTGTCCCTACATGTAACTTGTGCTGTAAGCTGTAGTTTCATGCCAGTCATTGTTGGCGCTGTGTCAGTCAAAAGGTAAGATGTTGGACACATCTCATTGGGGAATTGAATTGACCTGTCCCCTTTCATCTCACCTAGGAGGCGGCCAAATGTGCATCGTCCATTCATATTGCTTGCGGACATCGAGGATGAGGACATCATACGTACATTCCGTTTGGATCGACTAGCCTTCAAGACCTATGTGGTCAGTTGGAGCCCCATCTGAGGCCTCACAGAACCTATCCGACTGCTTTGACACCAACGTGTAAGGTGGTAGCGGCCCTGCATTTCTTTGCAACTGGTTCATTCCAGTACATGGTTTCCAGCACAGGTGGGATGTCTCAACCAATGTGCAGCATGGTGCTACATGATGTTCTGTCCGCTATGATGACCTACAAGGACAGCTACATCCATTTCCCCAGAAGGCATGAATTGGCGGCTGTGAAGGGTGATTTTAATGACCTTGGCCACATTCCTAATGTTGTTGGTGCCATTTACTGCACACATGTTGGCCTGGTTCCACCACAGGCATGTGAGCACATCTACAGGAACAGGAAGCATTTCCATTCCATTAATGTGCAAGTGGTATAACAAGCAGATATGATAATCTCCCATGTCTGTGCCAAATATCCAGGATCAGCCCATGACTCCTACATCCTGTGTAACAGCATTGTACCACAGCTGATGGCAGATCTGCATCCAGAGCGTGCGTGGATTGTGGGTGAGTATGCAGAGTCAAGTATCGTGCTGTATGTGTAACATGCTGGCCTCTGCCACAGTTATGGTACAAAATTGTTTGGTGGATCTCACACGTAGGTGACTTTGCATATCCTAACCGGCCTTGGTTGCTGAGCCCACTGAGGAATCCAAGTACCCCAGGTGAAGTCCGCTACAATGATGCCCATGGGAGGACACGTCGTGCGGTGGAGCGTACTTTTGGTCTACTCATGTCTCGATTTCGGTGCGTGGACAGGATCGGAGGTGCACTGATGTACTCTACCCAAAAGGTGTGTCATATCGTAGTTGCATGCTGCATGGTCCACAACCTGGCCTTGCGCAAAGAGATACCCATGATCCTGGATGATGAGGAGCAGCCAAGGCCACCTCCGGCAAACTCACACATGTCCAGTGACAAGGATGGTGGAGAGGAGGAAGGTGTTGACCTCCGTCAACAGTTCATCAACCACTACTTCCCTTGAAGGTGAGTGACATTGTACAACAGGCCATTGTCTGCTGTTTTTGTTGTTGTTGAAAAGGCCTAGGGGAGCTTTGGGACTGCTGCCTGTTGTTGGCTCTGTGCTAAGGGCTGATGTTTCTCGCACAGTGTAGATATGCACAGCTACATGATGTCTATGTGGATATTATTGCTCATTATAATGTGTGCAGGTTTGCGTACGTTGATAACAAGTGTTGTATAATGGCTGTGTTGCCATCACCTGACAAGTGAATGTTGTTTTCTTGTGTTTTCCTAGGTCCCTTCAGCCTCTCAATGCCTCAAAACAATCAGTGCTCCTGGTACATTGTAATCATAATCAACATTGTACATCCTGTGATAAACATAGTGCTGACACGAAAACATAGGTGTAGAAAGAGTGTTTATTTAAAATAAGTATATGTGACAGGGAAGTGATTATTTACAAAAAGGTGCAAAGTGAATCAATGAGTTTTCAGTGATGGTAGACGAGACAATAAAGTAGTCACCTCATTGATGTGACACAGTCCAACAGACGCCTCCGATCAACATGGGAGTGTGGGTAAGGATAGGTAAAGAGAGGTGCCACCATGGCTGGCTCTTTGATTGGTGCTTTGCCATGTGATCCTCCCGTGCTTTTCCATGGACAGCCCCTTGAGCGTTTGGCAGCGGGACCTCTGCTGAGGGCTCAGCGGTATCTGAGGGCTCATCCTGTTCCAGCTTACCCCTCTCTGCAGGCGCAGGTGAGGTGGTAGGACTGTCATCCTGAGGGCCACTGGAGGGAGGTTGAACTGTTCTTTGGACCGCAGGCCTGTCCCTCAGAACACCCACAAGCTGGCCCAAGAGGTCCCCGATTTGGCCCATATGCGTGTCAATGGACCTCAGCAGCAGGCGGACCTTACGCACTTCTTCCAGAACCTGGCCCATTTGTCCCTGGGTGTGTTCATAGGCCCCAAGGACTCTTGTGATGTTAGCCAGGGCTTCAGCCCAAGTGCCCTGTTAGATCTGTTGCCCAGTTGACCTCCCACCTGCCCCGCTGTCCTGGACCTGTGATGTCACCAATCGACGCACCTGCTGACTCTCCCTGCCCTACTCAGATTGAGGGGTGATGTGGGTATCCTCTGAGGCAGGGACAGTGTTGCAGGCAGCAGTGGTGGGGGTGGTGGTGGCTGCACAGTTTGTTACAGCAGGGGTCAGTGCAGTTGTTGTTGCCGAGGTGGTGGTGGTATGGCCAGTGGGGGCCTGGGACCTGTTGCGCCCTGACAGGCCTAATGGGCCAGGTTCTGGCTGGGTCCGCATCCAACAAATCTAGGGAGCCTGCATCCGAGAGTCCATGTTCCGGGGGGAGACTGGCTCTACAGGTTGATGTTGTCATCTGCAGCAGTCACTTCTTGGCCACCTGTATAACAGAGAAGAAATGATCATTAAAGTGCACCCCACAAGCATGTTGTTAGATGTTTGGATGTTACATGTTATACAGCACACAGTTTACACTGATATCACTTTGTATGGCTGCACGGTACTGAGCATCATGACATGATGTGGAGGTACATATATTACTTGTCCATGGTGTGGCATGTCAATAGATACCATGCTCCACGTACAGATTGTGTGATTACAAGCACGTCGTCTTCTAATGACTAGCAGCACAACAACCTTGGGCCTGATTCTGATGTGGTTCAGAAAGCATTTCCACCTAGGGCTCGATTACAATGCGGTTAGGATGGCCTCCTAACGGCATTTGCTGCTTATGGATTAGATTGGGAACGTGTCTTCCCAACCGAGGGCCAGATTAACCCCTTCAGTGCCACGCCCTTTCCCCCTCCTGTGCCGGGCGTTTCATTAGTGGGTGGGGTTCATGACGAGATAGTCTCGTCATGGGCACAGCGCGACCGTGCTCCATGACGAGACTATCTCGTCATGGGCACAGAAGAGGTTAGGATGCGGTTAGGAACATAGGCTTCCATAGAAGTCAATGGGAGTCCAACCAAATCGTATCTGGAAGCATCCGGATGCATCATACTCGGTCGGTCGGACTCTCCCGATCTGAGTCATTCGGAAACCATTTCCAAACCGATTTGATCGGGAGGATTTCCTAACCGTATTAGACTCGGGCCCCAAATGTGAACCGTCTTTGTTGTTTACTCTGCATGGAAGACATTACATCTGAGCATGAACTAGCATTGTAATCTCATGCATACCTTTGTCATATCATGTTCTTTGCTTTCTTTTTACAACTGACCATGTTTGCTTTGTTTTCATATGGGCCTTGATGCTCTGCCCCCATGGCACTTACAGATAGCATATACTGATGTGCATGATTGTGCCCTGAATTTCTTCAACATGTGATTTGGTGAGTCTCACTTTGGTTTCTGTGACAGTTACATATGCTTAGCTGTCTGCACACTGGAAGTGGTTTTTGGATCTGTGCCAAGTTGGGTGGGATGTGAGGGCTGGTGTGGTCATATGGCTCCATGCTTTTTGAGAGAACTGGCAGGGTGCATGCACTGTCTACCTACCTGTTCAGTGTCACAGTTGCGAGGAATTGCTGACACATGTTTCTCGGTGTGGGGTGGAGTTCTCCATCCTGCTGAGCTGTGGGACAAGGGTGCCTTGTGGGAGTTGTAGTGCTGGCTTGCCACCCACGAACCCTCCTCCCTGTGAAGATGGCTACCTACCTGTGAGTTTGATGCGTGATATTCAATGGCTGTCACATGGTTGTGGGTGTGTGAGTGCTCCATCTTGCTCAGCTGTGGGATAAGGGGGCCTGGTGGTATTTGTAGTGCTAGCTTTCCAGCCCCCAAACACCCCTCCCTGTGAAGATGGCTACCTACCTGTAAGTTTGGTTAGTGAAATACAATGGCCGCCACATGCTTCTGGATGGGGGAGTGCTCCATCCTGCTGAGCTGTGGGACAAGGCGGCCTGGTGGCAGTTGTAGGGCTGGCTTGCCACCCACGAACCCCCCTCCCTGTGAAGATGGCTACCTACCTGTGAGTTTGATGAGTGAGAATCAATGGCTGCCACATGGTTGTGGGTGTGTGGAGTGCTCCATCTTGCTCAGCTTTGGGACAAGGGGGCCTGGTGGGAGTTGTAGTGTTGGCTTGGCACCCCCAAACACCCCTCCCTGTGAAGATGGCTCACTACCTGAAAGTTTGGTTAGTGAAATACAATGGATGCCACATGCTTCTGGGTGGGGGGGAGTGCTCCATCCTGCTGAGCTGTGGGACAAGGGGGCCTGGTGGTAGTTGTAGTGCTGGCTGCCTGTACACATGCCCCCATGGTAATGTTGCTAGCTACCTTTGGGGTAAATCAGAGGGAGTGAATGTTGGATCTGTGAGACATGTGTTGGGTAGTGTGCGGTACACATGAATGCATTTGGGCCTAGGAGGTGTAGCTTTGTAGTTGTTCAAGACAGTACATAGCAGTGCAATGGTAGACATTTGTTTGTACTTACCAGCCTCCACTCCCCAGGGTATTCCTGTGAGACTATCTGGATGCAGTATGGCAAGCACCTTCTCCACCCATGCAGTGAATATTCTTAGTGGAATGGGTGGGCCACCGCCAGTCCTCTGAGCCAGCTGATGGTTCTTGTTGTTCTTCTCTTTCATCTTGCTCTTGAGGTCATGCCACCGCTTCACAATCTCCTTCTTGTTGCAAGGGACAGTATCGACTGCATTGACTTTGCTGACTATCCTTCACCAAATTTGTGTTCTGGTGGCTAATGGTGTCTGTTGGATCAGGTTTCCAAACAATTGTGGTTCTGCTCTGATTACCTCATCTACCATGACTGACAACTCATTGTCAGTGAATTTGGGCATTTTCTTCTGTGCCATGGAGTGTGATGTACAAATGGGTTAAGGGTGCAGGTGTGAGAGTGGTGGTATGTGTGTGTGTATGTTGTGCTGGGGAGATGTGTGTTGCTTTGCCTCTCCTTTGTACTGTAGGGTTGGGTCCTTCAGTGGTGGAATACTGCAAAGGATTCTGGTCAGTTAGGGGCTGGTTTTATACTCAGCTATGTGGGTGTGTCAAAATGGAGTATTGTTGTCAGGTGTGTTGTGTGGGTTGACCTGGGTTGTGTATTTTTTTAGTTGCCATGGATATGTATCATTGGGGTGTGGTAGATGTTTTTTTTAGGCTGAGCCAGTTTAATTGGTACACTTGGTGGCCTTGTTGTGTGTTTTTTTGGTCGACCGCCATAATTGTTCTGGAGCGGCCGTGGCGGTGGGTATGCAACCTCCCTTCCGCTGGCTCTCCCATTCATCACTGGATGCGATCGCGGCGGAGCAAAACAGCGGTTCGTTCCAATGTAACCTCCATGATATCCTAATTTCACGTGCGGTCAATCCTCTGGCCGTGCGTCCGTGAATCCGACTGCCACGGACGGATTTTCACCTGCTCCGCACGCTACCGGAGGTCTTTTGTGGCATCGTTCCGCCGCGGTCTAATTTTTCTGGCAGTCAATCCTAATCGGACCGAGGGTTTTGCCACGGTTACATGCGGATGATTCATTTCCGCGTCCATGGCGTTTGGAATGGTTTTCCGACCGCCATCCTAATCGACCACTTAGTTTGAAAAATCCCCATGCCCAGAATGACCTGCCTAAAGAGAATTAATTATTAATTAGATAAGTCACACTTTGTGGCCTCCAGTGATTGTGCATAAACACAGGGATGGTGGCCTGCATGGGACAGCAGACCACCTTTGTTTGCATTTGCAAATGTATTATTTTTTAAAGTTTAACCCGAGTTACTTAAAGGAACCAGTGCTACTTTAAAAAAAAAAAAAAGTTTCCGGTTTGGGAAAAGTTCAGAAGGAACAGGCAGTGGTCCGTAACTATTCCCTCCGAGGCTGCCAATCCATAAGGACCCATGTTCCTTTGCAAATCAATTACTGCCTCCATCATGGAGTTGGTAACTTGTCAATGGTTGCTGATTAGTATTGTGGTCACAAACCGTTGACACATACAATGCTAAATCTCAGTTTGGAAGGCCTGTTGTCTCTAGGTTTATACTATGCAAGCATGTTGTTAGTTAGGTTCTGTGTAGAATGCTGTATTATATTAACTTAAATCTTGCATTTTTTGATTCTTTGGCAGGAAATACTTATATTGAAGACCACTCTCGATGTTTTAGCTCTCATTCCATTTCCTTATAGTATCTCTTCCTGACTCAGTGGTGTAACGAAACTGGAGGGAGCACATCTGCAAAGTACATGGATGTCCCCGGCACATCACCTACCATTTTGGTCCCAGACCCAGTGTACTGTGCTGAGGAGGCACTCAGGCCCCCACACACCGCGAGGGCTGCAGGAGCTAATGTTACGCTACTGCCCTGACCTGGTACACTTTAAACTCCAGTGTTGCTGGTATGTTCTTATATAAAGTAAGACTGCCCTTCTTGTTCCCTCAAGGGTGAGAAATGTTAGCAACTTCACATTTCTTTGTGTTTTAGTGGTGTTTATTTCACATGACCAACAGATTATTTAGACAAATGAGTCATATCTCAGAAATTAGCCAACTGTTTTGATGTGTGTCTATCGTGAATGTAAATAGACAGCCACTGTTAAATACGCCTCCCAGTTTTGCATTGTCTCGCCCATGCCACACCGTGCTCTCTATTCACAAAAAACTGCATTTTGTAGTATGTTCTGTTACACTACAATAGTACTGTGAAAGGATATTCACATATTATGTGTGGAGGTTCCGCTTCCACCTCACCAATCTCTCTCTGCACTGATTGTAGAGTTTCTGCATACGTTGGTATATGTTGTATTAGCAAATGTAGAAGGGAAAGAGGGGAGTATATGAAACATGTGGAATCATTATGGCTAAAGGGGAGGTCATTAGGTAGGAGTAAGGAGGGGTTTTGGGAGTTTTAGGGAGGTAACTGCACCCAAACACAAAAAAGTAAGCCCATTGCTAGTCACCAATTGTACTTCTAAAGTTACTGCAACCAAAAAGGAACCCAGAATAGTAGTATATTTCGTCAGCACATAACTGAAGTAAGTTCAGCGCCAAACATGGCCAACCTACTGGTAATTCAACAACCTCCCAGAATTTTTTTTTTAAAACAGGTACTTACAGTAAAATCTCGTAGGAAATAAGGTTACGTTAAATTCAATGGACTAAAATGATTAAAAATATCAATAAAAATAAACCAATGTAAAAAAAGAACAAAATGTTTTTATTATTTAATTATAAAATATTTAACAGCCTTTTTGTATGTAAAAATTAATGCAAGGTTGCATTTTAACAATGTATAATTAAATTATGTTTAAGCAGTTCTATACATCACTTTTAATTTATTCATTATTAATGGACAACAAAAAAACTTTTTAGGTGGGTATATAGTTTTAATTTGATTTTTACAAAGATCATTTTCATTTAGTTTAATTTATTTAAATTGATTACATAATTAATTCAAAATGAAGTTCATAGTGCTATCATTTTTGAATTTCCTCTACATTAAAAATACATTTACAATAATATTTTCTAAAGAAATCAACATAAAAATGTTTTAATATTACTTTTTCCCAAGTTGAATAAACGTTTTTGATTCTCCGTATATTGTCCTATATGCACATCTTTGCCCTGATGGCAGAGACTCCCTATGCAAATGTATAGGTAAAGGTAAATAAAAAAATGTTTATTAACTAAAAAAACCACAATTTTTTGAATGTTAAATATTATTGTAAGTCATTTTTAATATTTATATTAATTGTGGAGCAAAAGTCAAGCAATGCTACATCACTTTTAACTTAATGTTCAATTATATCTTTAATGAATTTGAATATATTTATTTAAATTGAAAATGATTTTTCCGAACCTTACATAAAAAACAAATTCCCACCTTTCAAATTAATGAAAAGTTACCAAATAATATTTTATTAAAAAAAGAAATCCTACATTAATTTTTAAATCCGTACAAAAGATGTTAAAATACGCTATATTTAAGTAGGAAACAGGGTTTCCGTGTATATGTTTTTAATATTAAGTTATATGTATTTGTATTTTTATTTTTGATTTCAAAATATCTTTATTGAGAAGTTTTATGCAAACAAAAAGAAAAAACAGAACAGGAGTTGGTGTCAGGGCCAAAGGCCCCTAAGTACATATGACGGTGTTTCACCGGGTCAGCAAACAACTGCCATCATTAGACGAACCCCTTGCCAGTGAAGTCGCCCCTTAGTCCCCAACTCCCGAAGAAAGAGAGGAAGAAAAAAGAAGGGAAGAAAGTGAAAGGAGAGACAGAAAGGGGGGAGAGAAAAGAGAAAGGAGAGTTATCCGGCGCCTCTAGCTTCTTAATAATATAACATAATACAACATCAAATGTCCGACCATGTCAGTGACCGTGGATGTGATGACCACATGGGAATTTTCTTCCAGAAAGTGAAGTCATGGCGGCTTGTGAGAAGCAAAATAATCGTCCAGGGTAGACCATATGTTCCTCGTGGAGGATTTCCAGGGTGAATGTTGTAGAACAATATTGTCTGCACCCCTGAGGTGAATGATCCAGTTCATCCAACACTTGTAAGAGACCTTGCTAGTATCCTTCCAGTTGGTGAGTATCATTTTAACTGCAGAAATCAACAGTAGATCAAGGAGAGCACGATCCCCCTCCGACTGCAAATCCTCCTGTAAAAAAGCAGTTACCAAGGACGATAGGGACCTAGGAAGAATACAGTTAAATAAATTAGACAAAAACAAATAGACCTTGTCCCAGAAGGGTTTCACAACAGGGCAGTGCAGAATAAGGTGAGCCAAATCCCCTTTGTCTTGCTTACAATTCCAACACACATCATCTTCCCGAATCCCCATGGAAAACAGCCTAGCCGGTGTCCAAAAGGCTTTGTGTAATAGCCAAAATTTCGTTTGGGAGAGGACTGGGGAAATCTTATTACGTGTAACTGATCTCCATAACTTGGGCCAAGAATCTTCGGTTAGCTGAGTGTCAGAAAGTCCCTTCCAGTAATCTACCACCTTAGAGTTAAGCTTGGAGGATTTTGGGTGCAGAAGTTGATAAATTTGGGAGACTTGATGACCAAGCCTATTAAGTTTTGCCACGAACTTGGCTAGCGATGGGGAGCTGGGAGACACTCTGGATTTCGTAATGGCAGCCCTCACTTTCAGGAAATTATAGAATTCGATATCAGCCAAGTGGAAACGGGATTGAAGTTCACTGAACGTCAAAGGGTATGTGTCATTAACCAATTGGTGAGGAAAAAAGATACCTCTTTTACACCAAGAGTCAAGGAGTAAAGGCTCACCATTATAAAGGAACTTGGAGTTTAGCCAAAGTGATTCCATATTGGATCCCCTCATACCAACATCCAAGGACCTATCTATTTTTAAGAGAGCCAGTTTAGTATTCTTAAAGATGGATCTGGAGTGGGTGGCGACAAGGCGGTTGGCCGTGAGAACTGACAGAGGACGTATGTTCTGTAGAAGAGCCCCTTCCACTTCCAGCCACACCGGTATATAGTGATCAGGAGGAGAGACCCAGAGCAGACCCTGCCTCGCTAGAAAGGCATATTGGTATAGACGAAAGTCAGCCAGGTTAACGCCGCCCATTGTCTTGTCAAGCCTCAATTTTCGGATGCTGATTCTGGCTTTTTTACCATGCCACAGAAAGGATGTTAAAAGAGTATCTAATTTATGGTGAAAGGAGTCAGTCAGTAGCAGTGGCAGCATACTTATGAGATAATTAACTAAAGGAGTAACCATCATCTTAATAGTTTCAATTCTCCCCCACCACGTGATGAATTTAGGGGACCAGGTATCCAAGAGTGACTTAATTTTCTGTAGGAGTATCTTTTCATTTTGATACAGGGTGTCCATAATATTATTACCAAATTCAATCCCCAGGTATTTAATAAAACTCGACTGCCATGCTAACCCAGAGTCCCCCAGTATTTCGCTAGTACAAAAAACGTTTAGTGGTTTAACTTCTGACTTATCTCTGTTAAGTTTGTACCCAGAGTGCAGAGAATACTCTGCAATCGTCTCCATTAGGGCAGTAATGGAGGAGTCTGGACGCTCTGTAACTATCAAAATGTCATCCGCATACGCGGCCAGATTGACACGGATACCGTTGATATCCACACCCGCAATGTCCCCGTTGAGTTTGATAGCCTGAAGAAGGGGTTCCAGCGCCAGGAGGAAAAGTGATGGGGAAAGAGGGCATCCCTGCCTGGTACCCTGATATAGGGGGAAGGGTTCCGAAAGAGCCCCATTGACAGCTATACGTCCAGTCGGTTTTAGGTAAAGTGACATAACCATTTTAATAAAGTCCTTACCCAAGCTAAAGGAATGCAGGCAACGTTCCAAGAACGACCAAGAGACTCTGTCGAAGGCCTTCTCGGCATCTAATGTGATGGCAATCGAGGGTACAGCTTTGGTTGCAGCATTTTCTAATACGTGGCATAACAGTCGTGTGTTATCATTAGATAAACGGTTACGGAGGAACCCCACCTGGGAATTGCTTATTAATTTATGAAGGACCGAATTGAGTCTGACCGCGAGAATTTTGGCATATATTTTGCAGTCAACATTTATAAGCGAGATGGGCCTATCATTTTTTGGGAGAACGGGGTCCTTCCCTTCCTTGGGGATAACTACAATGTTAGCTTCAGTCATGGAGTCGGGTGTGTGTCCAGTATCAGCAATATGATTAAAAACCTGTTTCATAGCAGGGCCTAATTGGGTTAAGAAAGACTTATAGAAGGATGCCGTAAAGCCGTCCGGCCCTGGAGCTTTATTTTCTTTCAAGGACCTGACCGTCTTATCTATTTCCGAGCTGTTGATTTCCATAGCTAGCATGGCAGAGTCGTCTTCTGAGAGTTGTGGCAAATTAAGATCACGGAGAAAAGCAGAGCACTTCTCAGTGTCGAAAATCTGATTATTTGAGTATAGGTCCTGATAGAATTGTTTGAAAGTATTGAGAATGGTCTTGTGTGTTGTGTGGGTTAGGTTATTAGCGTCCTTGATTGAAGAGATAACGTGTTGGTTTTGTCTATGTTTAAGATATGAAGCCAAAAGTTTCCCCGCCTTGTTGGCCTCGCAAAGATTCAATGCCTTAAATTTATTAATCCACACCCCCGCTCGTTCACTCAATATCTTATTGTATTCATACTTCTTCTGTGTCAGAGTCAATAGTAGAGTAGAATCATTTAAGGAGGCAATATGGGCGGTCTCTAAGTCTCTAATTTCCCGTTCTAATTGAAGAAGTCCCTGGTTCATACGTTTATTTATTTTTGTTTTTATCGCACTGATTAGCCCCCGTATAGTGGCCTTCAATGCGTCCCAGTGTGTGTTTATATTAGTATCAGACACCTTGTTGTGGCCAAGGTATTCTGAAATGGCCTCCGCAATCTTTTTTTTATCTTCAGGGTCCGATAGGACATCGTTGTTAAACCGCCACCGTTTGGGAGTTTGTTCCCTGTGGCTTCCAGTTAAGGTAAGAGAGATGCAAGAGTGGTCGGAAATCAATCTTGGAGCAATATCAGAGGACTCAATGATGCTGGTGTATGCACCGGAGACAAGGATATAATCAATCCTAGTGTATGAATTGTGAGGGGCCGAATAAAAAGTGTAATCCCTTGAGTCTGGGTGTTGGAGTCTCCAGGGATCTTTGAGGGTAAATTTAGAGCAAATAGTGGTGAGTTCAGCGTGTGAGCTTGTGGGATGGTATTGGCAATTGGACTGTCTGTCAATTATCGGGTCCAGGGTGAGATTGAAGTCCCCTGCCATTATTATTAAGTCTTCCCGAGGGATGCTATCTAGCTTGTCAGAGACGCTAGACCAAAAGGTGGGGTCATCTGTGTTGGGCCCATAAATATTGATCACATGTATTACGTCTTCGCCTCTCCTCAAGTGGGTGAGCAAAAAACGGCCCTCATCGTCGTGCTGGGAAGATTCTAGCGTGATATTAGCAGATCTCGAGATCAAGGTTAAGACCCCTCGTTTCTTCTTAACTGCCGGTGAGCATGCCAATTGCGAAATCCAGTTACCTTTAACAAGATTATTGTCTACTTCGCCAAAGTTTAGTCTCCTGTAGCAGCACTATGTCGCTTTTGGTTTTGGCTAAGTACTCTAAGAGCTTACGTCTTTTCACAGGGTGGTTAAGGCCTTTGACATTTAGAGAGGCTATCTTCAGGTCGCTCAAAAGGACCCCTTGTTTGTCAATGGTCATGAGTAATGTTTCTAGATGGTGAACTCAACACATATGGGTCGTGACATAAGGACAAATGTGAAAATTCTAAAGACCACAGCGCAGGCCCAATGTGGGCGCCAATATAAACATACATCCACAACTGTATTATACACCTGGAAACCGGACAAACCCATCCCGAACATAGCATACGGTACATAGGCCACTTGACATGTCTAAAGAGTAGGAGGCGCCAGATAGAGAGAAGAGCCAAGCAGAAGGAGAAGAGGAAAGAAAAGAGAAGGCGGAAGGAAAGTAGGAGAGCAAATGAAGAAGCAACTGTGAGAACCATAAAAATGGTTATATAAACGTGGGCGCTCTCAACCCAATCCCCCCACACACCCACCCACCCCACCCCTCCCTCAAAACTTAGCATGTGGGAGGTGCGACGACAGAAGCGTCCACCCGCACCCCAGGGGAAACAACATGGTCAGAATATATACCCAAACATACCTTCCCAGTACCCAACTCTCAAAGAGCCTTTGGTAAAGAATGCAATTCGAATACAAGTAACTGTCGACATATCCGAGTGGCAAATCAAACAAATAAAGATCTGTACTACCCACAGGACACAAATACCAAATGAGCCAATACGTCGCATCGGAACCCGCGAACAGGACAATAACAAGAAGAGCAGAGGAATCAGTACATGCGCTACACCGGGCCTGGTGAGGATTTTCTCTTGCTGGCCAAAAGTTGTGATGAGTCCATGTCCTGAGTAGGAGGGCCTTCTAGATAGGACGCAAGGGCTCCGGGGTCGTTGAAAAAGAGGTGTTTCCCCCCCTCGGTGATCTTGAACCTAGCAGGCCCGACGAAGGAGAACAGAATACCTCTGGATTTCATTTTGTCTCTCAGACTTAGGAACCCCCTACAAGTGTCCACAGTGGGTTTCGAAAAGTCTTGGGTAAAGATGATTTTGTTACCCTTCCAGATGAGATGGTGATTTTTCCTGGCGTGGCCAAGTATTGCTTCTACGTGGCGGAAACGCAGAGGTTTACAAATGATTGGGCGGACCCCCTGCCGAGATGAGGATTTGAATGAAGGGATTCTGTGTGCTCTGTCCAATTCAAAAGGCTGATCGAACGTTATGCCAGTGAACTTGGGAATCCAGTCCTCCAGAAAGGCTAAACAGGAGCCCAGAGGATCCTCTGAACCCTCCGTAACACCAAGAATTCGGATGTTGCCCCTACGATTACGGTCTTCCAACTCGGCCGTCTGTCTTAAGAGCATAGAGGACATATTCGACAAGGCTTTCGTCTCCTTACTTGACTTGGAAACGATGTCCTCAACATCACTGATCCTCTGTTCAGCAACGGAAAGTCTGTTATTCACAGCATTCATGTCTGCTCTGATGGCTGTTATCTCCAGTTGTATAGTGTCAGTAGTTTGCTTGGTCGACTTGGCCAACTCATGGACATCAGCCAGCTTTTTCAGAATTAGCTCCAAAGTGCTATTGATATCTGGTTTCATTTTGATAGGTGAGTCTGACTGTGAAGGATCACCTTTGTTTCTCTTATGTACCAGCTTAGATTCGCGATCAGCCATTCTGGAGGACGTGGTAACAACTGGATAAGTAGCTGGCTTGTACACACGGCTCGCAATATTGACTAGCGACTACCAACAGCGCCGAGCTTGGAAAGAGAGGATGGCTGCATAGACTTTATGAAGATTGCATAGTGTGCGAAAAACCAGCAGACCAAATGGCCACAACTTTTGCAGCCTGCCGACCAATCACAGAGGTGTGAGGGGGTTAGTCGCCAAAAGGCCGTGCGGCAAAGTCACAGTGGCAGCAAGAGTTATAATAAGGTGGACAGGTACACGCAGCTACAGGACAAAGCCGCTCCCAGCCTAGTGGCCCAATCTTACCCTCCGCTGGGTCGCCCGCTGAATCACCCCCAGAGCGCACAGGGCTCAGCGTGGCCGAGTCCGATGCACGATTCCTTCCCTCCGTAAGACCCCAACCTTAGATTGCATCAGAGCTTCATGGGACCAGGACAGGGATCAGTGGAGATCAAACTCAGATATTTGTGCCCTGCTATCTGGGAGAGACTAGCCAGACACAGACCGTGACTTGGATTGGGTTGGAACTAGGGTCGCGCTGACAGTTTTGTGGATAACCATCTCCTTGGTAGACTTTGCCTGAGTAGCGCTGGTTAGATTAGTTAAGTTAATTGCGCTTGGGAACTCTCCGCATCGCCGTCACCGCCGCCATCTTGAGGTCAGGCATGTCGATGCAGTGACAGCCAGCTCGCAGAAACAGCAAAGGCGCTGAGTAAATAGTGCCAGCAAGGCGCCAACAGTAACAGTTAGCAGTCAGTATATAATGAATACTTGCAGGGTACTTGCAGGGAGACCACGGCTCTGTCGATCGGGAACATCCTGTTCGGTCTATCGGGGAGGCGCCATCTTGTTTTTTTCCGCTTCGCACCGCGAAGCAAGATCGTCTCGAAAATCGCCTGTGCAGGGACCACCGCTGGTGTCAGAGGGCTCCTCTTGTGCCCGGCTTCTCACATGGTGGGACACGCTCGGTCTGAGGCGCGAACACTCAGCCACAGGGCACGGGAAGGGCAGCGTTTTACCCCGGAGCGACGGAGTCAGGCGGCCATCTCAACTGCCGTCCAAGCCACGCCCCCTATGTATTTGTATTTTTAACTATTTTAAATAATTTAATTTGTTATAAAATTATCTGCTTTGGGGTTTTATTTTAAGTCCTTGTCTCAAATATTTTCAGTGCGTGGGTGTTGCAGTATCAGTGTAATGTGTGGTGCTGGACTTGCTTTTGTTTCATTTTGGCAGTAGTAGATTACACACGTAAATTTGGCTTCATCTCCTTTTTAGATCTCGCCTAGGCAGCGCATGCGCTGTCTCTCCAAGACCTCAAGTAGTCTCTACTTTGGGTGAAACTCCGTCTATTGCCAGGTAAGATCTACTGCGTCTCGCCACTTGTTTAACATTGGCATATCACTTGTTAGCTGTGTTTTTACTGGTTGTTGATCCTATAGTGACTTCTGTTTAGTCCGAAAGCAGCAGCGCCTAACTACTGTTTTCGGACGCTTTCGTGTTTGATGTGTGTTTCAGGGGAACTTTCTTTTACTTTTTTTGCAGCCCAGCATGCTGAGTTGCAGTTAATGGTGTCACTTTCTGGCCGCATTGCTTAAGGTTTATTTAATTCGTGAAGTGGGCTCCATGTTCATAAAAGTAAGTCACAAGCCTTCCTCAGACCTCAAAACCGCTTTGTCAGTACGGACAAGCGCTTTCCGCCGGCTGCACTTTGTTTAATTAAGCTGTGGATCGGGAGCCTTGTGTCTAAAAGTAAGGCACTCGCCTGCTTCTTCCAACCTCAAAATTGCTTTGTCAGTACGGCCGGGTGATTTCCGGCAGCTGCGCTTTATATTGAAATAAGATGGAAGAAGCGGGCGAGTGCCTTACTTTTATTAACATGGCACCCGATTCACAGCTTAATTAAACATGAAGCGCAGCTGCCGGAAAGTGCCCGTCTGTACTGACAAAGCGATTTAGCTGCTAATGGGTGCAGTGACTTCATTATAATGTAGTGCACCAACAGCACAACATTACGCCCCAGCAGCTAAAATATGGGCACCATGCTTACTGTTTCAGCATGGCCCGGCTGTCATGTCAATAATAATATGGGCAATACAAACAATGGGGCCGCAGCTTTATTTTCACAGCAGGCGCCAGCTCAACCATGAAGGCCTCACATCGTCTTATTTATTTACCTTCTACTCTACTGTTTTCCTTTTATGCTACACGTTTACCATGCCGAGAATAGAAGCGGCTTCTCCAGGTCCAAAGTCGGCAGCTCTGAAGCTCCTCATGGGCAATCTGCCCTGAACATGGATAATCTCCCCGACATAGGCACAGTGATCCATTTTTTTGAAGCTTAGTTTGTGAAAGAAATAATGTCTGAAAAAGGAAAAAGAAAAAATAAATTGGTGAGAATAACTTCACCTGACGATGTTATGGGCCCAGCAGCACAGTTTCTACAGGACAAACTAAACAATTTATTTTGATAGGCTGAAAGACTTCGGAATAAAAGAAAACACAATAATAGGCCAGTCTAACAGAGGAACACGCACTCAAAAACTAACATTTCTTTTTTGTGAAGATTTTAAACTGCACTGTGGTTTTTACACAACTGGGCGTTCTTTAAGAAATATGCCGTTCGTTGCACGTCTCTATTTCAGTAACCTGCTCAACAGTGTAGCGCGCCTTCCAGGTTCTGCTGGAAGAGGCCTGTATAATTGTCTTGAAACTCTTCAGGCTACAGTTCAAAATATGCTGAAAAGGGTACTTTTTTGAAGGAACGCTTGATGTGCAGCACTTCAACATAGGGGCAGGCGGGCTGGGGAGAAATCTTCACTTTTTATTGACACTTGAAGATGAGAACAGTGCTGAAATGGAATAAAATCAATCAGTGAGGAGACAGAACTGTGGGCTTTTGCTTGTGCGAGAAGATGGGGGGTGAAGGGTGGGGGTAGCAGTAGTTGCAGACAGACACGAATACTTTTAAGTGCCCCTCCACTGATGCATTTTAATGTATTGTACAGAATACATTATATACCAGAAGGAAGAGATAACAAGACTTTGCAATTCAATAGGTCTCACAATTGCGAGATTTTGAGCTATTGGCATTGTAAATGACAATCCCGTTAATTTATGTGTTTAAAGAACCTGCAATAATAAAAGGCATTGTCATTTACAATACCAATAGGTCAAAGTTTCTGAGATGCAAGACCTATTGCATTGCAAATGCTTGTTAAGGTTTGGAAACATGTAAGTCCACAGGTTTGAGTACTTTGCACTCAGATTTTGTGAATAGTGTGAATTGCACATAAGTGTAAGTTACTTTTTCGGGAATAGCCTCACATAAGTTTAGTGTTTTTGCTAGGTCATTGAATCTGGTGTAATACCACAGCTGTCGGTATTGTGAGTGTGTTTCTTCGGTCTTTGTGTGTCTTAGTCACTATTTCCAGCAAGGCAAATAGAGGTTGGGAACAATGTGCATTTTTGCCTTGTTCCCTTTTGCACCAGCTAAGAGCTGGTATTGTACTGACCATTACAAACCCATGCAATGGCATCTAAATATGGCAATCATATCCATACCATTATCTTGTACCAAAATCACATCTGTCCGAAGACAGTGAATAAGTAGTCCTTTCTCAATGGTGGCTACCCTGATTATTATAGCTACCATTAAAAGGTTATTTTTCACATATTTGGGGTGATGTTCCAGCTGTCAGCATGGAAAAAGGATGTTAAGCTTTATGAGTTTTTTTTACATTGCCTAGTCATTGACACCACCAAGGCTTCTCTTGTGACGAGGGGCAGTTTACTGGCTTCTTTCTCTCCCAATTAGAACATTGGAATGTTGAGAGCTCCACTGAAGACAATAAAGTGGCTCAGGAGTAATAATGGCTGGTATACGCCCTTTTGCTCCAATATTTGAATGTTTGTATTACTGTTTCTTCCTTCTTAATTTAGAATATTTTACCCTCATTTGGCTGAAACATTCTTATAGCCCTTCTGCCTTGAGCTATACCAATTGTTAAATGCTCTCTCTGTCGTTATAGGCCCTCATCTGTGGCTCAGGCCTAAAACTTGGGCTTAAGGTATTTACCAACTTGTACAGCCCTCAGAAATGGGCTTAAGGATACAGTATATGTCTAAAAGTTAAGTTAATGAGTCTTAAAAAGTGAACTCACATGGGAGCCTGTCAGTATGACATGACTTCCATCTGGGGAGTCCTGTAATTGCTGATCTAATTTTGCTTACTGATAGTTGTGCATCAACGGATTTGGTCTGTGTTTGTCATAGTTTTTAGGTCGAGCTAGACAGCACTTGCGCTATCTCTTGGAGATCTGCTGTAATCAGTCAGTGGACTTCAAGTCCATCCCCTTTCTTGCCATTGCTTTTCATTTGTCTATGTCAGTGTTCTTTAAAAACCTTTGCTTGCTAGCGGTCAGTCCTGCCTCTTTGTCCCTCCTTTTTCTTTTCTGTTCTTCCCACAGAGCAGGGACTTAATACTGTCTCATTCCGTTATGGTTCTTTATCTGTAGTTAGGGGAACTATTTACTTGTTGGCTTCCTGCTCTGATACTGTTTGTCTGTGCTTAGTTTCAGCGCCCTAGCTGCTTACATTAGAATATAGCATTCTTCCTCCCACCTCCTCTTAATGCCACAGTTGTGTTACTGCTGCTTCCTCCACCGTGGCTCCTGTTCCATTGCTTCTATTTTTTTATTAGACTTTTTGCACTTTTTGATCTCCACCGTCAGTTGGGCTTTTTCCAGTAGGATATTTGCTTGGTTTGGGCTTCCCTCTAAGGGGATTTAATTTGTTTTTTTAGGTATCAAAGGGTTTACATCCTGTCCTCTCTTTCCTGGCTTTTCATTGGTTCCTGTACAGGCCACTTACTTTTCCTCTAGTTCTATTGGCTGTAGAATATGTTCATGCATTGACCAATGCTTGATATTTTTAGCAGCTGCTCTCACATTTGCAAATGCTTGTTGTTTCTGCTCTCTCCTCGCCAGTCTCCCTGTGTTATTGCTTTACACTCCCACCATGTGCTGTCCCTTCGCCCCGTCTTCCCTGTCCTTGCTTGTTTGTTTTATTTCAATGATGTACAGTACTCAAAGGGAATCCTTCTGATAATAGGATGGCTTCTCTTGCCTACAGCCCACCTTTCATGCAGTTTCTTCGCTGTACCAGTCCCTTTTCTATGTTGGTGTGGCACTGTATTGAAGGACACCATCAGCGGCTGGATCTGACACTGCCTCCCCGGGCGCCGCAGCTTGCAGCATAAGTGTGAGCACCGGGGCAGAGCCAGGAACTTGCTGCCACATCATGGGTGACTCTATAGATGTTTAATTTTTCTTGACTGTGTTTGCATTCCCTTTATAACAGCTACAGGTGCCTGAAACAAGGAGAGATTGTTTGTAAGGTATACCGAAGCAGCTTGAGTCCGGGACAGTATTGCAT
Organism: Triturus cristatus; assembly: GCF_964204655.1. NCBI lineage: Eukaryota > Metazoa > Chordata > Amphibia > Caudata > Salamandridae > Triturus > Triturus cristatus. The sequence continues at coordinate 247,787,962 of NC_140582.1, read as the reverse complement.
GATCTGCGTTTGTTTTTGGCCCAGGGCAGAGCTGCAAAACACCACAAAAATCTATTGCATGTTCTCATTAGCCAATAAAATGATGCGGAGACACGTCAGGCGACAAGATAGCTAACGCTTTCATGATAAACTGCTTCTAGGCGGAGCCAGATGTGCGTGTGGTTTGCACAAAACTATAGTTGGTGTCTTAAATTAGTAACATCTATCAAGGGAATCAGGAGTACAAGCTTGTGTAAGGCTCTTAACCCATAAAGTGCAAGTTTTTTTAGGAGGTGTTCCATGTGGGTCCTAGAAAAACGAGTTCATCTATCTGCACCACCCACACAATATGATGGTATTTTGGAGCTGATCTGTACAGCAATATGCGCAAATCCCTAGTCGGTTTCACAACTTCTGAGTCCATCTGACTACAAGGGTTCAGAAAATCTTACATGATCAACTCTTAGATCCAGGAACAATTCATGGTCAACAAGTGCATTTGCAAGAGTTTAAGCTATTGGCATTGTAAATGACAGTGCCTTTTATTTATCTGTTTTAAAAACAGCACATAAATAAATGCAATTGTCATTTACAATGCCAATAGTTTAGACTCTCGTAAATGCAAGACCTATTGCCTTGCAAATGCTTGTTTAAGTTGCGTTCTTTCAGTGCCTAGTGCTGGCGCTATGACAGTATGTCACATGGTGCCGCTGTCTGTCTAATTAACAGATGAGCACAATGACAGTTGTTTATTTATTCAATATACATTAAATTGTCGATACCTGATGCCCAAACCATTCTTAAATCTTTAGGAGCCTGGAATAGTCTGATTTCTCACACATGTAGCAGTGTGATGCTTAGTAGTTGTGATAGTATTATCATTGGCAGAGATGGCAGGGGCAATGGATAGCGCAAGTTGCAGAAGGCTCCTGACGAGGGCCCTGGCACTTATTTTTTTATGCAAATTAGGCACTTCTTTGTATTCAATTGTGTATGTAAGCTAGAGGGGGCAGAGCCATTTCAGAACAGAAAGTATTTTGTCAGTGTGTGTTAGACCTGGCATCTTTGGCGTGGTTACCCCTGACTTTTTGCCTCTACCTCCTGTATTTTTGATGCTATGCTGGATTTCGTTTTTGCTGGTTTAGATGCTTTGGGCACTTTGCCACTGCTGATCAGTGTCAAAGTGCAAGTGCTCCCTTGGTAAATTGTTGTATTGATTGGTTATCCATGATTGGTATATTTGTTTCACCTGTTAGCCCCTAGTAAAGTGCACTGCGTGTGCCAGGGCTGGTGATTCAAATGCTACTAGTGGGCTGCAGCACTGATTGTGCCACCCACAGGAGTAGCGCTAAAAATGATGTCTTTGGCCTGCTTGCAGTGCCTATGTGCAGTCCAGGGCTGCCATGTCGACCTGGCCAGTGCACCCACTGACCAGGCCTTATCCTTCCCTTTCTGTACATGTCAGGCATCCCTATGGTGGCCCTAGGTACCCCCCTGGGCTGGGTGCAGTGTATCTGAAAGGTAGGGCATGTACTGAGGTGTGTAACATGCCCTGGTAGTGAATTACAGCCATTTTCGTTTTTCACTGCTGAGAGGCTATCTTGCCCATAGGATAGAATGGGGAACATGCCTATCTTCCCATAAGGGCAAGATAGAAAATCCAAGTTTGGTATCTCTGTGTTCAGAATTTAATTATACATCTTTTTAGCAAGATGGTTTTTAAATTCACTGTGTGAGAATAGCACTTTTTAGAAAGTAGATATTCTCCTGTTTAACCTTCCTGTGTGCCTGTGAGCTGGTTGGCTGACTGGTGTCATGTGATGGGCTAGGTGGCTCCAGGAGCCTGGATGAGTCAGCAGCAGGGTGAATAGGGAGATCTGCTTTAGATGGGTGGGAGGAGTAGTCCCTGGGTTTGAATAGGGCTGCCCCTGACAAACACAATGCTGGCTCCACCCCCTGCTGGCCAGGCTGAGGACTCTGCCTCTGCTGGCACAAAGAAGGCTCCACCTCCTGCTGATCGTCTGATGACCCTGCCCCTCACTCTGAAAGGAACCAGGTGCTCCAGAGCAGAGCACACCCAGGAACCGGTTTGAGCAGGGGAATCCCCCCACTGGAACAAAGAGAGACAAAGACTTGGAGGGGTATAAGAAGAGGACCCCAGACACCTAAAACTTTAGATCACTTTGGAACTAAGAAGAAACCTCTGCCAAGGAGAAAGCTGAAAAGGACTGAAGAGGGAGGAGAAGACTGCCTGCTTGCTGTTTTGCTTTGCTGCCAAGGAGAGGGGAAGGACTTTGCTGTGTCCCCTTCTTTTGATTCTGATCTCCAAGGGCCTGAGAAGAGCTGGCTCCCTGTTAAGAAGTCCCAGGAACAAAAGGACTTCACCACCAGCTCCCCTGGAACTCTGCTGAGAGAGTTCTGACCTGCCTTGGACTGCTTGCCCAGTCTTGGGGCCTCAGGAGGTCGTTTTGCTGTGTTTGGGAGCTGGGAAGCAGAAGCGTGAACAAGAGTGACTGGTACCCAACGCATCATCCGATTGCGTGTCGCAAGACGAGAGTGCGAGGAAAATTTCATCGCGGCACCATCGCAACACGCAGGGTCCCCGCATCGCCGAGTAAGTCGAGCATCGTCCCGAAGCGTGAAGATTCCGGCCATTGCGAGGGTTGTCGCAGAACCAGTTTGCGAGCCGCACCACTGCCGGTGCGTGAAAAGTCTCCAGTCATCGGGTGCGTCGACGCAGAGTCCCGTTCCGTGGCGCATCGAGAGTTGCGGCGCCGGAAGGCAACGCTGCGCCACGCATCGCACCACATCGAAGAGTGTCGCATTGAACCTGTGCGTGAAGCTTCCCCCCAAGAAACCTACGCAACAAAGGCCAAAGTCATCGCATCCTCCCCCTACAGATCGGAGCCGGCGCATCCACCTCTGCTGCGTGAAGCAGGGCTGCTGCAAAGCCTCCCCAGGATCTCAGGAGTATCGCATCGCCTTTGCAAGCTTCCTTGTTATAGCTTTTGGGAACCTTATCGTAACTACAGGTACTGTTGGGCACGAAAGTGTCGCATTTTGTGCATTGAGAGTCGCATTGTGCAGGACACTGATTTTGACATCCTGCAGTACTTTCTGCAAACTCTTGAACTATTTTTAAAGTAAGCTTTTTAATTGTATGTTGGTTTGTCTGTAGTATTTGGTCTTGTGAAGTTTTTAGTAAAGATACCTTATTTTTCTAAAACTGGTGTGGAGTAAATCTGTGGTGTTTTAACTGTGTTACTGTGAGTGTTGGTACAAATACTTTACACATTGCCTTTGATAGCCTAGACTGCTCAGGCCAAGCTACCTAGAGGGTGAGCAGGGGTTATCTTAACAGTGTATCCCCCTTTCCCTGACTAGAAGCAAGGGTCCCTACTTGGACAGTGGTACCTACCCTGCCAACTAGAGACTCCCAGATCTAACATTGGTGGTCAGCGGTGAGGATTGAACTTGTATTTGTACTTGACCCACAGTAATTGGTGTACATCACTAGGAGAGCAGACCATTACACAGCCACATACTGCTGATTGATTATTTTTTGGTTCTATTTTTGAGGTAACTCTTGAATTATCATGGCTCCAAGTGAGAAAGCAGCCAGTGTAGAAGGAGAGCTAGAGTTCACCATTGGAGATCTGTGTTCATACAAGGTGGAGGAGCTCAAGCAGTTCTGCAAGGATTTTGGTTGTCCCATAAAAAGCAACGCCAGAAAGGAAGCGCTACAGAAGATTCTGAAAACATGGTGGGAGGCTAAAGAGGCTGAGGAAGCAGATGATGATAGGGAAGGGAATGGGTTTGGGGCAGATGATTTGCCATTGGGCAACCCCGCCAGCGGGGCGGGGAGCCACCATTCCAGCAGGGGTCTTTCCCCAGCAGAGGAGTTACAAGAGAATCAAAGAATCAGAGAACATGAGCTGGAAGTAATGAAAATGAAAATGAAAATGGAAATGGCAAAGGAGGAGAAGAAAAATGCCCTTGCTTTTGAGGAAAGAAAATTGCTTTTGGCTCATGAGTTGAGCATGAAGGAGCTGGACATCAAGGCCAAGCAGGTGGAGTCCGGTTCAAATGGTGGCAGTGCACAGCCGGTGCAGGGGGGTAAAGTATATATCCCCAAAGATTTAGTGCAGAATTATAACAGGAGTGAGGATATTTATGCCTGGTTCACATCGTATGAAATTGCATTGAGGATGAATGGTGTGCCTGAACAGCATTGGGGGGCGGGCCTGTGGAAACATTTTGAGGCTTCTGGGAGGAGTGCTCTAGAGCCCTTAGAATTAGCAGGTACCATGACCTATCCCAATATGAAGGAGGCCTTATGTCTCAGGTATGGACTTACTCCAGAGCAGTATAGACTGCAGTTTAGGAACTCCAAGAAGAAAGAGTCTGAGACTTGGATGGAGTGTGTGAATCTGTACTCGCGGGCACTGGAAGGTTGGATGAAGGGCAGCAAGGTAACTGATTATAAGGGGTTGTTACATTTAATTAGTTGGGAGCACTTGAGTAGTCTATGTGTTCCAGAGCTGCGCCAGCATCTTTTAGACAGCAAGCTGACGGACCCCATTGAGCTTGCTAAGGAGGCGGACCGCTGGACCAGTACCAGGGTCCACAGAGGAATTGTGGGTACCATTGTCAAAGGTGGGCAGGGTCCCCAGCAGAAGAGTGGGGGGGACAAGGGTAACCAAAAGGAGTTCTCACAAGGGCCCCAAAATAGTTCCCAGGGTAACCAGTCCCAGCCCCCCAAGTCAAAACCCAAACCAACCTGGCACCCTAAGGGCAGGTCGGATAACAAGGGTCCCATTAGGTGTTATCACTGTCAGGAATTGGGTCACAAAGCTCCTGTGTGTCCCAAGAAATCCCAGGCACCCACTGGTGCTCCAACACCGGGTATAGCTAGTGTAGCTTTTTGGGGGGATTTAATTTCTAGTGATTTGGAGGGTTTAGCAGTTATGTCCCTTGTCTCTTTAGGAGACACAGAGATGGTCCAGGAAACCCCTGTCCCTGATAACACTAAGAAGTACAGGCAGTGGGTGACCATCAATGGGAGGAGGGTGGAGGCTCTCAGGGACACTGGAGCCAGTGTGACTACGGTCAGGTGTCAGTGGGTCCCTGAGGAGCTGATCATTCCAGACGTACTTCACCCTGTAGTGTCAGCTGACAACTCTGTGCGCCTTTGCAAGGTAGCACATGTTCCCTTTGAGTGGGGGGGGGGTCTCAGGTCCTCTCAGAGTTGTTGTGAGTCCATCCATGCCGATAGACTGTCTGCTAGGTAATGACCTGGAGAGTTCCCCATGGAAGGAGGTGGAACGCCAGGCTCATTCGGAGATGTTGGGTTTGCCTGAGTGGGTCTGTGTGACCACCCGGTCCATGGCAGCCAGACAGGGTTGTGAAGCAGACCTGGAGCCTGAAACAGTGGCCCAGGTCCCTGCCAGAAAAAGGAAGGGCAAGGGGCGTGGTATGTCAACCCCCGCTGTTCCCACGGTCCAGGAAGGAGCAGAACCTACGGGGGATGCCCTGGAGCCTACAGGGGAACAGGTCGCTGAGCTGGGAGACATACCTGAGCTGACCCATTGGCAGCAAGAGGGTGGTCCCTCCAGAGAGGAGTTCTGCCGTGCGCAGAAGACATGCCCTACTCTTGAAGGTCTGCGGCACCAGGCTGCAGACCAGGCAGCAGGTACTGATCCGAAGAACTTTTTTCTCTACTGGGAGAATGACTTGTTGTACAGTGAGCCTAGGTTTGCTGAGCCCAGTGGATCACGTACCCTGGTGGTACCCGCAGGGTTCAGAGACTTCCTACTGGGTCTGGCTCACGACGTGCCGCTTGCAGGACATCTCGGGCAGGACAAGACCCGACAAAGGCTTGCCACCCACTTTTACTGGCCCGGGATGAAGATGGACATCGCTTCCTTTTGTAAATCATGCCAGACTTGCCAGGCAAGTGGCAAGGCTGGAGGAAAATGCAAAGGCCCTCTCCAGCCTTTTCCTGTAGTGAGCACCCCTTTCGAGCGGGTGGGGATAGATATTGTGGGGCCACTGGACCCCAGGACAGCCTTAGGCAACAGGTTCATCCTGGTCCTGGTGGATCATGCCACCCGGTACCCGGAGGCTATGCCTCTCAGGACAACCACAGCTCCGGTGGTGGGCCGTGCGTTGATGGGGATCTTTTCCCGTGTGGGTTTCCCCAAAGAGGTGGTATCTGACCGGGGTACCAACTTCATCTCCAGGTATATGAAGTCTCTGTGGGAGGAGTGTGGGGTAACTTATAAGTTCACCACTCCTTACCACCCTCAAGGAAATGGGTTGGTTGAAAGGTTCAACCGGACCCTGAAGGGCATGATCATGGGGCTGACGGAGCCCATGAGACGGAAGTGGGACGTCTTTTTGCCATGCCTAATATTTGCCTACAGGGAGGTACCACAAAAGTCTCTGGGGCTCAGTCCCTTTGAGCTTTTGTACGGGCACCCTGTTAGAGGACCTCTCAGTCTGGTGAAGGAGGGTTGGGAGAAATCCCCTGGGAAAACCCCCCAGGATGTGTTCAGCTATGTGCTGGCCATCCGCAACCAGACACAGCGCTTCCGGGCCCTCGCTCAGGCGAACCTGGAAGCCAGCCAGGATGAGATGAAGAGGTGGTATGACCAGCATACCACTCTGATGGAATTTCAACCTGGGCAGATGGTGTGTAGGCCTGGGCAAAAATTTCGTTCCGTTCGCGGAAATTGCGATAATTTGACATTTTTGCGTTCCGCGGAGAGCGCGAAAATGTCAAAAATTCCGCTTTCCGCAGCTTGGCGATAATTTGTTTCTTGCTCGCGCTGTAAAATAATACATTCTCGCGCGCGCGCGATCGCCTTACCTGAATCCCTGCGTTCGCCGACAAGTTTTCTTGATCCGGTCGCGTTCTCCATGAGATGTTGTATTGTTTTTAGCCATTTGCGCTGTCTCGCGACAGTTCGCGCCCGCAGTGACGTCATGCGTCGCGCGATCACGTCTTTCTTCTCGCGATCATGCACCGCGAGAACAACTCAAAACAAGATGGCCGCGCCCGCAAGCAACCACATGGGTAAGTTGGCGACCCGCAACCATGCAGAAAATCTCGCGAACATGCCGGAAAAAAACTTCCGCATCTTCGCGATATTTCTGCTTGTTTGCGATAATTTTAAACATTCTCGCGATAATTTGCGAAGGTTAATTCCGCAAATTCCGCCCACCCCTAATGGTGTGGGTGATGGCGCCAGTGGAGCCTTGCGCGCTCCAAGACAAGTGGACTGGGCCATATGAGGTGGTGGAGCGCAAGAGTGAGGTGACCTACCTGGTCAACTTGCGATCTCCCTGGAACCCCATGAGGGTCCTACACGTGAACCGCCTCAAACCCCATTTTGAGAGGTCTGAAATAACACTGCTACTTGCTACAGATGCAGGGATGGAGGAGGATAGCGATCCTCTTCCTGACCTCCTGGAAGCTAAGGAGCAAGATGGGTCAGTGGATGGAGTGGTCCTCTCGCCCACCCTGACCCCAGAACAGCAGAGGGACTGTCGCCATGTGCTGGGTCAGTTTGCATCTCTGTTCTCCCTGACCCCCGGTATCACCAACTGGTGTGTCCATGACGTGGACACGGGAGATAGCATGCCTGTGAAACAGAAGTTTTACCGGGTGGCTGTCAAGGTCAGGGCCAGCATCAAGAAGGAGGTTTCTAAGATGTTGGAGCTAGGGGTGATTGAGCCCTCCAGCAGCCCCTGGGCTAGCCCAGTGGTACTTGTACCGAAAGCTGCTGCGCCCGGTGCCACTCCAGAACTTAGGTTTTGTGTGGACTACCGTGGGCTCAATGCTGTCACGAAGACTGACGCACACCTCATCCCCAGAGCTGATGAGCTCGTGGATCGGTTGGGAGCTGCCAACTACCTCAGTACGTTTGATTTAACTTCTGGGTACTGGCAGATTGCCTTAACTGATGGGGCCAAGGAGAGGTCTGCGTTTTCAACGCCAGAGGGGCACTTCCAGTTCCGTGTCATGCCCTTTGGGTTGAAGAACGCCCCTGCCACATTCCAGAGACTGGTCAACCAGGTACTGTCCGGGCTGGAGCAATTCAGCGCCGCATATCTAGATGACATTGCTGTGTTCAGCTCCACTTGGGAAGAACACTTGCAACACCTCTGCGCAATGTTGAAGGCTCTGCATAGTGCTGGCCTCACTATCAAGGCCAGTAAGTGCCAGATAGGGCAGGGTCCGGTGGTGTATTTGGGACACCAGGTAGGAAGCGGCCAGGTGGCGCCCCTACAAGCCAAGATAGATACCATCCGTGCTTGGGAACCCCCCAAAACCCAGACAGCGGTGAGAGCCTTCTTAGGACTCACCGGGTACTATCGCCGTTTTGTCAAGGGGTATGGCACCATTGTTGCTCTCTTGACAGAACTAACTTCCAAGAAGTTACCGAAGAAAGTGATTTGGACCAGTCCCTGCCAAGAAGCTTTTGATGCCCTGAAGGAGGCCATGTGTACAGCACCTGTACTCAAGGCGCCTGACTCTCCAAGGAATTCATAGTGCAGACAGACGCTTCTGAGCATGGAGTCGGAGCGGTGCTCTCACAACTAAATGATGAGGACTTGGACCAACCTGTAGCTTTCATTAGTAGGAGGCTACTTCCCAGGGAACAGAGGTGGAGTGTGATTGAAAGGGAAGCTTTTGCTGTGGTCTGGGCGCTGAAGAAGCTGAGACCCTACTTGTTTGGGACTCACTTCCGGGTTCAGACGGACCACAGGCCCCTCAGATGGTTGATGCAGATGAGGGGTGAGAATCCTAAGCTGTTGAGGTGGTCCATTTCCCTACAGGGGATGGACTTTACGGTGGAACACCGCCCCGGTACAGAAAAACGCCAACGCCGATGGTCTGTCCAGGTTTTTCCGCCTTAGCGATGAGAACTCCCAAGAGGGTGGGTAGTTCTCCCCACTTTCAGCTGGAGGGGACACGTGTTAGACCTGGCATCTTTGGTGTGGTTACCCCTGACTTTTTGCCTCTACCTCCTGTATTTTTGATGCTATGCTGGATTTCGTTTTTGCTGGTTTAGATGCTTTGGGCACTTTGCCACTGCTGATCAGTGTCAAAGTGCAAGTGCTCCCTTGGTAAATTGTTGTATTGATTGGTTATCCATGATTGGTATATTTGTTTCACCTGTTAGCCCCTAGTAAAGTGCACTGCGTGTGCCAGGGCTGGTGATTCAAATGCTACTAGTGGGCTGCAGCACTGATTGTGCCACCCACAGGAGTAGCGCTAAAAATGATGTCTTAGGCCTGCTTGCAGTGCCTATGTGCAGTCCAGGGCTGCCATGTCGACCTGGCCAGTGCACCCACTGACCAGGCCTTATCCTTCCCTTTCTGTACATGTCAGGCATCCCTATGGTGGCCCTAGGTACCCCCCTGGGCTGGGTGCAGTGTATCTGAAAGGGTGGGCATGTACTGAGGTGTGTAACATGCCCTGGTAGTGAATTACAGCCATTTTCGTTTTTCACTGCTGAGAGGCTATCTTGCCCATAGGATAGAATGGGGAAGGCTGTTTACATGCCTATCTTCCCATAAGGGCAAGATAGAAAATCCAAGTTTGGTATCTCTGTGTTCAGAATTTAATTATACATCTTTTTAGCAAGATGGTTTTTAGATTCACTGTGTGAGAATAGCACTTTTTAGAAAGTAGCTATTCTCCTGTTTAACCTTCCTGTGTGCCTGTGAGCTGGTTGGCTGACTGGTGTCATGTGATGGGCTAGGTGGCTCCAGGAGCCTGGATGAGTCAGCAGCAGGGTGAATAGGGAGATCTGCTTTAGATGGGTGGGAGGAGTAGTCCCTGGGTTTGAATAGGGCTGCCCCTGACAAACACAATGCTGGCTCCACCCCCTGCTGGCCAGGCTGAGGACTCTGCCTCTGCTGGCACACAGAAGGCTCCACCTCCTGCTGAGCGTCTAACGACCCTGCCCCTCACTCTGAAAGGAACCAGGTGCTCCAGAGCAGAGCACACCCAGGAACCGGTTTGAGCAGGGGAATCCCCCCACTGGAACAAAGAGAGACAAAGACTTGGAGGGGTATAAGAAGAGGACCCCAGACACCTAAAACTTTAGATCACTTTGGAACTAAGAAGAAACCTCTGCCAAGGAGAAAGCTGAAAAGGACTGAAGAGGAGAAGACTGCCTGCTTGCTGTTTTGCTTTGCTGCCAAGGAGAGGGGAAGGACTTTGCTGTGTCCCCTTCTTTTGATTCTGATCTCCAAGGGCCTGAGAAGAGCTGGCTCCCTGTTGAGAAGTCCCACAAAAGGACTTCACCCCCAGCTCCCCTGGAACTCTGCTGAGAGAGTTCTGACCTGCCTTGGAGTGCTTGCCCAGTCTTGGGGCCTCAGGAGGTCGTTTTGCTGTGTTTGGGCGCTGGGAAGCAGAAGCAAGAGTGACTGGTACCCAACGCATCATCCGATTGCGTGTCGCAAGACGTGAGTGCGAGGAAAATTTCATCGCGGCACCATCGCAACACGCAGGGTCCCCGCATCGCCGAGTGCGTAGAGCATCGTCCCGAAGCGTGAAGATTCCGGCCATTGCGAGGGTTGTCGCAGAACCAGTTTGCGAGCCGCACCACTGCCGGTGCGTGAAAAGTCTCCAGTCATCGGGTGCGTCGACGCAGAGTCCCGTTCCGTGGCGCATCGAGAGTTGCGGCGCCGGAAGGCAACGCTGCGCCACGAACCGCACCACATCGAAGAGTGTCGCATCGAACCTGTGCGTGAAGCTTCCCCCCAAGAAACCTACGCAATGAAGGCCAAAGTCATCGCATCCTCCCCCTACAGATCGGAGCCGGCGCATCCATCTCTGCTGCGTGAAGCAGGGCTGCTGCAAAGCCTCCCCCGGATCTCAGGAGTATCACATCGCCTTTGCAAGCTTCCTTGTTATAGCTTTTGGGAACCTTATCGTAACTACAGGTACTGTTGGGCACGAAAGTGTCGCATTTTGTGCATTGAGAGTCGCATTGTGCAGGACACTGATTTTGACATCCTGCAGTACTTTCTGCAAACTCTTGAACTATTTTTAAAGTAAGCTTTTTAATTGTATGTTGGTTTGTCTGTAGTATTTGGTCTTGTGAAGTTTTTAGTAAAGATACCTTATTTTTCTAAAACTGGTGTGGAGTAAATCTGTGGTGTTTTCACTGTGTTACTGTGAGTGTTGGTACAAATACTTTACACATTGCCTTTGATAGCCTAGACTGCTCAGGCCAAGCTACCTAGAGGGTGAGCACGGGTTATCTTAACAGTGTATCCCCCTTTCCCTGACTAGAAGCAAGGGTCCCTACTTGGACAGTGGTACCTACCCTGCCAACTAGAGACCCCCAGATCTAACAGTGTGCCATTGGTTTCCTTCTCCATGTTTACTAAGGAGCCGTCTGATTTCTGCAGCACAAGTATGTGCCAGTGTCTTTTCCGATTTCACTAACCAAGTAACGAGGAAGCCTGCTAGGTTCCACTTTCAATGGTGTCCTTTACTGGATATGTGGTTTTAATTTATGTTCTTGTAGTGCAATACCTGAAAGTCTCCTATTTATTCCCATTGATTCTGGTGTATGCTGCATTCTCAGAGTAGTAACGTTTTATAGATTCCCTTATGCTCCCTCTAAAATCTGACTCCTAAAGGGATACTGCCTGCAATTGTCAGATGGAATGCATATTGGTTGTCTATCCCATAATAGAGAAAAAAGCAGTGTGCTATTGTCTATTTTTTTTTTCTAGGTACTTCACTCCTTTTATTTGTCCTTGTAGGTGTGTGGAATGAGCAACATGTCTATTTTAGAGTTTAAATATTGTAATGGGGAGTAAAAGGAGTATGTATTGCCCTTCTGGTAGATGTTACTCCAATCCTCTCTTAAGTGTCTGCTGTTTAACTAAGTAATGACTCCTTCTGATAATCTGCTGGCTGTTGTCATTGGTTGAGGTGCAAATGATCTACCTTAGTCTGTTAAGGACACAGAACAGGGCTTCCTCCCATACTGCGGGGAGTGTAAATGAAGTTGTTGAAGTTATGTGTCCTGATAAATCTCTCCAGAGTTTTTGTATTTTGTACCCTTCCTTTGATTCAAGTGGGTTTCCTACAGGAAGTCTATATTTACCTTGAACCATTGTATGTATGTTTAATCGTTTGTTGCTTAGATAAATAACTCATTCGCATGAGATTCCAGGCATTAGTTTCTTTCGGTTGTGCCCAGCCATGTACAGGGTATGTTGGTTTGGAGAGTTCTGCTTCTCCTGATTAGTGTGGCAGATGTTGCCCTTTGACCTATGTCTTTATAAGCCTTCCCTATCTTTGGTCGATAAGCAGTAGCATGGACTTCTTTTTATGGTGAAACTTCCTTCCCTTCACCTCATTGTGTATTGTATGATTTGGTATGAAAATCCCTCAAAAACCCCACTTCCAGGGCAATGCATGAGACTAACCTAGCCCAGTATTAACATTAACTTGCATAAACAATTCCTTTGGTTTGGGGGATTCAATAGGAAGGTGTAGACTGTGACATTGTTTATCAATGGACAGCTCCATTCTGATTCCAATTGTGAGGTATCTAGAATTCACATCCTCTCTGTGAGGAGGCACCCTGTGGAAGATATTTCCTGAGAGTGGGCTACGAAAATGAATTATCAGGTATGCACTACATAGCCATTTGTCTTCCCACATCAACTCATTTTTGGTTGCTGGTGTGAATTGTGGCAGCACCTTTTGGTCCTTTCAGTGATATCTCTATCTGTGTCAGTTATGAATGCTGTGGCATCCTTGTCAGTTATTTCTGTGTAACCTGTTTCAAATTGCCAAGTGCTTGCTGCTTCTCTCCCGTTGAACATTTGTTTAGCAGTCGATTTGACAATTCTTCTGGGTTGTAGACTATGCCTCCTATTTAGGTGCCTTGGTTGTTCATTGGGTCCTTCACATCATGTTCAACAGCCAATATTTCTTCAAAATCCAGGCCTCTTTTGGGTGCTTGCAGAATTATGATTTTTCCCATTCCTAGTTGATGCAGCTGGTCAGAGGCAAGAACTTGGAATCCAGTTGCTGGGGTTTCAGTTTAACCTCTAGGAAGGTATGCCTCTTAAACTGCTCTGTTGGCATGAGTTTTGAAGAAGATGATCTTACTGTTGTCCACTAAGAGCGGCCCTACTGGACATTGTCTCAAGTATAGATGGTGTCCCTTTGAACTTACAGGATAGGTATTTTGATCTGTTATCAGGAAGCTCAAGCCTAGGACAACTGTGTCTACAAAATGATCAAGTGCTTCTTGTAATTCTCTGATGGTATGCTGTATACAGTCAAATTTGTCTGTATCAGTGTCAATTGAGTCAATCAAAATCAATATATTGACATCTCATTCTCTTTTTTTGGGTTTTGTAATAACTAGGGCTCCTGGTTTTATGGTATTTATTTTTTTAACATTTCCATCTGTATTTATCAATATTTATTTTTGGGCCATTTTATCTGTATTTATCCATATTTATTTAGTGTTTTGCGAATAAATGAAGTTGTAAAACTGTAAATTTCCATATTTATGTAGGCCTGGGCCAAAATTCCGTTCCGCTCGCGGAAATTGCGCTAATTTGGTATTTTCGCATTCCACGGAAAGCGCGAAAATGTCAAAATTTCCGCAATCCGCATCTAACCGGTAATTTTTTTCTTGCTTGCGCTGTAAAAAACATACATTCTCGCGTGCGCACGATCGCCTTACCTGAATCCCCGCGTTCGCCGACAAGTTTTCCCGATCCGGTCGAGTTCTCCACGAGATGTTGGATTGTTGGTAGCCACTTGAGCTGTCTCGTGACAGTTCGCGCCCGCTTTAACGTCATTTGTCGAGCATTCACGTCATTTGTCACGCGATCACGTTTTTCTTCTCGCGATCATGCACCGCGAGAGTATGAGAAGATTGAGATCTCGAACACGTCATTCTCCACCGCGAGCGAGAGCATGAGGACGCGGGCACGTCATATCGAACGGGAGCAGGCGGGACAAGTGAAAACAAGATGGCCGCGCCCGTGAGCAAACGCATGGTTAAGCTCACGCAAAAAATACCGCGAACAGGCGGGAAAAAAACTTCCGCGTCTTCGCGAGATTTCCGGCGTGTTTGTGGAGATTTTCACCATTTCTGCGATAGTTTGTGAAAGTGAATTTCGTAAATTCCGCCCACCCCTATATTTATGTAACATGCAGTCGTAATTTGATGTTGTCGTGTTTTTTACTTCCCATGCTGTCCTTCTACTCAGCTGTTGGGTTATAACTCATGAAAGACAGGACGGACAGTCACTTAAAAGTAGCCCAATTTTCTGTATTAATCAGCTTTCAAAAATTAATGCAGACAGAAAACACATTACTTTCTGTCTGTATTTATCTGAAAAAACCTGTAAAAACGGAAAACCAGGAGCCTTAGTAATAACATAGTATGGCTGTCACAAGCAAACAAAGCAACTTTGCTTTGCTACATGGTTTTGCTACACGGTTTTTAAATTACCTTCTCTCTCGGGGAATGCCGACACCTTGTTTATTTCACCTAATGTAGTTTGCGCATTTCAAACGAACTGTTTAATTGATTGGGTCTGTCTATGGAAATCTTCACGCGTTTTAGCCAGAGCGTCGTTCCTACTTAATTAACCTCACACTATTACTAGATTCAAGCGGCCGTGTGGCGTTTCCACTTCTGTAACGTTGTAATTAATTCCTTTCTTGTCTAGCCTCACAATGCAAGCCGGTACTTTGTAGTGTCGCGATATCAGACCCTGACGTGACACGCGATGGTGTGCGCGTCAGGGCACGTTTGTTGTACGTTAGAGAATAAATATGACATCACGCGGACGCGGCGGCAGTTAAGCCCCGGCTGCGGAGACGCCAAGAAAGCAACACGAGTGTCCTCTTGTTATTGGGCTCCACGTGCGTAGCAGGCAGCACGAGTCACGTGCTGTAGGCCCCCCAGCGACACCACAATTTGGCGACGAGGGTGCGATCGTGCCCCGCTCAGCCTCGGCGCGTCCGGTTGGTGTGGCGGCCGCTAGCGATCCTCGTTGCGGTGCTCGTGCCCCGCCGGAGCGCGCTGTAGGCCCCGTACTGTGAGCCCGCCCAGGAAGCGCCGGAGCGCTCTGCTGTGCCTGACTGCTCGCGCTGGGGCCGTCTCTGCCATCGGCGCCCAGCGCGCTTCAAAGACTGCATGAGCCCTGCCCTCCTGACCTGGAGAGCGCGCAGCGTCCACTGTGCCCTGCATCCCCTCGACGGAATCAGCCAGCAAAGACACACGGCGCCATCTGGCTCACCGGAGGCCCAAGAAGGTAGGGTCAAGTACCCCTGAACACCTATAAACCCTCCAGATCAGACAGCAAGGGAGGGGCTGGCCCACACACGTGCCCCTGGGGAATCTGAACTGTAAAAGGAAAAGAGGTCTCGCATCGTGCCAGACACACACGTGCCAGAAGGTCTCGCCCAGCGTGACGGCGCCAGAGAGAAGGAGGTTTAAGCCTGCGCAAGCCACGCACGCGCAACATGGCGACAATCCCGCCAATAGAGCCGTTCTCCGTCGAGGGGTCCCCATCGACGGTAGCAGCCCGGTGGAGAGACTGGGAGGACAGAGTGCGCATTTTCTTCGAGGCCACGAAGGTCCACAGGGATCAAAAGCGCGCAATGATAATTCACCTAGGCGGGAAAGAAATTCACAACATAGTGAAAACTCTCGCGGAGGCCACCCCCAGGACGCACACGACGCTCATAGCAGCTCTCAACGAATACTTTGAGCCAATGGCAAACCGTGACTATGAACGTTTCATATTTCGCCAGGCGCGACAGTCGCCGGAGGAGTCGCTCGACAAATTCTACGCTCGTCTCAAGAACTTAGCGGCCACCTGTGGGTTTCGAGATGAGACGGAGGAGATAAGAGGCCAGATAATACAAGGGTGTGCGTCCGCCAAGCTCAGGGAGAGAATCTTGGAAGAATCCGGTAAACCCCTAGCGGACATCCTGACGATGGGCCGAACGAAGGAACTATCCAAGGCGCGCGCCGCGCACATGGAGGCGGCGCTACAAGTGCCAGTGAAGGCCGAGCCGGTCAATGCCGTGGCAGTCAAGCCGAAACAGAGGTGGCCCCGACGAAAGCCAGCCCCGGCTGCTCAAGAACAGCAGAAGTCCTGTGGATACTGTGGCGGCTCACCCCACGCCCCGGCGGAGTGCCCGGCAAGAGGGACCAAATGCAGAGGGTGTGGACGCTTCAACCACTTTGAGAAAGTGTGCAGATCGAAGGGTTTCCGAAAGCCCCGCCAGGCCGTGCACACGGTCGAGGAAGGAGGTCCGGGAGCCAGCGACATGGACGACGACGATGAGGAGGAAAAAGTCATACATCGGGTGCACATGATAGGCACGGCAGCCCGCCGAACCAGGAGACTGCCGCAATGCAGCATCCGAATAGGGTCAGAAGAAGTTACAACAGTGGTAGACACAGGAGCCAGCATCAACATCATGGCTGCTGCAATGCACAAGTCCATGCGTCCACAGCCCCCACTACAACCCTCGACCATCACAGTATTCGCCTATGGACAAGAAGAACCGTTAAAGGTGCGAGGGAAGTTCAGAACGGTGATATCCCATGGGACACGGTCCATCAGGTCGAATGTCTACGTCACCGAAGACGGGCAAGGCATGCTCCTGGGCTGTCGAGCGGCGGAAGACCTGGGAGTGGTAACCTTCGCGTTTGGGGTGCACCAAGAGTCAGTACAACACACTCTGGAAGAGTTCGAGGAAATCTTTCAAGGGATAGGCAAGTTCCGGGGGAAAGAAGTTCACCTACACATCGATCCCACGGTCCAGCCGATAGCACTCCGCCATCGCCGCATAGCATTCCACCTCAGGCCACTAGTGGAAGCGGAATTGAAGAAGCTGGAGGCGGCGGGGATCATTGAGAAAGTATCCGGACCGACCCCGTGGGTGTCGCCAATTGTTGTGGCGAAGAAACCCAAGCAGCCAGGCGCTGTCCGGATATGTGTGGACATGAGGCTCCCGAACGTGGCCATCAAAAGGGAGCGACACATAACTCCTACTATCGATGACATCGTTGGTGAAATGGCCGGCGCCAAGTGGTTTTCAAAGCTGGACCTCCGCTCAGGATATCATCAATTAGTTCTGGATGAAGCGTCACGGAACATAACGACATTCTCCACTCACGTAGGTCTGAGGCGATACACGAGGCTGAGTTTCGGGGTATCGAGCGCTGCAGAGGTATTCCAGAATGTAATACAGGAGCTGATCGCAGGAATCCCCGGGGCGCTCAACGTCAGTGATGACATCATGATACACGCCACGACGGTAGCGGAACACAACGAGAGGCTGGTGCAAGTGCTACGACGCATACGAGACGCAGGCCTCACACTGCATCGGGAGAAATGCGAATTCCTGTGCCGAAAGATCCAGTTCTTCGGCTACATCTTCTCAGCTGATGGCGTCAACCCCGATCCGGACAAGGTCAAAGATATCAAGGAGGCAGCTGCTCCTGCCAATGTCACAGAGGTGAGGAGCTTTCTAGGCATGGTAAATTACTGTGGCAGGTTCATCAAGGATCTAGCGAACCTCACAGCGCCACTGAGAGAGCTCACAAAAGACTCAACACCCTGGACGTGGAACAGTGACCAGAACAGAGCATTTGAGGAAGTCAAACATGCACTCTCAGAAGCTACGACGCTGGCCTTCTTTGACCCGGCCAAGCTGACACAAATTGCCGTCGATGCCGGTCCAGTCGGGCTGGGCGCAGTCCTGCTGCAGCGAAAGACGGATGCTGAGGAGTGGGCCCCGGTAGCTTTCGCCAGCCGGTCACTCACTGACACGGAGCAGAGATACTCTGAAGTAGAAAAGGAGGCGATCGCCATTCACTGGGGGTGTCGTCACTTCCATTTGTACGTCTACGGCAAACCTTTCGTCGTGACCACCGACCATAAGCCATTGGTCTCCCTGTTTGCAGGCACCTCAACGAAGCCACCGCCACGGATAGAGAAGTGGATGTTGCAACTGCAGGACTACAACTGCAAAATTGAGTACCAACCGGGTGCGCGTAACCCGGCGGACTACCTATCCCGCCATCCCCGCACAGCTACTCCAAGAGAAATGAAAGAGGCGGCAGAAACGGAAGAATATGTCCGGTGCATTACGGCGCGATCATGCTCCCGGCCAGTATCCATGGCAAGCCTGTCCCAGGCCACCAGCGAAGACGAGTGCCTACAAAGGGCGAGAGTGGCGGTCCGGGACAACAGTTGGACCCGCGCCCGAGAGGAGTGGAAGAGCCTGACGCCTCAGGCTAAGCAGATAATGGAGAGCTTGTACCACGTGAGGACAGAACTAACGGAAGACGAGACTGGATGCCTGCTGAGAGGCCACCGGCTGGTTATACCGACGTCCCTCACCCAGAGAGTGGTGGATCTAGCCCATGTCGGTCACCAGGGCATGGTTAAGACGAAGTCACGACTCCGAACCAAAGTATGGTTCCCTCTGATGGACGAAATTGTGGAGGCGACCGTCCGAGAGTGCCAGGCGTGTCAGCTAACTGGTGAAGTGCCCCGGCCGGCCCCAGTGGTGATGGAGCCTCGCCCAAGGAAGCCCTGGTCAAAGATCAGCGTCGATTTCGGCAGCCTGCCCGACGGAAGGCACACATTGGTGGCCATAGACGATCACTCCAAGTATCCAGAGGTTGAGATACTGACAGTTCTGAGTGCTCAGGAAGTAATCCCGAAGCTTGAGAAAATCATGGCAACCCACGGCATTGTCAAAGAGATCAGGACCGAATGGGTCACCGTTTCAGAGCCAAGACTTCGCGGTGTACCTCCAGGCTCTCGGGATTCACCATCGGCGAATCACTCCACGATGGCCTCAAGCGAATGGAGAAGCAGAACGCTTCATGAGGACTCTCAACAAAGTAATACGAATCGCCCACGAAAAGAGCCAGTCTGTAGAACTTGCCATTTTCACATTCCTCCGCAGCTATCGCCAAACGCCCCACTCTGTCACGGGAGTAGCTCCCGCACACTTGCTAATGGGGCGGGTTGTCACCGATTCAATACCACATCACCCCGGATGACAGCCCGAAACTCCCAATGACAGTGCCATTGATGCGCATAGACGTGGAGCGTTTGCCCAAGCTGATGCCCGCCGGAGGGCGGTGTCCTCCCCGATAGCCCCAGGTGACTATGTACTAATTCGAAATCGGGTGCCAGGGGGCAAGTTTCGTTTGAACTTTGAACCTCAGCCCTGGATAGTGGAGAAAGTTCGAGGTACGTGCGTGACGGCCCGGAAGGGTGCTGAAAGGATAACGAGGAACGTCTCATTCTTCAAGCAGGTTCCCGTGCCCTCCGGAGGGGAGGAACACCGCCAGGACCGGGTCTTGCGACGCCAGGACAGAGTCCTGAGGGACATGCCGCGAGAAGAAGGACTCTCGGAACCTGAGGGCCAGGTGAGTGAGAGAGTAGAGCTCACAGGTCAAGGACATGACACCACGCCACACCGGCCAGAGACCCTGCCGCCTAGAGTCGCGGGCGCGCCTGAGGCCGGAGAGAACGACGCCGAGGGTGACGTTGGGAGCGAAGGTCAGGACGCTGCCGGGGAACGTGGCGGAGTGCGATACGACCTGAGGCCGCACCCCGCGCCATCTTGCCGGTTACGAGACTACGTAAAGTAAGACTGTTTATATTTTGTTTGTGGGCCCGTTAGGCTGCAGGGTGATGGACACGGCGAGACCTGCCGTCCATGCCGGGGAGTGTAATCACGGACCCTTGGGTTGTACTATGTTTTGTTTTTGTGTGTTGACGAGGAATGTAGTGTCGCGATATCAGACCCTGACATGACACGCGATGGTGTGCGCGTGAGGGCACGTTTGTTGTACGTTAGAGAATAAATATGACGTCACGCGGACGCGGCGGCAGTTAAGCCCCGGCTGCGGAGACGCCAAGGAAGCAACACGAGTGTCCTCTTGTTATTGGGCTCCACGTGCGTAGCAGGCAGCACGAGTCACGTGCTGTAGGCCCCCCAGCGACACCACAGTACTTCCTCACTGAGGCACACCACTATACCTAAGTGGAGTGCTTTTTCAGGCCAGGTTTTTTGGATGTTTCACCTGGCTATATATGTGAATCATTAAAGGCCGAGCAGCGAGGAGATAGCCGAGCAAGCAAGCAAGCGAGAGGCAGTAGCAGTGGGAGAGACGCCTAAACCACGGCTCGCTGAGCCTGAGCCTCCTTCGATACTGCAACACCGATATTGTAACATCGTGACAGGTAGAGGCAGGAAGCAGGAAGTTGGAGAGGCAGAAGAGACGCCGACTACTGCAGCTTCTCTGAAAACGCCTCCGAACCGCGAACCGTGAACAGTGACGCCGTGACTGCGGGGTCTCACCACGCTGATCCGTGTACCGGCTGCCTCCTTCTAACGGTGTCAGGTGCAGTGAGTGCAAGCGGGAAGCGAGCGGGAAGCAGGCGCCCTGCTGTACCACTTCCCTCTACCGCTGTTGCCTCCCCCATCCTTCTTTCTGCCGCGGCAGTGCAGCAGCTGTGGCACTTAGTGACTGAGCCGCGCTGATCCCGCGTATCCTGTTAGTACAGGCTGCCTTTCTTCTGCCTTTTTTGCCCTTACTCAGCGGTAGAGGGCCAAGTGGGCAAAGAGGTTAGGGGCCTTGAAGAGGCATTGAACGAGCGGAATAGAGGAAAAGAACCACAACCCCCCTGCCCCCTCACCTACCGCACTGTGGATCCCGAAGCTGGAGTCGTAGTAAAAATGGTAAAAACTGCAAAGACGGCAAACTGCGGTAAACTGTGGCTGTGGTTTGCTGGTATTGCGGTGCTGTGAGAGCGCTTTCTCTGTGGGAGTTGCAGAAGACCCAGAGTCGCATGAATACCATTATTGAAACATGGTGGAAAGTTTCGAGATCCTTAAGGATGCTAGCAACTAACAGCAAGTAAACAGTTTTTGTTGTTAGCTATTTGACATTTGCCACTGCCGTATTACCATTTGTTATTAACTCAGGTATTGTGGGGGTTAGCCAAATGGCTTAATGATGGTAAAGCCGTGCAAAGAAGGATTTTATTGACTCACTGCTTGTACTGCACTTCAAATTGAAGAAGTATTAGTGGAGTTTGGACTTTGGATAAGGTTGGTGGTGCCGAGTCGCTCAATACCCAAGCTCTCACACTAACTCAAAGTTTAATCAAAGTGTCACTCTGCGATTAATCCAGTGTCACTCCTGCTAGGCTCTACTTATTATTTACATTATCAGTTATATTGTGACGCATAAGAGTACATGTATACATTGGCAGAAAAAAGTATTAAGATATAACTATATTCAAATACGAGTAAACAAGGCAGATACTGGAAATGCGCTCAGGGAAAGAAAGAACATTGGGCACCCCGAAAAGACGTGCCCGAAAAACTCAAGCGCCAAAAGTGATAAAAAAAAACTAAAGCACAGACAAAGGGGGCAAATTAAACTTTAATCTCACCAATAGCTGGGATGTTTGAAAAATCGACAAAAATACCACAGAAATTTGATTTTATGAGAGATCCAACAGGCGCACTCATGTTAATGCAATCAGAAGTAGAAACAAAACCTTTACAGACCCCGATTGGATAGCAGGAGGGTAAAAATTACTATTCCCAGTCCAGTGAGTGCAACAGTAGGGAAAGAGTTGAATAGCGGGAGGGTAAAAAATACTATTCCCACTCCTGAGAGTGCAAAAGTAGGGAAAGTAATGATTTAATTTTAAAATAAGAATACAATAATTATCAATACCAATAAAAAGTTAATTAAAAATAATTACCAATTAATAACAATTATTACCATTAAAAAAAATTAATTAGCAATTAAAAATTAATTCCCAATGAATGCAAATTAATTACCAATTAATAATTAATTATCAATTATCAATACACATACATAAAAAAAGTAATTTTTACTTTATTACAATTAATTTACTTCCCACCCAATTCCCCTATAAACCCACAACCCACTCCCAATATTAAAAAATACAATTTACATTATCAATTAATCAATTAATAAAAATAATGTTGCAATTAATAAAAATTAATTAGCAATTCATATAAACTAATTACCAATTACTAAAAAATATTATCAATTATTAATTAATTATCAATTAATTAATTATCAAAACTTATAAATATAATTAATACTTAATTAACCATAATTAAATTACTTCCCACCCTATTCCCCTATAAACCCACAACCCGCTACGGAATTAAATTACGCAAAAATTAAATTACATAACATTCATTAGTTTAAATAAATTAAACATACATTACAAAAATAATACATAATTTTAACACATATACTACCATACATAACACTAAACAAAATTCGATATTATAGATATCTATATTTTTAAATTCGATATTATGGTAATCTATATTTTAAAATTCGATATTATGGAATTCTATATTTTTAAATTCTATATTATGGAAATCGATATTTCGTACCCCAATTTCGATATTCTGACCTATCTATATTTTGATAATTCGATATTCTGTCCACTCTATAATTTGTATTCGGTATTCTGGGCAGTCGATATTTCTGAATCGATATTTAGGGTGTTCACCAGCTCTGAAAGCATGTCTAAATTCTGAAGATTTATTAATGAATTCTGCATTTGTAAAATCTTTGTGTCCTGTTGGAAAAAAATTGGAGGAATAGTATCTGAATTGCTAATGGATTGTGTTAAAAATATATTTTATATATTCTATTCTTTGATAAAAACCATATGTGTTTAACTGTTTTATAACTTTTAAATTTGATGACATTTTTAATAATTTTTGTAAGATTTTAACTAATCAAACAAAATAAATACACTTGAACTTGGAACTTGAATGCTAAGGGAAAACATGAAAGAATTGTGACTTCTGTCAGAATATATTATTGAAAACAATTGAGCAATACCAGCCTCTGATAAGAGGGCCTGATTCGTTTCCTGAGTGACAATAAGCAGTCTCACTTAGGTGTATTTATTTAGCTTGTGCTGTTGTCCATAGATGTACATCTAAGATCTGTTCCAGTGGATCTTTGCCAAGTAAGGATTTTCTACCAGTGCTCGTCTCTGAGGTCTTATGGCCTAAATAACGGATACTGGACCTTATTTATCCAAAGGTTTTCCTTAGCACCCTTGATTTAGTCTGATGCTCCTTCATTTTGAATTCAGATGTGCTCCACTGGTAAGATTTATTCTTTAGGTTTTAATTACTAACTTTCCTTTGCAGATTTTAATTTTGCAATAGTTTTATGAAAATAAAATACTGGTCTAGTCGTTCCTCTAGGAATAAGGGCATAATTTTGAATGGCAATATCCTGATAATGTAATTGCGAATACATAATGATTTGGTATTTGGAAGAGGTGAGGTTAGGGCATCGCTTAAAAATACTGAATCAGAATGGGATGTATGAATGTTATGTGACCGAAATGCGGTCGCAAAATATTTGCACTTTTTACCCAATTCGCAAATGGGAAGAGGTCCCCTTTCGGAATGTTAAAATATATATTTTTTAAGAGCAGGCAGTGGTCCCACGGAGCAAAATCTTAATTTTTAACCTGTTATGAACTACTACAAAAGGGCATTCTGCTTTATAATAGATGGAAAAATGAATGACATCCTTTGGCTGTGCCAGGTAAAACTGTATTCTATGCAACACAGGTATGGAAGACTGATAAAGATATCTCAACTAGGCAACTTCCAAGATGGGTCCTTTGGAACAATATATGTAATATTTAATGTGTTTTTTCAGTTTACAGTTTCTTTAGTTGAACTTTTCTGATGATATTTGCTGATGCCAATGCCATAGTCTTATTTAATATATTCTATAGCAGATTCATAAAACAGGCCTGTAGAGAAAAGGCTGTGGGCCCAAATTACAGAACTAACTTAAGGCAAAGTCCTAAACCTACAACCATTTTGTTATTCACAGAAGACACTTACTAATTTTGGTATTCACAGAAGGCACTTACTCACTTTGGTATTCACAGAAGGCACTTACTCATTGATGAGTAAGTCCCTTCTGTGAATACCAAAATGAGTAAATGCACTTACTCATTTTGGTATTCACAGAAGGCACTTACTCATTAATGAGTAAGTGCCTTCTGTGAATACCAAAATGAGTAAGTGCCTTCTGTGAATACCACAATGAGGAAATGGTAGCAAGTTTAGGATTTACTCTTAAGATAGTTCTGTGAATCGAGTCCCACGTGTGTATTCCGGCTTGGAAGGCTGTGAAAAAAAGGGCCACATAAAATTCTCACTCATATCCCTACCAGGATTACTTCCATGTGGAGAAGTGTAATCTTTATCCCAGATATTGTAGAAGAGCTTTATATTTATGTAGAGTCAGCACTCAAATATATTCTGTGTAATTAACATTACTAAAGGGTGTGGACTATTGCATATGTAAAGTATTCTCCATGACATACATGTGCACAGAACGTGATTAATAAGGGTTTATGTGACATTTACATATTAATGTGATAGGATAAGATGACATAAATGTGTCCCATTGTGAGGTTATTAAAAGTGAATATGTGTAAACTAATGTTTAAGCATTCTTACGTGTAACAAGAATTTATTTCACGCATTTAGAATTATATTTTCGTAATTCTTTACAATTTATATGTATTAAAGAGCTGCATTTATTGTGTGTGTGTAGAAATGTACACATATTCTGGTACCCTGTACACTACTAAAGTACTCTTGAGTGGGCCTTGAGAAACTGTTTGGTTCATGCTCACGTTTAGAGGTCAACATGTCATTTGTATTTAACCTTCAATGTAGCATGTGTGTACTTGTATTTTGTTTCCACTGCAGATAGGGAGCAAAAAAGCTGCATAGGAGGATTTTGTAGAACTATGCTTCTGCTTGTGGGGCTTTTTGCTACTTGACCCATGGTTAGAGTGTCTTCTATCGAAGACTTCTACAACAGATTCCTTTCTGATTTCACCTTTATCAAATGCTTCCTAGCCTAGGGTCGTCCCTTTCAAGGTAGTTTAGGGAGAGATAGTTTGCTCATGCTTACGCTGGAGAATTATAAGATGAAATGCAATACTCAATAATTTTTCCTGGTCGTCTGCATCATCGTCATCGAGCTAGTAATCTGCTTTGCAATATATAGGGTAGCTCTCTTCAGGAGATTTGGTCACACCTTGGTCTTCTGTACTTTTGAGTGATTATGTTGCGATTGCTCTACATTGATTTGTTGCTAACTTGATAAACCCTGCTCAACTCAGAGTAAGTTGCTGAGAGGATTATTGTGTGACTGCATTGGTTGCACTAAAATGGGATGTTAGCACATGATAGTTTTCTCCTTTTACCTCTCATGCTGCTAGAAAGGTCACCCCTCTGGAGATAAATGTTTGACTGGGCCAAGCTCCAACACATGTTTGTATTCTGACTCTGTCTATGGATGCTACGGCCTGTTGCAGAGTCTATGAGACCTGTGTCTGCATTCTCCACTTCAAAGAGTCCATAGCATTATAACTGCAGGAGGTCAGGGCCAAGAGAGACCTGCTGGTTGTGATCAAACATTTAGCATGCACCATTTGTGATCATCTCCATTCATTCATACTTAAGCAATAATGACCCATATCAATCACTCTCAACAGCAAAGATTTATTGCTCATACATATAGTGCATGGTGAAAGATAGACTATATATGATTAACTTAGTGACAGGAAGAGAACACAGGTCCTTGGAAGACATCTATCTTCTGCTACTGAAGACGTTGCAGGAGTTATTACATTCACTCTTTACCATGACTGAGGAAGTAGCCACACACACTATTAACCACTTTCATTGAAAGTAGAGAGAGCTAGAGTAATAGGTGTCTGCAAGCAGTTGCCGCTGTTTACCCTTCATCAGATTTGTGATACTTAAATACGCTGAATTAAAAGAAGTAGAAACAATTAACTTTGTAAATAAATGGATTTGAATAATTATAGAGTTGTCCATATATGAAAGTGGAAACATTTGCTAAATACTCTGAACATGAGGGAATTTTGTGGCTTATGTTTGTTTGTAACCTCACACTCTTTAACATGCGAAATGGGCTGAGGTTTTCTATATGAAGGTACAACAGGAGAGGGTAGCTCTAAACTTCTCATTATGCAGCAAAAAAATACTGTTTTTTACCATTGGTAGAAAGTTTCTTCCATCAAGTACACAAACTTCATGTGATAACTTATTCTCATCAGAGTTTGTTCTTTATGTTGCACTTACTTCTTCTCTAATGTGTTTCCAAACATGAAAGTAGAGGACAATCTCTGTTACTCATTAACACTGTTTTTCTTCCAAATGTTATCTCACGCATGCTACATATTCAATAATTCTACTTGATCTCTTCAGCTATTCGTAAACTCCACTGGCTCCAGGTTCAAAATTCAAAGCTCTTTGTGTGGCACACAAAGCAATACACAGGGGAGGACCGGAATTTCTATGGAGTCATTTAAATTGGTATACCACAAACCAACATCTTCGGTTGGCCGGTGCCAAATTGGTTGCCACCACTAGATTCAGGAAAGTGAACTGGGGAGGAAGAAGCTTAGCTAATAGCACACCTAGGCTTTAGAATACTCTTCTTCTACATCTTATGGCCATCTCCTCCCTGCCCGCCTTTAGAAAGGAGCTAAAGACATGACTGTTTAACAACTAACAGTCCCTGTCTCAACATGTTCATGATCAGCAAGTCCCAAGACACCCAGGGGTAGATGTGCGCTAAATAAGTCTTTTTAACGTAACATGCTAAGCCCATGCATGAGGGGATTGACATGAGCCCTTATTCATCAATTAGTGTTTTCCATTCTTCTTCCAAATAGTTGACTCATTAGCACATCATACACCTTTGTAAAGACAGAAGGAGGGATTGACAAGAAATGTGATCTTTCCTATTCACTTTGAAATAATGGAGACCTCTGAGTGAGCGAGAGGTCAATACTGATTTATGACAAAAATCAACCTTTACACCAACCACTGCTGCAATGCCGGTAGAGGTTCTAGCGTTCGAAAATCAGTAAATAGAGAAGCTGACAATCTATCAGGGAACTCCTGGCAAGGATTCAATTACCTTAGCAATATTTAAAGAAGGGCACTCACCACACTGGGATCAGATGACTCCAATGTCATCAAACCAGCAGATAAAGGAGGAGCCATTGTGATCCTTCCCAAACAAATGTACCACAAAGAGTGTATGATACTCCTAACTGACACACGACATTACAAACAATTAAACAGGGACCCTACTAGTGATGTACTAAATGAAGTAACTCACAAAGTAAATGAAGGCCTTGAAAACGGCTGGATTACAAAACACGAGACAGACTATCTAATTCAAATAGAACCTCAAACTCACTATTTTTACACCATACCAAAGGTGCATAAACAAATATTTCCACCTCCAGGCAGACCAGTAGTGCCAGGAATTGGCTAGATTCTAGAGCCACTCTCACAAGTGTGTGACTTTTTTTCTTAGACCACTGGTAAAAAGGATGCCAACATGCTTACAGGACACTAAGGATGTTCTAAACCTGACAGTGTACGTTTGGTACTTCAAAAGAACTACTCGTGAGTTTTCACGTAGAATCCCTTTAAACGAATATCCAACAGGAAGCAACACTACAAGTGGTGAAAAAAATCTTCAGTACCACTGAATGGAACTGAATCACCCCTCTGGGTTTTGTTTTGGATCTAGCACATTTTGCACTCACCCGGAATTCTTTTTAACTTGAAGGGCAGTATTACTTACAGGTACATGGTAAGTCAATGGGGAGTACCTTCGCTCCTAGCCTCGCCTGTTTGTATGTCCATGCCTTTGAAGCAGAATATATCCAAAGTGAATTTATCCCATTTACCAACAATATACGGCTCTGGAGACGCAACTGAAGTACTGGGTATTTTAGACCCAGCGGTGCAGGGGCACACACCCTATGACTTCTGGGTTCACCCTGTTCCAGACCTACAGAAACACAGAGTCTTCTAGGTGAAGTCAAAGATTCATTTATTGGCTGCAGACCAATTACAGATATCCTAGAAGTACAACAGCGTGTATGTTCTCAGGAGACTGCTGAAAATCATAGAAACGGACTTCATCTTAAATACAGTTTTCCCTGCCTCAGGCATACATTCCTAGGTTTATGATACGGCAATAAACAAGTGTACAGTTCAAACGAAAGAGCAGAGTCATGATGACCATCCCACATTCCAGCTAAGCCAGCCCACCATTATTTACACAGCAAGGTTCAGATCCCACATTAGATAATCGATAGGCCCCAATAAACATGAGCATCTCCTGTTTTGGGAAACAAGCCATAAAGCAGGAACAAGCAGGTGTGAAAGTGATTAGCCGGAGGCTTGTGTGTGATGAAAGGACTTTATGGTGCGCTGAGCCCTGATGCTAATCACAGGTGGCCGGAGGAAGGGGAGCTCGTGAGACCAGTTTGACCTGGGGCAGTAGAACCGAGCCGCCCAGGTCACAGAAGAGTCATGGAAAGGCACATGGATACCAAGGCCCGTAGTTGCTTCATTATAGCCTATGTGAGGGCAATCACAAGATGGCCACTGCCTCCAAAATGGAACCCGCGTAGTGAAGCAGAATAACGTGTACACAGTGCATTCATAGCTAGAACGATATATAAAGCACTCGTACATTCCGCATTAACCATTTGCGGTTTGCTAATGCCAGGATAGACAGGGGTGGGGCCCTGTCCCCTACGCGGTCACAGAGATTAAAGTACGACAGACCCTCCTTTTGCCCTTACATAGGCAATCACTATACTCATCTGAATCCGAGTCTAGGTCAATGTTCACAAAGTCATGGAGATGTTGCTGTAGCATCATCCTATTACTTAGCTCGTCCCTCGATGCAGGTTTCCTTACACATAAGGTAGCACAGAGGCCACATATCGCAGGAGCACACTGTATGCACATACAGAACAGGAAAAGAATGGCTAAGATCATTCCAATGACCATTAGAACTTTCCAACCCCAGGCAGATATCAGTTCCCAGAACCACCCCACCAGTGACCAGTCTCCCTTATCCACGTGTATGGTTTCAGATATTTTATGGAGTTTGGAGATGGCTTGATAGACTGTTGGAGCGTTATCTGGTATGAAAATGCAACAACTGGATTGGATAACCTTACATACCCCACCGCGGTCTGCAAGAATAACGTCTAGAACCATGCGGTTCTGCAAAGTCATAAGGCGATCCGCTTGGAGCTCAGCGGTCAGATTACCAAGGGCACCAGCCGTTACATTGACAGTGGATTCACCACACGAGTCAGTTGTCTCAGGTTCCTACTATTTACCATAGGTCCCCAAAACGGCAGGAAACCCAAGAAGAAGTCTCCTGCTTCCTGACCGGCAGTATCCTCCTTACTAATCATGCCCCTCACAACTCTGGTCTTGTGATAGTCAGCGGCAGCAGTAAATGTTGGCGGTAGCAAGTTCGCAATATAACATGTGCCCGAGAAATCAGGGGGCAACCATGTGTATGCTCGGTCATTGCAGATGAAATATGTACCCTTGGCAGCCAAAAACGCAGGGGAAAACTGTGACGGGAAAGTGTACGTTTCAGTACAGTCACTTCTTCCCAGTTGGGCTCTAGGATTCTGACCATTACCCTGTAAGCAGAACCGACCTATGTGGGGTACGACCCAGATTGGAGATGAGATTTTTCTCTGTCTTTCACCCAGACTAACACTATACCCGTCGCGTTCCACCCTACATAAGCTCTCAGCTCTTCTTTGGGAATGGATGAGTATGCATCAATATCCCTACTCATATCGGCAATTCCTCTCACTAAGGCTTTATTATTTGTACTAGGTCTGATGGAACGCGGTTGTCGCGGGGAGTAGGCATCTAGAGCGTAGAGGAACATGGTCTGGAATGCCCATGACGATCCATTGTAACTAAAGGGCAGCACCAAATAGGGAATACCCTTGTTAATGGTATGTGGCATTAACCCACAGACCCAGCAATTGTTGTATTCATTACTAGTTGGTGTTGGTGCAAGAGCTGAATAAACAAGTTATTTACAAATTCTTATCGTCTGGTTTGTTCATGTTCAGGCAGAGGGTGAAAAGAGTGTGAGGAGGCAGTAGAAAGAGGTATAGGCTGTACAGTGGGTGCAATGGGCTCCTGGGAGGAGAAAAACACAAATCCCACAGTAAACATTAACATACTACACAGTATAAATAGGCACAGAAATACAAAACATTTACTTTTTACAATTCTACACATCCTTGCTTTAAAGTTCATTTCCTCAACGGGTCTCTCCATCTTAAAAAACTCCATCCTCTAATCGGGCCGCTCGCGGCGGGTGAGTTTCTTCTGCTAAGGAGTACGCCTGTCAGTCCAGGGAAACGCCCTAGACCAACCAGAACCGCTGACCTAACGTCTTCGGCCTGTACCCCAAAGTCTTGGCACCGCGACCCTGCGGCTGAACCCGGATGGTGGTTCGAAAAACAAAAATCAAGAAAGTCCTTCAGATGGGAGAGCTAAAATGTCAAAAAGGAAATAGTAAGGAAATCTTTATTTGTCCATAGGCCTTGGTCTCAAATTATAGCGGAGACGGCCAGGTGCTGTTTGGTCTTGGAACAAAAGTTCAGGCTCTGTGGTGTCCAATCGATTTGACAGTGGCACAGCCTCTTGCAGAATATTGTCACTCTCTTGGTCTGAAACTGTGCCTTTTATGCGTGCATCACTGAATGATACAAAACGAGGTACAGTGTCTGTCTCAGAGTCGGCGATACCCTCCTGGACCCACCGGTCATATGGCAGGGGCAAGGGAACTACCTTGCAGTGGGTGCCGTGGATCCAGTGTTTCTTCCCCTTCACTCGCACCGCTGATCTTGTTGATAAAAGTACAAGGTGAGGGCCGATCCAGCGAGGCTCGTCGTGGCTCTTGCGCTGGAAGTTTCTAATCAGCACCCATGTGCCAGGGTCGATAGGGTGTCCAGGAGTTTCAGAAGCTTGAGGAAGAGTATCATGCACCTGTTGATGTAAAACACGCAGTTTAACAGTCAAATCATACAAGTAATCGAGTAGTACTGGATGCTCGATCTCACTGAATTTCGCCGGTCTTGGCACGCCCCATACATTAGCCGGGCGGCCAAAGACGACCTCATAGGGACTAAGTCCCACTCGTGAGTGTATGGTCATTCTGGTGGACAGGAGTGCTAAAGGCAGAGCATCAGGCCATTTAAGACCGGTGCTCGCCTGGATTTTGGCCAGCTTAAGTTTTAGAGCACCGTTGTAGCGCTCTACTAACCCCGCTGATTGGGGGTGATTTGCGGCATGGAACTTTTGCTTTATACCTAGCCCTTCACACACATTCTTCATCACTTTACCCACAAACTCACTTCCATTATCACACCACACCATTCTTGGCATTCCAAACCTGGGAAAAAACTCCTTCACAAGAGCTTTGGCTGTGGACAGGGCAGTGTTATCTTTCAGAGGATAAGCCTCTATCCACTTCGAGAAAGCACAAACAACCACCAGTACATATTTCAGGTTGTTGCACCTTTCCATGTGGATAAAGTCCAGCTGCAAAACTTCAAATGGGTATGATGGGGGTGCAAAATGACCAGCTGGAGTTGGGGTTCCCCTACCAGGGTTGTATTTCAAGCATACCATGCAATTCTTGACCACATTCTCTGCACACTTGGGAATCCCAGCATTCTGCCATACTGGAGCCAACAACTTACAAATTCCTTTCGTACTGATATGTGCCATCCCATGTGCCATTGTAACTACTGGAAGCACATATGCATCGGGCAACAACCATCGCCTATGTTCTGTCAGATCAATCCAACAACCATTCTCATCTAACTTACCCACACTTTCTCTCCACTTGCTTAATTCTTTCTCTGTAGCTTCAGCTTGAAGCGACTTCACACTCTCTATTGTGTTTTCACACATTCCAACATCATCAACCCATCTTGCGGGGCCTGCAATATACATTCTAGTCTTTACATTCTGTGCTGTTTCTTTCGCGATCTCATCAGCAAACGCATTCCCACGTCCAACATCATCTGTGATTTTCCTGTGCGCACTGCATTTCATAATCGCAACTTGTAATGGTAGGGTCAGTGATTCAAGGAGATCATTCACCAACTTGCCATTCTGAATTTTAGCTCCATGCGACGTCAGGAACCCACGTTCTTTCCACAGTCGTCCAAAATTGTGAGCCACGCCAAAGGCGTACTGGCTATCTGTGTATATATTCACTCTCATTCCTTCAGACAACACGCACGCTCTCGTGAGGGCGATTAATTCTGCTGCTTGGGCCGAATTATGTGGCACTCGTGCAGTTTCCACGATCGTGTGTAACGTCGTGATAGCATATGCAGCAGTCGTATCACCATTAGGGAGCTTGAAACACGAACCATCCACCCATAAAGTACCATCACACTCAGTCAGGGGAGTATCTTTTAGATCTACTCTCCCTTTCGTCTCTTCTTCTGTTCTGAACAGACAGTCATGTTGCTCATTCTCATCTAGGTCTGCTGGATTTGGCAATAACGTAGCTGCATCTCTTTATGTGTATGTGATTTGCTAACAGTGTGAGCTCATAGCCTGATAATCGCGCACTAGTCAAGTGTTGTGTCTTGGTTCTGTTTAATAATGTGTCTACAGCATGTGGAACCATAACGATCAATGTGTTGACCATTACCAGACCAGCAGATTGTTGGATAGACATAGCTGCAGCAGCTGTCGCTCTCAGACAGCTTGGCAATGCCCTCGCTACAGGGTCCAAGGTTGATGAAAAATATGCACATGGGCGCGGTCTGTCACCAAAAGGCTGTGTTAACACTGATAATGCGCAACCATCTTTCTCGTGAACATACAATGTAAAAGGCTTGCTGTAGTCAGGAGTACCCAACACAGGTGCTGAACACAATGCATTGCGCAATTCCACAAAACTTTTCTGGCACTCTTCAGACCATGGGATAGGATTCGGTGTGTCTTTGCATGTTAAGGCTAACAAAGGTTTTGCCAACAAGGAAAAATTTGGTATCCAGTGCCTACAGTATGAGGTAATGCCCAAGAAAGCACGCACTTCTCTCTGTGTTCTTGGCACACTGAACTGCGCAATGGCTTGAATTCTTTCTGGGGTCAGTTTCCTTCCCTCCTTCGATAAGAGATGACCTAAGTAGGTCACTTCTTGTCGACAATATTGCAGCTTGGAGAGAGACACTTTATGATGGAAAGCAGATAAATGGCGCAACAATGACAATGTGGCTTCTTTGCAGATCTTTTCAGTATCCGCGGCGATTAGTAAATCGTCCACGTACTGAATCAGAATAGCGCCACTAGGTAAAACAAGTGCATCAAGCTGCGCTTTCAAAGCTTGACTGTATATGGATGGACTCTCACAGTAGCCCTGGGGAGCGCGTTTGAAGCGGAAGCTTCGGCCTCCCAGACTAAAGCCAAAAATGTCTCTGCTCTCTTTTGCAATTGGGATGCTAAAGAAAGCATTCTTTAAATCGATCACTGAAAACCATGCAGCAGAGGCTGGAATCATCGTTAACAAGGCAGTTATATCAGGGACAACTGGAAACTGTGGCACAACAATCTTATTAACCTCTCTAAGATCAATCACAAATCTGTAAACAGGTGGCTGTGAAGGGTCCGTTCGTTTTAAAACAGGTAAAATCGGGCTGTTGCAAACGTTGCCTCTTGTCTCTTCAATTACACCCTTATTAATCAAATCGCTGACAATGTCTAACAATGCTTTCTGGCCTTCATTAGAGATCTTGTACTGGGGAATACGTGGCAGTCTGACATTAGCCTTTAAAGTTACCACGTATGGCGGTATCTCCAAGAGGCCCACATCATTGGGACCAGTAGCCCAAAGGACATCCGGAAGGGATGACAATTCAGGTGGCATTGTATTTTTAGACAAGTACATCGGGGAAATCACTTTCCTGCCTAATGTAAGTTGTACCCCTGACGGTGAACAATACAGTGTAGCATGTAATCTTTTCAACAAATCTAACCCTAGCAAATTCTCACCACAACCTGTTGTTAGAATCAGGGGTGCTTTCAGCTCGCAAGGTCCAATAGAAAGTGACATGGGACTAGAAATCGGGTTTCTAACTGGGGCGCCAGAAAAACCTACTGAAACATTTATATCGCCAGACAAAGGTGCGCCAGGGAGTTTTGAATGCATAATTGAACTCTTTTCAGCACCAGTGTCTAGCAGAAAGGGCTCCGTTACATTTGCTGTAGTCACCTCAACATACGGTCCGCTCTGATCCACTGGCACTGAAACAACTCCCTCTCTCTGTCTACGGCTGTCCTAGTAATCATTATTTTCTGCATCGCCGTCCTCTGCATAATAATCATTATTGTAGTACTGAGCTGTATTACTAGTCGCGTTAGCTTGCTGGTCAAAACTATTGATGGTATTTTGAGGCGGCAGAGGACGCGCGTTCTGGGGAGCATTTCCACGCCCTCTGCCTCTAGGAGCTTGCTGACCACCCCTACCTCTTGCGCCATACGCATTACCGTTCCGCTGCATTAATTTAGGGCAACTATATTTAAAATGACCTTCCTCTTTGTAGTATGAACATTGGTTGGGACCTACAGGGACACGTGGTTGATAATACCCATTCATTTGCTGATTGTTCTGAAATTGTTGGGGTTGGTGATAGACACCTTGGGGTTGCCTATAATTATTCTGACCTCCACGTGGCGGATAGGCCTGCTGCAAAAGGACCTTTGTCTTTAGTTCCTTCGTTTTCTTATCTGTTCTATCTTTTTCATCTTTATCTCTGTTCTCGTAATACTGTGCAGTAGCTAGTATTTGCGCGGAAGAGGAAACAGTCCAAGAACTTTCTGAATCTTTTAACTTTTTACACAGGTCAGGAAGTAAATTCTGCACAAATTTATCCACAAATAACCGTAGGCCACCCTCAGTACTCATATCTTGCCCACTGTGATCAATAAACGTTTCTTCAAACCTGGTAAAGAAGTCTGACACTGTTTCATCTTTCTTCTGCTTGCATGCAGATAGCTTGTCCCAATTTACGCGCATCGCGGGCATTATTGTCTTCATATACGTGATGATTCTACCAGGGAGTTCTGCTATTAAAGGCTCAGGTTTCGCGCCACCAATCTGTCTAGCGTCAGCAGCGATGATGTTAGCCCATGTGTCCCCTAGTTCTGCAGCATGATCCATATTACGAATGGATCCCCACAAAGGCTGTGGAACCACATTCCCAAACAGCATATCTATATCAGCCAGATTCATTACACAGGATTCTGCCGTCTGTGACAACTCTTTATAATATCCTGCAGGGTATTTACGGGGATCAGGCAATGTCTGCTTAAGCGCTAACACCTCAGAACGCTTCCATGGAACATGTACCCAAATAAGCTGAAAATGTGCTAAGACAGGTGGATTAGCATTTGGTTCAGCAGGTCTCCAAACTGGGGGAACCTCACGCATCGGATATTGGCGTGCTTTTACCCTTTTTCCCACAGGGACATCAGGTTCAAACAACGACTGTTGACAATCATCATTCCTGAAGGATAATACAACCGCAACTGCTTTATCTACCTCGCGATCCACAATTGTACCAGTTCCAAAATCGAACCTCACTCTACACAACTTCTGCGGGCTCGGGTCTTTACCACTATCCTCCAATTCTTCACAGAGAATTTCGCACATTTTTTCAAACACATATCTCTGTTTTGGGGCATCCCATTGATGGAAAACGTTGACAACTGATTCCACATCATACAGTGAAGGGAAAACAATCCATCTACGCGCCATGCGATCTATTACCTTTTTCTCATCGGGGTTAGGCAATTGACTGCGCAATTGCTTACGCTGTAAACCAGGAGTCGCACCAGATGACTCAAAGAGAGGAGACATTAATGTAGTAACCACATTAGCTAAGCGCTGTCGCGCTGAAGGAGAAGCTGAGGCGAAAACAGGGGGATAAACAGAGGGGAGAAAAGAGGATGCAGAAACAGGTACTGGAGTGGTGCAAGGAAGAGTATCAGGGGAGGCAGTCAATATGCTAGGCAAAGTCGCAGGAAGCGCGGGGGCAGTTGGAAACACAACTGGCAGCCCTTGAGAAGGCTGCGCTATAGGGATAGGAGCCGGCTGCAAAGCAGCTGGCAGTAGCGGCAAGGCTTGCAGTATATTGACTGGAGGTGGCATATTCACAAGCTGGGGAGGCGCCGTGGCATTTTGAGCATACGGGGGTGGCGAACTCAACAAATGCGACATCAGGGGATCTTTCTCCTTTTCTTCTAACTCATTCTGTTTAGAGTGCGGTAAAGCTGGGTAACATTTGTCGATCCCTAACTTACGCTGCCTGTGCAATTGCTCATTCATCTGCTCCTCCTCATTGTCTTTGAATTGTACAGCTGCTTGCATTACTGTCATACCTCTCTCCCTTTTATTCTTTTTCGCTAGCTTAATTTCCTTCTGTTTGGCTTCCTTTCGCCACAAGCGGAAAGAATCAAACATCGCCGGCCGGGCTTTCTTTTTAAACAATTTAATTTCCAGATTATCTAAAATATCGGTATCGAAACTACCATTTTGGGGCCATTTTAAAACACCGTCTTTTCTGGTGTAGTGGATCCACACTTCGTTATATGCAATAGGGCCTACGCCATGTTTTACATAGAGCTCATAAGTTGGAGTTCCAACCGGAGGAACCGGACATGATTCCTCCAGCTGGAAATCTCTTCCACAACCTAAACAAAATATTCTACCAAATATTCTAGAACCAGGCATCTTCGCTCACTAGTCTAGATCTAAACATCAGAGGATTATCGATTACGATAGTCTCGTGAATACACGAGTCCTCTGGCTTTGGCGTTTGCAAACTCCAAATTTCCAAATCAAAACGATCCCGAGGGATACCAAACAAATGGGAGACGCTCCACTTATACTTAACTGAATATTGCTGATCGATGGCGTCACCAGAAGACTCTCTCGATTGTTTCGCTCTCTCAAAACTCGTCAAGGGTCCAAAACAGGTCGATTAATCAGGGCAGCAGTCCTTCGTAGCCGTCGGGACGCGGAGAACCTCGCAGAAAAGACTTTCGGACCACGTCGACATGCAGGGGTCGATGAAGTGGCGGCCTTCCTCCAGAATTTCCACACGAAGCTCCTCACGAACCTCTGGCTTGGACCGGTACCGCTGAAATCGCCCGACGTTGGGCGCCAAACTGAAGTACTGGGTATTTTAGACCCAGCGGTGCAGGGGCACACACCCTATGACTTCTGGGTTCACCCTGTTCCAGACCTACAGAAACACAGAGTCTTCTAGGTGAAGTCAAAGATTCATTTATTGGCTGCAGACCAATTACAGATATCCTATAAGTACAACAGCGTGTATGTTCTCAGGAGACTGCTGAAAATCATTGAAACGGACTTCATCTTAA
Source organism: Triturus cristatus (assembly GCF_964204655.1). Classification (NCBI taxonomy): domain Eukaryota; kingdom Metazoa; phylum Chordata; class Amphibia; order Caudata; family Salamandridae; genus Triturus; species Triturus cristatus. Next base: position 247,750,512 of record NC_140582.1, on the reverse strand, counting down.
ATACAGTTTTCCCTGCCTCAGGCATACATTCCTAGGTTTATGATACGGCAATAAACAAGTGTACAGTTCAAACGAAAGAGCAGAGTCATGATGACCATCCCACATTCCAGTTAAGCCAGCCCACCATTATTTACACAGCAAGGTTCAGATCCCACATTAGATAATCGATAGGCCCCAATAAACATGAGCATCTCCTGTTTTGGGAAACAAGCCATAAAGCAGGAACAAGCAGGTGTGAAAGTGATTAGCCGGAGGCTTGTGTGTGATGAAAGGACTTTATGGTGCGCTGAGCCCTGATGCTAATCACAGGTGGCCGGAGGAAGGGGAGCTCGTGAGACCAGTTTGACCTGGGGCAGTAGAACCGAGCCGCCCAGGTCACAGAAGAGTCATGGAAAGGCACATGGATACCAAGGCCCGTAGTTGCTTCATTATAGCCTATGTGAGGGCAATCACAAGATGGCCACTGCCTCCAAAATGGAACCCGCGTAGTGAAGCAGAATAACGTGTACACAGTGCATTCATAGCTAGAACGATATATAAAGCACTCGTACATACTGCATTAACCATTTGCGGTTTGCTAATACCAGGATAGACAGGGGTGGGGCCCTGTCCCCTACGCGGTCACAGAGATTAAAGTACGACACTATATTGATGATGTGCTGATGATATGGAAGGGCACACCAGCAGAAGCCACAAACTTTGCTAACTGGTTGAATGCCCTCGATCCACAAATGCCTTTCACGATGTCAGTGGGGGGTAATGAGCTCTAGTTTCTAGACCCTCTGATACAGGCAGATAATGGGAAGCTGACTACTGAAGTGTATGACAAACCTATGGACCGTAACAATCTGTTACGATTTGACAGCTTCCATCCTAGGTAGTCTGCAAGAAAAGTAGGTCAGTTTCACTAGGCTATGCCGTGATTGCACTGAGAAAATAGAATATAGAACACACACAAACAAATTGCGTAAAAAGCTTCTTGAAAAGAATTACTAGAAAAGAATAATCAAAGCAGCTGACAAGAGAGCCATAAACAACAACAGAGATCAGCTCCTGGAAACTTGGAAAGACAAGACAACTATCGTCTTATCTGTGTTTCATCCTATAACACACTATCAAACACCATCCAAAAAGTCATACAGAGGAATTGGAAGAAACTGTTAACAGGGGGTGGTAAGACTGAGAAGCCCATGTTTTCATTCAGGAAAGGGATAAGTGTAAAAGATCTCTTAGTATACACGCGGCCTAAAAATAATCCCATAAAAAAGCACACTGTCCACACTATGGGACCATCCGGACACTCGCCATGTGCTAGGTGTAGTTTATGTCCCTTGACTAGGAAAGTAAAGGCGGTAAACATTGGCCTTAGGACACCATGGAAGCTGAAAACCCTGACAAATTGTAACTCAAAAAATGTGGTTTACATAATCAAGTGTCCATGTAATCTTCTGTAAGTGGGAATGACAGCGAGACAGATCCTGAATAGAATAATAGGGCACTGCAGTACCATCAGGTGCATAAGAGAAGCCAACAGATTAACACAACACTACATAGAAAAAGGCTACAATGACGGAGATATGGAATGGTTTATGTTAGAAAAACTTACACAAACACGCCCTGATATGAGTGAGCCCCTATTTCAGTTTGAACAAAGATGGGTCTACAGATTACGCACCGATTTGCAAGGTTTGAATGATGTAATTCCCTGGCATAGTTTAAAATCATGAGACTAAGGGGTCTATTATAATGGTCGTATGGCGGTGGCAATCTGCCTGCCATTATTCTCCGCCTGCATGCAATTTACCCCCTGCCTGATTATGTTGGTGGGGGGTACTGCGGCGGACGGGAAGACCGTCCACCGCTTTTCTGCCCGGTCGATGAGTCAACCGGGCGGAAAAGGTTTGAATATGGTGGTGGTGTCTGTTAGACACTGCCATCCATATTACAATGCATGTGGGGACAACGCCACCACGGAAAGGCATGCAGATTTTGCAAATGGGGGCCTGTTTTGGGCCCCCAGGATGTTGAAGGGGAGGCACATGGGCTGTGAGCAACGCCCGCCACAATTCTGGAAATAGAGGATGCCACGGTGGCGGTGGCATCCTAATTGCCGGTGCGGGACCGCTGCACCACTGGCGGCCGGTCCTAGCACCGCTATGGTGGCGGGCGGACTTTTGTCCGCCCGCCCGTCATCGTAATAGGCCCCTAAGTTTATTTGCCACATACAATGGGTTATTATCTGGTTTCAACCAATAAATATTGTTGACTCCCATCAAATTAATAAGGTAAGGTAACACCAAAACAGATCTTTTTGGTAATGATTAATAAACTATTAGCCCGTTTTTTCCCACTATGATGCTGAGTAATAAGGCGCACAGCACCTAATAAGAGACAATAATAATGGTCTATATCTTGGATCCATCTGAAATGAAATAACACAGACTGTTTTCGATAATGGCAAATTGCTTCAGTGTTTGAATACACAAGTAGCCATCTGCCCTATAGGAGGACTCCAACTCCCATGAATATGTGGGACCGGGATCGACTTCCGTGTCCCGCAATCATGTCCAGTCGTGTTCGGCGCAGATGACAGAATGCATGCCCTCCGAATCATTCATAACCCCGCCGGACTTGTAGCCAGCCATACCATCGACACGGAGTGGGGATCGGAATAGGTAACATAGCAGGGTGTTCCTTTTGACGAAGTAAGTGGGGCCTGGTGGATTTTTCCTATGTCACTTGTTTAACCCTTATTATTAAGAACAATGATACCCAATTTCTGACAAAACCATTTACCGGCTCACTAAAACATGTACCAATAACGGTCTTGTATGACTGGCGGACATAATCAAAATCCTCGACATATGTCAATAGGATTTCAATCAACATAGTCAACTCAACCGCTGAATGTACAGTTACATGTTACATAGAATTAAAAAATTTGCTACTCTCAGGAGATCATCTAGCAAAATTAAATTTGATTACAGGGCAGGTTTGGCAAAGGGACCTACGCTTGTATACTAATGGTCTCCCATGAGAGAATGAGCCGAGTACTATCTTGCAACCCATCTTCTCGACTATTTGTTGGAGATCAGTGATGATATAGATAGTGTTTTGGCATTTCAGTATAAAGGTGCTTATCCATTAACCTGCAAAAAAATTTACATTTGTCTGGAATGATGAATAGACAATTCGGAAACAGGACACAAAATTATAAATACAAAATATTACTAAAACCAATGATAGTCCCCTCCATTGCGTTTTTAATTGAAACCTGTTTTTTATTGTGGCTTTTTTCTTTGCTAGTGTGTGACTACAAAGGACCCCTCCTCCTCTGTAACCTTGATGCCCGTATCCCCTGAATCTAGGGTAAGGGGCACACAGATAATGTCATTATAATGTCCACAATGCTACAAATTAAGAAACTAGTTCAACACAGGCTACTAGCCATAGCTAAAGTTCACATAGAACTCTCCATATTCTGAAAAGGGTATTGATGAGCACTTACATGAGCATTATATGAGCATGACCTTAGATGTTTCTAGCGATTTTGTGACCTGATTTTCCCTAATGTACCCCAGGTTACCCTAGTAATTCCTTTATCCTGTTTTGTTTCTCTTTTATATTTCGCCAATGTAGGTTTCAAGTTTCCACAAACCTACTAACAGGTAGGATATTTTGGTAGTGACTAAGTAGGATACCTCCTTGACCAACAGTCCTAAGTTTAGATTGTTTAAAAAAAATTACCATTAGGGATCCACATGCCCTGATGAATGCCCCAGACCTTTCAGGCTATTAACGATGGGCTGAAACATGTTGGCAGGTAGTGAATAGGTGTGAGTCATTGTACTCCATTACCCACCCAATTTTGAATTTTTAACCATACCTACTGTTCCACTTAATAAAGGCATTTTCCCTTGCACACTAAGGTATTTCTAAGTGTACATCTGGATCCCCTTTCCTTTGATGTTGTCCAGTACGATTTATGTAAGAACTCCCTCCTATCTAGTCAGTCTTTGAGGATGTGGAGTCCGCCTTGGTGGTACTGTCCTACCAAGGTGGGAAGAGGATTCCTATTATGAAGCATGACACTGAAAAGTGTGTGAGATTTCCTCTTCCATTAAGCATGACTTTCCACAGATAGTAATCTAAGTGTTAGTTCTGATTTGCCTATATTTGTGTCAGGACCAACAATTTTGGTGTACTTATAATACAGCACATCAGTTTTCTGATAATTGTTTCCGTACATAATGTTGTGTTAGATTTAATGACGGAGGGACGTACGGTGCAATACCCTTCTCCTTCAATTGTGTTTTCTAAACAACTACCGGTCCCCATCTCACCCTGTTTATGTTCAGCAAGTGCCAAGACATCGACTGGTAGACGTGTGCTATATAAGTCTTTTTAACATAACATGCTAAGCCCATGCATAGAGGGATTGACATGAGCCCTTATTCATTATGTATTGTTTTCCATTCTTCTTCCGAATAGTTGACTCGTTAGCATATCATACACATTAAGTAAAGACAGAAAGAGGGACAGACAAGAAATGTTATCTTTCCTATTCACTTTGAAATAATGGATTTGTCGTTTCTTTCCATCCGAGCCCAAAGGTTATAGTCTTCAATTTGTTAATGTTGACTGATGACTCATCATACCTCTGAACAGATGTTGTGCCTCTGGTCCATGCAGGATTCATGCACTATTTATATTTTTATCTATCAAAACATTTATTTATAACAAGTTGGAGTTAACAATAGCCATACAAAAGGTTGTAGTTTATCTTATTCCTACTGGTTTCTGATATCAGGTCATGCCTTACATAAGAAGGAGTGTGATTGTATTGATTTATGGTAACTGAGTAAGAACATCACATTCCTTTCTACTTGAAACATCTACTGCTGTTGGCTTTAGGGTTGTTGTACCACATCACCTAACCAAGTCACCACCAGGAAGTTGTGTCCCAACTGCTGGCGCCAGTGACACTAATGTACATGTGTGCATGTTCATACTGAGAAGCACTTTGTTGAATGTTGCCCACCCGACAACTCAGCCTCCTGCTTCTTCTGTTATGTACAGAACACTATACTCACGGTGACAGGTCCATGGCCCCCACTAAGGAGATTATGCAGGGCTCCTGTGGGTCCTCTTGTCTTGTGGTGCAATGTGAAATACTTTAAAAAAATATCCTTTCCCCTATTTGCACAAACAGAGTAGAAACATATTGACTGCCATCCAGTGCAGCTCAATCTCATGGGCCAAAGCCATAGGTAGAACTTTATCAACAAGTATAAATGTGCAAACAGACACTCTCTGCCAGGGGTTCCATTCAAATGGACCCCTAAGAGATTAAAATATATGGGCATACCGGCAGTGGTGGATAAAAAGTTCAAACCAGTGCCATACTCTATTAAGCTGCAAGTAAAATGGTGTTATGAATTCAATCCATCTTGCCCTGCATACTGGTAAGTCACAATTTCACAGGAATGCCAAGAAACAATATTGGCTCATTTGTTGACAAGAATGTAAATTATTTCCCATAATTTAATCAGAACTATCCTTTTGGGGGCAAGTACAAACTTAAAATAGTTGTGGTACTGAGATTCATTTATGTTTGAGGAATTCTTCCAATACAGAATCATTGCTCTCTACTTGTGAAGATTCATCAAACTGTGAGCAGCTACATATGGAGTGAGATGAAGACTGGTGAAAAGAATTCCCATTTACATGCTACAACAACCTCTGGAAGCCACAGCCTTTCATATATGGAAACAAATTGTAAAGCACAACACCTCACATAAATAATGTATTTTTATGATTAACAGGCTCCTCATAGAGAAAAACTCTTGAAGTATGAACGAAACATAGACCTACTAAATAATAATGAAAATCCTATCCTGAATCTAAACAATTCCCTTATCTTAGCCGTGTAACCAGTCCGGAGATCTTCCGACAAATCCTGAAAATGAACGTCTCTGTATATCAGAATGCATCATAGTGTACTGCACATCTATCTATTACTGGGAAACCATTAGACAGGCTGGAATCGTCCACAAGATAATTATTGCCCTTGATTGTGGAGAAGGGCAACAACAAATGCTTCAATGATATGAGAAAAGGATTACACCTGAGCACAGGTTAACGTGGAAATGCTTTCAATTGACACACTTTCTGAGAGGATATTAAATGCATAGTGTTGTAATTATTATACTGTGGATTGGTGTGGCTCACTGGTTAGAGGCGGCAGACCTGTAAGCAGAAGTCGGCCCGGGACCACGGTTCGATTCCCGACGCGGCAGGGTCTTGGGCCAAGGTCAGCAGACACGATAATTCTCTTGGTGCCTTCTCTAATCATGGATCCCACTCAGCAACTCTGGGCAATAGCTTGCTTAATCTCCACTTACGGCCCCATTAGCGCCGGGGATGCTTGTCTTCACCTTGGAGATTCCCAGTAGGGATCATCTCACAGGGAAAGCCAGGATGGGTTCCCCAGTTGCGCTCAGCGCCGGGACACTCTTGAGTAACTGCGCGCTTTACAAATGCAATATAACATAACATTAATGTGATTCCCTTTAGGGGTTGTATTTAAAGTGTATATTTCATTCCAATAGTAAGTTTGATAGCACAAATCATCAAGACATGCCTATACATTTTAGTTGCACCTGTTTTACTGAAGTAATGAGTCTGGTAGCCACTTGTGGTCAAAGTGTGCACTCTTTATTGCCAGTAGTAAGTGCTCTTACCCAAAGTTATGCTCACATATTGCAGCTGTATTCAAGTGAATGTTTCTGTCATGATTTATTGGTCTAAATCTCCCTTTGGGAGAGACAAGAATGATTACGCAATGTCATCCTAAAGTATTTCCATCAGCTCATGTATATTTGTAAACTTCTGCATAGTATTGTGTAGTGTGTGTTGAATTAATATACTTTTTTCCTTTTTCAAGAGAAAAAGCACAGACTGGACAATCATTCATTTAGTGTTATTATTGTACATTTGTGAATGGTGATTACTACCCTACGCCACTTCCCTTGAGTAGGCTTCGTACTGCTTTGCAATGCTACCCTATGAGAGTGAAGAGCTACAGTGGGGCGCTTGGTTCCCAGCAGAGGAGAAATAAAGACCCATTACTTGTGCAGGCCACACAACTAATCACTCATTTTCTAATAGTGACACTGCAAGTCTTTACCAGAATAATCATCAAAACAGTTGTACAAGTTACATCCTTTTCACTTTTCCTTATAATATCTATCCTTATTGATTTATTTTCTAAAACTCTGTGACTCACCATAAATAAACTAACATTTACTTCTTTTTCCCCTCTATTTCTTTATACGTATTGTCAAATTCCCTTTCCCTCTTTGGGATTGTTAAAGTTTTTGAATGGCAACAGTATCTAAAGTCTTAGAATTCCTGTATTTGCCAATTTAAGCAACCTGGTGATTGCAATATCACTTAGTAATGAATCAATTATTCTGTGCACCGACTTTACTGTTGCCTGAAGATGTTGTTGGCCAAGGCTTTGTGTATTTACTTGTTCAAGTTTGTATCCCTATTTTTCTTTTAGGTACAGTTCCAGTTCAAGAGAACTGTTGTGGCAAAGTCAAAATGAGGATCTGCCTGCACCAGGAACAGGTAAGAGAGGGTCTCGGGCATGGGAGGTCAGGAGTGAGAGGTCTTATCCCTATGGGAACTCCAAGCCCAGCAAAGGACTGTATAATGGGTCCAGTGTTTATAAGATTGGCCCCGAGATGGCAGCCAAATCTCGCAGGACCTCATAATCTCAAAATATTTTAGGTCCTGCATGTTTTCGTCTTTGACAGTGACTAGGAAGGAGGTCTTTCTAAAATGTGGTGAGTGGACATGGAGAACTAGGACACTGGGTCATATGAAACCCCTGATGGGTCAAAGAATCAAGTCATAGTTTGTAATTTGCAGTAAGGGTCCAGGGGGTCATATAAGGAACAGTGCTTAATTTGAGCAGGTAGTTTCCAGTGCTCAGCACTGGCATTGATGTGTCAACGCCTGCAGTTATCGCAGTCTGCCACATGCTGATGCGGTTTGTCAAATTTAGAGATGAACATAGCAGCAGTTCTTTATTAATTCAATATAAGTTAAAAATTACAAATAATTTCCACTCAAACCATTCATATAGCTTTGGGGGCCTGGAATAGTCACAATTGTCAGAATTGTAGGAGTGTTATGGTTAGTATTTGTGTTGGTACTGTCATTGGCAGTGCTGGCAGGGCAATGGGTACTGCAAGCAGCAGTGACCTCCTTTTGAGGGCCCTAGTATTTATTGTTTTCCAAATTAAGCACTGATAAGGGCTTATGAATACAGGAAGTGGAGGGATGGGCAAGGGAATTAGATGAAGATGTTCTTGGAATCTCAATGTAGGGACACCGCCTTTTCAGTGGCGCCAATTTAAATTTCTAAGTACAGTGTGATCATTAGGACCACACAATAAAAGTGGGAATCAGTGATTTAAGGTTTATTACTAACTCAAATCCAGACTCATATAAATCAATCTCAAGAACATTCTGTAAAAGTATAAAATTAACAAAGGAAGACTGAAACGTCTTACACTATTGGTCCTTAATAGTAAAGAACATATAGGTATCTTTGTTGCAGTGATACAAATTATGAGGAAAAGAACTTGATGGCTGGTCATTTTCCCAATATATGCAAAAAAGATTTGCAGCATCTAGTAAACCCTACTCTAACCTATGAATAGGGAAACCTGATTGAGTCAAGTAATTAAGAATGTTTTCAGCATCAGAAACTCTGTTGAAGTTCTAAAAGTAAAGAGTAATGCAGAGCATAAAGCCACACAATCCGAGATGTCAAGAGAGGCCTGTACCTTTACAAGTCTAAGGGGAATCGGACTAAACTCAAGGTGGGCTCACTAATTAAAATGTACAAAGAAAATGTGAGAAATTATGACCTCATACACATCATAATATGTTTTCCTGTTCCCAGAAAATAACTTGGGGCCTTGAACAGTAATCCTATATTCCAGTTTCTGCTTCCAAAGTGTTCTTGGTACCTCCCTTTGTCTGATAGTACCAACTGGTAACACTCCCTTTGTTCTTCATTAAAATAATTTGACCTTGCCAGCTCTTGCCTTGCCTCACTATCTCTGAAATACAATGTGCTTTTCTCTAACTAACAAACACCTGTGGTCTGCACCTGCAGAGGAGAAAAACATGCAGAAAAACAACTTTCACATAAAGATTACATTTCTCGACTGTGAGCTTAAGGCACACAATCACTATAATTTAGCATGTTTCTTTAAAATGTATCAGTTCTACAACTTACATATAATCCAGTAAATGAAATGTTTAATAGCAAATCAAGCTACATTTTGATGTACTCTTATATGTGGCACAAAAAGTAATACATGAAATCTAAAATAAAAACAACAACTGGTCACAATTTATAAAGAGAGCAGTAAACACATGTATTATTTATTCTCACTAATCCCTGGTGAATGCACTGCATTAAATGCATTTTAACGCACCACCTTGCAATCTAAACATATAAATGATTACTATCAGCCATCCAAATGTCTTTGAAAAAGGACAAACATTGATATATACACACACACATATGTCAAAATAAACAATAGATGTACCGTTGGTACATTAGTATAATTGCATCACACAAGCGCATAAGGGCAAGTGTAAATATATATATACCATCTGCCTATCAAAGCAAACCCATTTCCAGCAGTTAACCAAGAACCTGTCGCGTTCATCTCCTTAAAACATTCGGTAACCCGGATATATTCTACGGGCCCGATTCACAGAACTAACTTAAGACAAAATCCTAAACTTACTACCATTTTGGTATTCACAGAAGGCAGTTACTCATTTTGGTATTCACAGAAGGTACTTACTCATTTCGGTATTCACAGAAGTTAGGAGTCCTAACTTTAGGACTCCTAAATGCCTTCTGTGAATACCGAAAGTCTTAAAATTAGGATTTTTCTCAGTTTAGTAGTGGTATAGATAGTCTATGTAAATGTTCTTTAGTCCTACACCGTTCTTGTAAAAACCTCAGGCTCCTTTAGTTCACTTGAGCCTCTGTACTCTTATTTCTTCCCTACAAAGTCTATGCAATGTCTATAAAAAATGGTTTATTTCACTCACTATTAGTCCCAATATGAAATGCTTCAGTTAATCAACTAGCGCAGGAAACATGTTTGCATCCAAACAGGTAAATTCAGCTACATCTAAGATAAGATGTCTCAAGGCACTCAGTCTTGTCAACAAAGAAATGTCAGAGGTAAGATCAAACTGGAAATCAAGTTGCTAAAGTTTCAATTGAACTTTCACAGTGATCCCAAAATTCCCAGAACTCGTTCTCCCTGTCATTTACAAGAAAGTATGTCCATTCAGGAAATAAGAACCTCCGACAGGGCATTCTTACTCACTTAGGCCTCCTGAGTATTTTCTCCTTCACTCAGGTCTCAATCCTCTATACGCTCTGGGATATCTGGAAGATCACTTTCTGTCTGCGGGATCAGGCTCCCTCTCTGCTGCCTTCTCAGCCAATGTTCTACTGCTGCTCCTCACTGGTCTCTAGCACTAGGCCCTTCATCATGGTCTGAGTCTATCTCCATTATGACCACTGGATTAGCCTCTCCTTTACCAGTTTCGTCATTCAACTCTCTGCAACCCTCCTCAGGCTGATCAAGTGCTATTTCAATTACTGTCTGTTTCCCTACAGATTGATCAACCTGCTCCTGTGATCTCTTGACCACCAGTGGCTCTTCTGGGAGAGGTGCTGCTATTTCATCAAGAGGACGTGGAACCTTGCGAGTATGGGCAGCAGGGATCTTAGTGGGGAGACCTCTGCACTTCATGGCAGTTGCAGTTATTAGTGTAACTTGGTATGGTCTTCGCCAACGAGGCACAAAGAACGACTTCTGTATGGGTTTCTTCAACACCACCCACTCTCCAGGACTTAGGTTGTGATGGTATGATGAGACACAGAATGCACCACAGCAGCCAATCCTTTGTAATGATCTAATAACAGATCATAAGTAATGTTTACCAGAGCCTTTGCAGGTAGAGTTCTCAATTTCATTGCCCTTCCCATAATTATCTCATATTGGGACAATCCTGTCCTATGATCCGGTCTGCTGCGCAGACTCATCAACACCAACAGCAAAGCATCTGGGCATTTCAAAGACTTAGAAGCACACACTTTGGCAAGTTTTAATTTCAGCATGCCATTGACTTACTCTACCAGATCTGAAACCTCAGGTTGATAACTACAATTCAGTCTCTGTTCAACCTGAAAGTCAGCACACAGCATCCTCAGCATTTCACTACTGAAGTGCGTGCCTCGGTCTGATCCCAAAGGAGTAGAACCTTGATATCAACTCCCTCAAGAAGAGCATTGCTACTGTGAGATTATCATTCCTTCTTGTAGGATATGCCTCAACCCATTGGGGAAAGAAGCACACAACAACCAATACATATCTCAGTCCATTGCACACAGGCATTTCAATACCATCCAACTGCATCTTGTTGAAAGGACCTCCTGACCTCCCTTTGTGGGTCAATATCATTGGAGTTATTTACCTTGCGTTGTCCTGTTGGCACACAACAAATATGTGACATAATGCTTCTGACATCAATTTGAACAAAAATAACGCCTGACACAACTCAATGAAGTAAACCACTCAGCCTCATATGGAATTTGGAACAATTTTACAGCAGGATTAGGCACCATGGGACAAAAAGGTTCAGAATATTTTTAATCTTGCGAAGGTCTTGCACTATGCAGTACTTAAAGCTAGGCTCTTAAGGCCCATAATGGGTGAGTTACATGGACCACCCCCATGATTTCCTTCAGTATACCCTGTTGAATCATTGTCTCAATCACTGGAGTTACTCCAGTAATCGTTTTAGGGGTCAAATTCTACATCGTGTTCCGGGATAATCTATATACGGGTTTATCTATATATGTACAGGCTCACCTTCTTTAATGAGTTCAACATCCTGTCCTGAAAAATCGCACTTCGTTTCTGAGATCTAAAGGCAAGTCTTCTGTCAACATCCTTGGATACATTCCCATATTTTACTTTAAAAGCAATGTCCTCATCATGAGTTTGTAGTTCTTTTCCTTTCGGGGTACAATATATTGTGCAGTTCAACTTGCAAAACAAATCGCATCTTAACATATTCACAGCACTTGAATCACAATCCATGAATTGATTATTATCCTCAAAACTCCCTATCTTTACAGGGACATCCTCAATAATGGGATTCTTCACGAGTTGATTTGAAACTCCAAAGACTTGGATAGTTTTTCACAAGAAGGGTAGATTTGGGAATTCACTGATCTCACAGAAGAGTGGGTAGCACCAGTATCAACCAAAAATGATAACATCTTTGGCATTTACCTCAGTATCAGCCACTCTGCTCTACCTCCAAGATTATGCTAACTATGCAATCTCCCTCCGCCATCAGGCACCGTCAGGAGGACTGATCGATGTCAAGATTTTCACTTGTCTCAAACATAGGAAATTGTTGGTAAGGATTATTCGTCTATATAACATTTTTCGCTTGCTGTGGATTCAGAGGTAGATGAACCTGCATCAATGAGGGTTGTAGCACATTAAAAATCTGAGATCCAGGCCTGGGTACATTTTGTTGCTGCATGGAGTTATTGTTCCGAGGTGGTACATATCCTGAATTGTTACCCTGATTTGTGGAATTAAAATGTCATTCTCGCTTCCAGTGCTTCAACCGACTGCAGTAGTGGCATGGATTAAATGTCTTTAATGTCGCTACATCAATTCCAGTTGATACACTCCATGCATTTCCTACGATTGCTCTCTGAGCAGTCTTCATTTGTACCACCAAAAACCTTTCCTTTGACTTTTTCTGCCTCATTTCAATCTCATCATTATAGAATTTGGCAAAATCTCAGCAACCGACTTATTCGACCATCAAATTTGATGGTGTTTAATCATCATTCTAGTCTTAGGCCTCAATCTTGTCACAAACCTCGACACAAAATGTTCCATATCTTTAGGCTCTAGTATTTCTATTTCACTATGCTATTATAATGCCTGTAAAAATCTCTTATAATATGCATAAACCATGCATAAATCATCTCCTTTGGCTCTTGGGTTATTCAATTAATCTTGACCCAGACAATATCTTGGGGTGTCACCTCAGACTTCAACCACATCATTACCTGATCATACTTCCTCATCACTGTAGCTAAAGTACCATTAGTCACAGGAACTCTTGTTGGCTCTGTCTCAGGCCACTCTTTGGCTATTTTACACGCTGTTCACAAATCACTTGGGACCACAATGCTAAACAAGATATTTAGATCAGTCCTCTAAACCATCGGAATTTTCGCACACTGCTCAACTTGTTTGTACCACTCTACAGGATTCTCTCTTAATTTAGGGACACAGGATAATTTCTACTCCATGGTTCATATATTTAACCTCCGCTAAGTACTTCCTGTTAGAAATGGGATTTCTGGTTGGCTAGGGCACGCGCCTAAGCCAGGCAGAAACCGCCACTCTAGTCAAGGCAAGGGAGTTACATACTGAAGATAACACCTACTCACCCCCTTGGTAGCTTGGCAGAGTAGTCAGGCTTATCCCAGAGGCAATGTGTAAAGTGTTTGCGCAACACACTCACACAGCAATAACACAGTAGGCACACCACAAAGAAACTCTACACAAGGTTATGTAAAAATAGCCTTTATATTATTCATAAAACACATTAGAACATATCACATATATACATTGTGCCACCAGGCACTTGTCATGTATTTACAGGTATTTGCATAAATCACCAGGCCAATTGGGCCCCTGTCATAATCCTCACAATTCACAGTTAGGGAGGACAACCAGTAACAACTGGTAAGGGTGAACTTAGCACACCACCTTTAGCTTACGCATCAGCAATGGGGCACCAAAGGAAACACTTGCAGTAAGGTACATTTAAAAACACACTATGTCCTCAAATATGCATACCACCATTACAGAACATATGGATGCAACTTCCTGAGGTGATGCAGATCAACCCACCTCATAACATGAGGCATAACACAGCACCGTATTACACGTGTACCATAAGCAGGCAATGGGGTAATTACCCCTAAATTGCAAATATTACAGGTAGTGCTCTCAAGTAAAAATACTTATAGAGCGCACACTTCACTAAACATCCTGCCAACATATGCTTATCACCATGTATGCTTGAAGCAGGAAATACCGCAGTTTATAAGATAAAAACTGAACTCCAGCCGGCAACCCTAGGGCGTGGGAAACATCCACGCTTCTATTAGCCTGATTATGGAAATTCTGATGAGCCACCACGATCATCAGGCCGGATGCGTGGGGCTGAAAGGCACCGGCGCACCTAGTCCCCGTAATGCGGTAAAGTATTCCATTTACCGTGACCCCCTTGTATTAGGCACCGGAATTTGGGGATATGTGCTTCTAACTGCGAGGAGCCCAGTAATGCAATGCCGAGACAGCTGGGGTCTGAACCCCCCTGTAAGTACCGATGCAACTGCAAAACAGGGGCCAATGTGGGGAAACATCTCCCTGTCCTTCTCCAGCGATCACGGCCTCCAGGCAGCTGCCCATGTCTGAGCAGCACAAATGCCAGCCAAGCCTGCACTTCTGCTCTTCCGATCCCAGCAGGGATCCTCCTTTTGCCAGCACGTCCCTCCTCACCGTGAAGCCTTTTCAGTCTCCTCCGTCTTCAAGGGAGCCCCACCCAAGGTCAATATTTCGACTCTGCCTGAATTCCTGTAGTGAAGGTCAGTGACCTCAACTCTCTATGCAACTGAAGTTGGTGGTAGACCGTGCGGTTCAGCCCACAATCAGGTACATCTTCTGCCTGGCTTCCGGCCTCTCCACCATGGGGTTGGTTGCCAGGTTACTGCTCAAAAATGAGCAGCCGCTCTCAAGAGGCAGCTCCTTACAGTCCCAGACTTTGATGATTTCCCCCGCACTGAAGGGGAAATTGTCGTGCTCGTCTCGTGCTCTCTGTGCTCCAGCAACTACTGTACTCCAACAGGAGCCTTCATCAGAGCTTCTTCACTTGAATCCAGCGCTCAATTAGCACTAAGTTGCCTAAGCATTGCAGGGCAGGATCCCCAGCCCTTAGAGATCCCTGGGGCAGAGGACAGGGCCCAGGCAGGCCAGCTCACAGGGTCCCCTAGCAGAGAGGCAGCCTTCTCAGCCACCCTGCAGGCAGCAGGTAGTCCCAGGCGGTGGTACCTCCTGGCACACAGCAGTCCTCTGGGAGTATCTCCTCTCCAAGTTCCAAGTAAGCACCACACATGGTGTCACAGCCCCAATATTTATATTCCAAGTGTCTTTGTTCTTCACCCTGGCACAGGGCTCTATGCCCAGTCCAAATCAGTTCTGGGGCACTTACACACGTCTTTTCAAGTGCACAAGCACCTCTCTTGTTAGTGTAGACCCTGGCCCCAGACATACCACTGGGGGTGGAGCCATCATTGTGGAAGGCAGGTACAGCCCTATTCAGGTTCAGGTGCTACTCCTCCCAATACTCCAAATACAGATCATGTCTATTCAGCCTAGCATTGACTCACCCAGACTCACTGGAGCCACTGCACCTCCCCAGCCCCTGTCACTGCAAGGTCAGACAGTCAATACACAAGAGGCAGGCATAAAGACACGTAGCAAACAGAAATGCCTACTTCTAGAAGGGTAAAAGGTGCCTTCAAGGGATTTATTTGGAATACCCTGTTCTATTGCTTTTGATATATATTTTTAACTGCAAGAATTATTGATAAACTCCCAAGAGAGATATTATTCAAGTGTATTTTATCTAAGAAATATTTTTTTTCCTTGTGAGGACATAAGAACCAATCACAAAACAATAAATATTCAAAACACGGGTATATATAGAAATAGATTTTATCTTTTGAAATTTATCAAGGGTACTACACAGTTATACAGACAATGTAACAAGAGGAAAATAAATACAATTGTATAATTCTTCCATGTCACTATTGTAAACACTTCTTCTCATTGTACATTATTTTCCAGAAGAGAGTGTGAATGTCGACATTTCAGTCTCTATGCATTTGTCCATGAGACCATCTTCAGGACTATCATAAATTTAACATTTGACCCCTAGTGAAACATGAAATAAATAATAATTACCATGCGTGAATTTAAACTATACATTCCATAATTTACAGAAAATGATTGATACACCTGTGCAAAAAAATTATCATTTCTCAATTCAAAAAATGTCACATCAATGAAGTTAACAATATCTTAGGATGCATATGCATATATTCTATAACATCCTTAGAACTCAAAGAGATTTCTATCCACAAGAGCACAGACATTGATTCTAATGTGTCTGATTTTATCAAAACCATGATTTTCATAGATCTTTTCTAATTAGGCACTATGGTTTAATCTAGATCCAAACATCATGGTATTGCATTTAAATTATTTTGAGATTGATTTGTACATGAAGCAAAAGTCATCTTATCTTATAATTCATCAACTACAAATTCAAACAGCCACATCGTATATTTCTAAAGTCTTTTATAAAAGAGTTATGTTGTGGAGCCAGAGCAATGGTGAATACACATATCTCACTACCATCTTAAAATGCCTTGCCATTATTTCGGATTACTTGGAAGACCTATTTCTTGATTCTCCATGAAAATATAAATAACGATCCTCAATAAGTTTCATTATAAGAGTGATATTTAGCCATCGTTACTGATCTGGTATTATAGACTGCCTAAATAGTTACATGGGAGCCACTCATAATAAGTATCAGTTTTTTAACCTGTTTACAAAAGCCCCTAGTTGTATTGTCCATTTTACAATTGATACGTATATGTCAAATCGATCGCCATTCTGTAGCTCTATTAATAAAAAGACAATACATCAATTGGAGTTTATTTATCTTTGTCCATATATGTATTAGTCATTTAATCTCCTTACCTACTTTGTTTAAGGTGAATAATCGTCAAAAGATACAGGTAAATGAACGGTGTAATTACATTTCCAGTCCCCAGCAACTGCACCGTTGATGGTAGTGAGATATGTGTATTCACCATTGCTCTGGCTCCACAAAATAACTCTTTTATAAAAGACTTTAGAAATATACGATGTGGCTGTTTGAATTTGTAGTTCATGTATTATAAGATAAGATTACTTTTAATAATATATTCTCTTTGCTTCATGTACAAATCAATCTCAAAATAATTTAAATGCAATACCATGATGTTTGGCTCTATATTAAACCATAGTGCCTAATTAGAAAAGATCTATGAAAATCATGGTTTTGATAAAATCAGACACATTAGAATCAATGTCTGTGCTCTTGTGGATAGAAATCTCTTTGAGTTCTAAGGATGTTACAGAATATATGCATCTTGAGGTATTCTTAACTTCATTGATGTGAAATTTTGTGAATTGAGAAATTATAATTTTTTTGCACTGGTGTATCAATCATTTTCTGTAAATTATGGAATGTATAGTTTAAATTCATGCATGGTAATTATTATTTATTTCATGTTTCACTAGGGGTCAACTGTTAAATTTATGATAGTCCTGAAAATGGTCTCATGGACAAATGCATAGAGACTGAAACGTCGACATTCACACTCTCTTCTGGAAAATAATGTACAATGAGAAGAAGTGTTTACAACAGTGACATTGAAGGATTATACAATAGTATTTATTTTCCTCTTGTTACATTGTCTGTATAACTGTGTAGTACCCTTGATAAATTTCAAAAGATAAAATCTTTTTCCATATATACCCGTGTTTTGAATATTTATTGTTTTGTGATTGGTTCATTGGTTCTTATGTCCTCACAAGGAACAAAAATATTTCTTAGATAAAATACATTTGAATAATATCTCTCTGGCGAGTTTATCAATAATTCTTGCAGTTAAAAATATATATCAAAAGCAATAGAACAGAATATTCCAAATAAATCCCTTGAAGGTGCCTTTTACCCGTTCATTTGATTTGCCCAAGCCCTCAAGGGTAGATTGGGTTTCCCATTATATTCAATTATTAATTACTTCTAGAAGGGGCATTTCTAAAATAGTGATAATAAATCTGCAAACACCATTACGCAGCAATTCTCACCACTATTCCAAACATACCTAACTTGATCACGCTACTCCTCTCATGTCAGGAATTACCAATGAAGCACATATCAGAGAATCCCAAATACATTCCTATGAGAGGGCAGCCTCACAGCAGTGAGAAACAAAATAGGCTGTCTGTCACTACCAGGCATGCCACACAGTTAAGGCACATGTCCTACCTGTTACGTACACTGCACCATGCCCATAGGGCTAGCTAGGGCCTACCTTAGGGGTGACTGATATCTAGTGAAAGGGGAGTCACGGACGTGGCAACCACTTTATGTGCCAGGTCACAGTGGCAGTAAACTGCGTGCGCAGGCCCTGCAATGGCAGAGGCCTGAGACAGGTTTGAAAATCTACTTTGGTTAGTGGCGCAGGCAACGCTGTAAGCCCATCAGTAGCATTTAATTTACTGGCCCGGGGTATATGAAATACCACTTTACAAGAGACTGATAGGTAAATTAAATACGCCAAACAGGTTTAGACCAATCTTCCCAAGTTTACCATAGAGAGCACATGCACTTTAACACTGAACATCAGTGATAATGTGCCCAAAGTCCTAAAACCACCTACAACAGGTCAGAAAAAATATCGGAGGAAGGCAAACATTTTGGGGATGACCCGGCAAAAATGGCCAAGTCCAACAATTCCCATAAAGGAAAGATTGTAGCTCACTTTCCCATCCTCCAGGAGGAGGTGGCTCTCTCGTCCTTCTCTTGGGAGTTGTTATTTTTGACATTTTAAACTCCCAGTTCTTTAATTCACTCTAAAGTCGGATGCTGTTAATAATGCTATGGTGAGAGCGACAGCAGCAGTCCATCATTTTGCACGTAGGCTATGGGCCAAACCCAAGCGATGTTAAACATATATAGAGGTAAGTGTACCGCTATAGCTAAATATGGGTCTGATATTTGGGGCTAGAAGGAGGCTAAAGAACTCCAAATTGTGTTTGGGGAGGTGGGTGTGCACTGGGGGGATACCTATGGTACACCCCTACATTTCACTGCACGAGGTAGCAGGCACCGCGTGTTGCCTGCCACATAGTGCATGGAAATGCAGGCAGTGCATTTGGACATAGCAGAGGGTGCTGCAGCCATCAGCACCCAATGCAATGTTAGAGATACACAATGCGACTGCCATGGTGGCGGTCACATCGTAATCTCATGTGCGGGACTGCCGACTGACAGGCAGCCGGGCCCCAAGCCCCGCGACAATGGCGGTCAGATGAAAGTCCGACCACCATCGTAATGACCCCCTTATTCTCAGTCCTGCAATCAACAGCTTCTTATATCATTCATCAGGAATTCGATGTTGGTTTTTGTAGCAGATCTGATTGGTATAGCCCCACTTTTGCGGTGGATTACTATTTGGACCAACCCAGAACTGGAGCTGAACCATAAGATCGCTTGGGATTGCTTATCTTTAGATAAAGCAAGTAGAATCCCCTGGCTATGGTGTATTAAGAGCTTGACAGTGAAATTAGAGCAGCCTGCATTATTTGACTCCCTCGATGCATGATGCAAGTAGAGAGAGAGGCTAGAGAGTCCCTGAAACCCACAGTACGAGCACTATCCTACTGAAAACATCTCAAGCATTAGATCAGTACCTTCATGAAATAACAAAGCCCTACCACTGTTTTTGTTTAACAAGATTTAGATTTAACCTTTTGCATTTTGTTTTGGCAGAACCACAGGGGCGGTGTAAGATGAAAGGTTTGGTCCCTTGCTCTTGTCATAATTTCTCCACCAAGAACACTTTCACTTTATAATGTTTGGTAACCATTATTATCATATTCGCAAACTTTTTTTAATACCAATTTTGGAAAATAAAGGCTCTATGAAGGCTAGGTCTGCATTAGTATATTTACAAATGTTAAATAACCCATGGGAATTGTTTTAAATTGGCAGTTTTTTAGTTGCTGCAGATAGGGAAAGGAAAAAAAGGTGTTTCTGAAATGGTTTTGAGATGTTTCTTATACAGTAATGATGGCTAATGATTTTATTTTGAGGTCTTTGGTATTTAAGATCATGTTTTAAAAGAAATATGTAGACACACGACCCTTTGTAATGCTGGCAAATGATTTTTATTCAGATATTTTTGGTACTTAAGGATATGTTACTTATGGAATATGTATACGTTTTTAATAGTTCTCTTATGTTTTTATGTAGTATACTTTTATGGTTTTAAAATTACCTAAAGTAACCGAATAAAGTGATTTTGACTGACTGACTGGCATCCTAATTCCTGGTATTCTCATATGTTCTATGTACTGATCACTAAAAATGATTTGGTGCCTCTTCTCTAAAGCCTTTGTCCGCTCTAAATTTATCTCATATTTCTGAGCCAATTCAGATAATGTGTCATATGCTTGGCTTGTTCTCCTAGTTGTATCTTTATTCATGAACAAAAGTTCACTCTGCTGATAAGTTTCTATTAGATGCAATGCAATAAAACTGCTTATCATTTCATCCAATTCCAACTTCAATTTTCCCACATCCACCACATTTACTTTCAAAGTAGACTGAAGAGTTTCCAGCCTCACTTCCAGACTCCCACCCTAATTCAATGTAGTATTAAGGGCTTTCAAAAAGTCTTCCTATTCCTGGACATTAAGACCAGGATGTACGTTAGAAGCTTTAAACACTGCCTTTACTTCGGATGTACTGCTAGGCATATTTAAAGGTGGATCCCAGGTAAGTGAACTCAGATCTGGTAACCCTGGGAACAACCTTAAAGGTCCAAATCCAGTTAGTTTGATGCACAGATGAGTCTGCACTTCCACTACATGGAGAACTTGCATTAATTGTACTTAAAGGAACAAAGTTCACTAATCTCTGACTCATGGATGTAATTCCTGATGCTTGTGGTTGAGCGGGAACAGCTGAGTTTGAATCTCATTTCCCCTGGAACCAGGTTTATTGATAGAAACCACTGGCCCAGTGGTAACAGGAACTGTAAGTGTACCTGGTAATGTACAACCAGTGGCAGTCCCAGGAATGCAAGTCCCTGAATTTTCCCCTATCATATTTTGATTTACTGTAATAGTCCCCATCATGCTCTCGTCCTTCCATACAGGAGAAATCTCTATTATGTCAGGACTTATACTTACTGGTGCAGTAGGCAATCCAGTACTACCCCTTACATCATTGCTCCCACCTCCCTCTAAATCTTATTATACAGAGGTGGTCACTCAGACATTAATACATCAAGAAGACTATCACTAGTAACACTATCACTGTTTGCATCTTTCTCTCCAGATTCTCTTGTTTTATCCTTCTTTCTCTTTTCAGTACCTTTTTACACTTCTCTGCTTTGCAATAATGGGTATAATTTTGCTTCTCTTATCATTTCAATTCACCACCTTTTCTGCTCTGCATCCCAACTCGCATCTGCATAAGCATGCTCTGCCTTTTTCAATTTTCCCTGATAGCTCTTTTTTTCTCTTGCATGAGCCGCATGAATTGTGTAGATCTAGGTTGTGGTTTCATATCATAAAATTCTCCTCAAATTTTCAATAATTCTCAAATTTTGTGTGCCATACTGTGGAAAAGCCAGCGCACCTTCTTTCTCAGTGATCTTGTGTCATTATTCTAGTGAAATACATATGTGTAACACTACATTTATCACTTTTTAATGATCTGAAGTATCTTCAGGTGGGGCTTCTCCCCCAAGAGTTAGCTGAACATCTCTTATAAACACATTTAGAACAACTTAAAAACATTTAATTTTCAAATAAATGTGCTCGTTTCTACACAAAATCAACATTTTGTTTAAAATCTCATTTCAAATCATCAATCAATAGCAGCGCTGCACCGTGTGACATAGACAGCCAATAGCAATGTGACTTCACACCAACCGGCCTATCCCAGAGCAGCACCCTGTGACGACAATCTCACTCCTCACAGTAGCTCAACCTCCTTTACAATTTTCAGAAATAAGCTTGCAACTAAATACAATGCAATAACAACAAAAAACAATTGTCTGCTTCCCTAAATAATCAACAGAAATCAATAATCGTTCATACAAGGTAACACACATTGAAATGAAACCTCATCCTGCAGGGAATTTCTCTGATCTGTGCAGCAATCCTCTGCTGAAAAAGTCCAAGACACTAATTGTGCCTGAATTTCATACAAAAGATAAACATCCCTATCTTGAATGAGCTCACGACAAACCCCACATAACCTCAGCAGACAATTACAATACAGTTTCTTCTACACTTTTTAATATCATCCTGGGATCTTAGGCCACATCGTACCTGATAACAACTTCTCCACAATAAGTTTTAAATTCATACAATCGTCTAAAACATTAGCACATCATATCATGAGATCTCCCCAAGACACCACACAATTGCCACAAACACCGCATGCAAAGCATGAGCCCTTTACACACAAACCTATTGATACTCACTCCTCTGCTGTAACAACTTGGTCTCAAACCACAGTAACCTCTCCAACACTGATTTTGCAAGGGCACTAGGGACTGCAATTGAATCTAGACTAATCTAAAGTAACAGTTTTCTTACCCCTCCACTTCAGGTATTAACTATTCTCAATATGCCACTGGAAAGTGAGTAGTTTATTTATCATTTCAACCCGTAATCTACAATCAAGGGATCTCAACCTCCGCGCCAATTCTCCTCAGGTCGATAGATCTTTGCCACCATTTTAGAATGGCACATCAAATCAAATCAGTGTAATCACATAAATCATCTACTTCAAATTTAGGAGTCATTTATAGGAATTTTGGTACGGTTTCTCACTTCAAACTTAACTTAACCACAGTGGAGAAAGTGCAGGACATTGCTGGGAGAGGTCGTTATATTTACTTTTTACACCCCAAAAGATATTAGGTAAAATGCTGTACTTTAACATTTAAAAATTACCTAATACCACACATTTATAATATATAATACACTAAAAATTAGTACATTGCAGAAATCCATTTTAATTCCCCAACAACAACAGTAATGACTATAACAACAAATATTTACTATGAGTTTGTAATGAAGCACTATAATTAAAAAAAAGAAATCTGAAATAATGAAAGCATTTATTTTTTAAATATTACATAAAATCCCACAAATGTAAAACTACCAACTTTAAAAAAATAGAAAAATTATTTTTATGAATGCCAAGTACAAAACAATATAATAGTCAAAAAAGGAATCAAAAACATTTTGATCATATTATAAACAAATAGATATTTTTAAAACTATGACATCAAAATGAAATATTAAAAAAGTTAAATACATTAGATTTTACCAGTTGAACTATATATAAAATAAACCTTACAAAAAGCTGAAAAATGTATACATATAAAAAAAAATATTGATTATTAATAAGTTAGAAAATAAAAAGAATGATTTATACAATAGTTTTCAACATAACAAACTTAAAAAAACGAAAATCTTAAACTACTTCTCCCTGTTGCTATATAAACCCAACACCCCTCTCCTAAAGTTATTATACAAAAATAAAACAAATACAAACACAAAGATATACAAAATACACTTAAACAATATCAATTTGCATAATTTTAAAAAATGTTAAAAAATATTTTAAAACAATAATCTTTCTTGTGATAGTCTGACCCACAATATTTTTCACATCACAATATTTAAAACACAATGTCGGTGTCACATGATTATTTTTTAATTATATTTTGTTGGAACACCTGCTATTTAGTAAAACCAGCAAGATGATGATGATCCTTTCCAATTTGCCAGTTTGTAGAACACAAGCTAATAAACATATTGTGCCACTTTGGAAACATATGGGGAAACATATGACTCCAACCTCACAAAACCTTGATCAGAGAAAGTAACAAATGGACATAGTAGAAAACCTCATAAAAAGGTGCAACTGGAGAAAGAAGAAGAGAAGTGCAGAGTGCCATGTAATGAAGAAAGAACTTTGTGCTCCTAGATTTCGTTGCAGCAATATTCAATATAGCTGTAGACTGCACTTTTTGCATACCAGAAGACGGAGAGGGGTTGGGGAAAGATATTCCTTCACAGAATGGGGCTCTGACCCCTAGTCAGACGTGCTATATCCCAGATCCTGTTAACTAAGTCATTAGAGGGCTTGAGGACACCGAAGGTACTTCTTGACTTAACCACCAATGACCCACCCAACAAAAATAAGGACTACAAGGCAGTCCCACTATTTATAGGCTAGTTGGATACAGTGCAAGAGAGAAAGTGAAGGAGTATGACAAAAAAAACTAAAATACTCTCAAACCTGAAACTTTCAGCAATACAAAAGGAACAAGTAGTGCCCCATATCAGAGGTACACCCAAAATGTCACCCTAAGTTATTCTTGAAGACATTGGTAATGCAATAAAAAACCACAAATAGGACTTAAAATTAACTGAATTTCCTGGCCAAGAACAACCTACCAGAATTCTGGATCTAATGCTTTTACAGAGCAAATAAAACTTTCTAGCAAATTTAAAATCACAATACATCACAATGTCTAAGAAAATTTCTAGCAAATAGCAGCCTTTAGCCGCTGCATCTCAAATTTGCCATCCATGACACAAACTGTATTGCTGGAGTGCCCTGACTTCTGTTACCCTAGCGTTTCCTAACACCTTGTTCATCACCTTTATCAGTTTTTGTATTTTTTTATTGTTCTGGTTCACCTCAGACTCCAATATTTGCTACCCAGAACTTCGATTCTTGTCCATGATCAAGAGAGGGCGTAGACATTTCCCAGGATGCTGAGTCTCTCTCAAGTGGTCCGATTACTGGCAGCCGCATTTGAATGATACCAAATGCAGCTGAGAAGTTAAATAGGTGTATTGGGCAAGATATATGCTCTTAGCATTCCTACAACTCCCAATCTACCCCCGACCCACTTCGATAGTAATCCCCAAAACATCTTCTTCTTGGATGCTTTCCGCATTAAATCCATTTTGGACATATAGATTAGGGCATCTAACCACTTGGTGTGTTGAGGGGGACAACCAAAAGTTCAGCTTTTCCCCAGTCGACTAGAACAGAACAGGAGGTCTCTGGTATCCCCTGTGTGTCCCTCAACCACTCCAATGATAATCAATGAAAGGCTTACCTTGACATTCACCCCAGAATGTGTGTAATGGTCTTACACACTTCATCCCAAAACCTCAGAATTCCTGGACATTGCATAAACATGTGACTGTCAGTCGCATTTTCTAAAGCACATTTGGCATTTTTAGCAGATCTTCCTTTCCCCATCTTTGACAGCCTTTCCGGTGTCACATATACCTTGTGAAGCGAAAAGAAATGGTTTCTTCTTAAAAAAAAGTAGGTTTAACAATGGAGATTAATGTGCACATTGATACTTGACAGATATTTTGTAACTACTCCCTCGGCAAGCATCCTCCCCAGAGCTCTTCTGCCAGACTAAACTCTCCATCCATGCTCTCTTGCAATTCCCAATACCAGATTGACCCTTCCTTGTTTCCCGGAGGTTTCCCCACAAGATTTTCTTCCAGGTACTTTTCAGTGCCCAAGAGAGTTCTCCGACTTTGCTCCTAGCTTTCCAATTGTAGGAACTTGAATTTCGAAAGCTTCCCCCCCCCCCGGGCATCTTACTTAAGTCTTCCCATGGTAGAAGCTTAACTTCCTGAGTAAGTTTGCCCAAGTGACGTATTTCCGCATTCCTTTTGGTAGAGCTAACTTGTCCTTTAGGCACTCTGGCTTGCCTGGAGAATATCATATGGGGGCTAAATTAGAACAATAATCCAATTTAGTCAACCGTCATATATTGAACCACATTCTTTCCATTCCTTGCAATACTTTGAATTTAACTTTTTTAACACATTTCGTGTCCCCAAACTTAAATAAGAAATGATCTACATCCATATGTACTTCTTTTAGCATAACAGAAAACAGTGTCCCCGATTCCGAATCATCTGGAGTACTAAAAGCATTCTGATGTTTGTCAACTGGAAAACCCAAGCATAGTATTGGATATCTGGCAGGGCTTAAACCCCTGTCTCCCTTCTCCTATGCAGTTTTTCCATGACATTCTGACACCCTTCTATGCCCAGACAAAGGCATTTATAGCCTGCTGCACTTTGTTATTCAATGTCTTCACAAAATGCAAGGGAACTGTGTTGAAGAGAAAAGTGGTTTTTTTTGGCAGCATCACCATCTTCACCAAATTAACCCTCTTGAAGATGGTCAGGGGCATATGTTCCCATCCCTTCATTAAGCCTATAATTTCTCCTAATACTCTCCCAAGGTTTACTACATGGATTTCCTTGAGGTCCTGCACGGTCTTTAAACCCAAATATCTCATCTCCTTTTTAATCAAAGGGTTATCCTTCCCTTGATTCCAAACCATGATCTCAGTTTTTTTCTGCATTCATATCCAGACACTTTACCAAATTCTGAGGATAGCTACAAGATAACAGGCAGGCCCATGGCAAGATCCAATGTAAAGACCATAAGGTTTAATGCGTGTAATGAGACCTTCTTTTCCCAACCTTGTGGCCAAAACGCATGAAAATGGCTGCAACTCAAAGTTTATATGCTAAGGGCTCTATATAGAGGTTGAACATTAAGAGTAACAGGGGACAGCCTTGTCTTGTACCTATAGATATTTTACAAATTTGTGTTAGATTCCCATTCACTAATATTCTTGCTGAGGGATCCTGATATATTAACTGTAATACTCTACAAAAGTTATCCCCGAGTTTGTGTTGCTTCAAAATGGTAGCTGAGTAAGACAAAGGTATCTTGTCAAAAGCTTTTGTGCCATCTACTATCACCACTGCTAAGGGGATTGAATGAGCTGTTGAAAAAGTCAATACTATAAGGGCACACGTTAGCTCATGTAAATATCTTCTCCTAATAAACCCCTTCTGATCTCTGTGTAATATACCTCCTGCTACTTTGCTCAGTCTCTCTGCCAGGATTTTTACAAAGAATTTGTAATCACTATTAAGGAGTGATATCGGCCTATATGATTCAGAACAAGCTAGGTTTTTCCCTGTTTTTAAAATAAATGTCAGTATCGCCTCATTCCGGGATTTTGGCTACCGCATTCCTTGCTCTCAAATCTCCCCAAAATAGATGTCATATAGGGGATTAATACGTCTCCTAGGATTTTATATAGCACTACTGGTATACCATTTGACTCCACAGCTTTACCCTCCTTACTTGATTTAAAAGGTTCTGCTAATTTGAGTCAAAAGATTTCAGACTATCCGCTCCCAACCAGCGGTTGACCTCTTCTTCTGTGACAACCCCCTCTTCCGAATGCAAGTCATGAAAGTAACTTTTAAAGGCATCCTCTATCTCTGTCCCATTGGTCAATCGGACCCCTGGCTTCCCACACTTGATTTCCTTAATCAGATTTCTATTTTGGTCAGCTTTAATCTTCCAGGCTAATAGCCTCCCAGCTCCTTCCCCCATATTCAAAACGGGTCAGCTTGCTAGCATCCCAATGATTTTTAATCTGAGTATTGAGAATGTCTTCCAACTGTTCTTTCAATGTACACAGCCTTTACTCTAACAAGAGCTTTCTGTCCTCCCCTATGCTTTTAGTCCGGTCTTGCTCTAGATTCCTCATTTCCTCCAATAAGCGGCTCACCTCATTTCTAGACTTCTGATTTCTAACGCAGGTAACAATAGTAATCTTCCCTTTTATGAAGGCTTTGAGCACATCTCAAATCACAGCTGTGGGCACTGACCCTGCAATATTCTTAAGAAATTCTTTGGTCTCTATTTTTAAGGAGTCCAGTACCTCTTTATCTCCTTTAATAGTTCGATCTAGAGTCAATCTTCTTTCTAGGACCTTGATGGTATGTTTGATTGTTAATACTATTGCTGAGTGATCTGAGAGATGCTCCTCCAGATACTTGATATCCTGAATCTTCTCTTTCAAAGACAAATCCACCAAAAAAGAATCTATTCTTTGCCTATGCCCATATTTGTTGTTGTGGATGGAGGCACCCTGCAATCCTCCAGCCCTCTCCCTCCATTGAGCACAGAGGGCATGTTGCTTTATCATGCTTTTTAGAAGGACCGTGATTTGGGGGTAGGTATTGCTCTACTTTTAATTAACTTATCAAAGTTCAATTCCAACATCACATTGAAATCCCTCGCCATAATTATAGGATACAGAAAATCCAACAGATTTGTAAAAACAGCTCAAGTGACTCCATCTCTTCACAATTCAGACCATAATAAGCAGCAACCACTGCTATCAATCTATCATATAGTTTAGTTTCTGCTATTCTGCTATGATCCACCGTCCACCTTTATTCAGAACCATCTCCAGTACATATGCCTTCTCCTGAGTTTTTCACCAATATTGCCCTCCCTTTAATATTCACACTCTGGTCTGTACATAACAACTGCTGTACCTGTTTCTGTTTTTACATAGCTCAACACACTTGATTTTGACCAGATGGGTCACTTGTAAGATTATTATCTGTGCTGATGAATTCTTCAGATGTTGCAAGATCGTATCCCTCCTACCTCTTTTGCATAATCCATTCACATTCCATGTTAATTTGCGGGGTTGACATGTCCCTATTTCTACCTCCCTGCTCCATATTTGGGCAATAGTTCATCTTCTAATTGAATAACTAATCGCTGAGGTTTTTGAGAATTTCTTTCAGATTTTTCTCTTATGCTCCCAACCCAGTGTTCTCCCACCTGCCCCTGTCAGCGCCCCCTCATCCGAGAACACAACCCTGCTTCCTCATGGACTAGATGTTAGTCCATTCTAGCACGCCACTAGGCACCTTCTACTATTAATTGAAGTTTAAGTATATTCGTGAAACCCCCCATAGAGTAACCTAAAAAAGAAAAAAGAAGAAAAGAAAACTGAAGTAAAGAAAACCAGGGAGACGTAAAAACTAAAGAGAAAGAAAAGAAGGAGACCAAACGAGGTGAGCAAGAGCCTTAATTAACACTCACTTCCTTAATGCTATCTTGCCAACCCTCATCAGATTTGATTAGACTCCTGCCACTCCCTTCTTCATAGCTTCTATCAACTCATCTGTCTCTCTATGATTTCTTAAGTTATACATTTTGTTATCATGCATGACTCTTAGTGAGGCAGGACATCTAAACTGTGGCGTGGTCCCTACCTTTTTTTAATTCTTCTATAAGCATCGTCAGCTCCTATTGCCTGTCTAAGGTGACTCAAGATAGGTCAGATATAAAATCAAAGGAGAAGTCATTCCCCCTCAAGGTCTTCCTTTTCAATGCATTTGAGAGTATTTTTTTCCTTCAAGGCATAAGTCTGAAAGTTAAGGTGAATCTTCCGGGGCTTAACCTTGTTGAGATTTTTTCTGAACGGATCTCTATGCACCCTCTCGATATCCTTTCATATATCTTTTTTTTTTTTTGAATGAATGAATGAATTTTTATTTGTATTGCACAGTTACTTAAAACCATTTGCAATATGACTTACAAACAATTTAAAAGAGAGTTAAAACAACCATTCATAAAATGAGTTTACATACAACATTATCAAAACATGAGAAAAGGATGGATTATATACATTAGTAAAACGGCGAGAGATTGCCAGTGCAACATTTCATCAAATTTAATACGAGTTCTATGGTTTAATAGGTAGAAATAACATCTTCACCGGCTAGTTACTGGAGTCTAATTATTTAATAAACCAGATTGTCTTTCGTATTGCCTGGCCCCTCTTCTACCATAAGCCTAAGTCGGAGCTCGGCCATGTATCTCCCAAACCTGGCCAAGTCTGGCGGTAGAGTACAGGAAAAGAGTACCGAGGCGGCTTCTTTTACAGTCTGGACCCCGTTACGCAGCCATATTTGTTTTAGAAGTATCTGACAGGGCTGAAGCATACCGGGACAACAACAAATCAAATGTAGCAAAGATTCATGTTTGAAGTTGCAGATTCTACATCTGATTTTGTGTTCAAGGGACTTCCACCCAGGATGTAGTTCTTTGATTGGGAGGGGCACTAATCTGGCCCATACAATGTTTTTGAGAGCTTTCCTTCCCAGAGCTTGATTAAGATAGGGCTGGATTTTGTGCCATGCATATGATGTTGACAGCCCTGGCGGACCTCTTCCCGTAATATGTTCCGCAAGGTCATTTGTATGAGACAGTTGGTAACATTGTTTATTAATTGAGTTTTTAATGGCCAAATAGTTTATAGACCCTTTGTCCCAATTTTCAATTGCCAAACTCAGCGTTTCCACTGCTTTCTCCATGTAGCATTGCCACGGGTTGATTGACCCTCCATAGATTGGCTTCAGCATGCTTTTTAAGCTTCCGGCTGGGGCTGTCAATACTTGATAGTAATATTTTGCGTGCATTCCCAAGCATTCTTTACTTTATTTGTTCAGTCCGAATTCCAAACGAATTAGGCTGTTATGAGTGTATTTGGGCAGTTTGAAAATGCGCTTATAGGCCAGGCATTTTGCTTTGTCCAACATTGCTTCCTTTTCGCCCGGGAATGCCTGCTGTGCATAACCTGCAGTTGCCCTAATTTTGGCTTGTATTACTTTTCTGATAGGGGCTGTTGTTTGACTATTATATTATATTTTATATATCTTCTTCCTTATCCTCAATCTGGGTTCCTACTTTTATAAGTGAAACAACAACTTCCTTCTGCTCCAGGACATTCAAAAACCTTATGTTATTTCTTCTTGAATTGTTTTCCCATCATTTCAACTTCTCCTGTATCTCTTGCTCATCACGTCTCAGGGCCTGAATTTCTGCCTTACTATTTTTCAAATCTTCTTTCAAATACCCAACTTTATTCTCCACTATTTTTTTCCCAAGAGCATCACAGAAGCTCTGTTTTTCTCCATGGTTTGCTTCTGAAACTACAAAACCCTTCATGATATCTACTGTAAGTGAAGAAAGCATGGCTTCTAGAGAATTAGCTGAATCCACCGGCATTGTGTCACTTTTCCCTGCTGGGTTTGGGAGTATGTCTAAAGGAGATCTGACCTAGGTAGAGGCACTTACTGAGGAGCTAACACTTTCTCCTGCTGCGATGAATCTCTCATAGGGGTGTTTAAGAATTCCTCCTGATTAACCATAGTCTGAGATCTCCACTCTCCTGGCTTGGACGTGCTTCCTTCTGCTGCCATCCCTAATAAAGCCACAACAGAGAGTAGCACCCTGAGAAAGGACCTTAGCGGGGGAGTAATTTTTAGCCTTTACTCTAAGGCTTCTGCCTTTTCTTGAGTCTCCCACTCCTCTATGAATCTCTGGGAAACTGGTATTTAGGTATACACACCTGAGTTTGGGGTAAATCATTACCTGCAGTATTTTCTGGTGCACCAAATAGGGAGTGAATGTGCTGAGAGAATTCGTGAGAGGGCATTTTCCTGGCGCCCAATAATTTACCAATCCTTCCTTTTGCTGAAGACTTGGCCAGATCATGTTGCTCCTTAAATAGGCTAGCCCCCACTTCTTTCCTCTGCCCCTTACTTCTTTATCTGCCCCCGATGGAATCTGAATTGCAAATACACCAGACTCTGCTATCCTCCTGCTGACCGCCTCATCCTACTTGTCTGTAGTATGCAATGTGTCTCCTGGTTCCTCTGTGTGCACCTCAGGGGCAGCGCTTGTGCTGACGCTGCCCCTGCTCCTCCAGAGGAGACCTCAAGCTGCTGCTCAGAGGCTCTTCCTGAGCTCCAGGGTGGCTTCAAATCAATGTGTTACCATGCTAGTTCAGCAGGTCAGAAACAGCTCTTCCGTGCCCTCAGCCTGCACTGTAAGGCACATTCATCCACCTCCTCATTCTTCAAAGCATGTAGATGATGCCATGATAGAACTTGGAACCGGGGCTTGGCTGTTTTCCTCTTTGGCTTGTCAGTAGGGACATTGCAGTGACTCTTACACGCTGATAGGATGTTGTAGGGAACCTGCAGTCCCATCAAACATTAATAAATCAGGATTCCCAATATAAAAATCAATTTGAGCAAATAACTGAAACCTAGGCTCTACATACAGCCCCATAAACCAAAGTTCAGCTAATGTTTTTTATGTACATAGTTTTGACATTTTCTAACAACAAACCATGAAACAAGGAAATAACAGGGCACTCTATTATTTTCAACATCAAGCAAACAATAAAGGATTTTAACTCTGTGCTCTGTTTATCAAACTATGATAGCCTGACCTGAAGAGACATCATACATAATATTTCCCTAGACCCTGCTAGATACATTTATTGTTGTATATAAACTAGTAATTGCCATGCATCACTAACTAAAATCAAACAGGCATGTGGCTATCACAAGAATACAATGTACCCAGGAAGAACTGTCCACTTCACTTTAAAAAAGACTTAAACCTCTAATAAAATACACTTTTGGCTGTAGTTTTCAGGGATAATTGGACTCTCAATCTGGGACAGTCACAGGACATTAGGGAGGGGGAAGCGCTGGTTTTCTCCCTTTCCATTTCTCCTCATTTTTTACTGAGAGCCACGCTTGTATATCGTCCCCGCGGGCCCCCGAACGCCTTTTTAAAAGCTTTGGATGAAGCCATTGTGCCCAGAGCTTTGCACTATTCTAATTATCTACTGCTCGGTGACTTTAATAGTCACTTTGACTGTAGAGAGGCCTCTGAGACCCATGCTTTTAATGAGTCCTTGGATCTTGCCCAGCTGACTCAATGGATTATCTCCCCTTCCCATAGAGGGGGTCATACCATTGATGGGGTCTGCTCTAACTTTCCGTTAGTTGTACAGGATCCTCTCCCTGTGTCTTGGTGAGATTAATTTAATTCAATTCTCTTGGACCATTAAGCCATCCTATTCTGCTGCAAAGACTTTGGTGGCAAGACCGCCTCCTCGCATTGAGCCTGACACCTTTGGTAGAGTCCTGACAGATACCCGCCCTGGTACCTTAGGGGGTCTGTTGGAGGCAGTCGGGGGATTCAATAACTGGCTGTCTAGAGCAGTGGAGCATTTTTCCACACCCTGGTCATAAAAGAGCGAGAAAATCCCCGTCCCAACCCTGGTTCTCTAAGGATCTAAAAGACCTAAAAAAATCCTGGAAAAAACTAGAACACTGTTGGAGACTATCCTACTGTCCGCTAGCTAAAATGACACTCCGGAAAGCCCAGCACAAATATTATTCCATGGTCAAGTTGGCCAAAGGCCACTTTTTTGCGGAGCGCATTGCTCATTCAAAAAATAATTCAAAGGAAATCTTTGCAATTGTACAAAGCTTCCTGAGTCCATGCGCAGAACAGATGGCCTCGTCTGGCTCTAACGACTGGTGTGAGCAGCTTTCGTTTTTTTTTATTGATAAAATCCAAGCCATTCAGGATAGCTTCGGGACTGCTACCCAACAGCAGGCGACCTATTTGCTTCAGACAGCTGTAGACTTTGATCTAGCCCGCCCCTGTCTGACTGCGTTTACTCCCATTCCGCTGTCAGATACTTTGGATATACTTAAATCGCTCAAATCAGGCTCTTCTTCGGACCCCTGCCGAGCTAGGTTACTGGCGGCATTGGCGGAGGTGGTCAACCCTGAAGTCAATAAAATTGTCAATCTGTCCCTCATGGACGCCACTGTTCCACCTGAGTGGAAGCAGGCAAAACTCCTCCCTTTGTTGAAAAAATCCTCACTTAACCCTGCTACCCCAGCTAGCTACCGCCCAATTTCACTCCTCCCGGCGGTGGCTAAGGTGTGCGAGAAGGTTGCTCACAAACAGCTCTCTGAGTTTGTTGAGAGCTCTGACGCCCTCCACCCCACTCAGTTGGGCTTTAGGGCCTCTCATAGCACTGAGATGGCCCTAGTTGAGGTGTTGAAGGCTATTAGAGAGTGCCTGGATGCTGGCGGCAGACTGTTACTAGACCTTTCTGCCTCATTCAACACCGTGCCACACCACCAGCTTTTGGCATGGTTGTCCCACATTGGCATCTCTGGCCAGGCGTGGGAGTGGACTAAATCTTTTCTAGCCAACAGAACACAGCAAGTTTGGCTGCCGCCCTTCGCCTCATCTCCGCGAAGTTTGACGACAGGTTTTCCCCAGGACTCAACATTGAGCCCTCTTCTGTTCAATGTCTATATGACGCCCCTTATTTATTTGGCAGAGGAGCTGGGCGCTAAGATCATAGCCTATGCTGATGATACCCAGCTCCTCTTCATGTGTAAGAAAACAGTTTTCTCCCCGGTTATCGCCAAAAACTGTTTGGCGGAAGTGTTTCAATGGCTAGCGCAGGCCCAATTAAAATGAAATGAAGAAAAATCAGAGGTGCTTCTTTATGGATCCTTCCCTTCACATTTTAGAGAAGACATCTGGCCAGTGGGCTACCCCATGCCTAAATCTACGGGGAGCCCGGCAAAAATTTGGGGGTATGGTTCAGCGAAGAATTGAGATTTCTGCCTCAGATTAATAGGCTGGCAGGTGTGTGCTTTCGCACACTGAAACGCCTCAAGAAGTTTCTGCCACTTTTGCCCAGAGTGGCCAAAGAAATGGTGCC
Organism: Triturus cristatus; assembly: GCF_964204655.1. NCBI lineage: Eukaryota > Metazoa > Chordata > Amphibia > Caudata > Salamandridae > Triturus > Triturus cristatus. Next base: position 247,715,921 of record NC_140582.1, on the reverse strand, counting down.
CGTGCCCTCATCCTCTCACATCTGGACTACGCCAAAGCCTTGTACATCGGTCTCCCGGCGTATCAGCTACAAAAGCTGCAGATTGTCCAGAACGCGGCAGCCAGAGCCTTACTGGGTATTCCGGGAAGGTCCAGTGCCAGGCAGCTTCTACGGGATCTGCACTGGCTCCCGGTTGACCTATGTATTCTGTTCAAAGCTCTTACGCTTGCCCATGGTGCGCTTTACAAGGCTGGGCCTCAATATCTCAGAAGTCGGTTCACGTTTTATGTGCCGCCCGACATCTACGTTCCACAGTTCAATGCCTCGCTCTTGTTCTCAGGTACCGCCTGGTAAGAATGGGAGGCAGCTCCCTCTCTGTCAGAGCAGCCATGGCTTGGAATGCCCTGCCCTTTGAACTGCGGAACACCGGCGACCTAAGGCACTTGAAAACTCTGTTATTTAAGTAATCTTACAGCCTGGTCTGCCCCTCTCTGCCTCCACCATTTGGCTTCCGCGCCGGGACACTTCTGAGTAGCCGTGCGCGCTATAAATGGAGGATAACATAACATAACTTTTGTGCAGTAATTCTACCCATCCTCTTTTCTAAAATAGATTGCAGAAGTATCCTTCTCAGAGGAGCACCCAACAACTCATGTTTATCCATGAAAGCTACAATATTCTGCCAGATTGTTCTACAGGTCCAAGATGTTTGAAAATGTAGCTCCTGTATCAAGAGAGATTCACTGGATGCCTTTTATGTCAAGAGTTAAGTTCAAACCTGTCTGCCTGCCTCACTTTCCCAGTGCACAGCCATCAACAAACAACAGATCTCCACTCTATCATAAATATACCTGGGGGAGTCAAAAAACTCAGAGGCAAAGAAGTTCTTCACTTCATTCTTAGAGATTCAAATCTCACTCAGCTGTGTGTAAACGTTAATCTGAAGCTTCTCTATCAATGTGCAACTATACACTTGCAGAGCTGAGATTTCAGATTTTTTTTCCCATTCTACAAAGAGAAGTAGAAAACACTGCTTACAGCTCTTAAACATCTTCACCCTCTCTGCTATCCTAATATCTCAAAATGCTTGACTTCCATGTTTCACACATGACGTTTTGAATCTCACTTGTGATTTACTTTGTTCAAATGTTCTTTGTATTCTCCAGCATGTTATTTTTTGCAAATTGTAAAGCACAAACACCCTCAAGGGTAAATATAATTTGGTAAAAGTGTGAATTTTTGGAAGAAGAGTTAAAATTCACAGTTTTCTCGATTATAAATACAAACATAAGTTTTAAAAAAAGCAGTAACATTTAAGAAATACACCTTTGTAAATTCACAGCACTATCTTTATGTCTGGACTCGTGGTGGAGATCTGACCCGAGTGTGGACATAAAGATAGTACACATAAACGCTCTCTGTGAATTCCCAAAGTTGTAAATTTAGACATTTGGTCCAAGTTTAGACCAAACGTCTAAGTTCACCTTTGGGATTCGAGCCCAGGATCTCTAAAGTTCTTCCAGAGGAGGGCAGATGCAACAATGTTGAGTTTCACATGTCCTCAGTTTCAGTGGTGCAACAGTTGCAGACAATATTGATTGTGGTTTTAAACTTTCTAAATTAATGCGAAGATTTGATCATAGTTTCCTAATATTCACAAAACATCTGAAAACCCATCTTTATCTTCATCTTACCAATATTTGAAAATGAACCAGGCACCAAGACCTCTTCCCTGTCTTTATTCAGTGAGATGCTTAAAACATAATCGGCTCATCTGTGTTATGTCTATTGGACTATGTGCAAACAGGTTTTTTTTTACTTAATATTGCAATAATCACCCCAAGAATTACGTCATAAAGGAAGGAGCCAAATAGCAGCAGATCTATTGACTATTTCATTAATCACCCGATTTCATTGTTGCAGACAGGATAGTAGATTTACTCGCAGGACTTTTATCTTGCAACCTGCTTCACCTGATGCTCGGAATTCAGTACTCTAATTTTACACAATTTCGGACAATCGCCAGTGGTTTCTGTCAATGATTTTGATTACTGAATAAATGAGGATTTTTTCTAATACCACTGTAAACTGTTCTCTCCAGCATTCTCCACAAATAAAATTTATTTTCTGTTTCACACACTGTAAAATGTAATAGATGCTATTCTCAAGGGAATGTTGTTTCAGGGATGCCAAAACTACATGGATAAAGAAGCTATGTAAGTTTATAATGTAAGCATATGTGATGGAGTTGAACGTTGAATGTTGTTTTTTTCAAAAAACATACCAGGCTTTGATTTACAGTACCATGTGTTTCTCAAGCTTTTAAACAGAGTACACACAAAAGTAAAATCAGACATATCTTAAAACAGAGTAACATAACATAACTGTAACTGTAGTATTCTGCCCTTGTTATTGGTATGTTATTTACACCTCCTGTTCAGCCAGTGTTTGTGCTGTGTGTTCAATAGAATGTTGCAGTCGTGATGTGCCTCGGAATGTTGGGTGCCTGTGAGGTGAAGCGACAGTTGAACATGGGCTGAGCAGCAGGCAGGCTGCTCCTGGTGGGGCAGCTCTTCTGTACTTATCTACTTGCTGTTCGTGGAATTTACTACTTATATAACTATCTACAATAAAGCTTCCTGTAATTCATCTTTCCTGCATGGACCTCGTTACTACAATAACCCTCTGAGCAATATGCATTAAAGTATTCATAGGGACACGCATGTATAGTGAAATAAAATGCTGATGAACAAATGCAGCACCAACACAGTATAATGACTTACAAAGCAAATTGTTAATCTAACACACAACAAGGAAGGTTTAAAAGCATGTCGTCAAACATTATGATGGTAATATACATGAAGGAACATGCCTAATACACATCATGCCAATTCAATGCACATGGTGAAACGCAAAATAGAATCTCCAGAACACATCAAAACATAATATGCAAACACAAGAGGAAAAAATACTAACATCCTCCATTATATTATCGTATTTTATGAACCGTTCAACACAATGAAAAATATTGCCTTCTGTGCAAACATCAACACAATTATTATACAAGGACTGCATCTACAGTAAAAATGTGCTCTTTCAGCACTAGATTACATGCGCCTTTTTAGGAGATTTGTGAAATGATTGAACATTCGAAAGATACTGTGGAACTTATTTATGAGAGCCCTGCGTAACTTTTGCGCCACATAAAGTGGTATATGGGTGACGAAGGGTCTCCCATAAAGATTTATGAAGCCATGCAAAGCCACCTTGCATAGCTTTGCCTGGCCTCATAAATCATAAGTACGGTGACGCAGCGCAAATCGCTCTGGCGCCTTACTCTGCACCTGGGAGTCATTTCATAGGTATTGCAGTAGGTTTTCCTATGCAACACCCATGGAATGTGACGCTACCCCAGATTTACAAAGTGATGTAAATGTGGAGAAGCGTCAATTCCGTATGCCTCCCGAGGTGAGGTGTTTCCAGGTAAAATAGGTTATTTTCAATTTGTTCTTTCCTGTTTCCATGTGTGCTGTGTTTTGCGGCACATGCAGAAAGAGGAAGACGCCTCGTAGGATTGCAGGAAGGCACCCCTTCCTTCACAAGAACTATCCTGCCTGCAGTGGAGGCACCCTTTCACCAAGGGTGTCTACATTAGCACTATGCTGCCAAACTGCGCCAGTGCAGGCAGAAAGGACAGGAATGCACTGTATTGCTTCAATACGGTGCATTCCTGCCCTTTGGCTTTGGCATGGCACTGCCCTATGCCAAAATACCATAAATGAGGCCCTAGGATGTTAAAATTTAAAATGTTGCCTGTTCACATCTGTTAAAATAAAAATAAATGAAAGCAAATATGCAATTCGGTGTATTTTGTCCGCCCTGCATTTATACAGGTCTGGTACTCTCATCAAGTATTAACAAACATATGTAACATATTTGATTAAATGAAAAAACTAAATGAAAATTGTGGAATACATATTAGATTCTTCAGTAAACGTAATAGCAATGCATATGTTCTTCGAATATACCCTAGGACCTTTGTCCTACTTGCTTTTATAAGCTGGTGCTCCAAAAATACTCCAATTAGGTAACTTCCTGTGTTATCTACTGTAGAAATAAGTGCCTGTAAGATCACTATGAAAGCAGGTGAGCATATGTTGTAGGTCAGCACAGACCAATGCAGCAAGTTCATGTCAGGGACACCTCTCTACGTAAGCACAGTAAACCTAATGAAATACATTCTGAAGCATGCTTCAATGTTAAAGCAATTAACATCATAATAAGATTCGAAATTCCTTACTGATTTCTTGCATATTTTATAAAATGAAAGGTGCCATGTAGTGCATTATGTTCATGTCAACTGGGCTCTTGATAAAGTATTTTTCTCTCTTGTATGAAGCACAAGAATGTACTGAGCTGCCTCTACATTACTGATTCACATTTCCTTGTGACTGAGGCAGAATCTCCGTTGCATTTTCCCTTCCTTCCTTCTTTTTTTCTTTATCTTTATTCGAAATTACGTGTTCTATCCCATTGCAATCTAAGCTTTTGTATATTATGATACCTCTCCTGTTCTTGCAGTGAAAATAAATACAATTCTTAATTATATGATATGGTACACTATAGTAACAGTTGCTCTATATGGATAGTGTAAGATGGAAAGCTGAAACAGCTCGCAGCTGAAAGATCATGCTGTCAGAGGGATCTACCCCTTCATGGGTGGATCTGAACTTGAAAAATGGAAAGCCCTAGCTTTGGAACTTAGGTGAGATGAAACATAAGGACAGTCCCGAAAAGAAGACTTCTGTGCCAGATATAGTTCCAGCTTTACTGATATTTAGCACAAGTGGCATAGTAACCAAAGTTGCTGTGCTGCCTTGTGTCAAATAGAAAGAGTACAATGTAACATGTATATTCAAATAGAGACTCATTTTTCGTTCCCTGAGCCCTGGTGCACTTTTGACTGCCAGGTGCCAACACACGCATCATAACCCTCAAAATGCATCCTGTTGAAGACCAGGTTAGGTGTATTCAAAACTAAATTCACTGGTTTGCCTTAGTAAGTGTAAATCAGTAAAAACATATTTGGAAGACGAGGGACACATAAAATAACACCATCAGGACACTTAATATATGTGCAGGAAATACTGAGCAAACACATTGATCTTAGAATCTACATGGACCATAGTAGGACTAAACAACTCCAACAATGCCAAAAAGGTTAGTTTACATTTATGGATTATCATAACTCATTAATTATACACCACGGTTATCAAAGGAGTCAAAGAATCAATGGCAGCCCGTGCAGGTAAGTGCGGTAGGGCGGGAGGGACAGGGGTGGGGTGAAAGTGACAAACAACAGGATAGGGAATGTGAAATAAGTAAAACCACTTACCTGTCGCTCGCCGCATCGCTGACTCGTCGGTTTTATTTATTTATTTATTTATTTATTTTACATTCCCTATCCCGTTGTTTGTCACTTTCACCCCCACACTTCCCCCCCTGACTGCACTTACCTGCAAGGGCCGCTACTGCCAAGAATTCAGAGACTCTCTGACCCTTGTGTGTAGCAGCACAATTATTCGTTGTTATGTTTACTCAGGATGGAGGTTGTTTGACCCACCCAGAGACTAATCTGGTTTATTTTTTAATTGACTAATTATTGCATAAAATATTGCTAAGCTGGTGACACTCAGCTTAAACAATGTCTTAATAATCACACTCCTGATTCTATGGCTAAAATTGCAACTTGTCTATCATATTCAGGGTTTGATGGGCACTAATGTTTTGTACTTTAACATGAGCAATATATACGGCTTGGCATCAGGAAACCTCTAGGAGAGGTGGCAAGATTATTTTATTCCTAAATCTTTAGGCTGTTCTCTGGTGCCTGCTTCTAGGGTAAAATTGTTTGGGTTCATATTGTACTCCCTTCTTTCTTTGTAATCTCCAATGAAGTCAGTCACCTAATCATGTTTTTTCAATTCAAAATTATTAGGTAACGCTTTTCTTCTTTATGTCCCAGTTTCATTCCCATGTTATTCTATTCTGTACCCTTTCAAAGGCTGATTATTGTAATCCTAATTTTCTTGGTATTCCTCACTCTAAGTTGATTGACGCCTTATGCATAGAATATTTTACATTTTCAAAAAGCTCATATGGCATCTCCCTTTAAAGCTTGCACGTCAATGGGTAACTTGCAAAACAATTTTCAGTTTCTTGGTGCCACAAATAAAGGGAGCCAAGTCAGGTGGCCGCTCCTTTTTTTTTTCTAGGACCCAAATTATGGAATCTAATGCTTTTAGGGAAAAATCTGTTTGATGACCTTTATTTTTAGATAAAGGACCTTCTGTGAGGTGGCCATCATGCCAATGGTTCTTAGGATCACCATGTCGTTATGAGTGAACAACCCACTTTAAAATTATTTTTCCTTTCGATATCAATTTCAAACATGTTTTTGAGGCAGATCACAAAATACTGTAAGAGTACATAAAAAAGTGTAACAGGAGTATCACATTACTTACTCTATAATGGGTTTGCCAATATGTCCCATAGTAATGCAAAATATTATTATTTTCTGTTACTCAATTTGATGCATGCTAGCATACTTTTAAAAACTAATTCTATGTGTTTGGAATGCATGTGAGGCATTATTTTGCTATTGAATGATAAACAGTGATGTATTAAATGAGAACCACCTCCAACAAAATGTACGCTGCCTAACAGTATAAATATTTCTCCTGTCAGATTTATATTAATGGTAATTGTACATCATTACCCCTCTTTTTTATATTGTTTTAAATCTTGTATTTGAGCGCAAAGGATTGTTGTGCAGAGTATTTAGAGGGCTGCGTTGTATCAAGTATAGGTTTCTTTTTACTGTCACCCCCAAAGGTAATGCAATTTCATCCAATTCATTGTTTATCATATTAAGAAATGTTGACCTATCCTGCAGTGCCTTATGATTACCTACCTATTGTAAGAGGGAATGAGCCTCCAAACGATGCAAGAGGGGTGTCTCATTAGTAAAGAGCTACTTAAGAGAAGTGGTGGGTGTCTGTTATGCACACGTAACAAAAGGAGTATGGTTTGAATCTGAGGACATATGTGTCAATTGTACTGCAGTCTGTTTGTGCCGATTCCTTGAAAGAAATATGATACTCATGTCTGAAATGGTAGAGTCCTGCGTAAATCTTTATATATTTTAAATAGATTTGAAGTATGAGGCCTGAACTTGCCAGAGTATTTTGTATACACATATAATGCAAGCATTAGTATGGTTATGGCTTTATGTGGCTGAGTAATGGTATTTTAATGTACTTAAAATATTCTGCATAGATTTCTTTTCCTGCATCTATATGTGTATGTGTGCACTTATAATACAAAAGTATTCTTTATGAATTAGCCACAGAAGTGTTTATTGCTAAAAAATAATGCTTTTAACGTGACTTGATAATTTTTAATCATGCAAAAATAATAAGCGTTGGAGGATTCACATTTACAGAGTGTACGTCGAACCCCAAGTTTACCATGTAGGAGACTGATATTTGAATAAGCATTTTTTATAAAGAGAATGTTTAGCAACAGATATATCTCCAAATAGTTTAGAAAGATGTTTGGTTAAAAAGAATTGATAGAGTATAAATGCATTTTAACAAAAAAAGTGTTAAAACAATGAAAAGATAAGGTGATCAGAAATATAGAACTAAGGAGATAGTGGAGTAGAACATGCACTTTGAGGCCTTCAGTGTTTCTTTTTGCAGTGTTGTGGATCTATGATGCTGTCTGATGTTTTTTAAAGGAGGACACACAGGTGTAGGTTCCTCTTTTGTGAAGAAACAAAAGGATGACTGTGTAGGCCAGATGCCCTTCAAAACAGCAGTGAGATGGGTGAACGCTAGAATGATATAATTTGCAATGGTTTGGTGAGACACAAGGACAGAGACCACATTTTATTGAGGATAGTCAGGATAATAATAAAGAAGTCCATTTTACTTTTCGGTCCAGGTTCAAAATTGATAATGAAAGTATTGATATGTTGTAAACTGTCATTTATATCGAATAACTTGAGAACTGATGTCTGGCCCTTAATAGTGCTCTTTTAATAGTTGGCATAATAAATCATCTAGCTAATCAACAATTCCATGTAGTCACATATGTGTCCTTGATTGTCTCTGCAAAGGTGTTGTTAGAGCTCTGACATTTTTACAGTCCTTCAAGGGTGTATGAGAGTGTCTCCATCTCCTTTTTTCATTTTGGAGACTTTATTGTCCTGTAGGTGCTCATGTTAAAGTTGAAGGATGGATCTCCAGCATCCATACCCATTCTTTGTCAGAAGAGGGGCTTATTGTTGTACAGGAGACACTCTCACATCATCTTCCCTTCCCAAGATAACTGTTCAAGTTTTGTCCAATTGTTATTGAAGACATTATCATCATCCAAGGAGGGCAGGGATAGCTCTAAGGACTGAAATATTTCAATTTTAGTGTCTGATACATTAGATGCACTGTCTGGACATAAAACACCAATAAAAATATAAACAGAATAAATTAAATAAATAAATATTTTGATGTAGATATTTAAAAATACATCTATTATTATGATTGGATGAACATTCAGTTACATAATTCTTCTGTAGGACCATGTGAATTTATCAGGCAATCAGTTATCTCAATGTTGGTCCTGCCATCAAGCTAGTATAATGACTACAGACACCTAGCTCTAAAATTAAACTGTTATGGGCACACCATGTGTGAATTAATAGTCAGACACTGTACTAGTTTCCCAGTGATCCTTGGCCTCATCTGGTGAAGTGTATTTTCGCTTACTAGAAATGTCTTCAAATTAGAGATCACAAGCATTGAATTAGCCACATAAAGAGGGATATGTTCCTAATGATAATAATCCACATTTGTAAAGCACAAACAATCACCCGTAAGGGTCTCTAGGCACTGGGGGCCGTCGGGAAGATTAAGCAAGCTATTGCCCAGAGTCACATGGTGCTGGGCTAATCTGCCGCCGGCGATCGAACTGTGATCCCCAGATTCCGGAGTCAGTCGCCCTGGCCGCGGCGCCACACCTCTGAGAAGTTGATCACCTAATTAGGGGCTGTGTTTTTTTGGTCAGAAACATATCGACCCCCAAAAGGGATTGAATCATTTGCCTATACCTTTTTAACTGTACAGAATGGAGACAGTACTGAATAAATTTGGTCTACGAGCATGTACTTTTAACCATGCTTCTTTCGCCTCTGTGCTCCTCAATAAGATACCTCAAAGGCAAAAAGCATACTTGTAGGGACATTAAAAGCTCCCCTTCAGTAAAGGTAGTAGCGCACATTGGCATACTCTGACCAATGTGAGGAGAACAAGATCCTATCTATATTGCTTGGACTAATGTGCTGGGTTGCGCAATGATTGAACTGCACAAAAGCTTAGTAATTCGACCCACAGGTCTTCAGATCACTGACATAATATTGATGCATACAATTTCAAAACACAAAACATTGGAAATTTAAATATCGATCACAAAAATATTGACTTCCTATACTTAAATAGTAAAAGCCCAAATATATCTGCATATATATACATGTATATATACACACACACATATATATAGATATATATTAACTTATATTCAACAATAGCAAAGTATATATTATACATCAAAAATAAATTCGCGTTTACCTCAGAAGGACAAAATTAACCTAAAGAAATTCAAACTAATACTAAACCAACCAAAGAAATAAAACTATAAACAACGTCTACCAATAAAATCATACAAACAATTACATCAACAATATAAAATGCATAACAGTTTAAACAACTAACTACTTCAAAAACGCCAAACTATGCAAGACAAGGAAACTCTGCCTGATTTTGTCCACCAAAGAATTGCAGAAAGAATATATGCATTTCAACAGCTACTGAACCAAGTAAGTAATACATATATTTACACTAAAATGTAATTGTTATTGAACTTAAAAATATTACATTACAAATAATTTATAAAATACTATCTAACATCTATCTTTTTATATAGAGTGCCTAAAAGAAAAACCTATGCCTGGAAACAGCGATAAACTGCCTGAAAATAACAACTATCTAAAAGAATGAAAAAGATATAAGAAAGTAAGTACACATAAAGGAATACAAAAGCATAAACTCATCCCAATAGTGAGCAAGATAAACCTAATGACTTCAACGTCTACAAACTAACAACAAATTAACATTTAAAGTGAAACTTATAATTTATTTTCATCCAACAGAACACAAAGCACCAGCTCCACATAAGAACACCCTCAACTAAAACACTGCAAAATCATGAATTAGAAGCAATTGCATAATTTTAAATATAAATAATACATATATAATTGTTAAAATATTCTATATATTTACACTATTACACTACTTATGGATACAATGACAGAAGCTGCAAAATATATCTCGTCATAGAATGGAAAGCAGTAATTAAATCACATGGGCTACACCTACAGCCACAAAACTGCATCAACAGAAACTAAAAACTGAAAATGTACTAAATATTGTTCCAAAACAGGCTATGGGAGGGCAACTACAAAAGATGAGGTTGTAATTCTTGTAAGAGCACAATCATCCCCAAAAGGTAACATAAATAGAAGTAAGAGAGACATTTCAGGAAATAGGAAAGGCAAGCACTTGCTCCCAGGAAAACACGAGCAAAATCCTTAAAGATATACTACCTACAGTCCCCAAAAACATAACAGGCCAACTACCGCCTATACAGACTTTAAAATGTTTAATTGCACAAACTAAAAAAGCCTCCAGTGATACCCCACGTGTCCCTAAAAGATACCAAAGACACACAAATGATGGACGGATTGCGGAAAAATCAAACATTCACTCCCAGTCAAGAGTTCTGGGTGAAATCCAACATTCTTTTGCTCACCATGTCACCCCAGTTCAGACCCAGCTATATGCAAATCAGTAATGACACCTCTCCTCACGGCTGGTATCAGTCAATGGTTTTTCCATATTTATTGATGTCTGTGTGTATATTTCGACTGCACGTGTGCCGAATGTACATATATGCATGATACATATGTAATAATACAACTTGCCCATTGCTGGAGTCTGGCCCATATGTGGCCAGTCCAGTCCATGGACATATGGTACAAAACTGACTTACCTGTATTTCGGCACAAGCATTGTTGCAATCTTCAGGGTAAAGATGCTGCTATAAAGGGGGGACCTGGAGAAAGGGATCCACAATGGAGTCGGAAGGGAAGAACAGGTATAGGGTGAGTATGCATCCAAAATCCTTAGATTCCGCCAACTTGAAGTAGTGGTCTCACCAACATGTTCCGCTCATTGGGAAGCCGCATTGTAGTGAAGATATGGCATTAACAACAGACCTTGCTAAGTTAGCATCACTCCGTACATGCTTGGCCGCCATTCTGCCGCCTTTGCACATGTTACTACATGGCTCGGTTTGCATAAATACTTTGCTTGAGTGTTTTCACAAGAGAACCATCTGCCTTTCACACATCTTGCTGTGCTCTGTTCTTCTCGTCTGCACAGAATGTTCAAGGTCAGAAAACAACATCCTTGTTAATCTGCTCTGGTCAGTTCCACGCACATTAGACACAACTGCGCTACTGAATTTCAGGGACTTTTAATATTGCACAGGATGCACATTTAGGCACTTGGAGAAATATTTCCGAAACAGAAGAGCTGTGCTTGTCCGGAGATGTAAACCTTTGCATCTAGACTCGGAGGTATGGGGTCCCCCTGACAAAGCCCAGAGGTCTTCTAATATTATAATTAACTAGCTCCTAGCATAGGGAGGGTGGTAAGGCCCCGAAGTCCTTGTTCTACTGTCATTATAACATGATATCCCGTTCGTATTTTATGGAATTGTAACAATGCTGATTATATTGTTTTTATGCATTTTGTTGCTAGTATTAGCTCGTGTACTGCATTATAGAGCACGTTAGTTAAAATAAACATTTTAAACTATACAGTGTCTCTGATTACTCACGTTGTGGACTAGTCTGAGTGATTAAATGAAAGAGTGTTATTGTTCCCACTACTCCTGAGAGGAACGCAGTGGTATGTTCTAGGTTGTCTATTCATTGGTAGCTTCGCTGTAGTACGGAGAACGAATGAGACACTATTGCTAGTCAGATTGGGGTTCTAGGTACTGAGGTGGGTTTTTTGGTACACCATAATACACCAAGGTCCTGGTTTCCTGCGCATAGTTCTGTGTATGTGCAGAATCCCTGCAACAAGGGGGGACCTGGGGAAAGGGATTCATAATAGAGTCGGATGGGAAGAACAGGAAATGGGTGAGTATGCATCCCAAATCCTTTGATTCTGCCAACTTGAAGTGGTGGTCTCACCACCATGATCAGCTTGTTGGGTAGTCAACTTGTAATATGAATAGCGGTGAACTTCTCTCTACCAACCTATGGAAGTTGCTTTTCCCCCACCGCCGCAACAGCGGTCGGTAATGGCTGGTGGTGTTGGCGGTTTGCCGGCGGTCTTTCCAACAGTAATCCAACAATCTTGTAATACAGCGGTCCGATTGCTGAGGTTGAGGCGGTCGGTCCACCTCCATGGGCATGGTGGTCTCAGGACCGCTGAACTCGTAATCAGGCCTTAAGTGTAGAATATTCTACAAACAGCCAATTTACCTTTTAAATCAAAATATTATAGCACTAACCTATGTTCCTGTAACAGAGGTAGCCAACCACTACAATATACTAATATAAACACATTTCTACCAACAAAATGAAGACATTTGTTGTCCGCGAAGGGATTATTTTGAAGATGCTTGGGTTGGCAGACTGTATCACTCCGGACACTGATACCAGCCCAAATTCCAAATACCATGGTAGAATGTCTGAGATAGCACCTTGTCACAGGAAACCAAAACAAACAAAGAGGGGAAGGATGGCACAATGCCTTCCAATCCACATTAGATAGAACCCAACCTGCACTTTGCAAATTTATAGAAGCATTACAAACAGAACAAAGATACCAACAACTAAGAATGGAATAATCCATTACCGAAATGGCCCCTAAACTAAGCAAACAAACTAAAATAATGTACAGTGTGATATCATTTAGTGTCAAACTCTTCACAAATAACAAAGGAGTAGATTACTTAGAAATGATGGATAAAAGTATATCATTAAATAAGTAATAACCTACTAAAATCCTCAAAAAGTATGATAAATTCTAAACCAAAAAAAAAACAATTTTTTATTTCAAATAATAAATACAATATTTTATTACATCAGATAAAAAACAATTATAATACCAATGTTAATAAGGACTGATATAATAAAACAATATATAAATTATTTAAAATAAAATGTATCAATCACCATCTAAAGATTAAACAACACATTCAAACCATACATTGAATAATTACAACACATAAATCAAACGATTCCACAATAAACCACATAATATTAACGCAAATTAAAATTCCGTCAAAGCAATTCAAAGTACGTACAGACCATATAAAACCCGAAAAACAGTTTAAAAAGAGTTAATGCTCCAGGAAAACAGAAAAAAAGGAAATCAAATTAAAAAGCATTGGTTTACTGTAAGCCAATAACGGTTTCATTTAAAAAAAAAAGTAAACTCCCTATGGCCATAGCACATGATCGTAGACAACCTGTAACGCAAAAGAAGCAGCCCATCCGCAAACCCACATTACACTCCCAAATATACATATACATACCAGTTAATCATCAAAACATAACCAACCTAACTTAATTTAACAACACATTACCAAACTAGTATACAAAACACAAACCTACAAAGTACAACAATAACAGTAATAAGTCTAAATATACAACAAACAACAACATAACTACCTTCTAGACCTCCTCCTAAATCCCCCCACCCTCAAAGCCTTTACAAAATTCTTTAAAAAAGCCTTACCTGTTCTGATGAACAGCACCGCCTTAACGTGACGTGTGTGTGGGAAAATAGACAAAAAAATAACACAAATAAATTACAAAATAGATGGCAGCATAAAAAAACTGGCCACTAAGTGAAACATAAACAAAAAGTCTTGCTTTTATGTGGGGTGCTTGTGTCTGTTGAAGTGTGTGCATGCTTAGGTGTGCATGTGCTTGGGATGTGGATGGGGAAGGGGAAGGGGTTGGAAAGCTGGGATGGGTGGAGGGCTGCCGTGAGGGAGGAGGTCAGAGCATGGAAGATCTATGTAGGGCAGACATTGGAGTGTGATTGTCTTCCAGGTAGGCAACCACCTAGGTCAGCTTGTTGCCTAGCTCCTGGATTGCATTCAAGACTTCAATCTGACCCACAGAGATGCTCCTCAGGAGGTCAATAGCCTGCTCACTCAGGGTAGCTGGGCTAACAAGGGCAGGGGCTGAGGTGCCTGGAGCAAAGGAGAGGGTGGCGGTAGAACTGGGGGTGGCAGACAAGATTGATGGTGGAACTAATCCTGTTGGGTCCACCACTACTCAGGAGTATCTACTGGATGATAACTCAGATGATGATGAGCTTGAGCTGATCTCCTCACACCCTCCTGGCCATTGGGTCCCTCCGTGTCTGACATATCATGTCCGGAACTGCTGTGACCAGCTGTGTCCCCACTGACGTTGATCCCTTCTCCTCCACTTACCCTAGATGTATCTAAAATGACATGCAAAATGGGTTTATTGCAATTGGTTTCCACACCTACCCATTACAAATGCACTGAAAACATTGCAGAACTCCACATGTGACACCACGCTCATGTTTTACTCCATAGGCTTCTAATTTAGCATGAGCACTTGCATAAATGCATGCAAACAGTTGGGTCCACTCATGTCATAACCACAGACAGAACAAAATACATTGATGGGATTCCCTACACTGCGTCCTTATGTCCATACTATGATAGTTCATCACCTTGCATACTTTTGCATGTGTTCCAAACCATTGTAAAGAATAGTAACCAAATAGGATGTATCCAAATGTGAGATTTACACAATGCTCACACAAGGCCCAGAATAAAACAAATCTAACTATTGCTCATGACACATCAAGTTGTACACCAATGTACCATCATTTACTGTTGTGGCAGACTCGTGTCACACCAAATTACATCATCTGGACACTACGTGAAAAGCCAAATGACAGCTATAGTTTATCTATGTATCACATTTAGCAGATACAATTCTCTGAAAACATTGAGGTCCAAACATTTGGCAAATGAACACTGGCCAACATGTAAGCACTAATGCTGATGGCACCACTGATGTGTGCACACTCATTTCACTGTATACCCAGTGTTTACCAATGGGAACTGTTGCACAGTTACTGCATGTACTCAGAACTCTATATAATGTCACATGCAGTAGGGACACCATCAAATGAGAGGCAGTAGTGAGGGAACAGCACTCCTCACACAAGAAACACATGTTGCCTGTGTGGTACAATTGACACTCATATTTACTGAGAACCTGAGATTATTACTCACTTCACTCAGCCAGGTGTCTGCTCAAAAGGAGATCATTTGATATGGGCAGGACGCTGCTATGTTCCAGGTCAGAAAGACAACGGCCACAGCACAACAGCAGGCACCTACTACCACACTTACACTATCAATTACTCATCTTGTGTATGGCATATGGGCCACCACTAATATGGTTGGTGAAATGCCTGTCTGTAATACTCAAATTTGGCAATATGACATGCATTATTGTGGCCAGGACTCTCCTCCTTGTCGCTGCTGTTGGGCCCTCAACTGTCCATCAAGGTCTGGGTAGGCCACCACCAGTATGCAGGCCATCAGGGGTTTGAGGACCCGACGTACTCCCCTTCCATGTTGGGAGGACTTCCCCAGCTGAACCTCCATGATCTTCCGGGTCCATCCCTGTAGGTCCTGGCACCTCTTTTTGCAGTGGGCAGTATGCAGGTTGTAGACCCCCATGGTCCGCATCTTCCAGGTGATAGCTCTCCAAATGGCCTTCTTCTGATGTGGTGTTGACCTGTATGGATGCAATAGATGTAGAAAGAGTTTGTAACTGGAAGTTTGAGGATAACTGTTAGCTTGATACACATTACGTTGACATCTAACAAAAGCATTTATCAACAGTCAACATATCACATGTGTCCATGTCACATACTATGCACAACTAAGGCATGGATACACACTTTGGTGGTCATCTGATGACTGACCTCAACCCTATGGTCATTGCCTACACTGACTCAGGCAGCCTACTAATATCATGTAGACCAGTGCCATCCTACATGGAATGTGATGTGATGTACCATGACACACAACACATCATTTCAACCTTCTGAAGAGTAAACTACCTGTGCGTGACTGTCCAGACACCTTTACTGCCAGACCCCTTGCATTGATACATATGCTCCATAGAGGGGAACACCATTGTGTACTCAACATCCTAAGACTCAGGTCACAATGTAATGGCTGGTATATTTGACACTGAGAGTTACCTATTTGGGAGCTGTGTAGACATGTGGACTACTTATTTGAATATTCTAGTAAGTAATATGTTTGTGTTGTTTGTACTGCCATCACTAGACCCCCATTTTGCCATTTGTCACACTGTAACAGGGATGACAATCAACATATCATTGTATGTGTAGTAAATGCTAGCTATGCAGATGAATCACATTTCTACATCTATTCAAATGTAACCCACTTGTCTACACTGTTCATGTCTCATATGTGCAATAGGCCTATACAGTGGAAGCAACCCTATTAGAACAGGGTCAACAGACCTTGGTGAGCAAGGGGACATTCATTAGTGGCAGACACACATTGACACTGTGGGTCAATGGAAGGAAGTATCAGGTCAGGGGATCACCTCAGCCACTAAGCCTTATATTATCCATGTAACAGGTATCAGGGCCTCCAGTGGTACTATTTCTGTGAACATCCCCGGATCAGCATGGAGACATTTCTCTGTGCATCATTTCTCCTACCACAGTCAGGCCTTGCTGTCTGTAAGCTGAGGCTACTTAGCCCACATGACTCTCACCTTTCCACCAATTCAGTACAGAAAAGTGAAACTTCTGCCTATTTCATATGTCAACATATGGTCATGTGGTACACTGAAGGGGTATTTGAGGTATACCTCCCAGACAACGGTTTTACAAAGTGTGATGTCGCCTGAGTGATCTGTGGGAAGGTACACTTGGCTAACATGAACCTCAAATGCTTATAACAGTATAACAAAATGGCTCATGGTGTGAAGTCTATACATAAGAATGCACATATAACATGATGTGATTTGAGAACTAATACTAGTTGCTATGAAGTTAGGCCCTGCATAGAGCTATGCATGTAACACAAGTAGAAATCACCCTTATCCCACATTTCAATGGTGGTCTTCTCTCCACAAAGTCCGTGGCCCCATAATCCATCACATGGGTGCCCTATGTAGGGGCCACATAATGAATGCAATGAGCATAATGCTTAAACTCTAACACTCAGAGGCACATTGCAGTCTATGGGAATAGGAAGGAAGCAGTGAAATGGAGTTCAATAGAGCTTGGCATACATGGGAAGGACCTCATCGACCAGGGCATCCAGCTCCTCTAGAGTGAAAAGAGGGGCCCTCTCCCCTGCAGTGCAGGCCATGAATGTTCCCAAAGGTGGCAAACAGCAGCTAAAATGGAGAAGGTGTTGATAGCAGCAGTGTCAGGAGGCAAGTGAGATTTTTTCCAACCATCGCGTACCTGCATGTGGTCCTCAGTGTTAGTGCATACAGCAATTGGGCTGCGAATGCCACTATCCCCAACATTAGCCCATGGCTGTGAATGCCGTGCATGTGACCACCCACCGCACAGTCGACTTCCACCGGTGGTGTACATGTCCTAATATGTCCTATTAGAGCGGTCAGGCATCTGCCATGTTAGCAATTGGCAAAACTGTATTCGCGGCAGTTAAGTGGGACGCCACCACTACAAAAGAGGGCAATCATGTTTACATTTGAAATTCTCCATTCCCATGTCATGTCCAGTACAAAACTTCATATGGGTAGTGCATTATTGTACACATAGGTGAAATGTGCGGGGCACACAGTTCACTGCGGTTGGCAGTATATCACATGGAATGTTATGCTACTCACACTATGGTAGCAATTTTACTTTTCTAAATTAATGATGTGCACAGTTCTGTTACAGACCTGTGAGGGCCATCTTGGGGATGACTGGTGAATGTTTAAGATATGACAACGATGATGTAAAATGTGTAATGCTTCATGAAGCATTAATGTTCAGACACATGACTTTTACCTTACTCTTCAGATATGTTACTCTGTACACTGTGTCCAATATACATTTTTGTGTTACTCGTCACATAGGTACCCTGGGAGAGGGAAGGGACGTCAGGCTTCAGTGTACCACCCATTTCCAGACCTACAGACCATGAAAAGCGACACGTTATCTAGAAGTTCCATTTGAATCGTCAAACAATACTGGATTTATGTCATCAGTTGGAGCCTGACCTCCTAATTCACATCAATAATCCTACATCAATCCCACCACTTGTTAAACTCATGTCAGTTTTGCATTTTTGGGTCACAGGCTCATTTCAATTCACTGTCACTATTTCAGTTGGAATGTCACAATCTTTGTTCAGTCGGGTACTCAAAGAGGTACTAGAAGTACTTTTGAGACACATACCCAGCTACATCCACTTCCCCAGATGTGAGGATTTAGCCACTGTGAAGGCAGATGTCTATGGATTTGGTCACAACCCACATGTAATTGGATCCATTGATGGCACCCATACTGCTTTATTGCCATGCAAGCCTGCAAGCAAGTGTACCGTAATAGGAAGCACTTCCATTCTATCAATGTGCAAGTTGTCTGCTTGTCGGATTTGTATGTCTCAAACATCTGTGCCCAGCTCCCAGGATCTGCACATGATTCTTTTGTATTGCTGAACAGTACTATACCCCAGCTGATGTCACAACTACACCGGAGAGGGCCTAACTTTGTGTGGGACATTTGAGGTAGTAAGGTCTGACAGTGTGTAACTAAATGTTGCCCTTCTGTCTATCTTCCATCCAGCAGACTCAGCGTATCCTGACCGGTCATTGTTGTTGGTACAGCTGAGGAATCCTACAATGCCAGGGGAAGTCTGCTTCAATGAGGCCCATGGAAGTGGTGAAGAGGAAGGAGCTGACTTGCATCAAGATCTCATTTAAAACTACTTCTCCTGAATGTAAGTATGGTGTGAAATGTGGTGACTTTGGCTTGGACTGTTTCCATGAGGCACAGGGTGAAGACTGATTTGCATATAGCTGGGTCTGAACTGGGGTGGTGAAGTGAGCTAAAGAATGATGATGGATTCAACCCAGATCTGTGACTGGGGTGAGCGCTCCGTCCATCATCTACATATGTTTTCTTTGTTCGCCCTAAGTTGGCAGGGTATTCCCAGTCATGGGTCCCTTGCTCACTTTGCCATTGGATTTAAGCTAGCCTGGCTGATGATGGGTGTTACCCCGAAACCGGTCCCAGGATGCTTGTTTCCTGGCTTGGCAGTTCGGGCAGGACTGTTCTTATGAGGCACAGGGTCAAGACTGATTTGCATATACCTGGATCTGAACCGGAGTGGCGAAATGAGCCAAAGAACGATGATGGATTCAGCCCACTTATAGGATCGATTTGTTTCCCTGGCCACTATAGATGTATCCTACCATGTTAGTGACCCGTCAGACCACTCAGCCGTAGCATTAAGCTGTTCAGTTCCATAGATTATGGATAAGACCATGCTCTTATTAAAGGTGGAGTTTATGAACCAGGTGAGCATACAGATCTAAAATGTCTTTCTAGTAAATGACTCCTCAGCAGACCCATCAGTAGGGGGTCTTTATCTCCCTGACAGCATTCAGAACTAAAAGGGATATGAAAATATGTACATATGATGTAGGGCACTGAATGGTAAACCAGAATTATGAAAGTTCCCAACGCTCAACCAAAAGGCCCATAAGGCGGGGTTTGTAGGTACCTTGTGTATGAATGAGTCTCACCAGATGGGGGCTTGGACGTTAGCAGTAGGTTAGAGACCCATAGGAATGATTTGGAATTGCATGCGCAATTGCGAGTACCAAATAGGTACTTGCAAATTGCGACTACAATTTTAAGGGTGCAAGGGTGCCAAAAGTACACCCTGTTGCACCCCTGAAATTGTACTGTGCATCCATGTTGCACACACACGCCCCAAGGGCATGTGTGCGTGTAACATGAAACTTTGAAAAATGCACTTTAGTGCATTTTTCAAAGCTTTTGCAAATTACCGACCAGTTTAATTTCTCGGTAATTTGCAGCCCCAAATATCGCTATTTCAATGTGCTTCTAGCATTGCATTTAAAGAATTGCAAATTGCGATTCCTTAAATGCAATCGCAATTTAGGAAATCACGAAAAATTGTGATTACCGAAATTACGCATTCTAAAAACTTTCATGCATCGCAAAAGGCCATTTTGCGATCGCAAACGCCCGATTTTTGCGAATCGTACTGTTTGCGATCGCAAAATCCCTTGATGCATGTGCCCTATATCCTTTCCACTCTGTTAAACTGAATAAGCAGCCTTTGACTCTTTTTGCATCCAGAATGTGCTGTACCACGAATTCTAAATGACCATCTATTTTTACAAGTGGGGATGGCGGCATGAGTTGGATTTGTGTATTGTAGGTTTGCAGGAGGGAGACATGAAACACAGAATAGCTAGGTAGGGCCCGATTCACAGAATTAACTTAAGACAAAATCCTAAACTTACTACTTTTGGTATTCACAGAATGCACTTACTACTTTTGGTATTCACTGAATGCACTTACTACTTTTGGTATTCACAGAATGGATTTACGACTACTAACTTTAGGTCCGCACTCGGGCCGGAAATTCCGGCCCGGAGGCGGAGCTTCCGGGCCGGAGGCAGGGCTTCCGGGCCGGAGGTGGAGATTTTGGCCATGGCTAAATCTCCGCCACTGGCCGGAATCCCCATCTCCGGCCCGGAAGCTCTGCCTCCGGCCCGGAAGCCCCGCCTCCGGGCTAGAAGCTCCGCCTCTGGGCCAGAAGCTCTGCCTCCGGGCTGGAATTTCCGGCCCGAGTGCGGACGTAAAGTTAGTAGTCGTAAATCCATTCTGTGAATACCAAAAGTAGTAAGTGCATTTTGTGAATACCAAAAGTAGTAAGTGTATTCTGTGAATACCAAAAGTAGTAAGTTTAGGATTTTGTCTTAAGTTAATTCTGTGAATCGGGCACCATGATTATTGGACAGTTGCAGTTTTACAGGTACTGGACTGGCCACTTGTATAACAGGATAGGGTCCCAAATACCGGGGTTGTAATTTGTGTGGGCCCTGAAGTCATAGGTGCTTAGTGGATAGCAATACTGTATCTCCAAACTTAAAATCAGGTTGCTGCACATGTTGTTTGTTGGCATGCTTTTAGGTGTCCTTTCTTGTTTGTTGAAGTTGTGTCTGCACAGTTTGTTGGATTTCTGACAATTATTCCAGGAAGACCTGCAGGGAAGGACTGGAGTCCTTAATGCTTCTCATTTCTTCAGCTAGAATGCATGGATTCTTGCAGTTACACAATAAAAAGTTGATACTCCAATAGCTAAGTGGTCAGAGTTATTAGAAGCAAATTCCACTAGTGGTAACAACCTTCATCATTTGGAGGAGTAGGATTTTATTAAACATTATAATATTTATTCCAACACTTGATTTACCCACTGCTTATGCCCATTAGTTTATGGGTGATATGCAGACCAGAGTCAGGCGTCAATGTCCAAGGAGGTGCAAAAACGTTGCCAGAAACTGGAAACAAATTGGGGGTTTCTGTCCAAGATGATGATATAAGGGAGACGGTGTAATCACAAAATATATTGGATAAAAATGGATGCATGAGTTTTGCAGTTGGAACTTGTTTCAAAGGTACTAAATGTGCCATTTTGGAAAATAAGTCCACAACTGCCCATATTGTTGTGTGACAATTGGAATTAGGCAAATTGGTAATAAAATCCATACTGATAGTGTGCCATGGATGAGGAGGTACTAGCGAGGGATGCAGTAAACCTGCGGATGCCAGGTGCGACATTTTATATTGAATGCAAATTGGCCAAGCCTGGATGTAGTTGTGCACATGCTTGGATAGATTGGGCCACCAGAACCATTGTTTACCAATTAGCCATGGTTTCATGGATTCCAGGGTGCCATGCAAGTGGTTAGTCATGACACCAACTTAGGACTTATTGTCTGAGCTCATCATTGGGTGCATACAGCGTGTTACCATGATATGGGAGTTCATTGCGCACCAGATTCTCTTCACCTGTTGACCAATCACTCATGTGTATCTGAGAGGTTTTTTGTTTAACTTTGTATAAAAAATTCTGTTTGTCACACACTCCTACCACTTGGCCAAGGGCTAAGATTTTTTGTGGTGTTGCCTGTGTTATGTGCTGAGTGTTGTCACCCTATCAGGATAGTATGTTTGTCTTGGACTGTTGAGTGCTGGGACTGTAAGTGATTAGAAAATTGAATTCACTGAAAAACAACAGCAATCTAATTTGTCTTGGGGTCTATGCCTTCAAAGACCTAATAAATTGCAGGGTTTTGTAGTCTGTGTATATTGTGACAGTGTGCATGGCATTGAGTAAATAATTTCATGGAGCGCAGTTCTCGCTCTGTAACCATGTCGTTCTGTGGTAGTAATCTTTAAAGAAAATGAGCAATAGGTTGCATATGTCCTGTGGTGTGGGCACGTTGGCAAATAATTCCCCCCTACCACCACTTGTGAGGCATCCGCCTCTAGAGAGTAAAGCTGAGTGGGAACAGGATCTATGTTCCCTGTAGGCTGCGTGCTTGCGCGCGTACGCAGCCTTTCTGGTTAGAGGGCACAGACTCTTGCAGGGTGGGCGCCCGTCCTTCCCTGATTTGATAGAGATTAAAGGGAGGTCTGAAAACTCCCCTATTTTCTTTTTGTGGCAGGTGCACCAGGAGGCCCAGCAAATGCATCCCTGACAAAAGGGTCTGTTGCTTTCATTTAAGTTTGGAGCGTTTTATGAGGCAGGCAACAGGCAGTGTGATATGAACACGTGTGATTGTGTTTCACATGGCAAAGAGAGGTTGAGTATGCTAAATTACTACCAGAGCTGCTGAATTTGGAACTGGGAAAACATATTCCAGTCTGAATCTTAGGTTAAGCGCTCTCTTACTATTTGGTCATGTTTGCTACATAAAACGGCAAAAAACCTCTTTAAGTATTATTCTCAGTTCACTTTAACAACTCACTTTTAATAAATCCTTCAGCACACAATCTGATGTACTAAGGTAAGGGCCAGTAGTATTATGCTGCAAAGGAGCACTAAATTATGCATCAGGGTTGACTAAATTATGAGGCAGAAAAAGACACATCACGCGCATAATGCAGTAAATTTTTTATTGTATTACTTCACTGTTTAGTCATTTTTAGACATGATAAAACTGTCTATGCCTAGATTTCGCCTCATTACTACCAGTTAAACAACCAAATGCAGAAATAATCTACTGAAAGATGACCAGTTAACATTTGCTAAGTGCCTTCCACTGCAAGCAAACACATGTGGCCACATTTTTAGCAACCTTTAATCCATTTGACCTAAAAACACATTTTTTTTGGTCAAAATCTGCAGGTTATGGAGCAGATGGCTTATGTGGCAAGTACGGACAATCCATAATTATGAGAAAAAAGCTACTGCCGCAGAATCACATAATTCTAGTGGCCTTGACAAAGATGTAACTATTCCACATTTAAATTTATGAATTTTGAAAACACCATACCATATTCTTACATGATTTGTGCTGCATGATTGACATGCCATATATTATCAAGGCTCATATTGTGCATGGGCTCTTAAGAGCTAGAGTCGACCCTTGGCTTAGACTGTACCTGCTAATTTATTGGCTCACCCACCTGTACCTTGCACCATAGTCAGAGCCACAGGAATTATGCAGCAGGAAAGGACCCAATTATGCATCAGGGTTCAATTATGTGGCAAGAAAATGCAAATTATGCTGTGCAGTGTGGCATATTTTGTGATAGTATTACTATATTATTTTGCCATTTTCACACATTCTAACACTCTCTGGGCAAAAGTTGCACCTCATTAGTGCCAATTTAACACCCAAATACAACAATTAGCAAGAGAAAGGTGACCAGTTAACCTTTGTGAAGGACCTTCCACTCCGCAGCAATTAAGGTAGTCACAGTTTTAATATCTTTCGATCCATTCAAGCTACAAACAATATTATGGATTTAAAATCTGCAGATTATAGAGTAGATGATGGACTTTGCAGCACTTTTGACAAATCTATAGTTATGCGGAAAAGGCTACAACCGTGCATAATTCCAGTGACCCTGACCCTAGTACAAGGGTGTGAGGGTTCTGTCAAGTATAGGTTTTGTACTGGAAGGGGATCCTTCCAGTGGCAAAAATATCCTTTACGACTTGTCCCACTCTATGTGTGCAGCACAGTGCAACACACATACAAAGTTTGAAAAATATAGAGACTTTTAAAATTTGCTCCACAGCTATGTCTGCCTCAAGGAGACATACGTTTTTGGCTCACATCCTTGTCTAACAACTGGCAATCACTAGGGGTAGCATTCCAAACCATTGTTTTTTTGCCCACTTTTCCAACTCAGTTTGGACCTAGCCATATGCAAATCAGTCTTGACTCTGCTCCAATAGGAACAGTTCAGACAAACTGCCAAGCCAAGTTCTCCCTGAACCAGAACACAAGCAGCCAAAGACTGCCCTGATTTTGCTAAGAATTTTCTGAAGTGTCTCCCTGGGTTTAGCTCTGTGTAGTCTCTTCCTCTGTGATGTGTTGGGGAAGAGTAATTTAAACAGATAATTAAACCGATCCCAGGCAGGCACTAGTAAAACACAAAAAAGAGGATACAGTGGAGCAGAAGCCAAACATTCATTCAATTGCGTGTGCAGGAGCTTGTCATACGGTAGAAAGGAGGACAGGGTGGAAGCTGATGGATGAGGTGAAAAGGCAGCAGAAATTAAGAAAAACAGTAGGGTGAGATTAAATGAGGTGGATAGAATGAAACTGGAAGAAGGAGGTCAACTGTAGAGACAATATATTAAGGAGGGAAAGAATGAAGTGGTGAGATTGTAATATGAAGTAGAGAGAATAAAGGAAGAGGAGAGACAACATTAGAAAAATTAACAAGGAGATAGTAAAGACAGAATGCAAAGAAAGAGGGGAGAGTAGAAAAAAGGAGAAAAGATAAGTATGGGGATTGGAAAGAAAGAAAAGGTACTGGATTATAAAGGAGTAAAATAAAAGAAATATGGAGAGGAAAGGAGATTTGGGAGTGAAAGAGAGGATAGATGTGAGTGTAGAGAGTAAAGGCGGCATATATGGAGAGGATAAGCAATGGAAACGAGATAGAAAAAGGAACACGTGAACAAGCAAGATATGTAGGGAAAGGAAAGGGGAGTTAAATGTATAAAGGAAAGCAAAAAGGGAGAGAAACGAATAAGGAGGAAGAGGACAATAAAACAACCAGAAAAGGATAGGTAGGACAAGAGGTTACAAAGAAGGAGTTCGAAGACCAGAAGATGAATGAGGTGGGTGAGAAAGAAGCATATTCAAAATATAGATTTTATAGAGTAAAATTGTAATGAGAGCGAACAGGGAGATTAGATGGAGACTGTGGGAGAGGGAAGAGGAGGCCATAGCTGTGAAGAGAGAAGGCACGATAAGGGAGAAGTGGATCAGAACTGAAATAGATGAAGAAAACTGGGGAGGGTAAGGAGGAGCAAGGAGAGAAGAAAAAACTTTAAAAAAAGGGAGGAAGGAGATGATGACAAGAGAGAGAGATTGATTGGTAGCGGATAGGGATAAGAAAAGGTGCAAGGGGGAGATAAGAGTGACATGGAGATATCAAATAGAGAGGAATTGTAGGTAGATAAAATTAGGGCCAAAGATGCTTTGGCATTCTTGGCCAAGAGTGCAAGAAGCCCACTGTACCTCTTAATGGGTGTCTTTAGTACCAACCAAGAGATAAGGGGAGCATTTTTTCTTCTTTGCATTAGGGACCCTGGCACCCTTACTAAGCCACTCATTTTGGTATCGTGCATACCGCACATGCTTGCATATAAAGATGTTGCTTGTCTTCAGCGCATGCAGCCTTAGCTGCAGTGCACGGAGTAACTTTATTGCTGCACATAGAGGGAAAAAATTAGAGGGAACATTGATCAGGATGCTGCAATACCTGGGTTAAAGTGAACTTGTCTTTCAGTAAGCAGTAGGCATCATTGGCTTGTTTAGACCAATAAAAGAGTACCGTTTTCCTTAGCAGCATATTAATAGGGCTTACAATGTCTGGAATGTGTGTGATAAACCTCCAATTGAAGTTCAAGAACCCGAGGAAACTCTGCACCCCTTTGAAATGATGGTTGCTGGCCACTCTAAGATTGCCTGAATCTCTTTTCAGTCCATAGTAATTCCCCCTGGAGGCAAGATATATCCTAAGAATTCCACTGATTGAGTGTGGAAGGTACTTTTTCAAATTTGGAAAAAAGATCATGGTCTCAAAATTGTTGTTCTGTTTCTGGCATCATTTAGGGGGAATGGAGCTAATCTCTCTCTGGAAAAGGCAAATGGATGCAGCGTGTGGGGGTTGATTTTAGTAATCATCAATGGGAAACGAAGATGTTGAAAGTCAGCCAATGGGAAGCCTGGCATCATGCCAGAACGAATAGGTATTGTATGTGCAAAAGAAATTGGAGAGGCTGGATAGCATAGTATAGGAGAATGTAGCGTAGACATGGGTATAGAAGGGAAAGGGTCACGCTTCCTCATTATGGTCAGGGAAGGACCAGTTGGATCAAAGGCTTCTCCCAGGAGCCGATACAATAAGTATGCACTGTTACTTCAGAGGAAGGGCAGTGGCAGGGTGGCAGAGGTGGTGGGATATTGTCTTGTTTAAAAAGTAGAGAACAGATTATTTTCTTCTTTTGTTTAAGACCTTGTGTGAGCGGACCATATTTTAGGGGACATGAGGAGGGCAGTGCAGGGGGTGGGGCAGAAGATGTTATGGAAACTTTTACCAGGGATGAGAGTTAATTATTTGATGAATTTGATATGTGTCCACTCTGATATGTGCCATGGATTGTTATTGTAGCTGAGTATCACCTAATCTTGTTTAAAAAATGTTTCATGGTCATTAATAAATACATCTCTCAATCTGAATCTGTCACATCCTGAAAATAATCAGAGACTTGCCTGGGGCAAACGGCTAGATTAAATCATCTTCCGGGGCAACAAAGGGAATAACACACCCAAACCCTATGTGTGACATAGGGGAAGTGATTTCTCCACTAGTGGAAATATTTCCTTTGTGGAAAACAAAATATGAATTCACCTAGCAACTGATCCTTTGCCACAGGAAGAATTGTACTCGAAGAATTGCACATCTTGGAAATACTAAAAAAGTCACTTGACTAGCACAGTAAATC
The DNA here is from genome assembly GCF_964204655.1 of Triturus cristatus. Taxonomy (NCBI): domain Eukaryota; kingdom Metazoa; phylum Chordata; class Amphibia; order Caudata; family Salamandridae; genus Triturus; species Triturus cristatus. Next base: position 247,688,438 of record NC_140582.1, on the reverse strand, counting down.
TGCATTTATCTGCTAGATCACGTGAATGGGCCCAAGTTGACAATTTGCATTTATGAATCGGGGAAGACCCATGTTGTGGTAATATGCACCACTGATGGGACATCTGACTGCAGTGGTTTGTGTTTTCCCCACTGTCATCTGAGTTACATTAGAGAAAGACAATACGTGCCCCGTGGAGACACACAGTGGCTGCTGCTTGCCTACTACATCTCAATGCGGACACTTGAAGCAGTTGGAAAAGAATGAATGTGAGCATTTGTAAGTCTCAGCTCTATGAGAAGGTTGAATGTCTGCAATCCAGAGGTTCTTTTGTTTGAGATTTTTTATTTAGTTTAATCAGCTCTGCAATTTGAGAAATGTTCAAAGCTGTACAAATCTGTAAAGGTCAAAACTAGCCAAACGCAATGAGCCCAGCACAATAGACAAAGGAAAAAATCAATTGAGGGAGAAAAGATGCAGGGTTCCAGGGTGAGAATATGCAATTCAGCCAATAGCAATTTAGGCCAGGACAATGTTTGACCGAATATGGACAAAGGCTTAAAAGAAATGCACCATTGCTGCTAAAATGTTAAGGTTAGAAGTCAATCATCTTATGCACAAATTTGAGTCAGCGTCTGGTCAAAAGTTAGCCCTTTTAGCTGATGAGGCTTTCTGCTGAGCCTTTGTTAAAGTTTTGGGCACTTCACAATCAAGACTTCATAGACTTTGTTCTAAAAAAGGGTATCCATATGCCACATTTTTTCAAACACATCCTGGGGATTCTAAAGGTGCCGAGGGTTTGTGGCGTTGCTTAGAGGGAACCGAGAAAATAGCCACAATATCGCAAAATAGAAAGTTTTTATTACAATGTGAAAAGGTGCAGTGCAAGAAAGCATGTGATTTTCTGAAAATGGCAACAACAGAACGTTTGCAGTGCTAAAATCACAATGGGGCATATTATCAAGACAGGCGATAAAATTATCGCCGCTTTAGCTGCAGAAAACTGCCGCTAAAACGGCGATAATGGGCTTGATAATATGCTCTATGGAATTCCAATTGAAGCCTATGTTAGATGTCCTTCACATCTGCATGGGCTTCAGGCCCGAAAAATGATGCAAATAGATTTAAAAATCATCCTCTCAGCTATTGGTAGCAAATGAAGAGGGCTCAATTCCAGGGAAGTGGAGGCCAGGGAAGTGGAGGACCAAGGAAGAAGATTGAGGCAAGCCATTCAGCAGTATTTTCAATACACTGTACGTAGGGAATGATTAACTTAGGGGTATTGAGGCTCAGAGCGTTTCAGTAATTTAGGCAGCTCAAAATGTTGCTTGAACAACTAAATGGCATGAGCTACATTGAAGATAGAGAGGAATCTTTCGCAATATGTTTAGCAGAAGAAAACACGTGGATGACAGTTTGTTACCCTGAGTGGAGAATGAGAAATCTCGATCAAAAGGTAGGAGTGCATTTCAACCCTGGGATAACAGGGTCGGAGCCATTCCAAGCTGAATAGGCCATAGATGCGAGAGTGGGGCTGTAACAGAGTTGTTACCTCAGAATACCAATTGCTCTGTCTTGTCCGTATTCAGTTTGAGTGAATTACAATTTATCCAGCTGACTACAGTGAGCAGGCAGGCTTGGAAGGATTGAGAGGAATCATTGATGTTTGTGTCTAAAGAAACAGGTAACTATGTGTCATCAGCTTAACACATGGATTTAAGACCAAATGAAGAAGATCCAGTGGACGGATGTATAGGTTAAAAATAGTGTAGCTTAAGGAAGACCCCAGTGGAACTCCACAAGACAGGGGTTTAAAATCTGAGTGAAAAGACCCAAAAGAGCCTGCTTGAGAGTGACCAGAGGGTATAACATAAAGCTTGTCCCTGAATGCCCTCGACCAATAATCGATGTACAAGAATGGGGTGAGAAACCGCGTCAAATGTGCCCAAAACAAAGACTATAACACATGATTTTTCTTGATCGACCAGCATTTTAGGTCATCAAGCACTGAAACAAGTGGGCCTCTGTACTGTGAGTAGGGCAAAACCCTGAATGTGCAGCGTCCGCGGTGTTGTTGGATTCAAGAAAATTTGAGAGTTGCCTGTTGATTGTGTTTTTTCAAGCTAATTGATAGAAAATGCAGCAAGGTTATGGTGCGGTTATTGCTTAATTTTGTGGTGTCTAATGAGGGTATTCACTGGGGCCTTCTTCAAACGGGAGGGAACTAAGCCAATAGAAATAGATTTATTGCACAGCGTGAGTATAGCATTGGTAATTAAAGGAGGACCCACGCGCCCCATTGAAGAGGGACAGGGATCTAGAGGAGAATTAAAGGTCACAACGGACAGTAGGACATGAAAGTCAGAACATGGAGTGGGAGGAAACCATATAAGGGAAGATTCCACAGCAGATCTTGGTGATGCACCATAATGGCCCTGTGCAAAATATTCAGGAGTGTTGCTAACAGATTTACTACCAGAGGAGAAAAAGGGAGTATTAATGGAAGAATGAGGACCTGTTGTGTAGTCCATGAGACTGGCAGGGAAGATGTTCCCTATCTGATTGTGTGCAAAGAAATTGAAAGTGTTATCACGAGGAGCTTGCTATGGTTTTAGATTACAAGTGGGACAAGATGGAGAGGAAAGCGAGTGCACAATATTAAAGATTTCCTTCTGGCTGTTACATGCACTGAGGATTTTTTCCTTGTGGTATTGGGCTTAGGTACAGAGCACGAGGCTTTTATAGGGGAGTTGTGCAGAACACAAATCATTGTGCTTAGACATGGAGTAGTCTAATCTCCAGATGCATTAGAGTCTTTTACAGTTTCTCTTAGCTCCTTTTAGGGCTGTGTTGTACCAGGGAGTGGATGGGAGGTGAAGCTGAGAATTAGTGAAGGAGAATGGTAGGGTGTTGTTGAGTGCTTGGATAATCCACTGAATAAGATCAAGCACATAGTAGTCAATGGAAGAATTCAGCAGGAGACAATTCAGATTAGCTACGGCAGGATCATAAAATTGTCTGTCCAAGCCAGCGGAGTGGGGGGATCAGCAGCTGACTAGGTTTGGAGAAGCACACATTAAATCAATGCATTGGCCACCAGCAGGAGGGCGACCTGTGACCATCTGAATGAGACTGAGACTAGTCAAAGAATGATTTAGGAGGGCAGTGTCAGTTTTTTCTAAGCCATCATCCCAAATGTTGAAATCAGCGAATACTAAAAAGCAGTTGGGACAGAGCCAAAAAGATGGGATGATTACTCAAATTGGGAGAAGGTAGTGGTGGACGGTAATAGAGGAGAATTGCTATTGATCTAGAAGGAGAAAGTGTCTTAGAAAAGCCAAGGATTTCTGCGTGATGAAAGGCATATAGGGCCAGATGTACCAAGTTTTTTTCTGCTGTCAAATGGCCCAATTTGGGCCATTTGTGACCAGAAAAATCCTTTTCTGATGTACCAAACCCTATTTGCGATTCAGTAACATATTACTGAATCGCAAATAGGGTTTGCGATTCAGTGTTAGTCAGGGGTGTGTTTAGGTCGTCCCTTTCATTATACTGAATCACAATGGTATGTCATAATGTTTTGCGACCAAAGTGCAGTCACAAAACATTCGCATTTTACCACCAACTTCAAGTTGGTGGTAACCCTTCCCCTCTGTGAATGGTAATACAAACCTTTTTTCCAGAGCAGTCAGTGGTCCTACAAACCACTGCCTACTCTTAAAAAATGAAAATAAAACTTTTCATTTTTATCTTTGAAATGCAGCCCGTTTTCCTTTAAGGAAAATGGGCTGCATTAAAAAAAATGCTTTATTTTAAAGCAATGACAGACATGCTGGTCTGCTGACCCCAGTAGGCCACCATCCCTGTGTTGTTAGTGATTCCCAATAGGAAGAAAAGTGCGTCTATTGTGACCGTATTAGGAATTGCTAAATTGCCATTTGTGATTTCGTAATTGCATATCCCAAAAATTTGATATTAGGAAACAGCAAACAGGATTCTATGTACATCTGGCCCATAATTTTAATGGGGTGATATAGAGGGACAAATTGTAGATAATTGCTAGACGCCATCCATCCCTACGTAGATGGGGCAGGAAAGGCTTAGAAATTTGGCAGCGAAGCTCCCTCCAAATCAGGTGCGGCAGCCTCTTTTATCAGTGATTCAGTGATAAATAATTTTAAACTGAGTGTCCGATACAAGTTCTTAAATCCCAAGTAAATGTTTGGGCAAAGAAGAAGCATTTCTTCCTGCGAATTTCAGAGGCGAATTCAACTCCATTTTTAAGGTAGTGACATGGTGTAGCTGGAGAGGTTGAGATAGAAATGGCATTGGAGATTAGAAAGAAAGACTGGCATTAAACACTGTGGAAAACAGTTATGCCACATTATAAGGAAGCAAGTTGAATGTCATGTTCTAGGAGTAAGAAATGCTCCACTTACAAGCAGAGTGAAAGAAGCTAATTTTTTATGCAGACCGATTGATTGGATTCAAATTGAGCAGAGTGACTTGTTTTATGCACGTCCACATGGCCAATAAGTTGGAATGACTTCACATCCTGAAACTTTGTGCATGTTGGATAGGGCACTTTCTAGGGTGTTTCCCCTCGACATTTTGCTTTTTTCCCCTCCTGGTTTTCCGCTAAACTATGTGCTAGCCTTAGGACTTTGAGCACTTTTGACACTGCCATTCAGTACCAAAGCACCGCGCTTGTCATATATATCCTGGTGATCGGAGTACACATGATTGGCTGATTTGAGTTATCTGTAAGTCCCCTATCTAGGGGTAAGACAAATACCTAGGACATGTAACTCAAATGCTCCTCCGTGGGCCTGCAGCACTGATTCTGCAACCCACGGAGGTAGCTCTTCAAACGTCCGACAGGTTTGCCATGGCAGGGCCTTTGTGTGCAGGTTACTGTTACTCTACTTGGCATTTAAAAAGCTAATTGTCAAGGTTCTGCATGTCTCTTGAAACATCGGAGTACTCCCTGCAGGCAGAGTGTGGTGTCGGGAAGAGGTTGGGCATGTGCGCTTGAGCGCTGCAAGCACTAGTAGTGAATAGCACCAGATGGTTTGTGCACTATGGTAGGGCCTGCTACTCGCACTGGATCGACATGAGAGATGTGTGGAAAGGCTATTGAGCCATATTTCCCACATGCAGAAGAGTGGCAGTATAGTGTTTGATATCGATGAGTTAATAATAACAAATCCTCTCCGATGGTACAAGTCGATTCAACATTACTAAGTTGGAAATACCACTTTCGCAAAGTGAACATTTCTGTGCTCATGGCTCTTTGTCTCTGTCAGCTTGTCTCCAATCCAAATCTCGGAACTGGGAGGAACAGGAACATCTGTGCATTGCTGATAAGACAGCCATAACCTAGGGTTTCAAACAAAACTGCAGACCTCTGACTCTTGGGACGGATAAGTAGGGGTGAAATTGGGGGAGGGTCTTGACCCCACTAAATATATTGACCAAGCCGTCCTGGGTAGGATGTCAGACAGGACAAAATTTAAGGAGGGCCTGTGCATTTCAGAGGTATTCTTAGAACTGATCTCAACATTAAAGCTATTGTGGGTATAACTACTGGGGCTCTGCCCGTAGGAGTTAGAAACGCTTGTGGAATTGAAACCATACTACTCTGGTTCGACTCTGGGACATCGACAAAAGGAACTATTGGGGCAGAAGGGACTGCAACTGGACTATACGCACACTTGTGGTGGCCTGGGGTGTCGTGCTCTATGGACAGGACTATCACTTTGTGTTCTTTGCCTGAATATTGCTGTCCTGCAGCTAATTGCCAACTGTCGTAACCCGTGTCCCTAAGCACTCTCCAAGGGCCAGTTGGCTGAACTCCTTCCCATGAGATCTCAGGGACAAAAAGGATCTACCCGTTTCCACAAGATCATAAGGACCATGCAGGGTGTGGCAAGAAATGGGTGGAAATGATGGTCAGTTGGGACAAGGACTGTCCTGACCTATGCAGTAATCACATTGTGTTGAGGAGCGCGCTCATAACGATCAGCGGCCCAACTGGGGTTGACATAGAATGAGGAATTTGAGGAGTGCCGGGGAATTTATCTGAGTCTGAGGGACCCGACCCTACAACTGGAAACCTGTGCTAGCTTACAGTCCTTAGCATGTGGTGTCTGAGGGACAGTAGGGAAAGTTTGTAGAGTCCCTGGAACCCAAGCTGGCAGCCTAGACCATCTCTTACCTCCAGATCAGGAGAACAACAGTACCTGACATCACGGCCAGACTCCAAAGTTGCCTGCTCCCTCTCCCCAGTCCCTTGCCTCAAGATACTCTGTTATTGAGGATACTAAGACTGGACCCGAGGGGTCTAATGGTGCCTTGTGTGCACCCATGGCTGGCTGCCTGGAGCAACTGTAGCTCGCACCTCTGCTGGAGGGAAATCCATTCTCCAAATGAAAAGCGCACCAGCTTCCGGTGTCATAGTCTTCTGCCTATTGGGGATAGTGATGCCGCACTCATAAAGGTGCTGCTGGGTGCCTGAGGACCTAATCTGGATTGACAATAACACATATCTGTTACCTTTTGCTGTAGGTAGTCCCGACAACCTAATCAAAGTGTAGCCGGTGGGTGAAATGTGTATCATTGGCTGGTGTAGTTTGAGTGGCTATGGGGCTGTATCACCAAGCATATTCAAATCCTGTGATTTCTTGACGATTACAAATGTAGGAATGGTGTGTTGTACACTACTGTGTTAGTGAAAAAATAGAATACCTTTGAAGAGCTTGCAAATGGGGAAGTACGCACATGGGATTATTTTGCCTACGAGGCTGAGGGTTTAATGGGGCAAGCAAATATCTGTGACTAGTACATATTTGTTCATGCCATTCTGCTGTTAATGGAAGAGTTTGACAATTACATATAACTGTAAAGTAAGTATCAAATGTGTGTGTTGTTTTGATTTCAATGTGTGTGTGATACAAAGACAAGTGTTTTATACATACGGTATGGAGTCTTCTTGTAGCGTATACAGTGTGTTGTGAGGGTGGTGTTGTGCCAATCCTTTATTTACACTTTGGCCCTGAGGATAAGCCTGACTGCTCTGTGCCAAGCTACCCAAGAGTGTGCACAGGTTATCGGACAAGTGTATCGTACTCATCCTATCTGGGACCGTAGATTCTATCTGGCTTTGATGCGTCCCAGCCATCCAGAATCCGCTGGGTTTAATAGTGCACAGTTCAGGCAATTTGCCGATCAATCAAACAGATATTTATAAAGCATGTCAACTCACCTGTGAGGGTATCAAGGAGCTGGAGAATTTGGCTGCTGTGTGGTTGGATGTTCAGTTGAACAGCCAGATTTTGAGATCCTTTCCGAAAAGCTGGAGAGAAGGTGTGGTACTGAGCTTTAGAGGAAGGTTGTTCTATGCTTTGGCCACAAGGTGCGAGAAGGAGCATCCTTCACTGCTGGTTTGGCTGATCTGAGGGATGTCTGCAAGGAAAGCATATCAGAGGTGTCTGGTTGGTTGGTGTAAGGTCAGGTGTTTGTTGACGTATGCTGATTCTTTATTCTGCAGGGCCTTGTAGGCATGGGTAAGTATCTTGAACTGGCATCTCTTCTGGAATGGGAGCCAGTGAAGTTTCCTAAGGTGGGGTGTGATGTGGGGAGGTCGAGGATGAGTCTTACTGCTGAGTTTTGTATGGTCTGGAGGGTCTTTAAGGGGCATGTATTGATTCCTATGTGTAGTGTATTTCCGTTGTACAATCTGCTGGTGATGATGGCCTGCATGATAGTCCTTCTGATGTCGACTTGGAGCCATCTGAAAATCTGGCGGAGCATGTGGCGGATGTGAAAGCAGGCGGATGAGGCTGTGTCAACTTGTTTCTTCATCAAAAGCTTGCTGTCAAAGATGATGCCGAGGTTCCATGGTCCACTATTCATCGTTCCATAGCGAGGTGTGGTTTTCAAAGATGAGGGCTTCTGCCATTCCTGTATTGAGTTTGAGGCAGTTGACTTAACTCCAAGTGGCAATGTCCCACATGCATCTGTGGAAGTTGGCTTTGGTAGTGGAGAGGTCTTCAGATTGTGAGAGGATGAGCTGGGTGTTGCCTGCGTAGAGATGATGTTGAGTCTGTGCAAGCTGACGCTGTTAGCCAGGGGGTTGTGTAGATGTTGAAACATGTGGGGCTGAGGGGTGATCCTTGGGGTACTCCATAGACGACTTTCTAAGACTCCAAGGTGAACGCTAGGAAGCAATGCTCTAGATTCTACCTGTGAGGTATGAGGTGACCAATTTGACGGAATCCCCTTGAATACCAATGTGGTGAAATCTGTTGATCATAATATGATTGGAAATGGTGTCAAACATGGCTGACAAGGGTAGCTGTTTCTCTGAGGTCAAGGAGTGCCCTGGTGTTATCGGTGGCTGCCATCAAGGCTGTCTCGGTGCTTTGGTGGGCTGGAAATCCAGATTGGGAGTGGCCCAGGAGGTTGTGGTGTTCTATGTGTCGAGTTAGTTGCTCGTTGATTGCTTTTTTAAGGACCTTTGCAGGATAGGGTAGAAGAGAGATGGGCTAGTAATACTTAGGCTTGGCTAGGTCAGCAAATGGCTTCTTCAGAAGGGGTTTCGCTTCAGCGTGTTTCCAGTACTCAAGGAAGGAGGCCGCATTGATGGAGATGTTCAGGACTTTCCTGAGTTTATCACTGATTGTCTTGCTTCCAAGCTTGAAGATGTGGTCAGGGCAGGGGTCAGTGGGTGCTCCCAAGTACACAGAGTTCATGATGGCTACAGTGTCTTGCTTGGTGAGTAGGTCCCAGTGGATGAGCTGGCACTCGGAGTTTGTATTTGTGGGTGTGAGCTGGTTGATGCTGTCGGTGGCTGGAGGGGATGGTGTTTGAAGTTTTCTTACCTGGCCCATATATTGTCGTGGACGAAATCAGTAAGGTTTTCGTGCAGTTCTTGGGAGGGCGTGATGTCATTTTCGGTGGCTGCTGGGTTGGAGAACTACTTTATGTAGGTGAAGAGTTCCTTTCTGTGGTTCAAGCTGGCTTCAATGCAGTCTGTCAGGGCATTGTACTTTGTTTCTTTCAAGAGGCAGTGGTACTAGTTTAGTGCTGTCCTGAAGACAACTCAGTCTTCTGACTGTATGTCAGGAAACAGGGATGCGAGGTCACAACCTGCGAGGAACAATATGGACTAAATAAAATCAAATGAAGCCCCGGCAACTCCTGGTGTCAGACTCAGGCACCAACCCTACTGGAGAATAATAAAATATAGTTAAGATAACAATGAAAGTGAGAAAAAACATACACGCGCAATAAATGAGCAAAGTTGACATTGCTTCATACAGCAGGCACTTGTTTGTGCCTCTTGAATATAAGAGCAAGTCAGGCACCTCACTGAAAACTACAAGGAAATAAAAGTGCTTCTCCACATAGGGTAGCCAGGTGAGATCTTGTGTAGTTCATCTGCAAAGTCAGTGTGTTTAAATGGCCTCTTGTCCTGAAAAAAGGGGGGCATGGAAGGGGTGAGATATTCTGTCTTGTGCTTTGAATTATATGTGGAAGCAAAACATTTACAGATACTGATTGGTCATAACACATGCTCTACAATCTTCTGTCCTCACATTTTTCCTGATAAAAACGAATATTCGCTTTAGTGGGAGGTCTTATCAAATGTGACAGGAAAGGCCCCAACACATTACTTGTTGACATCAATTTTTGGTATGAAACTGATTCCTTTTGGCAATGTGCATACCTTTGGAACCTGGGCCCGGGCTCAGCTTCCACCAAAGAAAACCTACCAAATCCAGATATTTTTTAATACTAGACATCAATGGAGTCCAGGGTGAAGTGTTTTGCTGGTCTCTTGTGTTGTAGGGTGCTCTATACAGGAGCTGCTCTCTACCTTAACCTGGGAACTACCCAGAGTTCTCTGCTTCTTTTTTGCGGCACTCTGTGCCTGAAAGGTGATTCTCTACTATATTCCATACCATAATCTCAGTCTTAAAAGAGCTGGCCTCGTATCTAACAACTTTCCTGAATTTAATTATCAATTGCTCTAAACTTTCCAGTGTAGGAGCTATATCTTGTTTATATACCATTTTATCATCTGCATATAGTGATATTTTCTTCATCCAAGAGCCACACGTGAAAGGTATAATCCCCTTTTCCAGCCTGATATTTTCAGGGTAGGCAGTGCTTAATTTGTAAAATATTAAGTGCAGGTGCTCAAATTGTTTTAGGAGGCCACACCCACAACCCCTGACCCCGCTTACTCCACCCACTGGCTCCACCTACTTCTCAATATGCTCTACCCACACCCACATCGGGCACTACTGAAAGTCAGATGTAATACCTAATCTAAATGTCAGCCAGCGAGCCTTCCCCAAGTAAGGTTTTGGTAGGAGCCCCACTTCCCTGAGAAAAAAGGAAGTTTTGAAACATATGAAATCAAAAAGTGCATTTGAAGTACTATTTTGGCATAAATTTGTTAAAATTACTAATGCACTGAAAGGGAATACGTGAAATATTCCAGTTCTTTATGTGCCGATTTGGGGAAAGGAGAATACTGGATTATGCCCTGGTCCCCGTATCATAGCAGTCAGCCTGAATTTGTGAATTTCCCCCGGTCTTGCACAGCTAGATGACCACGGGTGGCGCCTTGTGCTATACCTACCTTAAATCTTTTAAAATGCACATCTCTGGTTCTACTATTTTGATTTTTGTCCTTTTGGTGTAAAATAATGTATTACATTTTACTCTTTTTCTAAATAGGTGTGGAATATTTCTTGTGTTGTGTTTTCAAATATTACTATTTGTTTGCTGTAAAGATACTTTACACATTGCCTCTAATTTAAGCCTTACTACTTTTGTGCCAAGCTTTCAGAGGGTTAAGCACAGATTAAATTAGTAACTTTTAAGATTAACCCTGACAGGGATTGTGACTGTTGCTTCTGAAGGGCTCACACCCTCCCTCCTCAATCAACAACCCAATTTCTCACTACAGCCATATAACTTACATCTTGTGCATACGCTGCACCACGATTTGGCTGTGCTCAGTCTCACCAGGGAAAGTGAAACACCCTCTTATAAAAAGAGCAAAACTTCTGAGTGAGGACGAGGGAGAGGATAAAAGAAGATACTGCTGAGAAGAGAGGGACAAAGGAGAGGGAGGGGATAAAAGAAGGCAATACTGAGAACAGAGCAGGCAGGGGGAGTGAGTGAGCAGGTGTCAATGAGGAGAGAGGGGGCAAAAGTAGGAAAAGGGATAAAAGCAAAAAGTTTGTAGGCAAGAGGTTTGGGAGAAAGCGGGAGAGCAATGACTGCTGAGGAAAGAATGCCCAGGCTGGAAGGGAATGGAGAGAGTGAGGTCAAGCTCTGCTGGGGAGAGACGGTGGGAGACAGAGTAGAGTGTGGAAGCGTGAGAAAGCAGGCATTGCTGGGGAGATACTGGAAATCATTCAGGGCCTGCCTCTCACACTGGGGCATGCATCGCGCCTTTCCTGCCCTTCCTCTTCCCCTTCTCATCCCGAGATATCCCGAGGGAGTCACCAAACTATTGAATATTAAACAAGCGTTCCCTTTTTTCAGTGTCGAAATGTGTAATTGGTTCCACCTTGTAGTGAAAGAGCCACTCTTGTAGTCTGGCACCCTATGATGACCTCCGACCACCACCATTTTAACTGACTTTAGTGTGTTATTTTACCCTAGCATTAATGTAGGATGGTCCTGCATATACTTGCTTCTCTTCCGTCCTGTAATCTTGCTGTCTTTCTTTGACATGGCCTTGTGTCATCCTGCCTTCTGACTTTACCTTGCTTCAAACTTTTCTGTGTGCACAGTGGTGCTTGTAAGTTGTGTGGATGAGAATTATAGGTGCTGACTATTGCCTTTGGCAGGGCCTCATGTCGGACTTTGCCTTGCTGAGAGCTTCGTCAATACAGAGGCTGGAAGAAGTGCAAATGGAGGAAGAGACTTGAGAGCTCCTTACTGCCATGAGGATGCTTGCTTGGAACTTGGCCAGTTCTGGTAAAATTCCTCTGGCGGTGCGAGGAGGTCTTTCACGAATCTTCTAGTGTGTTTAAAGCTGAGGGTTGCAGGCTGAGAAGCTGGGAGTTTGGATTCCGAGCGAGTGCAGACATGTCTATCTCGGACTATGAACCCTGGTGCTGAGCTCTAAACCCCGGCTGTGATTCCCCCGGTCAGAAGTGGGCAGTGTATGCACCAGGCCATGTATTGAGTTTTGTGGTCATTGCCATTGTGATGTGAGCCAGTGGCTGTGATCGTTTGAGGCGTTTTCTTTGTGGTGTGGGAGGTGCACATCCAGAGTGAGCCTCTACTGTGTATATATACTTAAAAACATAAGACTAAGGCGTCAGCCGAAACGCGTCATGTTTTAAGAGCGGAGAATTGAATAAATTTGAAAGAAGAATAATCCCCTTACGAGTGCTTGCCTTGTTTCTGGAAGGAGGAAGGAGTGAGCGATCATTTGAACGCGGATGCACCTCCGCGTACGAAGCACCCGTCCGTGAGTGCGCCGGTCTGAGGTGCAGTCGGAGCTAATATATATATATATATATATATATATATATATATATATATATATATATATATATATATACATATATATATATATTATCTACTGGCAGTCGCCAGTAGATAGTTATAGTTGGGATCGTGTTTCCATAGGAAATCGGCAACATTCTATTTGGAATACCTTTGGTGCCGATTGACGAATCCTCGTGAAATTTTCAAAATAGGTGGGGCGCTCCGCTCCGCTCCTTCCCTGAAAGTCTCGGGGGGATTCGTCAAGCGGGGGCTGAGAAAAAGGGGGGGTCCCAAAACACGTTTTCCTCATGCATTTTTCCATAGGACTTTTAGTCCAAGCTACAGCCCAAACGGCTGAACAGAAGCGTGAAAAACCATTGAAATTCCCCCGTTATAGTTAGTGCAGGCAACTATAACTCACGCGACCGCAATCCTCTGCTGATGACGTCAGATATGACATCACTGATGACATATGTGTCTTTCTGAAAAAAAAATATTTGTAATATATGTATAGATAAAAATTAATGGAAGAAGACATTGGTAAATAAGTGTCTAAATACAGTGATGTAATATATGACGTCATCAGCAGAGGATTGCGATGCGTGAGTTATAGTTGCCTGCACTAACTATAACGGGGGAATTTCAATGGTTTTTCACGAGTGAAATGTCCAGCTTACTATAACATGTGTGAAACCTATGGTTTTTTAAGTGAATTTGCAAGGTTTTTTAAATACTAATTCCTAACTATAACGTGTGTGAAACCTATGTTTTTTTCAGTGAAAATATATATATATATATATATATATATATATATTATCTACTGGTGGTCGCCAGTAGATAGTTATAGTTAGGACCGTGTTTCCATAGGAAATCCGCAACATTCTATTTGGAATAACTTTGGCGCCGGTTGACGAATCCTCGTGAACATTTCAAAATAGGTGGGGCGCTCCGCTCCGCTCCGCACCCACCCTGAAAGTCTCGGGAGAATTCATCAAGCGGGGGCTGAGAAAAAAGGGGGGTCCCAAAACGCGTTTTCCCCATGCAATTTTCCATAGGGACCTTTAGTCCAAGGTACAGCCCGAACGGCTGAACAGAATTACTTGAAATTTGGCAGAGAGGTAGTCTTCAGCTCAGGGAAGTGCCTTTTGGTGTCAATCTGTCCAGTAGTTCCTGAGAAATCAAAAGTAAAATCATATATATATGTGGGCGGAGCCTAACCACACATCTCATCCTGAGATCTGATTGGCTATCAGCACTTCATCCAAGAAGTGTTGGCAGCCATCTTGGGACCAATATACATGATAGCACCTCATTAATAAGCATTGCAGTTAATAGAAGGTTTTAAGACTTTAGTTACATTATAAATCATTTGTTGATGGTACCATACTCATTTTAGGACTTGTGGTATGTTCTAAGGTGATTTCACCATGTGAAAAAGCCTTCTGCTGGGATATCATGATTGAGAGAAAAAAAATTTCTCATGCTTTTCCCACAGAGGTTTGGAAGGTGATCTATAAGCTAAACTGAGAGCTTATTTTCTGTAAATTCACATTATCTTTCTCAGTCATGTGAGAATGAAGTCTGACATTCTCAGTAAAACATGTACATCCAACAAGGGCAGAGTCTGTCAGTTGATTCCTTTGTGTTCTACTGCAGCTTCCCAGAGTGTTCAAAAGAACAACTAGAGCGCTAACAGTCCTACTTATGATAAACGTATGGCACACCTGAAGCCATCTTCCTTGGATTAAAGTGGTAACTCTTAAAACATTTAATTTAAAAAGGAACAAAATGAGGGGGTTCATTATTCCATAAAAAGTATGATTAGTGCTGCAGAAAGAAAAATTAGGGCACATTTTGAGTGACTTCTCAAATCCTCTTCTATTTCATTAAAAAATTCTGACATGCAGACTGAAACATGCACTTTCAATACCAGCAGCAGTTTTCCCTGGTGAGCAGTAGCTTTACTACAGTGATCTAATGAGCAAAAAGAGTGCTAACATTCTGAATTTATGGCAAATGTGTGACACATCTGAATGCCTTCTTGATGGAATCAAAGTAAAAAACTGAAAGTATTTCCTACTGAGGAGACTGCAGTAAATGAGGAAATTAGGAAACTTCATAACAAATAAGTCTCCCAAGATGGCCACCAGAGACAAAAGAGCCCAAATGTAGCTCAAATATCACCCAGATGTAGCCCAAGTATAGCCCAATGACAGAATGTCCCAGAGTGTTCTTAAAAACAACTAGAGCGCTTACTATCTTCATTATGAAAAAAGTATGGCACACCTGAAGCCATCTTGATTGGAATAAACTGGTAACACTTAAAACATTTAATTTAAAAAGGAACACAATGAGGGGGTTCATTTTGCCATAGAAATTATGATTAATGCTGAAGAAAGAAAATGAGGGCACATTTTGAGTGACTTCTCAAATCCTCTTCTATTTCGTTAAAAAACTCTGACATGCAGACTGAAACATGCACTTTTAATACCAAGAGCAGACTTCCATGGTGAACAGTAGTTTTACTACAGTGATCTAATGAGCAACTAGAGTGCTAACATTCAGAATTTATGGCAAATGTGTGACATATCTGAATACCTTCATGATGGAATCAAAGTAAAAAACTGAAAGCATTTCCTACTGAGGAGACTGCAGTACATGAGGAAATTAGGAAACTTCATAACAAATAAATCTCCCAAGATGGCCACCGGAGACAAAAGAGCCCAAATGTAGCCCAAAATCACCCAGATGTAGCCCAAATATAGCCCAATGACAGAAGTGTGCAAAACACTTATTCTTTTGTGTTTTTGCAGTGTTATATAGTGCAGACTTGTCAGGTATTGGAGTGCTTTACAAGAGCATTGGTTACATCACACAAGAACAAATTCATTTTGGTTGTAGACATGGGGAGACTAAGTGATTTGACCAGAATCACAGAATGTCGAGCTGAAGCAGAAACTCCAACCTGGTTCCCCAGTTGCAAAGTCTGCAGTTCTGGAAGTAACACCACATCCTCTCCCCTAAGTGCAACATTTAATCAAGTGGTCAACTGGATAAAAAAACATAAAAATAACAAAGTGCTTTGTCGCTATTTGAAAACTCAGAAAATATGTCCTTATTTTAGTCTTTTAGAGCACTAACCATAATTTTGATGCCAATAAGACCCTCTCATATATGTAATTTCTAAAGGAAATGCTCTAGGTATTACAGTTTTGATTACATCAAGATGACGTCAGGCGTTCCACACTTTTGTAATTAATATAGAATGTTAGCAATCTAGTTGTTCATTAGGATACTGTTGAGAGGCAGAGGCCAGGGGCACGGACTCTGAAAATTGAAGGCAGGTCGGAGGGTGCAAAGGCAACAATTTAACCACACTGAGCAGGCAGGAAGGGCCTATGGAGGGCAGTGGAAAGGGGGGCAGGGGCAACAAACCAACAATACAGGACTTGCAAGAGAGGCTGTGGCAATGTAATAGACCATTGTGGGCAGAAGGAAGAGGCAATGGTGGTACAACCATACATGCCAACAGACCCGATTCAGCCAGGAAACGTCCAATGTTTTTAAGCTCAAATTGGCTTTATTTGATCTGTCTCCTGTCTACAATCTCCTCTTTTTCAATGTAACTCAAAGGGGAAAATCAATACTCCAGTTTTTTTTCAAAATCTCCCTCTTACCAAGTTCAAAATGTTCGCAAGTATGGTACATTGGATCATGTAAGGAAATGGGGTAGGGACATGGACTTGGATAACAGAGGACAGGAGGGACATGGAGAGGTGCACCAAACTGACCCTGCAGGGCAGGCATCAGGGTTTGCAGCAGCACAATACACCACACAGGGCATGCGGGACGGGAGTGCTGCACAACAATCCATAGAAAGCAAGAGGGAGGGGACAGGACCATGCACATGGACAACAGAGAACAGAGGGGCAAGAGGCAATGGTAGCTAGCTGACCATAATGGACAGACAGGAGAGAAAGCTGCAGCATAACAGACCATAAAGGGCAGGAGGGACAGATCAGGGGCATTACAATGGAACAGACAAGCCAGGAGGGAGGGAGTAGGGGTCTGCACATGTAAACAGAGGGCTGGGGGCAAGGGGGCAGGGCAGGAGCAGCTTGATGACCATGGAGGTCAGGCAGGATGGGCACTAGAAGCAAGACACACCATGAAGAGCAACAGTGAGACTGTGATGACATACACACAGACCATGGAGGGAAGGTGGGAGGGGGTCAGGGGCAGCTAACTGACCACACAGGGAAGGTGGGAGGGGCCATGGCAGCACAGAAGACCATGCATGGCAAGTGGGAGGGTTAGTGGCAGCACAACGGCTATGATGGGCAAGAAGGAGGGTGCAGGGGCATGCACAAAGGACGATGGAGGATAGAAGGGAGGGTCAGGACCTGTGCACAGACAAGAAAGTTCAGGGGAAGGGGCCTCACAACAGACCGCACGGGGCAGGCAGGAGGAGCAGTTGCAGCACAACAGACCAGGGAGGGCAGAAGGGTGTGGCAGTACAATGGACCATGTAGGACAGGAGGAAGAGGATAGGGGCATGGCATGTGAACAGGCAGGGTGGAGGTGGCAGGGACAGGTTACAGTCATCTGACAATGCTAGGCAGGTGGGAGGGGAGTGGCAGCTCAACAGAACACTCAGAGTAGATAGGAGTGGCAGGTCCATGGAACTTGGTGGGCAAAAATGATGGAGCAGGGGCATGCACAAAGACATCGGAGGGCAGGGGGAAGGAGAATAGGGGCAGCAAGCTAAGCACAGAGTTTAAGCAGGAGGTCAATGATGGGGCATAGAATTGGGCAATGGAGGGCAGGAGGAGTGGACTGGTACATCATACTAAATTGAGGGCAGTGGCAGCACATCAGACCATGCATGGCAGGAGGGAGGAGGCTAGTCCATGGATTCACACAACAGAGGATAGGGAGGAGGGGGATGGGGCAGCAAGCTAACTGTTCAGAGAAGGCGGGTATTAGGAACTTTATTGTTTTTAAAACGTGTGTCTGTGCGAACTACCTAAAATATGAACAAGTATGCAGAATAATCTCACTTTTATTCAGGAAGAAGAGGACGTTTGTGACTGTGACTCCGGGCTCACTTGGCAGAAACACCCTCTGACCCTCCACCCCCTATCGCAAAATGTAATGCCCGTGAAAAGGGTAGGTGAACACAGTGTTATATAGAACATAGTCCTGAGAGCACGATTGAAAATGAAAACTAGATATAGTGTATGGTGTAAACTATGCACCAAAAAGTGTGATATAAGATGAACCGGGCGTGAAATAAATTATGAAATACATTGTGCACAATGACAGATTCATTGGAGAGCGCGAGATAGCACAGGCACTAGCGCGTGCTATGCGATATGCGCCTTGGAGTGTAATATGCACAGGGCAGTGTTGTGTAACCTAGCTAGTCTCTAAAGTTGTAATATAAAATATGTGCTGGATAGTGTAACGTTGCATATGCACTGTGACAAAGATATGGATCCCAGATTGTAATATGTATGGCATAGCACTGTGCGTTATAACATAGGCATCGAGGAAGGCACGTTAGATGGGGCTATATAACCCGTGCGAAGACAAGTGTGGCATGACATATTCACGGGGTGGTGTTACAGTGCACATGGGCTAGAGAGTGTCATAGCATATGCACTAGCTAGTGGAATACAACACAGAGGTGTGTGGCACTCAGCAGGCAATGGTGGGTGTAACACAGCATTGGGCTCTGCCAGGTGCGCGCTGTGACTCTCAAGTGATGTTCGTCCCCTTTCCAGAGAGTAAAATAAAAAGTATTACACATCCGGCAGTGGATGTGTGTTTTATTAACCATGAGGGGGGTTTCTTGCATAGTTTTGGTCGAATTTTTGTTGAATCCCCTTTAAATGGCTTGGTGTGCATGTGTATTAAATGTGCCCGTCAATAGCTACCCATGTTTGTATAAATAAACGACAAGGGTGTCTACCGGGATTAGGCACGGTAGGGCATCAGACATGTCAGAGCTTCACTAGTGGTGTAAATACATTCCACGTGGATTCATTGTATGCATAGTCGCCTTTTAATGAATATCACGCAAATCGTCATGGTGATAGGTACGTACGGTTTGTCCAGCATGTCCTAGGTGTGTCTATAAATATATATTTTTTAAAAATAATAAAAAACAGTGGCCGGCCCTGGGGATTGGGGTCAACAAAAATATAATTAGGAGACAGGCCCTGGGGGATGGGGTCATCAGGGCCAATTAATTAGAATAAGAAGGGGAACCACACAGCCCCCCTTTTCAAAAAATTAAAATAAATAAAAGACTGGCATCGTGCCGGAGGCCACGCCCCCTCCTTGCAGCACTCTGCAAACGCGCCCCCTGGCGAGTTGTAAGTTGGGGAATTAATTCCTCTTCAATACTGAGGGTTCCTGAGGGCCAACTAGCCCAACAGGCCTCTCCAGTATGCACCAGGGAGCTGCGCTGCAGACAGGTGTTCTGAGGCCAAGCCCCTTTTTACACCTCTCTGCAACGCAGCTCTGTGGCGCTTACTGGAGGTACCTAGTGGTCTAGTTTGACCCTAGGGACCCTTAGGATTCAAGGGGACTTAATCTCTCAACTTAGAACAGCCACAGGGCGCGTTTACACAGTGGTGAAGGGAGGGGACGGGGCCTGAGGTGACGTGTGCAAACACGCACTATGGCACGTTTTAAATTGGGGATATAATTTCCCTTCAATACTGAGGGCCCCTGGGGGCTAACTAGCCCACCAAGTGCTTCCAGTAAGCGCCACTGAGCTGCATTGCAGAGAGGTGGTCCAGGCCGTGCCACTTTTTACACCTCTCTGCAACGCAGCTCTGTGGCACTTACTGGAGGTACCTAGTGGGCTAGTTGGACCCTAGGGACCCTCAGGATTCAAATGAACTTAATCTCCCAACTAAAAACGGACACAGGGCGTGTTTACACAGTGGTGAAGGGAGGGGACGGGGCCTGAGTTAACGTGTGCAAAAACGCCCTGTGGCCTGTTTTAAGAGGTAGTTTTAATCCCCCTGCCCTATTATATACTAGGGGCATACAGAGGAGGTCATGCTAATTACAGGGGGACCCCAATGCATAGTGTTCCCTAGTGTATGTAAGTGTTTTCACTGTATTTTAAGTGTCTTTTAACATAGCACTGGCTCTAGGACTGGTTAGTCAGACTCAGTTACCACCAGTATCCATCTGAAAAAGTTGAGGGTACAGGATGATTTTGCAACAAGGCTTCTTTCTGTTCTTCTTTTTGTTCTTTCTGCATGTTATCCTTCTTCCTGCACTTTTCTTCGTCTTTGAGGACTTCTGTTGCTTCTTTCTGCACTTCTTTTTTTTCTTTCTGTGCATTTTTTCTTTTTTCTTCACTTGTCCTATCTCCGTAGGCATAGTTAGAAATTAGCATTTAAAAAACCTTTGAAATTCACAGAAAAAACCATAGGTTTCAGGCACGTTATAGTTAGGAATTAGCATTTAAAAAACCTCAGAAATTCACTGAAAAAACCATAGGTTTCAGGGGTGTTATAGTTAGCTGGACTTTTCACTTGTACAAAACCATTGAAATTTCCCCGTTATAGTTAGTTCAGCTAACTATAACTCGCGCGCCCGCAATGCACTGCTGATGACGTCACATATTACATCACTCATGACATGGTCAGTGACATCACTCATGACATCACTGATGACATACAGTCACTCATACATGTACCCACTCATTTATATGTACTCATACACCTATACATCGTGTTACAGAATGCCACTCATCTATAGAGTTACTCACACACATAGTCACTCATGATAATAAAGATTGATTGATTGATAGGCTTTATTTCGATACATAAAATATCTTAAAAGCAGTTCAACAGTTAAGAAAAACAGCAGAAAAAGGAAAACACGTTTCCAACAAGACAATAAAAACAATGCTTAATAAATACAATTAGTACAGTTAAGATCAGAATTAAATTGATACGGAAAGCTTTTTTGCACGAATCAACCAGGACCACTTTAAATATTTAGACACAGCACAAACCCCCAAAGTGGATATGTCGGACAATAAAATACGCAGGGCCACTGTGTGATTGCGAGTTCCCAACTGTCTACAAAGTGGTCTAAGCCAGTACCTCCTGGGAGAGCAATAATCAGGGCATTCAAAAAGAATATGCGCCACAGTCTCGACCCGCGTGGAGCAGAGGGCACAAAAGGGGGAGGGCTGGGGGGACAATTTCCATCGGGATATCAAATCACCTACAGGTAGGATCCCTACTCTGAATTTAAAATATAAGGCCCTATCAAAAGGAATAGAAATCATATCGAGATATGGTTCGTAAGCTACCACGTCTTTAATCCTCAAAAAGGCTACAGTTGACTTGCATTGGCGTGGATCAACAGTAAGTTTAAACGAAACCCAGTCCCAATACAATTTCTTTAGAGTGGCTTTGGGAGGGGCAGATCGAGTAGCCCAAGCTTCACCTAAGCCCAACTCCCCCAAAAGATGTTTAACGTCCCTCAACCATTTAATCTTACACCAGCCCCCATAGACATCACCTCGGACAGTCCCTCCGCATAGGAGGCTAGTTCAGGGACCCTCCACAAGCGGGCCCACAAGAGCAAGGGTCGTAATCGAGCTTGATCCGCAATTGATCTACAGCCTAAGTCCAGCAAAACTGGAACTGTGGGTGTACTCGAAGGGAGAGCCATCAGATCTTTCAAAAATTTGCTCTCCGATTTTGCAAGCACGTCAAAATTGCCTATGCCCCACAACTCTGCCCCATATAAGGCAGCACTAACCCCTCTAGCTTTATAAATCTCCACAACTGGGGCAATAAATTGTTTTGTGGAAGTACGATGTTCCTTGAGCAAGGCACCACCCACCCTTTTGTGATTAAGAAGCATCTTGTTGATGTGCGGAGTGCAACACATAGAGTCGCTAAGACGGATTCCCAGGTAATCAAACTCTGATACCCTCTCCAGGTAGGCAGAGTTCAACACGGGAAGGCGCCCCAATTTCCCAGGGGTATTCATGATCAAATATTTGGTCTTATCGACATTGATCACCAATCCCCTAAGGGAACAAAACTCCTGAAAGCGATTAAGAAGTTTTTGGAGGCCCTGGGGGGTCTTTGCAATAAGGAGGGTATCATATGCAAAAAGCAGTGTAGGGATCAGAGTGCCCGCCAGGGACGGTGCATCAGCAGGTTCTTGAAGCAAATGCTCAACCACCCCATTCACATAAAGAGAGAATAGGGTGGGAGCTAACACACATCCCTGGCGGACACCCCTACTTACAGGAATTCTATCAGTTTTCTCCCCATTCTTACCCCACCGGACCTGTGCATAATTGTCTGTATGTAGTTTTATCAGGAGTGATAGGATATAGGACGGCATCCCCAAACCCTGCAAGACCCTCCACAGTTCCTCTCTAGGTACCAGGTCAAAGGCAGTCTTGAGGTCAATGAAGGCCAAATAAAGACTGCCCTTGCCCAGCACCACCACCTTCCAATACAGGAGCGCCAGTCTAAAGACTTGCTCGATAGTCCCTGTTCCAGAGCGAAAACCAGCCTGGAAATCAGATAAAATCTTATTGTCATCCACCCATTGGAGGATTCTCCCCAGAATCACCTTCCCTACCACCTTTTGGGATGAATCAATAAGGCTTATGGGCCTATAGTTGGCGGGGTTGTCCCGACAACCCTTCTTGAATATCGGGACAACCTCCGCCCCTTTCCAGGATTCCGGTACAGATGCTCCCCCCATAATTACATTCAATAGGGTGGAAACCAACTTCCCCCATTGCTTAGGATTAGCACATAACAAGTCACCGGGTATCCCATCAGGCCCAGCAGTTTTAGGGGGACCGGGGACTTGATTACGAGCTCCACTTCTCTGTCGGTAAAGGGATACGCCTCAGTGTCCACTGCCTCAACCATCAGAGTGAAGGAGTCGTTAAGGACCCCCTCGACAGGGGTATAAAGGGACAAAAAGTGGCTTAACCAATTCTGAGCTGGGATATTACATGTCAGCAAAGTGTCAACAGGCCTATCCCTAGATCTTACTAAACTCCAAAATCCCCTAGCATTCCTTTCCATGCTTGCAGCCAAGAGGTCCACCCAGAACTTCTCTTCCCCCTCTCTTTTTGCTGCCTTTAAAGTCTGGGAGTAGTCTTTCCTTGCAAGCCTGATAGCTACCTGGGATTTAGATTTAACAGCCCCAACCAACGCTTTTTTCTTAACTCTGCATTTTTCTGTAAACCAACCCTGAGATTTCGGCAGCAACTTCCTGTTGTTAGCACAGGAAGCCATGCTAGGGAGAATAAATAGGTTACTCAATGCCCTAGTTAAGTCGCAGAAGGTTAGCGTAATCTCCTCAGGCGATCGGATCAGCGACTCCGACTTGCACAGTGCTGCGGCCAGGAGTGCCCCTATATCCGGCACTTTCTCTTCGGACATAATAAGCTTTGCCCACTTCAGCCGTCTACCACAATTACATGGGAGAACTTCGTGGGAAATAGGAGCTATATGGGACGATAATCCCCCCTTGACAGTTAACCACTGGGAAAAGAGAGTGAGTGAGAGGAGATTATGATCACTCTCAATGGTAGGTATGATCTCCATATCCTTCAGGATGCTCCATAGACTTGCGTCAAGAAGAATGTAATCTATTCTAGACGTATGATTTGGCCTATTA
Source organism: Triturus cristatus (assembly GCF_964204655.1). NCBI lineage: Eukaryota > Metazoa > Chordata > Amphibia > Caudata > Salamandridae > Triturus > Triturus cristatus. Next base: position 247,665,239 of record NC_140582.1, on the reverse strand, counting down.
TAAGTATGGGCACCCACTAGGTCAGACTTGGACCTCCCATTAACAGCCCTAAGATCAAATTCCATGTTAAGTGAGTTGATCTGTACCGCCACTTGGGACCACCTCTTAATGGGAGGTAGCGCTAGGGCAGGACTACCCCTCCTGGAGTCCTCCTCACCACTTCCCAATATATCGTCCAGGCCCAAGGGCTCAAACATGCAATTCAGATCTCCTGCCACCAAAATGCGAGATTTATTGGGGCGCTGCCTAAGCAGATCTTCTAGTAAGGATATTGTAGCCGATAGTATACCACCCTTCGTACCTCTGGCATAGACGTTAAAAATGTCTAGGAGGAGGCCGCCCCGTGTGCCCTTTATAGTAATAATGAGGAGGTCGGGAGAATTGGTAGGATGCTGAACCACCTGACAATCAAGAGCAACATCAACCCATATGAGGAGACCGCCCGAAGGGCGTCCCTTGCCTGAGACTGGGGGGACAGCAGGAACAAAATAAGTCGAATAACCTACCTTGTGGCAGGGTTCCCTGCACCATGTTTCCTGGAAAATGCAAATGGAGTAGCCCTCCACAAGCCCATTCCAGTCCGGAAGTCCCAGCTTCCTTGAAAGACCCGCGACGTTCCAGCAAAGAATCCTAATATCTGGATCCGGCATAACCGACTCCCTACAGTTAAGGTCCTGTGGTAAATTAGTGGCTTTATCCAACTGAGAGGGAAAAGAAACGTTGCTTTTATGCGGCACGTTAGGCACAGGAGCAACACCTGGGCAATGATCCCTACAGACCACCCCATGGCACGTGTCGGTTCAATATCCCGACGGCCCCCCATAATACCCGGGCCAAAATGCCAGTTGAAATAAATGAGGGATAGCAGGATTCACGGGATAGATAGGATCGATGCTCCAACCCCCACCAGAATGTGCACCATTGTAATTTGCTTCGGACCTAGGGTAAAAATAGGTTAAGTCTACTACAACAATGTTTGCCCCCCCAATTGCGTACTCTGGATTGCAAATAGTTTGGGCAACCCTAATGTCTTTAAAGTTTACCACCACACAATCTCCTTCTAGGTGCTTACGACCATAACCTACCCACCCTACCCTTCTCACTCCTAGGATCAACCCATCTAAACCTCTAGGAAGAGGTCTATTAGACTTTAACCAGTGCATGGTTTTATTTTTTAAAGCCTGATAGGATTCATATTGATCTTCCTTCAAAGTGGGTACGTTGGTAAGTATGGCAACATACGGGTGGCATTCGGGGGCAAATTTACCGGTGGAAAAGTAGGAGGCGCTTTTGGGAGAGATTCCTCTGGCTGGGTTTCTCTGTGGGGGTTCATGCAAATTCTGGACGAGTAAGCTTGATCAAGACCAATGCTCTTAGCAATCCCATTCGAGGTTTCCTTATATTTAGAAGGTCCCTTCCTACCCGGCAACTCAGCCCGGATAGGCTTTTGTACCGCGACATTAAGAGGCTTCGGCACACTCGATTGTACTAGGCCCAATTGACTAATACCACCTAAAGTATCCGTAACCTGAGTAGGAGGTACATTAGCCACAACCGACAAATTTGCAGTGTTTGCTGTATTAGAGGCGGTAGATTTATCCTGTGTGGGAGCAGCGAGCATCCGGGTGCCACTATCCCCTCCCTGTCCACCCTCCTTGTTTTTAGAATGCAGTTTGATAAGGGTTTTCAGAGAGAAAAAAATGTCCAAAGTTGCATGTTCAAATCTATCCAACCTCTCTCCCAACTCTTTTACTCTTTCCACAATCGGGGACAATAAAGTCAGATCTTCAAGTTGTGAAATTGTCACAGAGACATTAGATGGAACTGAATGGCAGTCTAATGTTGGATCTACACATGCGTCCTCAGTCATAAGACCTGAAGGATCCCCCCCCTTTCCCAACCCAATGATTTTCGTAGCCAGCCCCTCACCCGCTTTAGTTCCTATTCCCTTTACACCTTGTTTCCTTAGTCTCTTGTGAAGTTTAGGGAAGCTGCCTTTACGTGGGCTAGCGCTACTTTTCCTTTTAGTAGCAGTTATATTCGTAGAAACCGTTAGAGGTACCACAGGTGGTTGAGAAATATTGACTTGGGTAGTTGGAATAGTTGTGCGTTTTGGTAGAACAGGGAATTCACTGGAGCATGAGTCAGCACTACTGCTGTCGATAGGAGGGGGAATGGATATAGCTGCCAAATTCTCCAACCTATCTATGCTGGCCCTCAAGGATACAACCCGTAACGGCTCCGGTGGAGGGGATGTCATTAGAAGGGGATCTGGACTACATACAGGCGACGTAACAAGTGCCAGAGAACCCAATGAAGACCGTTTCGACAGAGGAAGTTCTAGGGAGAGACGCCGCTCTGTCATTACAATCTCCTTCTCTATGACAGCAGCCACCCGTGTGATAAACTGGTCCATAGTGCCTGTAATACAACTGGCTCCACCCTCACCTCCTCTCCTGAGGCTCTTCCCTGAGCGAGTGGACATTAACACAGCCTATAACAGTAACCAAATGTTAATAATGGTAGTAACACCCCTATACGTCTCAACGTATCAATGATATTTTCAGGGGAGATGGCCCGACCCGGCCCTGTACAGCCCCGGACTGCCACAGACTGCCCGCCCTTTGCCCGGGCTTCGCTCCGTGCTTCGACCCGCGCGCGTCCCGCGTGCGCGGTCGTTAGCGTAGTTAAGTACATATAGGCTGGGGACGTGGCTTGCAGGGAGAGCAGGCCAGGTGTCAACTATTGGCCAGGCAGGGACTCCTGGGAGATGGAGTCCCTGCAGTACCGCTCGCAGCCCTACTGCTGCCACAGACCTCCCCAGCCGCCGCAGAAACCACAGTCACTCCGCCGCTCCTTCCGTGAAGCGGGACCCGCGAAGTGGGTCCGGCGAACAGCAATGGCAAGCACAGCAGCTAAGTCCAGGAGATGAGGGTCCACTTGCCCAGGAATTACACAGAAGCACAAACAGTCCCACCAGCACCAGGAAAGGAGGATGATTTTTAAATGCAGCTGGTGTGCTGGGGGCGTGGCTTGCAGAGAGAGCGGGCTAGGTGTCAACTAGTGGCCAGGCAGGGACTCCTGGGAGATGGAGTCCCTGCAGTACCGCTCGCAGCCCTACTGCTGCCACAGACCTCCCCAGCCGCCGCAGAAACCACAGTCACTCCGCCGCTCCTTCCGTGAAGCGGGACCCGCGAAGCGGGTCCGGCGAACAGCGATGGCAAGCACAGTAGCTAAGTCCAGGAGATGAGGGTCCACTTGCCCAGGAATTACACAGAAGCACAAACAGACCCACCAGCACCGGGAAAGGAGGATGATTTTTAAATGCAGCTGGTGTGCTGGGGGCGTGGCTTGCAGGGAGAGCGGGCCAGGTGTCAACTACTGGCCAGGCAGGGACTCCTGGGAGATGGAGTCCCTGCAGTACCGCTCGCAGCCCTACTGCTGCCACAGACCTCCCCAGCCGCCGCAGAAACCACAGTCACTCCGCCGCTCCTTCCGTGAAGCGGGACCCGCGAAGCGGGTCCGGCGAACAGCAATGGCATGCACAGCAGCTAAGTCCAGGAGATGAGGGTCCACTTGCCCAGGAATTACACAGAAGCACAAACAGTCCCCAATAAATAATCAAACATACATTTACTTGCATATACAGTTATACACACACCACCACACTTACTTCTACGGAAACTTACACATACTTAGTCTTTTAAACAATAACTTATAGAAACACATACTTATTCATACAGGAACTCTTTCAATCTCTCACTCTCACATATACTCACTTATATACACCAATAGTTACATATACTAGTTTAAAACATATGTAGTTACTCATAAAGACACTATTGAGACAGTCATTCACTCACTAACACACCCATAAACACACTCATCCACCCATACAGTCCTGCACACATGCTGTCTTCAACACATACAAACAGTGAGTCACTCATTCATGCACCTATGCACTACGTAATACCCCCCACCGAACCATGCAGACACTCAGACTGATACTCAAAAAACCAACTAATAACCTATATAGACACCCATGTAGCTACTCACCAACCCATGCAGCCACTTATACACAAAGTGAGAGACTGATACAGATATTTACATATTTAAACATTACTCACTAAGCCATGTATTCACTATGATACACTTAATCAGTCAGTTACACAATCAATTTTTCAAAAACAAATCATCCATTTAGACACTTATATACCCATTTATTCTTCCATCGACCTTGAGCTATACATATATAAAACATTTAATTTTCAGAAAAACACACATTCACTGGATGATGTCATCAGTGATGTCATCAGTGATGTCATTTGAGATGTCATCAGTGATGTCATGAGTGATGTCACTGACCATGTCATGAGTGATGTAATATGTGACGTCATCAGCAGTGCATTGCGGGCGCGCGAGTTATAGTTAGCTGAACTAACTATAACGGGGGAATTTCAATGGTTTTGTACAAGTGAAAAGTCCAGCTAACTATAACACCCCTGAAACCTATGTTTTTTTTAGTGAATTTCTAAGGTTTTTTAAATGCTAATTCCTAACTATAACGTGCCTGAAACCTATGTTTTTTTTAGTGAATATATATATATATATTCACTGAAAAAACCATAGGTTTCACACATGTTATAGTTAGCGGAAATTTTACTGATAAAAAAACAATGAAATTCCCCCGTTATAGTTAGTGCAGGCAACTATAACTCACGCGACCGCAATCTTCTGCTGATGCTCATACTGTATTTAGACACTTATTTGCCCATGTCTTCTTCCATAAATTTTTAGCTATACATATATTACAAATATTTTTTTTTCATAAAGACACATATGTCATCAGCAGAAGATTGCGGTCGCGTGAGTTATAGTTGCCTGCACTAACTATAATGAGGGAATTTCATTGGTTTTTTATCAGTAAAATTTCCGCTAACTATAACATGTTTGAAACCTATGGTTTTTTCAGTGAATTTGCAAGGTTTTTTAAATGCTAATTCCTAACTATAACGTGTGTGAAACCTATGGTTTTTTCAGTGAATTTGTACGGTTTTTTAAATGCTAAGTTACTTTACGCCATTCGTGGCGTGCGTGCCCACTTAACGCAGTTCGTTCCGTGCGCGCACGATGCGCTTCGCGCACCGTGCGTGCACAGTGAGCACGCGGTGCGCTTCGCGCACCGCGCGCCCACTTTACGCAGTTAGTGCCGTGCACGCACGGTGGGCACGCGGTGCGCTACGCGCACCGCGTGCCCACGTTACGCTAGATGGGCCATGTACGCACGATGCGCTTCGCGCACCGTGCGCACATGGAGGACATATGATGCACTTCGTTTTGAAAGGTAATATTTAAATTTTTCACACCTCTTATAAGCCATGCACAAATGGTGCCCTTCGGGCACCATTGGAACACGGGGTGTGGAGAGAGTGGATAATTTTTTTTTTTTAATATTGTTTTACCGTACGCGTACGGTAAGCGTAATCGGCGAAATTAGCGAAAAAATAAAAATTTGGTTTTTGGCCTTGGGGGATCATTGGGGACTCCCACAATAAGGCTAGGTGTTTTGGAGCTGTCCAAACAGCCCCTTTACATGTTTTTGTGCTTTGTATTTTATTCCACACTCTCAGTGCGAGAGAGAAAATGGCGGCCGCCGCTTCCTGGTTTCGGCCAATTCGAATGTTTACTAAGATCTAAGAGCCAATCAGAATCGCGCTCGCGCACGCCACCGTACGCGTACGGTAAGCGTACCGTAAGCGCACTGTAAGCTGGCTCAGATATATATATTGATTTAAAGGCTATTTTCTCAGAATCTACTGAACAGATTTACACCATACCTACAAAAGGCACTTCCTTGACCTGAGGACTACCTCTCTGCCAAATTTCTAGTAATTCTGTTCAGCCGTTCGGGCTGTAGCTGTGTCTAAAGGTCCTATGGAAAAATGCATGGGAAAAACGTGTTTTGGGACCCCCCTTTTATCTCAGCCCCCGCTTGACGAATCCCCCCGAGACTTTCAGGGTAGGAGCGGAGCGTAGCGCCCCACCTATTTTGAAAAATTCGCGAGGATTCGTCGACCGGCGCCAAAGTTATTCAAAATAGAATGTTGCGGATTTCCTATGGAAACGTGGTCCTAACTATAACTACCTACTGGCGACCGCCAGTAGGTAATATATATATCAGGCTCAGTGGGGGACCAAAGTTTTAAGTAGCACTCAAATTAGGCACGTTTTTTTCCCCAATAAAAAAACATTTAATGGCATACACAGCTTTGCTTCCCAGTCTTTTACCGCATGCGACCGCAGCCTTACGCGTTTCGTGGCTTCACTTCGTCAGAGGCTGCAGCGGTCGAAGGAGCATGCCGGGCCACACCTTCTTTTTAAACCCACATTATACGCTGTAATTCAGCTGCTCTGTATGAGACGGTACATCAGGGTTATGGGGGATGTAGTCCGTTAAATATAGTACTTGGATGGATGCTCCTGTGATTAAATGCTGAATACAAGCTCTCCATGAGCCCTGAGAACAAAGCTGTGCTAAATCCTTGTGCCGGGCTCCACAACAGATCCCCACAATGCTGGGCCGAGCATTTCAGGGACAGAATCTCTCTGCGCTTGCAAAATCAGTAAAGCCCTTTTTTATTCCCCGGAGTTGTGTCGCGCTGTCTACTTACTTGGAAGAGAGCATAGACTGTATGTTTTAACCAGCAAGCAGGCGCTGGATGGCGATGCGCCCTCTCGTTCTGGAGCAACGCGGTGCAGCCTGCACTTGGAGTGTTTGTGTTTTCCGCGTAGCCCCCCCAGCATGTCAAAACCACTTGGAGTGATTCTGGATGCAAGGGGAGAGAGGAGGCAACATTGTGTGCCTGATTAGGGGACAAAGAAATGGCCGGACTCCCCAGTAACCAGGGGTGGTGTTGATACCTGCAGCCAATTGTTATTGGGGTACCACATGGTGCAAGGAATGCCCTGTTACTCAATGGGCCTCCTCAACGGACTATCAAGACCAGAAGGCACCTGGCTGGGATATGTAAGCAAAGCAGCTGTATATTATTAAGCGGAGGAGGGACGAGAGACCACCTGACTGGGTGTGGTCTCGGGAACAGCATAACATCGCTAGGCCCCCCAGGAACACCAAGAGCACCTTGAAACTGGCACTGATGAAGCCGCTTGAAGGCTGAAACGCGTATGCCGAGCGTTTCAGGGACAGAATCTCTCTGCGCTTGAAAAATCAGTAAAGCCCTTTTTTATTCCCCGGAGTTGTGTCGCGCTGTCTACTTACTTGGATGAGAGCATAGACTGTATATATATATATATATATATATATATCTTTCTGATCTCGTGCAGGACGTCCAGTGTATCTTATCTTATATCAGTTATTGCTTGTTTATTAATCAGTATTATAGTTTGCTCAGTTATTGGTTCGTGCCTTTAGATTATAAGTTTGGTACATATATTTTAATCTTATGCATTTGGTATCTGAGATAGCCTTTGTTTAGAGAGTATTATGTAATAAACCCCAAGCCTTATTCTAAAAGTGATAGAGTCTTTGCATTTTGTTAAATAAAATGCAAGTGGTAAGACATGTTCAAAAGTGTATATTATTCAAAGGTGCAGTGGTATATTTGCCTCCTAGGTGGGAGTGCAGGGATTGGGTGTGGCTTATTGGTGAGAAGCCACATTCAAAACACACATGAAATATACATCATCACAACTTCTATTTGTGCTCCCAGACATTTGAGAAAATAGTTTCCATTGGACTATAGCATCGTCTCTCTGATCAGCCCTCCTGCCCTTCCTAGTCCACATGTTTCCTGCTGCCCTTTGGCTTTCTCGTTCTTGCTGTCTCTTGTTCTGCATGCGGAGGACACAGAAATGTTTGCTCAAGTGATTTTTCGTCTGAATTGGCGAACAGATTAACACAAGAATGCAAGTGTTACACAGAGACACCATTCAACAGCATCACACCAAGAGCCTTTTCAGGAATCATCAGTCAGTTGGGCACTTGCAGATCAAATCGTCGCAGGACAGCCAATGAAGGTCAAAGGGCGTTTCACAAAAAGGACGCCCACTCACACCTTGTAGTTCGGGCTAAAGCAAGCTTTTTGTGGGCTTGAATATTTTGCACACGTCTTCCAGGCACAAGGTTGTATTTCCATACATATGCAAGTGTAGGAGCTTAGGTACCAAATAGCAGTGAGATGTGAACGCACTGCCTATCAGCACACAGTGTTGAAATCATGTTTTGTTTGCAGCCCTCATTGTATCTGCTAGTTTTATGACATGTAAGGACTTCTTTGCAAAGCCTTTCATGCACAACAAAGTGAGTGAATATAAACTATGACAACAGAAAATCTAATCATTCGTGTTCTCATTAAAAAGGCCTCCTGACACAAAACAAGCGAGTTTTATTTTCTGAAAAGGATAAAAGAAATGCAAGACAATAAAACGGAAGGGGCAGGCAACACTGTATGGAACATTTTTTTTAAATGAGAATTTAGCTTGACAGTGTTCTATTTTTTGATGCATTTCTTGTAACATTTTGTATGTGCGAATATAGAGTAAACATTACTATTGGAGAAGCGGGTGCAAGGGAGAAAGGAGACAGGCAGTAAAAAAACTGGAATCTTTCAACCATACCATAATAATCTTCATATCACACTCACCATAAGCTCAACACATGCCCGTTTCTCGCTATGACCTTTCAGAACTCCCAGGGCCCAGGAGAGAACAAAATGTTTGCTTCATTTTAACCCTTATCTCTGCATACCATGGTTTCACAGTAACTGCAGTTATTGTACGCTACGCACTTTTAATTTTCTCAACAACGTCCTGAACTTTCCCAGCCTGCCTCCCCCACGCTAGCTCAGTCATCAGCCCGCCCTCAACCACAATTATCCAATGGAGTTTAAAAATGAGGAGGTGCCGTGGCGAAGAGCAGGCGTGAGCTGCTGACATCACTAACATGATGCAGTCATTGTGCCTGGACCTAGGTGGGTCAGCCCCTACAGACATACCAGACAGGCATCGGAACCGAAGGAGAACAAGAACAGGTACATTTAATTTTAATAATTTGTCAGCACAATGCCCAGGGAGGGGAAATTCAATTCGCCTGCCCCTGCAAAATAAGTACCGGTGTTGAGCACCGGAAACCACTGGCACAAATTAAGCACTGAGCTTAGGGCTCGATATATAAATTAAAAGCAAGGGGGAAAGGGGCAGCCCTGTCTGGTTCCTCTTGTTATCTTAAAACTTGTTGTACAATTGCCATTCAGCAAATTGTTTTGGCGAGGGCTCCCTGTAAATGCCCCTTATAGCCCTACATAATTTGTTACCCAGATTATATTGGCCTAAGAGGGTGGACAAATACTTCCAATTCACTCTGTCAAAAGCCTTTGTGGCATTGAGTTTTCGGATCGCAAGTGAAGCTTTATTTGCACTTGCCGAATCAATAGAGTCTATTAAATCATGGCTTAAGTGATGAATAAATCTCTATTTCACAAAGCCGTTTTGATATCAGCTATCAACCCTCCAATTAGTTTGCTCAGTCTTTTAACCAGAATAATAACAAAGAACTTCTAATCACAATTTAAGAAGTGAAATTGGCATATATGAATAACATAACTGAGGGTCCTTTCCTGGTTTTAAAATTAAAGTAACCACTACTTCCTCCCAGGACTTGGGGAAGTGGGCTTCTTAGTCCCAAATTTCTACAAAAAGCTGGGTCATTACGGGCATATTATATCACTTATTGTTAATTAAAATTCATTAGGAACCCTGTAAGACCCAGTTACATGCCCTCTCTTACTGTTATGTATCAATAGCATTACCTTGCCTTGGATTATCTCTTAATTGAGGGTTTCCTTTTCTTCCACTGAAGTTTTTTCAACAGTCTGTCCCTCCAATCAATCACTGACATGAGTCTCCAACGGAATCAGCCCTCCTAGCAGTGACAGAACATCTGAGGGTCGCACTGGATGAGGGACGTACGTCGGCACTGATTCTATTAGACCTCAGTGCCGCGTTTGATACGGTCTCCCACTAAATTCTGCTACAACGGCTGGAGGAGGCGAGGATTTCAGGTTCCGCCCTCGACTGGTTCACCTCCTTCCTCTCTGAGAGGACCTTCTAGGTGTTGGCTTCCCCTTTCTGCTCTCGGACCCATACTATTCAACAAGGGGTATGACAGGGCTCAGCATTGAGCCCTATGCTGTTCAATTTGTGCGTTCAACCTCTAGCAGCGGTGGCTAGGAGCAGAGGCCTGCCACTGGTATCGTATGCCGACGATACTCAGTTGGTAGTGGCACTTTCTGGCAACTCAGCACAGGATGCCTCCATGTTCCGGAGCAATCTTATGGCCATCTCTGAGTGGGTGTCTCCCAACTGTCTGCAGCTTAACACTAGCAAGACTGAAATCCTGTTGGTTGGGTGGGATGGTGAGCTGTGGAGTGAGCATTGGTGGCCTACAACCTTGGGCTGTGCCCCCACCCCCAAACAGATGGTAAAGAATCTGGGTGTTTGGGTGGACTCTGCTCTCATCTTTCAGGCCCAAACCAAGAAAATGGTCGGGACCTGTATGGGTATTCTGCGGGGGCTTAAATCATTGTTAGGTTACTTTGACCCATCCACTCGACAGGTCATCATCCAGGCTGCCATCCAGGCTGACTTGATTACGCCAGCTCGTAAGGAGAGCATGGGCTGGGAGGCGTACCTTCTGCACACTGGCAGACAAACTTTGGAACTCTCTCCCACTGTCCATCCGCAGCCTAATTAATTACCTGGCTTTCCGTAAGGCAACTAAGACTCCTCTTTTCCCTTCACTGTACGCTTCTGTGCCTTTTCTGGTAGTCCTCTCCATCTGACTGTTATTAGCGCCGGGACGCCACTTTACTGGGGCAGCTGTGCACTTTATAAGCTACATAACATAACATAACAACACATCCGAATTCTCTAAATTCAGAGTCTCAAAAAAATCAATGAAGGCTTGCTACATATCTTGAGATTCTATTAATCTGTTCCTTGTTCTGCTACATTTTATTTCTCCTATCTCATTTCTCGTCTGATCTGTCTTGCTTTTCAATGTCAAGAGTTTCCCTGCATTCTCACTATACTCAAAGTGTGCTAGTCTACTAGCTTTCCAATGTGCCTTGACCCTTTCCTCCAAAATGGCACTCAGACTGAGCTTTCATCTTGAATTTCTTTTAATCACCTCACCTTAGATTCTGCGTCATCCAATTGCTCCCAGGGTCAAGACTGGGCGCAGGGTCAAGACTGATTTGCATATGGCTGTGTCCAAACTGGAATGGCATGGTGAGCAAAAAAACGATGGATTTAGGCCCAGGTCTCTGTACTCAGATGAATATATGACATTGTTCTGCATTCTGTCCATCAATTGTTCTTTTTGCATTTGTCACCCCAAGTGGGACGGGTATGCCCAGACATGGGTCCCGTGCTTTCCATGCCACCGGAGTCAATCTATCCTGGCTGATGAAGAATGAAAGCCCGAAACCGGTCCTAGGATGCTTGTTTCCAGTCCAGGGAGGACCTGGTCTGGCAGTTCGGACTGGACTGTTCCCATTGGGCGCAGGGTCAAGACTGATTTGCATATGGCTGGGTCCAAACTGGAATGGCATGGTCAGCAAAAAAATCATGGATTTAGGCTCAGATCTCTGTACTCGGTTGAATATATGACATTGTTCTGCATCCTGTCCATCAATTGTTCTTTTTGCATTTGTCACCCCGAGTGGGATGGGTATGCCCAGACATGGGTCCCGTGCTATCCATGCCACTGGAGTCAAGCTATCCTGGCTGATGAGGGCTGAAAGCCCGAAACCGGTTCTAGGATGCTTGTTTCCAGTCCGGGGAGGTCCTGGCCTGGCAGTTCGGGCTAGACTGTTCTTATTGAGCACAGGGTCAAGACTGATTTGCATATGGCTGGATCCAAATTGGAATGGCATGGTGAGCAAAAAAACGATGGATTTAGGTCCAGATTTCTCTACTGGGGTGAATATATGACATTGTTCTGCATTCTGCCCATCAATTGTTCTTTTTACATCCAGTTGCTCCCAGCACTTTTTCCCTAACACAGCTATCTCCTGTTCCAAGTCTTCAACCACTTTCTTATACTGCTTGCTTTTTTGAAGTGGAAAGCCCCATATATATAATTTAAAAGTGTCCCATGCAATATGAGTAGCAGCTGATTTACTATTTATTTTGAAACAGGTTACTGTCCTTTGTCTTAGAATATATTCATTCCTGATCTTTCAATAGGGAATAGTCTAAAGTCCATCTTCTCGTCTTTTTATCGAAATCAGCCTTTAGGTTTTAGACCACAGCCGCATGATCCAATAAATGAGCTTTCAAATGCCACACATCTTTCATGAGCGCTCTGATCAGAAAATAATAAATCCTTGAACTCTGATAATACTACATATTATGATAAGTATAGCCCTTGACTTCACAATTCCTCTCTCTCCATATGTCACAGAGGACATGCTGTTTTCTTCAGGCAACTGATATAAGCTTGCATTTTAGAATAGAAATATGAGCTTCTTTTACTTATCCAAATGATGGTCCATCACCACATTAATGTCTCCAGACATAATAATCAGATACTGGGTTTTGGACAACGCTAGCCATAAAGTTTGTAGGGGCTATATGTTATCTATATCAGGGCCATAATATCCCACCAATGTGTAACATATGTCAAATATGTTCACCGTCACAATGGCCCATCTACCCTTGTTATCTACTTTACAATTTAGAATATTAACCTCTATCTGTTTTTTGTTTAAAATAATCATCCCATTAACATGACAGCTTTGTTCCGAACACACCACTTGCTTTACCCATTCTGTTTTTTAAAATTGTCTAGGCACTCAGCTTTAGACAAATGTGTTTCATGTAAAATAATAATTCTTACCAGAGCATCCCTCAAGTATTCAAAAATTGTGAGTCTTCCACTCCTAACTCTCAGCCCATTAACATTCTAAGATAACATTTGAATCCCCTTGCTACCTTTCTCAAACTTGCTGTTTACCTTGGAGCCTAAACTGTAATAACACTCCTCCTAAGGAAGCTTCCAAAGCAACAGGACATTTGTTTTTATTTTCTCTTTTTATGCTCCCCACTTAGTTTTCCCTAAACCATCCCCTTACCCTCCACCCAACCCTGGAGAGCCCTCCCACAGCTATTTGAAGGAGGAGAACATGGTGGCAGCTAGTGGGGTACTGCAAACACGGTGGAGTAGAGGAATACATATGTAGTGAAGTGGTGAAGTGGGGTAGACAGCCCGGACCACAGACTGTGAATTGTTTTTTATTTTCTGTCGAGCTCTGGTACTAGGACCTGGGAACTTACCAGCAGCACCATCGTTGGTGAGGAATGTGTGGTGCTTGTAATTGAGAGGCCGGTTGGTGTGGTGCAAGGTCCGGGATGAGGCACAGCCGGAAGGAAGGACGCAACCGGTGGCACCATGGAGGTACTGTGCTGGAGGATGGCATCCCAGGAAGTGAGGAAAGCCCACAGGCTCACTTACAGGGTCACGCTAAGGCGAAAGAACAGCTGCAGCTGAGGCAGCACCTTGGAACCACTTTTTGAAGCTGCTTGGGACTCCAGCATGCTGTATAACCAGGTCACGCCTGAAGCGGGAACCTTTCATGCTGGAAAGACAACAGGGACCAGGCTAATGAGAGGAAGTCACAGAAGACAAACAAATACACACCAAGGAGTACGAGTGGCTCTTGGTGGCTCTAATCTATTTGAGAATCAAGCTCTCCAGGAAAAGAAGTTGGAGGTTGACCCTTTAAAAATCAAAGTGAAAGCCCCAAAGGTGGGTAAGATTATTCCCCTGGACCTGCAGGAAGAAACACTGGTGCCCCACATAAAGCAGCAAGGGGTGTTGGGCCAATCTCAGACATGATGGTCGGGTAAGTCAGACCTGGCTCCTCAAGTGAAACATCTAAAGGTTATCACCCTCTCTTAAGTCATATTTCAGATTGTGTACAAGAAGCAATTGGGGAAGGTTTCCCTATCTCCTGATATCGGTCAAGCTTCCTCTACACAGGATTCCGATTTAAGGGTTGAAATGGCAACCTCTTTAATGGAGAAAGTTCTCATGGATAAGTTGTAAGAGCAGTCTTTAGATCATGACATTAGGGCATTGAATGTGCCTCAGATCCCGGTAGAAGCAAACTAGTACCAGTGCTTGACAGAAGATGATTCTATGGTGAGGACAGAGGCAGATGCTGACACTGATACCTCTTTAACGTCTAACAATACACGTGTTGGTTTAGGGGAAGCTGAACGAGTTAAAAATCAAGATAAGCCATGCAGATATTTTGAAAGGGAAATCCTTGCTGGTGTTACTCCCGATAGATAAATAGAAACAAATCACATTAAGTCTGATTGCACTCTGTAGTTAAAGTTAGTGTTGCCAAAGATAGAAATTCCTCATCTATTAGCTCCCTGATAATGTTCCACCCATGTGACAAATCACCCCAAAATGGTCCAGACCTATAGCATTTTCTACAATTCAAAATACTTTTTTGTGGAGAATCGTTAAGGGGTGCAAAGATAAAAGGCATTACCTAAAAGCGTTTTTCCACCAATGCATTTTCTGTAGACTATTGCATTTGACACAGCGTGAAAACGGCTATATATTACTGTACAGCGATGATGCTTTTTGGGTGCTGTAGTTCAGTAGGGTAAGTGTTTTTTTAAGTTTTAAGATATTAAAACTTAGTGATGGCTGTCACTGTAGTACTTTCACATAACTTCACAAAACCGTGGTGCATGGCCATAAAATTATATATTTAACCTCTTCAGTGCCCATGACGAGATAGTCTCGTCATGGAGCACGGTCGCGCTGTGCCCATGACGAGACTATCTCGTCATGAACCCCACCCACTAATGTAACGCCCGGCACAGGAGGGGGAAAGGGCGTGGCACAGAAGGGGTTAAAAAAATAAATACATTTCTTTACTTTTTACCACTTTAATTGAGTGGTAATAAGTAGGGTCCTACTGCTTAACTATATCCAAGGCCCTAACACCAAACACAGCCAAAGTGTAGTAGAAACAATTTGGCTGCATTTTCATTCCCTCAAAGCAGCCATTATCTAATTGGCTTCTCACCACCATGTACCATGGTATACTGCAAAGTTATCATGGCATACCATGGCCCAAAATATACCTAAGGCTTAGCTCTATTATTGGATGGTTGTGCTCTTGCATCACTCGTGTTTCTGCATGGACAATGCAATACTCAAGTCAGATTTACAAAGTAATGCACAGCTACCATGCGTGATCCTGCATTGACTGGTAAATCTGGAGAAATGCAAGTCAGCGCAATTTGCTGTTTTGCATTACTCTGCTCACCATAATATACAATGCTACTAAGTTTCACATGCCTGCTGCGCCACAGTAGTTACTTCACTATATGCTATTCCACTCCACGCCACTCCACTCTACACCCCTCCACTGTACGAGACTCCACGATACGCCACTCCACTCTGTACTATTACACTGTATACCACTCCACTGGCTGCTCCTCACCTATACTCTATTGCACTCTATACCATTCTATTGTACACCACTCCACTCTAATCTATTCCACTGTATGCAGCTACACTCTATAACACTCCTTTTGAAAAGTAAGTTATTGGGAGGGGTACATAGGCACCTACCACTTGTAAATGGGCCACCAACATGGTATAGGGCCAGTAAATGTCTTAATTAATTAGCCCCTTACTAACCCTTGGTAGCTGACAGCGAGTAATCAGGCCTAACTTAGGAGACAGGAATTTAAAGCATTTAGAAACAGCAATACATCAAATAAGTAAGACATAACACAGAAAAAAAAATCCCACACCAATTTATGACATTAGGACTAGTTTTTATTTTTGAAATGACACCAAAACAAGATCACCACTTTATACTGCTTAGAAACATATAGTGCCGCTCTTGGACATCTGGTTGCGCTTGACCGGGTCAAAGTCAAAATTTAAGGCCAACCGTGATGGAGCCCTGGTTAGACAAACTAAGCAGGAGGCCTGTTTAAAATTTTGCTTTCAAATTTAGAAACTTTTGTGGCTCTTTTTCTTGCAAAGTCTCTTGACCCTCCACAGCAGGCCTGATTCGAAACACCAAATGCGTTTCGGCGCGCAATGAAATTCGTTTTATTTATTTATTTACTTACATTACTCCAGTTGGCCATGAGCCAGAGTTTACTACCCCCACCCTACCCCTCCCCCGCCATGCCCCACCGCTCCACGGCACTACCTCCACGGGTCGCTACTGAACACTCCACTATACACTCTACGCCACTCCACTTTACACTATTACACTGAACACAACTCTACTCAATGCCAGTACACCCTATGCTATTACACACCATGTGATTCTACTCTACGCCTTTTCAGTGTATGCCACTCCACTGTATGATACTCTGCTATAGGCTACTCCAGTATATGCTATTCCATTAGACAGAACACCACTGTATGCCACTCCACTGTATGCTATTACACTCTACCCCATTCCAGTATACTCCACTGCGTCTACACCACTCCATTATACGCCGCTCTGTTCTATGCTATTACACTGGACACAACTTCAATCTTTACCTGTCTACTTTATGGTATGCCACTCTAACCCGGTCCACTGTACCCCACATTTCTGTATAATAATACACTCTACCCTACTCCAAAATACAATACTGTAGTCTAAACCACTCCACTGTATGCTACTACACTATACGCTATTACACTCTATTTCACTCCACTGTAGGCCACTCCATTCTACGCTACTCCACGCTATGCTGTTCCACCTTATGCTACTCCACTGTACGCTACTCCACTCTATGTCACTCCAGTGTGCTCTCCTCCACTCTATATAACTCCACTCTGCAAAACTCCACAACATTCTATGGCGCTCTACAAGACTTTATTCCACTCTATTCCCATGCACCCCACTGTCCAAATTTTCACTCGACTCTATGCCAGCATACTCTATTTTGCAACACTCTACTTCTCTCAACAAAAGTCTCCATCACTGAACAAACCAGCACTCCACTCAACTGTATGAGACACAACTCCAATTTATAACAGTTTCCTTAACTCTACACTATGCCACATCAAAGTATGCCACCCAAATCTACAATTTTTCCCTGTAACCCACTCCGCTCTATCCTATTCTACTCTATGCCCCAACACTTTTCCACACTCCACTGTACAGTATTGCACTGCATGCTATTTCATTGTATGCCACTCCACTATATGGTTATCCACTTTATGCAATTACAGTGCACTCTACTCCACTTTTCTCACCGCTCCATTGTATGATACTCTCCTCCACCCTACTCCATGCTTTAAAGGTCTAACACACTTCATGGAACTCTGCGACATTCTACTCTAATCCCCATAAACGCCACTGCCCAACTGTATACTCCACTCAATGACCATTCACTCTAATGTACAGCACTCTATTCCACTATGCAACACTCTTCTATATGACACAGCCCTCACCTCTACTATATGTCACTCTACTCCAGTTTATAACAGTTTGATACTTACACTACACCAGTACACTCCACTCTACTCTACGACACACCAATACACTCTATTGTACTTTATTCCACACTACGTTACACCACTCTACTCAAATCCACTCCATTGTACAGGACTTCACCTCACTCTACGCTACTACACAACAATCCACTCTACTCAGCTCCACTATTTCCTATGCTACTGTACTCTATGTACTGTACTGTACTCTACTCTATAACACTATATTACACTATGTGCCACTCTCTGACACTTTAATCTTGTCTATACCAGTTCACTGCACCATACAACACTGTATTATACTGTATGCTACTGTACAACACTCTACTCTACAATACTTTAGTCCACTATATAACACTGTAAGCAAATCTTTGTATGCCACTGTGCCCCACTTTACTCTGCTCTACTCTGACACATTACTCTACTCTGCCCCACCGCTCCATAGTACACCACTCCACTCCACACCATTCAATGACATTGTATGCCAATTCACTCTACAACACTCTACAACACTGTATTAGACACCACTCCACTGTACAAACATCAACTAGAATATATGCCACTGTACTCTACTGTAGTCTACATCACTTTGCAATATTGAACGACACCCACTACACTCTACTTTACAACACGGTACTCCGATTTATAACAATTTACTCAACTGTATGCTATGCCACTCCACTCTATTGCACTCCACGCTACAATAGCAAATGACACGCCACTCCCCTCTATGACACTTCACTCCACTATACACTACCACACTCCAAAGTACTCCACTGCACTATACTTCACTCTACTACACTTTATCCCACTTCGTACCACTATCCTAAACTCCGCTCTAAGCCCCTCCACTGTCCAACACTCTTCTCCATTGAATGCAACTCCACTGTACAAAACTGTAGTACACTCTATGCCATTCTTGCCATTCTGGGACACTCTACTCCTACTCTACTGTTCAACATGCCATTCCACTGTACAACTCGCAGCTCCAATCTCTAGTACTTGACTCCACTATATGAGACATCATGCCACCACACTACATAGCACTTTACTAACTGTACGATACACTAGTACACTTTATTCTATTCCATTTGATTCCAATCTACAATACTCCAGTTAATGACAATAGGCTTTACAACACTCTCCTCCACTGTACAGCATGGCACTCCACATAACAACTCTCCCCTTGAGACACAGGACTCTATGATTTGAAACACCTTTTATATATACAAATTTATCAAAAAATTGAAATTCAAAGAAAAAAAGCTTAGTTCTAGTTAGGAAAATGTATTTTTCCTTCACAAATTACACTACATAAACCTAAAAAAATTCCAAAGTTCTGTTTATAACTTTCATTAACAATGTATCCACTTCAAATTTTTATAAGGAGCTGACCTTTTTACACAATGTTTTCAGCTCACTAAATAGACAACATTGTCAATGTTGTGGGAAAGACTATTGTGCCCATTCTGCGGATGGGGCATGACCCGGAGCGCGGACAGGCTGTACATACCCCTTCTTTTTTTTAACCATTTTTCCCCATTGTCCCCCAAGTGGCATATAGGGGATAAAGACCCCTATCTGCTCCTCTTTGCAGTAGGAACACTTTTGTATGGAGGAGGGGCATTGTTCCATGACAAAGGGGCAGCCACCTCTAAACAGTAATCCCTGGTGTCTAGTGGGTGGATCCCTGCTTTGGGATTGTCCTCTGAGTGTAATCCCTAAACAGGGATCCACTACAGAAAGACAGTGCTAAAAAGGGGGCATTGCTTTCTTTCCTGCATTGCCTATTCTACAACAGAATGGTCCTTGCTGAGTTATGCACCCCAGCACCTATCAAAGGGAAGAGCAGACTTCACAATTACCAAGAGGGACATTAAGGATTTGTGGAAGTCAACGGGTCATCCACCACACTGAAGATGGTTAATAAAATAAATCATGTACTCAACACTTCATCATGAGCTACAATCTATTTAACTTGACTGTACTTTGCAACGTAGAAAGTATCTTTTTACAAAAAAATCTTTATATTTCTTGTTTTGATTCCAAATGGGCAATAATTTGGAATTATCTGATTGCATTTAATTTCACAATATACATCATGATGTCAAAGAGTTCTCCATGCACTTTAATATTTTTTCTGCTCATGGTGCGCAAAATATTTCACTAAGTTACATCTCCATGGAGCTTACAATTTGCTCCAGAATAAGGAAGGTTATGATTGGAAGACGGACTTTCGAACAACTTGCACACACTACGAATATCAGGTCATCCCCTTTGGCATCACTAATACTCCAGCAGATTTCCAGAGGTTCTTTAATAGCAGATTCTTCTCCGCTGTCTATTCGAGGTTGCTTGTAGATCTTCTTTCAATGGAAAGGGTATCCTGCTAGTGAGCGTTCTTGAGTTCCTGCCTCTTCAGTCCTTGCCCCAATACTGATATGTCATTTTTTTCTGGCCTTTCCTGACAAACCTAGGACCTTGAGAACAGTGGTACTTTGCGGGGCCCGCAGTTCCCAAACAACACTATAGTTAGCCCACAGCTGAGGCCGGGAGAGTCTCTCAACTGAGTTTGTTTCCTCTCGTGCTTCTGGGCTCCAGACTGCTCCTCCTTCTCTCTTGATCTCCACATGGCAGTCACCTGCATTAGGGTTTGCAGCCACCCTTTAAAGTGATTCTACAGCTACTCCACTTCAGATTTTTATTATCTTTACTGGAGACAGTCGTATTCCGAGCTTGGATCTCCGCAAGGTAAATATAATTTTTTTTTTAAAGTTTTTAAACTTGTTAAATGTTAGTAAAAATATTTTTGGGTTAAATAGTAATGTAGAACTGAAGAAAACATGTTACAGCATTATAATCTCTATTTTTAATTAAATCCTTAAGTAATAAAACTATATTAAATTAAATTATTTTTTTTTAAGCTTACATTAAAAACTAAATCCCCACCGTTGGAAAAAAAAATAATGTGTTAATAGTTATTAAAAGTGATGTAAAAAATCTGAGTAATTTACTTATATTTTAATAAACATTATTGTTACATTAATTTGGGGATTAAAATATATAATAATTTTTAAAATATGTGCTATTTTGATACATTAAATTAACATTAAATTATATTGATTTATATTTTTAACCACTTAAAATAATTTCATATTATTTCCTTTAAGGTTTTATTTTTAGTCCCTACCACCATCATTTTCTACGGGAGAGTGTTGCAGTACCAGTGGTTGGCCATGTGTGGTGCTGAACATAACTTGTATCCTATGGGATTTCGATTTTGGTGGAAGGGATATCTGTCACCATTTTAACGGAGTAACCAGTGCTTAATTTGTAAAACAATAAGTGCAAGGGCCCTCGTCAGGAGGCCAGTGCAGCTTCCAACACCTGTGGTCCTTGCCAGTGCTGCTAATGAGAGAACCAACACAACTACGGACCTTCACACTCCTACAAGTGGTACAATTCAGACTATTTCATGCCCCCAGTGCTATAAGAATGGCTTGGCCAGCAAGTATTAGAGCTTTTAATGTATATTTTACTAATAAACATTTGTGGCAGACTCCTTTAAGTGCCTGTGTTGACAAATAAGTGCAGGTGCTGAGCACCAGAAACCACTGGCTCCAATTCAGCTCTGGGAGTAACCCATCCTCTCAGATCTAAACCAGGGCTTATGACCGCAGGAAGAGGACTATCTTCGTAGATATGACTGCACACTGTGTTTTACCCTCTTCGCAAAGCAGCTCAGCAAACTTGATTGCAGTGTTGCATTGAGTGAAAAATTAGCAAATCAGGCCACAATGTACCAGTAGCTCCATTTCATGCATATCAGGGATTACTGATAAAACTGATTGGGGATTTCAAAAGGAAGTAAGAGCGTTCTACATTAATATTAATGGGAGATTTCATTGCCACAAATAAATTGCAGATATGCTGCAGCATATTTTCAAACACAGAAACAATTATTTTACAGATAAAAATATGATCGGCGGAAAACAGATGACAAAATGACAGTATCTTCTCATACCAGATTAGAAGTGAAAAAGATCAGCAACGTTTTGCCACTTTCTCTAATGGGAGAACGACCTCTTTAATCCACATGACCTTATATCAACACATTTGTTCTCACATATTTAGAAGATTAATGTAGGAATAATTTATGTAAATTACCATTGTCATATGAATACTGCAATAAACGGAACCACAAAATAAAGTCCTAGACATTCTGTCTGCAAAATACTAAATTGTGTATACGCTGCAATAAGAAGGGCAATATAATAATCCATGATGTAGGGCACTACTCTATCTTCTTAATAAATACACTTGATTCTGGTTTTGATAACCAAAATATATTTGCACAGATTCTGGTAGACTGTCCCAAAAATGAAGAAATATAACCCAATGACGTACCACGCCACTGAGGTATGAACGTTAAGAAAAAACTCCTAGGGCCTGATTACGATGTCGGTCAGACAACACCCACAGCATTAGGATGCAACTGCCCTGTGGGTGGTCGGCAACATCCATTTTCCTATTGCAGCTTGTGTAGTGGCCGGAAAAGGGCAGCAGCACAAGCTGCAACAGAAAAAAGTATGTTTTCAAACATACCTGCACTGTGTGGCAGGCACCATGTGGTGCTTGCCACACGGTGCAGAGTAGTTTAGGGGGCACCATACGTGCACCCCAGACCCCATAGTTGAGGGCCAGGGGGAAGTCACTTTCTGCCTGCTCTTTCATGGCGGATGGCTCGCCATGAAAGGGCAGACAGAAAGCGACATTGTAATCCCGATGGCAGAACCAGGGCTGGCTCTGCAATGATTTTGGGATTACAATGCCGCCCTTAGGCATGAAGGGGTCTTTGAACCTATTGTAAGAAGAGCCGAATTCCCCTGCGGATTTCCCTCTGACCACAAGTATCGTTTTATGGCGGTCAGATGAAAACCCTTGATGTCGAGCGGTAAGCCTCCAAAGAGCTGTTGGATGGCTTTTTGCCTGACATCATAATTTTGGCCTTTATAATCACCTCCAGAATGCATGATTATTTAGGTCGTTTTTATTTTTTAAGTTACTTTTATAGTGCAGACCACACCACATGAATCATAAAGCACTTCACAAATAACAAAATCAACAACAAAATATACAAAAAAAGCTGAGAATGAGAGGAGATGAGTACTGCTAGACCTGACATCCTTGCCGTGGTTTCCCCTGATTTTTTGCTTCTACCTCTTGTATTCTTGACACTGTGCTGGATTTCGTTTTTGCTGGTTTAGATGCTTTGGGCACTTTCCCACTGCTGATCAGTGCCAAAGTGCAAGTGCTCCCTGTGTAAATTGTTTTTGTGATTGGTTATCCATGATTGGCTTATTTGTATTACCAGTAGGTCCCTAGTAAAGTGCACTGAGTGTGCCAGGGCTGGTAATTCAAATGCTACTAGTGGGCTTGCAGCACTGATTGTGCCACCTACATGAGTAGCGCTGTAAAGAGGTTCAAGCCTGCCACGGCAGTGCCTGTGCACAGGTTGTTAACTGCCCTGTTGACCTGGCCCAGTGTACCCACTTGCCAGGCCTGACCCTTCCCTTTTCTTACGCATTGGACACCCCTATGGTAAGCTCAAGGTACCCTCTTGGGCAGGGTGCAGTGTATGTGAAAGGTAGGAAATGTACTAGTGTGGGTAACATGTCCAGATAGTGAAATACTGGCAATTTCGTTTTTCACTATTGAAAGGCTATCTTGCCCATAGGACAGAATGGGGAATGCTGTGTCACATGTTTACCTGCATATCTTCCCATAGGAGCAAGATAGAAAATTGAAGTCTGGTATCCCTCAGAATTTAATACCACATCTTTTACTAAAGATATTTTTTCAATACTGTGTTTGAAAATAGCACTTTTAGAAAGTGGCTATTTTCTTGTTCAACCTTTCTGTGTACCTCTGCCTGCTTGTGGATTGACTGTCTGGTTTTAGAGTGACAGGGGCTGGGGTGGCTCCAGGAGTCTGGGGGCATCAGCACTAGACTGAATAGTCCTATCTGCATTTGGAGTGGTGGGAGGAGTAGCACCTGGGCTTGAATAGGGCTGTGCCTGCTTTCCACAATGCTAGCTGCACCTCCTGCGGCGTGTCTGAAAGCCCCGGTCCACAGCCACAAAGGAAGAAGATGTGCACTGGCAGAGTGCACCCAGAACTGGTTTGACTGGGTCCAGAACTCCTCACACATAGAGAACAAAGACTTTTGGGGTATAAATATGAGACCTGAAACCCTTGAAAGTTAGACTACTTCGTGATCAAGAGGAATCCCTTCCAAAGAAGATCAGCTGAAGAGTCTGAGGAGAAGTACTGCCCTTGCTGTGTGTCTGGGGTTGGCTTGCAGTTTGCTGTTTCTACTGAGGTGAGGACCAAGGGAATTTGCTGTGTGCCTTGTCCCTTGCTTGAAGAAGGACTTTGCTGTGTGCTGTGTCCATCTGAAAAAAAGTCTCCATGGGCCTGAGAAGAGCTGGCATCCTGTTTCTGACGTCCCAGGCACAACAGGACTTCACCCCCAGCTTCCCTGAATTTCCTTGCTGGGAGTTCCAGTCTGCCAGGAGGCCCTGTAACTGTGTGTGAGGCCTTTTTGCTGTTGGGAGTTGGAAGCATGACGCAACGAGAGAGAAGCGTGGCGGTGCAGCAGCAGCCGCTGTCGCATCATCGAGGAAGTGTGCCGCCGCTGCCGCTGTGCGCCATTGCATCACCAGAGAAGTGTGCCGCCTCTACAGAGGGTGCCATCGCATCACCGGTGAAAAATGTCGCAGGGCGGTCGCATCGCTAAGGAAGCGCGCCGCCGCTGATTGCTCCTGCAACACCGGAGAAGTGTGTCGCAGTCGCCAAGGGGGTCGTATCACCGGGGAAGAGTGTTGCGGGGCCTGTTGCAGCTCAGAAAACCACTGAGTTCGCCGCACGGCCGTCGGGTGTGCAAGCATCGCCTCCACATTGTCGCATCGCAGTCAAGACGCCATTTTGTCGCATCGCACCGGATCGTAGCAACGCATCGAGGCCCAATCTTGTCGCATCGGAACCGGAGCACAGGAAGAATCGACGCATCACCTTCTCTGCGCCCCTTTTGTTTGTTTTGCGTTATGCATCCCAGGTACTTTGAGACTAAAGTGTCACATTTTTTATCTACAAGTTTATTTTTTGCATCAACCCATTTTAAAGATATTCTACTGAGTTTCTGTATGTTGGATTTTTGTCGATTTGGTCTTGTTTAGTGTAGGTAAAGATATATATTTTTTGTAACTGGTGTGGTTTCCATTTGTGATGTTTTCACTGTGTTACTGTGAGTGTTGGTACAAATACTTTACACATTGCCTTGGGGATAGGCATGTCTGCTCATGCCAAGCTACCAAGGGGGTGAGCAGGGGTTATCTAAAGTGTATATCCCCCTTACCCTGACTAGAAGCAAGGGTCCCTATTTGGTCAACGGTACCTACCTCTGCCAACTAGAGACCCCCATTTCTAACAAGTACCAATCTGGAGAGATGCATTTTAGTTCTCTGTGGAACTTTGGTTGAGTCTGATTTGTGTTGTCAATTGGTTCCACAACCATCAAACTAGAATATATCTTTCAGTGTCATGGGCATCAATTCACTAAAATGCCTGGGATATCAGAAGAGACATCATGCGACCTTTCACGCTGTTACCATCGCACAAATTGACAAAATCGATGCTAAGAACCCCGTATTAGTGCATGATTAATACAGATGCACATATCATTGAAGGCTAGGCATTGGGGACTGGGTGTGCACCATGAGAGGTTGCAAGTCCATATTGTTATTAAATGTTTTAACAACTAATAACAATTATTTGAAAAACAATAATGCAATCAATAAAACAGTAAAGTAACAACAACTGCTATGGTACTGAATTATATGCCAGGAGCTCAGTCAACTCCTACCCTGATCCAGTCATAATATGCCTTACACCGCCATATGCAATTGTGGCATAAAATATGCAGGCTCAACCACTGTATGCCAAGGCTTACAGCAGCATTGTTCTACTATTCTCACTAGAATTTATTTGTAAATGAAGGGCTTCATAACATAAATATCATATGAAATGTGCAATCCATGTTCTGTTATAATCAAAATGTGTTAACTTTTAAAACACATCTGTGATATAAAATAGATCATTTAAACAAAAGAATACTATTATATTCTGAATAAGGCTGCTCTGGATCCAATGCACATCCCAAAATGTAACCTCGCTGTCCAATGTCCAATTCAACCTACCGAGGTGCAGCCTCATCCCCCAGTAATCAGTCTTCAATGAGAGGTGCATTGGCTCTCTTTCCCTCACATTGAAGTAGCAATATTTATTGACTGCCACTGCTACTTTGAGTTACTTATACATTCCATATATGTTTTAAATGATGTTTAAGTCTCATTCAATATTCATATATTTAACAGAAAGGAGAATGAAAAGATGATTTGAGTTTGGCCACATTTTACTTTTAAAACGTTTAGTCATCCAGCGTTTCACAGTAAGAAGCACCACTGAATGAATGCAAGGGAATTATGAGCAGCTTTTTTGCTGCTGGAAATCTGCAGATATTGTGTGTCATACATACTCTTCTCTCCTTCAGCCCTCAGTCTCTTAGCTCTGTTGAGTCTGACTAGTTTCTGATCGACATTACTTATAATGCTGAGCTTGCATGTAGATCTCAAAGCTGAGAATGGCCTAAAGAGGACACTTTAATACAACATGATGCAAAGGCAGCAACAGATGATTTCTTTCATATCGAACCGGCATGTACCGGAAGCAGCAATGTAAGATTCAGCGAATCTGCACAGAAGGTACTGCACAGAAAGCATCACTGGAAGCTCCACACACACACACACACACACACACACACACACACACATACACACACAAAAAACAGATGCAACATGGCAATGGCAAGATTGTCTCTCTCAGAACATGTACACCACAGGAAGCAGCAGTGTGGGTTTTCCGAACTCAAACATTAGATGTGCAAAACTTGAATCAGAGTAGCAGTGCCCTTTCCTTCACAAACACACACAATACGCAGCAGTACTACAACCTTTCCTATTGCACAGTCTGATGAGTCACAGAACGAAAAGGATCTATGAAAACCAACCTCATAAACAGCAGATACGGGAA